>NC_055704.1:6672500-7365000 GCF_017639745.1 Melanotaenia boesemani
TTACATAAGTATGAGGGAAGCAGATTTAATATCGCCTTTATAAATAAAGATGTGCCAATGGTTTTGTCTCTGAATAGATGGCAAGGGCCAGCCAACTCTTTCATACAGAATACAATGATGAGTTGGAGCTTTGAGATTAGTTATAAACCTCAATGCTCCATAATAAACAACATCCAGTGACTTAAGACATTGCGAGGATGCATGCATATATAAACAGTCAGAGGCATAAACGTAGCATCAACAAGTCTCCTTTTAGCCGCAAAAGAGAAACTTAAAGACTTATTTCTGAAATAGAAACCCAGACGCAGCTTCAACATTTTAACAAGTCGCTCGACATGATACTTGAAAGACAACTTGTCATCAATGAAGAACCCAAGATATTTAAACGATGAGACAGGCTCAGTCACATCACCCGAGGACGTCATAATAGGAAACAGGCTCAGTGCTTTTTGCTTTGAGTTTGAAAACGGCAGAAGGTTTGTTTTATTTGAGTTTAAGGTTAATTTTAACTCACAGAGAGTAACCTGAACAGCATCAAAGGCTGCTTGCAAATAACTAAGAGCCTGAGTGAGTGATGGAGCAGAGCAATAAATAACAGTATCATCTGCATATAAATGAAAGTTGGCATTAGGAAAATTATGAATATTACGCCCAATACAATTTATATACAGTGTAAATAATAGTGTGATGTTAATCCTGGAGCAGCAGCGATCAAACATCAGAATGGGTGTAAATATTCTACTATTAATACACAAGTTAATAAACAACCCTTCATATTTTCAGCAGTTTATTATTTAAAAAAGGGGCGGTGCATTTTAATACATTTCCATCTTTTGTCCCTAGGCAGGACAACAGATATCACTTTAAATGAAAACAGAAGTAAAATCTTAATATTATTTGATTACATCACCTCACTGTTACTGAGTTTAATAAGGATTAATAACTGTGTGTTTCTGCATGATTACAAGTGTCCCCCATTATTAAATAACTAAACGTTGTGTCATAAACTGTACAGCAGGGGTCAGCTTTTAGTTTCCACCAAAGTCCAGATTTTCAGGGTTACTCTCAGCTAAAAATGAATCTTAAATAAATCTGTTCAACAAAGTGATTCTGTTTAAATGCATCTTAAACATGTAAAATCTCAGAGTAAACAACAACAAAACAAATAACACAGAAACCAGAAATGTTTTTCTGCTCAAACTTCTTGAACAAAAAAACAGCTGCTTTTAGGCTCATGTGAAAAGTCTTCAATATAAGGTTTCAGTCTCAGTATTTACAATATTTAACAATATTTAGTAAAATAGGAAAAATAATTTGTATGTTATAAATTACACTAAATTAAAACCCTTTTTAGCTTTAGAAAAAAGCTGAGGGAAAAAACAAATTGAAGCTTTGGACTAATTCAGTTTCACATTTTACAAACAACTAATAAAAACAACACAAAAAGACTTTTTCAGCTGTTTCAGGGTCCAGATGTTGGAGCGCGTTGGTGAAGCTGTAGTTCCGCTGTGCGTCCACCAGGTGGCGGCAGACCGGTCTGGTTGGTGGAAGAAGTGACGTCTGTCCTCTCATCCTGCAGGTGCTCTACTCCAGCAACAGGTCAGTCCCTCCCTTTAAGACCAACCCCGTTTCCATGGAAACAGAGTATCGGCAGAGCTTCCAGGGTGTGATCCCGACCACCAGGACTTGCCTTCGGAAACATCTCGAGCACGAGAGAGTCCCACTGTTCCACACACAAACGGTAACAGAACACACAAACATTCAGAGATTCAAAGGCCTCTAAACTTGAACCCTAAGACCAAGTTAGAACCTTTATTTAGCCCTCTGAGGACCAGCCCACATGTCCACAGGACTATTTCTAAATGAGTAACAACTTCCTGTCATCAAGTTCAAAAGAGGAGACGGTTTTGATTCAGTTTTCCATTTTTAAGACTTTTTCTTTGAAATTTGTCTCATCAGTTTTCAGACAGAACAGAAAGTTCACTGAGGACTGAATAAGCTGTGAAAAGTATCAGGAAATAAAATTTATTCAAACAAGTACAAACAGAAATGCATCACAGTCTGAACCATCTTAGACAAACAGTCATTTATTTAAGGAACAGTTCTCCAGGGTCCTTGAAGGACTTTCCAAAGCTTTGAATGTGTATTTTTGTTCTGTTCTCTATCCAGATGATCCCACACTGCTTCAGTAATGTTGAGGCCCGGGTTCTGGAGAAGATCCAACCCTCCATCAGACCTGTTTTCATTGATCTTTAGTCCATTTCTTGTGTCATGTGACATACCTCTGCCTTTTTTCCTTGTTTGCTTTCCTTAAGAATGGCTAGACAGCCACGTGGAGACTATTTCTGATGTGGCTGGTCTGATTCAGGACTTTGCTGGTTTTGTTCCTATTTCTTCAGGACATCACTTTCAAATTCTCTTCATTTGCTGTAGATAGTTTTTTAGTTTTAGCTTCTTCTTTTGTCCTCCACGTGTCCAGAATCTGCCACCATGCTGAGATATGCCAAGTTTCCAGCTTACGGCTCTTTGGGAATTAACTTGTTGCTGCTGAAATCCTGTTTTCTGTCTGTCAGACTGTCTGATCTTTGCTAGTTAAAGAAACAAGAACAAATGATGTCTGAGTAACAAAGAGCCTAAAGATTTAATTTAAAACTGGTTCTTTGCTAAGTTGTCTGTTTGGAGCCTTTTTTCTGCTTAAAGGGTTCATGATTCAGTGTGAAGTGTCTTTAAAACGAGAATAAATCTGGCAACTACACTACCCACAATGCAGCTTGTGTGCAGACGGTTAGCTAGCTGCATCGGAGTCGGATCAGGTGAGTTTTCTTTGCTTCCTAACTGATCCATTTCCATCTGCAGACCAACAGGAGGAGGAAGGAGGAGGCACAGAAGAAGTCCTCTAAAGAGGAAAACCCTCGGAGAGAAGGCAACAGGTCACTGTTACACCTGAAGGCCACATCCCCTCATCCTCACAGGTGCGTCTTCCTATATGTATGTTTTAATGCATCCGATGAATTCATGGATTCATTCATGAATTGTTTGTGTCTGACAGGATGTTGACAGAGTATGAGTCCAGCTTTCGTTCTCCTCTCTGCAGGAACCCAGATGGAGGCGAAAGCCCGGACCCCGTCTCCCTGCAGGTCAGAACACATCGTAATCAAAACTAAAGCAGTTGGTTACTGTGGTTACTGTGATCTCTGCGTCCTGATCGCTCTCTGGAGAGGCTTTCAGGGGATTTGTGCAGCGGCTCACTTAACTGTGCATTTGTGTGCGTTGCTGATGGAAAGCCAGAGTGCTGAGTGTCAGCAGTGAAACCACAGTGCTTCATTTCAGGGAAATTACTGTTAGTCACACTTACAGGTATGTTTCCCACCAGTGTACTGGTGAGGAGGGGGGCAGCTGTATGTGCAACAGGAAACACTTCTGATCAGTTCAGCTGAAAACAGAGGAAATAATCTGCAGGTTGCTACCACAGCTACTGCTCTTCTTTCAGGATGGATTTTAACATGTCAGTGGCTGTGGGTTCAGAATCAGCTCCATTTATAAAATAATTATATGTTCCCAGTGGACTGGTCTCCCCCCAGCCACACAATCTGGGATGAACAGGAACGATGAGACGACTGAGAGTCAGTCCTCACATCATCTAAGTTCAGCAGGTTAACGGTTACACCTCTGAAGTGACACGTTCAGGTATCTCATCATGGATTCCATGATTTTCTTTGCGTTGTCACGTCGGAAAGAAACGATGCGTAGAACCGAACAGGTAACCGAAAGACGGGGGTAGCGACGTGCGAGCTTAACATCCAGAATCCGAATTGTGGCTGTGGTTCAGTTCCGCTTATTGAATGGAAATGCTGCAGACAGTGAGTCACAGACGTGTGGGGGAGGGACATAGAAGTGTGGGTCGTTTCATTTTACTACCACTTCAGGGCATTAGAGGACAAAAAACTGCTGTTAAAAGATTATTCATATTTTTTTCTACTTTTCTCAAATCTTTAGTCAACTTCAGTCCTAATTTAAACTATCAAATTAAATTTTTTAAATTATTTCAACCCTTTAAAAGCTCATTTGATTATCGCCATTTTTAGGAAAAGAAAACCCCAATAGTTCCCATAAAATAAATGTTTGGGAGCTGGGGTGTTTTTTTAAATGTTTTTTTTAGATGTAATAAAAATTATTTGGTTTTTTATACATGTATTTTTCTTGTTTCTGGAAAAACCGAGGGACATTTAATTTAATGTGACAACTACGAGGAGGAAGAAGTTATGACCAGTAAGGGGAGCGGGAATAAATAAGTAGTTCCTTCATTTTGCTCCTTTTTAGACTTGATAATTGTGGCTTTAGTTGATTTTAACTTTTTTTTTTAAACTTTTATTAATATGCACATTTTTATTTTGTCATTCGTTCAAAATAAATAAAAAAAAATGACCAATACCAATCTTTAAATGGACCTTAACATGGAAAATAACTAATTTTATTATATATTTTTTAATAAACGCGTTGACGTGATCAGATTGGCATTTAGAGGGTGAAAATAGTTTGTATTAGCTGATTTGATTGAGTTGGGGAAAAAATTATTATAATTTCCTCTAATGTCCTGAAAGGGTAATAAATTTGTCCCAGTTGATCTTCAACAAAAAACTGGAATTTTAAAGTTCTATAAGAGAAACACTTTCTCACAAAAAATGATCCCGTACAGGAGAAAACTACCAAAATGGTGACAAAAAGTCCCACAAACTCACCAACATGAAGGATTTCATTAAGTCATCTCTTATTCTATGATACTTTAAATCATCGAAATACACAAGAACATGAGCTGGTTTTTACTGGTCTGAAGCTCTGCCACTGCGACACATCTGATTCAAATTAATGGGTCATTGTGCAGAACATGACAACAAGTTGTTGGATCCATTTGATTTGAGTCAGGTGTGTAGGTGCAGGGAAACGATTAAAACCTGCAGGATGGTCCGAAGTGGTGACCACTGACCTAAAACCTACAGGATGGTCCGGAGTGGTGACCACTGACCTAAAACCTACAGGATGGTCCGGAGTGGTGACCACTGACCTAAAATCTACAGGATGGTCCGGAGTGGTGACCACTGACCTAAAACCTACAGGATGGTCCGGAGTGGTGACCACTGACCTAAAACCTACAGGATGGTCCGGAGTGGTGACCACTGACCTAAAACCTACAGGATGGTCCGGAGTGGTGACCACTGACCTAAAACCTACAGGATGGTCCGGAGTGGTGACCACTGACCTAAAACCTACAGGATGGTCCGGAGTGGTGACCACTGACCTAAAACATGCAGGATGGTCTGGAGTGGTGACCACTGACCTAAACCTACAGGATGGTCCGGAGTGGTGACCACTGACCTAAAACCTGCAGGACAGCAGCCCTTGAGGACCAGAGTTCCCCATCCCTAGTCTAGAAGACAAGGCACAGTGTGCTTGCGGCCACCATAATAAACAGAAAAGTCTTTCCTAGACTTTAATTTGACTTTTTTTTTAGTGACACATTTTATTCTTCTCTCATTTCCTGAAAGAGTTTAAAGACATTTTGATATATGCAATTAATCTGTTTAAATTTGCCTTAAATCTAGAAGGAAACTATTATATTCCTTCAAGACTTATGTAGTAGTGATGACAGAAAGTATAACTATCTGGGTTTCAGTTTTTCCGCCTCCATTAATATTAAAACTCCCTGAAAAATTATTCAACAAAACCGGAACACTACAACCCTCCAGAAGAATGAATTTACAGCAGACCTAAAAAATAAATAAAACACCACCTGAGTGGAAAAATTTCTGACTTCCGGCAGGTTTTTCATAGATAACGGAGCTGCAGCTTTGCTTAAGCTGAATCAGAAATCAGTAAATCTGACTGATTCTCCAGTTTCTTTGTCAGCTGACGTGACAGCTGTGTTTTTGAGAGGAAATGATAAAAGCCTCAGACCGAGGGGGGATGTGCAGGCTTAGGTTTGTGTTGGGTTGAGGTTTGGGCCAGAGCCAAACTGAGGTCAGCTTTGAAAAACAGGGTCGGGGTTATCTGGGGTTTGGGCCTGGGTCAGGTTTTACCAGAATCTACAACATGAGGTTTCACAGTTCAAACAAAGGTTATCAGAGCACAGTCAATCATTTTCCTGATGCGATGAAACAAAGGCGACAATGTAATAAAACCAGGTTTGATGACGGAGGCTCTCATTTCTCATAACTCTGAAACTTTCAGCATTTCCTGAGTGTTAGCATAATCAACAGGTGACACTGATATGCTAAAGTGGCGGGGCGGGGGTTGGTTACGTGTTTCTTTGTCTCGTTATGTCGCTGCTTTCTGAGTCAGATTCTCCACAAAATTGAACTTTGTTCAGTCAACTAAACAGATGATCTGACACCTGGAAACATTTTAGTCTTAACCCTTAAAACATGATGTTTTCAGGACAGCCTCAGTTGTCAGATTATGAGGCTAAAGTGAAGTAACATGAATGTTTACCCTTTTTCCTCATTAACAGTTATTTCTGCTACTATTTACCCGCTATCCTCACAAAACCAACTCCAACTCATTCATGGTCAAAGCATGGCCACAGTCACAGCTGAGGGAGAACGTCGCTCTGGGGATCAGAAAGATGGAAATGATCCAAATCAGTGAAGGCAGATAAAAACGTGTTCAGACATGAAGCGGTGAAGGACTTCCTGTTTCTTCGTCCAGATGAAGGAGTTGAAGCAGAAGGCCCAGTCGTACCGCCATCGAGCCTGGGGAACCAACTTCTCAAGAGTCCATCTTGGCCAGCTGACGTCCGAACACAACACCCTGTGGGAGCCGACCGACACCACTGACTCCCACATCAGCCTCTCTACCCCACGTCTGACCTCCAGCCACTCCCCTGAGCCCAACAGCAGTTCCTGCGTGGAGGCGTTGGACCTGGCCAGGTAATGCCATCCTATCAAAATATCAGTCGGGCTCAAGAAAAAACAGAGTACTATCACAGATGCAAGGAAGGTGGGAAGTGACATTGTGCATCAGTTTGTGATTTGTCAAACGTGTTTGACACTGTTGACCATAATATTTTATAACTTTGTTTATCAAATTAACTCAGTCATAAGATTAAAATATGATGGTCTGTTAGTAAGTAAATTTTATTTATATAGCACTTTTCACAAAAATCACAAAATGCTTCACAGTAAGATATAAATGTATGAAGTAAATAAAATAGTACAGACACATCTGCATGTACAAACATAAAACAACGTTTTTAAAAGCCCACATCTAGCTAACATCCTGCTACAAGGGGTTCAGCAGGGTTCTGTATTAGGTTTCCTCCTATTCATTATTTATATTAATGATGTGGGTCTTTTTTCAGATGCTAACTTACATTTTTATGCAGATGACAGTTATTTACAGCTGTGGATCAACTCTTTTACAGGCCATTGGTTCTCTGCAGAAAATCTTTCATTATGTTTATAGAATTATTTTCTGAGCAGAAAGACTTGGTGAAAGGGCTTTTGTCCATTCTGCACCTTGTGCAGAAAATTTGGAGACTAAGCTGATTTCATTAAGAGCTTTTTAATCCAAAGACCAAAATCATGACGTGTTCTATTTTATAATCAGTAAATATAATCTTTTTATTTGTTTTTTTAAATGTTGTATTTGCTGCTGCTTGTCTTGGCTCCCTTGAAAATGAAGTTAAACCCTATGTGATTTTCCTGGTTTAATTAAAGATTAAATTAAAAATAGAAAATGTTGTGAAGAACTCCATGAGATCATTTCTGTCTATTTGTTCCAGTAACTCCAGTAAGAGGTCGTCAGTTGTTGGTGATGGACAAACACATCACACACACAAGAAGACACAAAGAAACCCAGAAACAAAGCAACGATCATCTCCAGGTCTCCTGGTTGAACGACGGACAGCGTGGGAAGAAGAAGAAAATACAGATGAGTATGTTTCCTTTTTTTTACGATGCTCAGAGTTTGGTGTATAATTCATAAAAAGTTTGATCCTGATTGAAGGTGTGATTTTATCCTCTTAAAGGAATTGAGGTCTGGTTTTCTGAGGTCTTTAACTAGGTTTAAACATGACGCAATATTAAACTTTGTCTTTATTTGTTCTGTATTTAACTTAGTAATGTGTAGAAAAACTACCTCTACTCTCACTGCACCTAGAGGAATACATCCGAAAGACCAGTGGATGCTCCTCTAAAAAAACAGACTTTTTAGCCATTAGGGTGTGTTAACACAATGCCAAGGAAGAAAGACATCAGCAAATGCTGCTGCTGCACATCAGTCCATGAAGGGTTAGAAGGTTGTTTCCAAACTATCTGGAGTCAATCATTTTAATTGGAGAAAGATTATTTACAAGTGGAAAACATTTAATAGAGTTGCCAGTAGTGGACGTCCCAGCAAGTTCAGTCTAAAGTCAGGCCCTGGTCAGAAAAACTGTAAAATACCCAAAAGCTCCATCTCAGACTCTGCAGGCCTTAGTTAGCATGTTAAAGGTTAAAGTTCATGACAGTCCAGTTAGAAAAAGACTGAACTAGTATGATCTGTTTGGAGAGAAGTAGAAGCTAGGCAAGCAGAATCTCTGAATGTGGAGCTGAGGGCAGCAAAATAGATGCCAGACATGACATCGGAGTTTTCCTCCAAAGATGAGGTCACAATGTTGGTTATGTGGCAGCGGTTTGGATATCTCTAAAGAGACGTTGGGCAAATTAAGCCTATATGCAAGGTTTGTCAGCAGTTTGTGCCCTCAATAAACAGCAATTTAACAAATGTATTCAATCACTTAAAGGAAGAACACCTAAGTGGTTAAACGTAAAATGCAAGCACAGGCTGCACAGCTTGCCAGTTTGGCACAAAGAAGACCTAGCAGTTTAGTTGCTAGCAGTGGTTTAGCTCCAGTAGCAATTCAGCTATTACTAGTGGTTTAGCTCTTGTATCAGTTTAGCTGCTACTAGCGGTGCAGCCACATGACCCAAACAGCAGGCGATGACATCTTCGTTTGAAGCGATTGCGCTGTACGAATAGCATTCAAAGGGGAGCAAAAGTTTAGCTTCAAGGCAAGGCAGTTTATTTGTATAGCACATTTCATGTACAGGACAATTCAAAGTGCTTTACATAAAACAAAGACATTACAGATATTTAGAACTGTAAAAGGCATCAACACATGATCAACACATAATCACAATAAAATAATAAATTACATTAAAATGATTAAAAGCAAGATAAGTTAAAAAAGTTACCGTGCAGATTTTATGCATAGGCACATGAGAAAAGAAGGTTTTAAAATCTATTCTGTGACTGACTGGAAGCCAGTGTAAAGATTTCAAAACTGGTGTGATGTGTTCAGATCTCTTAGTCCTGGTTAAAACTCTAGCAGCAGGGTTCTGGATGAGCTGCAGATGTTTAATGCACTTTTTAGGAAGTCCTGTTAAAAGACCATTACAGTAATCCAGCCTACTGGAGATGAATGCATGGATGAGTTTCTCTTGGTCTTTCTGGGAGACTAAACTTTTAATTCTGTTGATATTTCTGAGCTGGTAAAAAGCTTCTTAGTGACAGTTTTGATGTGGCTGCTGAAAGTCAGATCTGAGTCTATCAACACTCCCAGGTTACGAACTTGGTTGGTGATTTTAAGAGCCCGAGTCTCCAGGTGTTTGCCAATGCTGACCCTCTTCTCTTTGCTACCAAACAGAATAATCTCAGTTTTGTCTTCATTTAATTGTAGAAAATTCTCCTTCATCCAGGTGTTTATTTGCTCCAGACACTGACACAATAAGTCTATTGGACTGCAGTCATCTGGTGACAGAGACACATAAAGTTGTGTATCATCTGCATAACTTTGATAATTAATGCTATAGTTCTGTAATATTGTACCCAAAGGGAGCATATACACGTTGAACAGAAGAGGTCTAAGGACTGACCCCTGGGGGACTCAACAAGTCATGGCCACTCGCTCAGATTCATAGCTGCCGATCGTAACAAAATAACTTCAGTTCGATTTACACCGGGGCTTCCGGGGAGTCAGATGCATGCCTTTACAAGTCATGTGCACTCTCATGTATACATATATTGGTGCACGGTAGCGTAGTCAAAAACATGGTTACTGCCAAAAACATTCAGCTACTACTGAATGCAGCTACTACTTTGTGCAGTAGTAGCAGAAAAGTAGAAGTAGCAGCAGAAAAATCTCACATAGGGACGGAAGGTTATTATTGCTATTTTAAAAATATGATTTTGGCTTTATCTCTGTAAGAGAAGCTAATTTTGGACATGTACAGTAGATGCCTTGTCACAATGGTGAACCGAATCCATAAACAACACTTTATCCTCCTTATCTGTGGAGATTTTGATTGTTTTCAAACCTTACATTTAGAATATTCATCATCAGGTGTTCAGAACCTGAAGTTACTACTGGTACTATGTGAAATATCAGCGTTTGAGCTGTTCTCTGCAAGAAAATTTTATTTGGAGATGATTTTGCTTACTTACAGTGGGAACAGAAGCCAGCAAAAACATATTATCCTTCTAATTTATGAGGATTCTGATAGTAATCTTATTTAATTTGCTTTATTTACTTTATATGTTAGTAAAATGTTGAACTAATCTTTGCTTTCTTTAGTTTTCAGTACAGATGCTTGAAAACTTGAAAAAAAAAATTGTGATTAAGAATTGAGATCTTACAATATGAAAAAGTATATCATGATTATTCTTTTTTGCCATATCGCCTAGCCCTACTGCAAACCTCAGAAGAGTGGACCAAAATTCCTCCACAGTCATGTCGAAGACTGATAACGTCATACAAAAATCATTACTTCAGCTTACTGATGCATAAGGAGCTTCTAGTTGAGCAGCAACCACTTCTGGACTTGATTTTTCAACAACAAACACTTTCTATCAATATCAATCTTTGAGGATTTCATGCGTGGCTCAGACAGCATCTCCTTTCTGATGAAGACAGAAAGTGTGTCGGAAGTCTTAAACGCAGATCAAAGCAGCCACATGGTTTCTACAGAAGCTAAATGTGTGTGTTTGTGCACAGAGAGCAGGGAAGATTACCGACCCCCAGGCTGAAAACAAGACCGGTTCAGAGGACTCACCATGACCTCACCACACCTGCCACAGGTACACAGCCATGTTTTCACTACTTTACTCTGACAGCTTAAAGTTTTCCCTCCACTGTGCCCTGAAGAAGTTTGACCATCATCACTTCTGTTTAGTAAAGATGAGCTGATTTTACAAAGGTATCAAGTGAAATATGAAATATTGTTTAACATTTTAGGAGAGACCATTTTATTCCAACAAGACCAGATGATGCAGATTTCTAAGCTTTAAAAGAAAAACCAACTCCTCAAACTTCCTCCCAGCCTCCTGAAGCTGCCCAGCTCCCACAAGTTCAAACATTGATGCTCACAAGTGCTTTCAGGAAGCAGTTTCTTCAGTTTTAATTGTAATTCATAAGAAGCAGGTAACAGGATGTGGAGGTGAAGTTGAGGTCTGAAAGACCTAGAAACCTTTCTGTTTGTGGGATTGATGGAAAAACAAATCAGATTTCTGTTAAATTGCATGACTCAAGAAGTCTGTTGTAACATGATCATCATGATATTTATGAGATGTTATAAATATGTGATTAAGCTGAAACAAGTGTTTAAAAAAGCTGGAAAAAGCTGCTAATGATTCTAACAGTTGTTAGTTGTTAACAGGACTTTTTACTTGTTTGCGTGTAAATATACAGTTAGTCAAAGTTTCTGAAGGGTACTGCTCTAAGAAAAGAACCATAACTGGACCAATATCCTCTGTTTTCTGGTCCCAGTTAAGATATCAGCACCAGCATTTAACTGAAGCTGACAGACAACTGATCCAAACTAATGTACGAAGAATTACAATAATCCAGTTGTAATTCTAAATTATAAAAGCATAAATAATTAAGTCATGAGTACGGCTTCATGTTGGCCAATAGTTGTAACTGGGAAAGTGTGTGGGATGTTAAGAGACGTTCATTAAGTACTCACCAGAGAATCCAATTTTTCTTCAAGCCTCCTTGTTTTCTGTTAATACCAATGTTTAAACTGTTTTCCTCAAAATAAAAATGTGTCATCTTCAGGCAGGTGAGTCTCCACCGGTTCAAACTGATTCTTGTTCCCACGTTATGACCCGGCTTTGCTACAGTATTGTAACTTTATTCAATACATAATAAAACCTTGAGTTGTATGGACATCAAAAGTTGTTCATTACACTCTGAACTGAACCAAGATACAGCCTCTTGTAGCATGCCTTAATTTGGGCTGGGCTTAAAAAAATCGATTTATCGATTTGAATCAATTCAAATGATTTAAATCCAATATCGATTCATAAAATTTGGAGATTTTTTTTTTTTAATGTGTCCTCTTTTAACGGTAACACGACCCTACTCTCATGTGACTTACCAAGGCTTGGCGAGATCTCAGCATATATATATATATATATACACACATATATATATATATATATGTATATGCGCAATATATAAAATATATATTTTGAAATAAATCCAACATGGTCATTTAAAGTCACATTTCCTCTAGAACAGGTTTACATTTTGTCCTTTCATCAAACAGTAAACAGTCTGATGCTGTTTATTTGATTTACATGACGGCATGTTATAGCTGCTCTGTGTGTCCATGGCAGTGAGAACACACACACACACACACACATGGAGGACAGAGTGCATGCATCGGAAAACATCTTCACCTGCCTGAGAGTTTTCTAGATTTTGTCAAGCAGGTGGAGATGGAAACATCCTGCTCCGTGTTAAGCCGATAGCGTCACTGTTGTCATGGCAACGCACACAGCTGAACAAGTAATCATTATTACAGTAATCCGATTACTCAAAGATAACTGATTTTGATTTTCAGGTAAATGCACTCAGTGTTTTATGAAAATAGTTATCTGACAACATCTGTTAATATTCAAGAAAACACACAATTAGCTGTAAATTTTTTTAAATAGAATTGAAATAGGCTGTTGTGAATCTAATAGATTTGGGAAATTAGTGACTATCCCCAGCCCTATCCTTAATGTCAGATGGTTAAACAGAAAAAAATGATCCGTCGTGTGTGTGAGCTGCAGAATGTGAAGGAAGCCTCCAGAACATCAACAGGACTCGAAGGTTTGACACTCAGTCCTGATAATTATGAGACAAATGAACAAAGATAACCTCACCAACAATGGCCTGGACCACAGGTCAGTCTGTGGTTCAAAAACACCCTCCTTCTCCACCTACTGATGTTTGATCCGATTGTCCTGCAGGGGGCGCTTTACTCGTGGGAAATCTGAAGCCTGCCGACGACTCTTCTCCACACAAACAGCAGGTGATTAAAAATAAATAAATAAATAAAAACAGCATAAGTTTAGTTTGATTGTCACACTATGACTCTGACGCTCTCCTCCTATTCAGAGATGTGGGTCAGCTGTTTCCCTGGCAACAGGGGATGACATAGCCATCAACATGTCAACCAAACATAAGGAGGCGTGGTCAGAGAATTCCCCAACCCCCTCTAACCCCTCCCCTGACCACAAACCGACCTCCCTCCCTCCATCTAAACCAATCAGGATGAAGCATACGTCTCACCTGGCCCCACCCCCTCCACTCCCATCCTCACTGCATGGCATCCAGGGAACTCTGAGGCACCCGGACTTTCAGCATAACGGTGAGCACTGACGCCATGTCTACATCAAACCACAGGTTTCCACTGACAAACGAAAACACTTGTATCTGCTGCCTGGTACCACCAGTTACCACCAGTTACCACCAGTAACCACCAGTTACCACCGAACACCTTCAAGTCCACTTTCATTTTAATGCAAGCAAGCTGATGACTTATGGGTGAAAACATGAGTTTCCAGTTTTAACATTTAAAGAAGCTCAAATGTGACATAAACACAAAATATGACTTAAATGCAAATAATTTTTCTCCTCAAAAAACATGAACATGAACATCCTCTGACAGAGGAGTCAGAAATGTCCTCCTCACCAAGAAGCCTGTTTTTCTGCCTCCTGTCTGAAGCAACATAATGAATGAAGTACATCTTCACACATACAAGGGCTGAAGGTATAATCTTTGTCTCTACAGAAAGCTAAGATGTGAGGTTACTACAGTATTGTCAGTATCCAGATATGTCTTACTGTGTCAGAGTACATTCACCTGGAACACAGTAGAAAATGTTATTGGTTATTTCCTCCTAAAAGAAAACCACATTACTTTCAGTGGAAACCAGAGAATAGAAACCCAGTTCATCTAGGAATGAGTAAAGTAATATGTGAGGAGGAACTGTGCTACAGTAGAAGGTAAAAAGTAAACCTGAGCAGTTTTCCAGGTGTTTTTAATAGAGGTGTTACACAGGTAAGTATCTCAGGAAGCCATAGACCAAAGATGATGATGATGATGATGATGGACACCTCTATCAATGGTCAGAGTCCGGAGGATCCAGGGATAGCCCCCATATTCACCTCAGAAACACCATGAGGATCCAAAAAGACGTGAAGCCCAAGGTCTATGACAGGAAGAGTGAATCATTCATTCATAGGAGAGTCAAAAGAGAACACAGCAGAGTTTTAGAGCTGGAATCAAACTTTTCAACACAAAACAGCAAAAGTAAGACATGATTCTGATTCTGGCTGCTAGCTCCAGAGTTTCTGTGGAGAAACTAGCAGAAGCTCTAAAGTGGACAGAGCTGTTCTCATGTTTTTCTCCCATATAAATGTGTTTGGATTGGATACCAATGCTGGGTAGAGTCTTTTCTCTGTCATTTTGTTATGATACCTGTTAGCATTGCTGCTTCCTGGTGGCTGCAAACACCTTCTGTACTGCACAGATCTCACGAAGACGAGGTTAACGTGGAGCATCAGTCTTTAATCTGAGAGGGAAATGTGTTGAGTTACCTTCTTCTTGTTTATCTGACATCTTTTTAATAACTTCAGTCTTTGTGAAAAGAAGAAACTGGAGCTTCAGTCTCACAAAGCATCCGTTTTTACGTAATAGGAATTAAGCCTGAGAAATGGCTGCATCAAATCACAGGAAAACAAAAACAATGTGCACGAGGGGGAAAAAAAAGGAGGGACTCTCCCTCTTCTTTCTTCCTCCTCCTCTTTTTTTCCTGCAACTTCCTCCACCGATCAGGTTTCTCATTAATCCTGGACAGAATTGAACAAGCATGTCGCAGCTCCAGCTGCTGCAGGAGGAGGAAGACAAAGATGTTTCATCCCTGATTGATTTTTTCTCATCAGGCGAGCTGGGTTTGAGGTTCAGGGAGCAGCCATGTTCAGGAGGTGGCTGCGGCTCAGATGAAGGTGAACCTCCTCATCTCGGACATTAATAAAACTTAAACATGAGAATTCTCTAAAAATCTGTTTTTGTTTATCGTTTGTCATTAAATCTGTTTGTTGCCCAGACGACCGGCTCTCCGTGATGTCATGGCGATCGGCGGCCTCCTGCTCTGCGGCTTCTGCCATCTTGGAACGTGCTCAGAAGAGACGGGAGAACTTCTGGGGGAAGAGATGACATCAAGACCACCACATTTGTCATCATGGAAACGATTGTGCTGCGTGTATAGCTGAGCGTTTAGCCTGAAAATCGTTGTGAAGTAATTAGATGCATTTTTGTAGATAAATTGTGAGATTTCTGTATTTTTGTAGAAAATGTTTTTATCTTGTGAACTTGTGTTGGTGCAGAATGAAAAATATAAAAAGATAAAAACATCAACTGCTTCATCTTTATGCCTTTTAAATCTGAGTTGGTACCTTTGGTAATTGTGCCCCAAATATTCAGTTATCTGTTGCATAAACGTCAGCTGGAGTCAAAGACACCAGATCTGATAACGAGTGTCATCACATGCCTTCTTTCACTTCTAAAATGTGACATTTTAGAAAAAACCCTTGACTACATTTTCAAGTCCATTATGAGATTTATTCCAGATGCAACTTTCTCTTATTTTAAAAACGTCGGGTCTTTATTTAACATGACGGCGTTGGCTACAAATTAGAATACATGTGAACGTTTTATGTTGTTTAAACTTTGACTTACTGCTGCACATGTCTCGCTAACATTGTGACAACATGATTTCTGTCTCTTTAACGGATTATGTTTCTTTGCATGTGCAGTTGTATAAACAAAAAAGAAAAAAAAGATCAGATACACTGGTCTATGTGTGCAAAGATATTGAGCCTGTGTAAACTTAAAAACCTGATCATTACCGGACTTCTGCCATTATCAGATTATTCAGTAGGTCACGTATAATCTGATTATACTTAATCAGACAGCTGATCATCATCTGATTATGAGAAATCGGATGAATACTTCTAAAATCCTCCCTAATACTACGATGTCTTCATGCATGGAGACCTGTGTGTCTTCTTTAATAAATCTTTTTATATGTGCAAAAAACTATGTTGCAACATGAGCGGAACACAAACAAGACAAGATGGTGTGCAGCAGCATATAAACAAAGTGAAATGTTCAACTTTATATTTAGCACCTTGTTAGCTCCAACATTAGCAGCTAATGCTAAAACTGTGAGCACCGCAGTTTTCAACAAAGACACACATACTATGAAGTTGGAATGGAAAATTTAGACAAGGATTTTATGTATATTGCATTATGTAAGTGCATGTGGTGGCGTCAGATCAGATTACAGTAATCTGATTACTCCCAGTGACTGATTTTGATGGTCATGTAAACGGGCTCATTGTAAACGGGAGTATTGTGGAGAAATCGAGGTGTCTTAATCTGATTCCTTATCAGATTATGGTGTCAACATGATAATATGAATAATCTCATAGCTTCAGAAATCAGATGATCAGATTACTGATCTGCATGGAAACGGACTCATTGATCAAACCTTAACAATACATCTAAGAGCAGCTCAGATATTTCTGAGCTGTGCTAACAAAAAACTCTAACGTGATGCACCAACACAGAGAACTATCAAAATAATGAGCTAAGAATGTTAGCAG
Source organism: Melanotaenia boesemani (assembly GCF_017639745.1). Lineage (NCBI taxonomy): Eukaryota > Metazoa > Chordata > Actinopteri > Atheriniformes > Melanotaeniidae > Melanotaenia > Melanotaenia boesemani. The sequence goes on from NC_055704.1 coordinate 6,689,479, forward strand.
TAGCTAGCAACCACTAGTGTTACCATGCTTCATCATCTCTACAGCTGCTAGTAAATTATCGATCTGAAACATGAAACAGCACAGTAAAGTGTATTTGTTCATATGTTCCATCACAAGCTCCTCCCCATCATTAATAATGCAACCACTAGAGGGCGCCGAAGGTAGTCCCAGGGTGATGTTTAGCATGGTGTAGCATCCCCACTTCTTCTAACAACTGTCTGTAGATGTCTGGGAAGTGAGGAGACCAGTTGCTGGAGTTTTAGGAGAGGAATGTTGTCCCATTCTGGTCTGGTGCAGGATTCTAGCTGCTCTACAGTCCTGGACCTTGGTTGCTGGATTTCTGCTTCCATGATGCTCCAGATGTTTAATATCGGTAAAAGGTCTGGACTGCAGGCAGGCCAGTTCAGCAGCCGGACTCTTCTCCTGTGAAGCTGTTGTGATGGATGCAGGATGTGGTTCAGTGTTGTCTTGCTGAAATCTGCAAGGCCTTCCCTGAAAGAGACGTTGATGGGAGCAGATGTTGCTCTAAAACCTTCATGTACTTTTCAGCATTGATGGAGCTTCACAGATGTGGAAGCTGCCCACGCCATAGACACTAATGCAGCCCCATCCCATCAGAGATGCAGGTTTTCACCTGTCCACTGATAACAAGCTGGATGCTCCCTCTTTATCATCAGCATCAGGTTCATCTTCTGTGGAAATGCTTCACCTAGGAAAACCGGTGGAGTGATGACATCAGAACCGGGCAGAGGAGCATGAGGTGGAAGGGAAGCTTTCCCTGGATGAGCTGTAATCCAAAGTGGAATCTGGCAAAAACTCCAGCATCATGCTTCAATGTCGACGAAGGTGAACCTGTACCTTGCATCACAGGCTGCCATTACAATGAAGCTGAAGTAGCCTTTGTAGTTATGAAAACTGCCTCCACTGTTGGCTGGTGCTCTCACCCGTACATGTTTCCCATCGACGGCCCCACACAGTTGGGAAAATTCCACTGTTCCCAAAAGTCTTTCCCGATTCTCTCCCACCATCCTCCCTCTGGGAAAGCCAAAAAGTCGTCCTTAATCCCAGTCCAAATAGCATGGCACACTTCTGATAATGCAACACACAGTTGCAGAACCCAGCTTATAGTTTGCTGCTAACGCGTGCTGGCTAATTCCCAGTCCAAGAGAGCGTAGGGTCATAGCAAGCCGTTCTGCCTCTCTCACGGACGCAGTGTTTGAGTTTCAGTGTTGGATGTGAGTGGAAACGCAGCAAAGCAAGTTATCGAAGACCCTAATTTCCAATATCCCCAAACAAAAGGTCCTAAACAATTCCTACAAACTAAAAACTCAGAAAAAGATTAACTAAAGGTGTCCCAAAAACGGGCCAACCTCCCACAGTGGCAGATTCTAGCTAAACCAAAACAAAAACTCAGAAACAATCAAATACAACTTAGACATCACCTCAGGCAGGGATACAAGGTCTTGTCAGACAATCAAACAAACTTAACATTTAGCAATTGAATCTAAAAATCCACACAGGGTATTCTACTAGCTACACACACAAGCAAAAACTCCCACACAGGCAAACTGCGTTTCTCTGTCCACAGCTGTTGGGTGATCATCTCTCTTGTAGTAGACCACGCTTCCTGAGTGGGCAGCCGATCCCGGAACTAAAGCAGTCCTCATCCAGTCTGGGTGACGGAAGGAGGAGTCCTTTACGAAGGTCCTGCAGCCAAACAAGTAGTCACTTAGGCCACAGGCAGGAAAGCCTGAGGACCGTAACAGCTGGTGTCTAAAACTCTTTCTTCTTCGTGGTTTTCTTCTTCTTTTGGTGTTTTTGGACGGTTGTAAACAACTTTAGAGCGGTACATTACCGCCACCAACTGGGGTCAAAACGTGGACGTGAACTGTGAACTCTGCATTGTGGATGAACTGATTGGAAACATAAAAGATGCATGAACGTATGAGGGTGGCGACGTATGACGAAACTGTCCATCAGTGTGCACATCCGTCTTGGACCTTTAGTCTGCACGACGTTGTCCATGTTTTCAGGAAACAATATCACATTTTCATCCATCTGACCACAGAACAGTTTCTACTTTGCCTCAGTCCATCTTAAATGAGCTTTGGTCCAGAGAAGACGGCGCTGTTTCTGGATCCTGTTCACATCTGGCTTCTTCTTTGCATGATGGAGTTTAAACCTGCATTTGTGGGTTTCAGGGTGAACTGTGTTTACAGACAGTGATTTCTGGAAGTCTTCCTGACTCCATGCAGTGGTTTCCAGTAGAGAATCATGTCTGCTTTTAATGCAGAAGATCACCAGCTTTCAGCCTTGTCCCATGCACACAGAGATTCCTCCTGACTCTCTGAATCTTTTGATGGTTATTATACACTGTAGATGGTGGGAAGTCTTGACAATTTTACGTTGAGCAATTTTTAGAGCCAGTTTGTCTCAGATTGGTGAACCTCTGTCCATCTTTCTATCAGAGAGACTCTGCCTCTCTGAAATGCTCCTTTCATACTCAGTCATGCTACTGGCCTGCTGCCAATTTGTGACTGTGTGCAAGCTAAGTGGCTTTGCACCATTTATCGCAGAGTTCTCACTTCATTTAAACCGGACGACCTGCTCAGATTCAGTGGCTTGATTAGCGGGAAAGCCCCTTTTAACAACGCAACAAACTGATGAGTCGGCTTTCCGATAAACTTAGAAAATGTTCCAACCTGATAGATAATGTTGATGTTTGGCCTTTTTTTTGTTCAGTAGATAACGTCGCATTAATATGATTCCTCAAACAACTTTTGCTGATTTTATTTTCCTTTAAGCTGTTTTAGGCAGCGAATTTAAGTTCCAGTCCAACTAACTAAGAGGCCTCCAATGGACACCGCTGCACTTTCCAGACTACAACCTGAAAGAAATGCCTACAAAATGATGGCTTCATTATTAACTTTTTGTTGTTTTATGACTAATTTTGCCCTGAAAGATGCATGCCTCTTTTGTTTGGGTAAAGCTTCTTTCCACCAGCAAATGCTTTCCTCTCTGCTCATCATCATTTCTCCCTGAGTCTCCGCCCGGCTGACCGTAAAGGAGCGGACCCAGTCAGTGTGCGCAACCACACACACAAACGACCAGGAAACGTAGCAACGGCGAGTCCAAAAAAACAGGACGAGTTTCAATCTGGAACAGACATCACTTTTCCCTCACAGAGATAAAAGACAAGAACGTGGTGGAGATGTTCATCATAACCACAAACGTTTTTTTTTCCCACGGTGTCTGTGAGCAGGTAGAATCAGGTGAAGCTCCTCTCCTGTGGAGGAGACGGAGACACGACATCCATCAGCCTGAGATTAGTGTCCATGATTTTTTCTGTTCGTAATTCTTTCCATTAAGTTTCCATTTCATTCATTAGTCAGATCTAATATTTGGTTTTATTATGAATAAATACAAATGGAATTTGAACTCCTGTTAAAAAGAGCGTATCTGAACATATTTTTAAAAAGTAACGGAATAGTTACTTTTCTGAGTAATGAATAACTTTTATAATCCTCTAACTCCGTTACTAACGCCATTACTTTTTGCAAGAAGTAACTAGTAACTATAATTACTTTTTTAAACTAACACTGTTGCCGGTTACCCGGTTACTTGTCTAATCGTCCTCCAGTTGTTTCTGATTTGTAATAATTACTTTTCCAGTCTTTTGTTTTTACAGACGTGTTGCTGCATCAGATCGGCTCATATTTTCCATTAAATGGTAAAATGTGTGACAGCAGGTGCAGACATGTTCTTTATGTTCTGCTGGGAATAAAAGGTATCTTGATGAGATTTGGAAATAATTGACTTCTGTTATTCACTTTTTACGGCCACTTTTTTGGAACTATGGCTGTATTTTTTATGTGAGGATATTTCTACTGAACCTGTTGCAAACTTTCAGATAATTTATTGCTGTTGATGATGTGTCGTATTAAAGTCGAGTCTTGTTTGCATAACTGAAACCACAGATTCAGTTTTAGCTCATCTTCTTATTAAAGCTAAAACTTCAGCTTAAAGACAAAAGTTTTTTTCTCTTCCTGGTGTTTTTTTAAATATAAAATGATAAACCACTAATCTGTTCTTATTGTCCAGTTTTCTATTTTTAGCCAGTTTTACTGATACAACAGAATTCCTGAAAAGATTTTTCCCACGTGTCTCTGTTGACGCCACAGCAGAAGAAGAGCAAACATCATTACTTCCTCCAGTCAGAGGAGAGGACGGATTACCGGGCAGCACTCTCTGTTCAAACATGAGAAACACACCTTCACCTGTATGAGACCCAGCAGCTGACTGACAAGGTAAATTCCCCTTATTATAATAACGTCCAGAGCAGAACAAACACTGGAAAGCTGAGGGTGTGGACTCTCCTGTGGCGTCATCAGAAACATTACAACACATTGACATAAGATCTATATAATTTACATCCTTATAAGGTGTAAAATTATACCATTAAAGTGAGTTTTATATGTTCATATTTTTAGCTCCAGCAAGAACATGATAAAATCAGACCTTTTTGTTTCTTAGCTTTTCCAGTGAAACATTCAAAAATAAAAACTGATGTGCTGATGAAATAGAACTTTCTACTGATTTGTGTCCACAGACACAATTTACTCTATTATTTTTGTGCTACTGCACACAAAAATAAACTCATCAAGTAGCATTTCATCACATAAGCAAATGGACTAAAAGAGTCTGGATCAGGTCCAGTCCAAATCATTTGTGTCTTTATTTCCTTATATTTCTCTTCCAAGCAGCCAGACTTCAACACTTCTCCAGCTTTGTGACGGTTTTTCAGCATTTTTCTTGAGATATTTTCAGCTTTATTACTCATTTTCAGAGGAACTTATCTCTGAAATATGATTCATTCAAGTAGAGAAAAGGCTCCTAACTTGAGGGACGAACCTGTTTTTTGTATCAAATAAACCATTTTTTTTAGTAAACCAGCAAAGATTAGACAGTCTGACAGACATAGAACAGAATTTTAAGCATCAACAAGATGATTCCCAAAGAGCTGTTAGCTGGAAACTTGGCATATCTCAGCATGGAGGCAGAAACTGGATACATGGAGGACAGAAGAAGAAGATTTAGGACTAAAAAACTACTAAAAAAGTCCTGAAGAAATGGAAATGCATCTGGACCTTCAGTTGATCCTTTTACTGGTGGCTGAAGCCTCATCAGAAATGGTCTCCATGGAAACGTGGCTGTCAAGAAGACGTTCTTAAGGAAGGGAAACAGGCGAAAGGGATGAAGTATGTCACATGACACGAGAACTGGACTGAAGATCAGTGGCAGCAGGTCTAATGGAGGGATGGATCCTCTCTTAGAACCTGGACCTCAACATTACTGAAGCAGTGTGGGATCATCTGGACAGAGAACAAAGGTAAAGAAGAGCTTTGGAAAGTCCTTCAAGAAGCCTGGAGAATTACAAGAACCTGGAGAAAGTCCTCCCCCAGCCCATATCCTGGTATACTGGTATCTCCTCCATGCTTTCCACACCGTACTGGGAGACACTGCAGGCTTTCTAGCCACAGTGGACATCGATGTGCCAGGATAAGCTGCACTACCTGAGCAACTTCTGTGGGTTGCAGACACCACCTCATGTTACCTCTAGTGGCAAAATGCAAACGTGAGCAAAAATCATCCACAAAGGACGAAGACAGGGAAATAGTCTGTGGCCTCCACCTGCAGGACCTCCACCTGCAGGCCCTTTATAGGGGTAGTCTTGCTATTTGCCTCATTTCCTTCTGTTGTCTGTTCCTTTTATACAACAGCAGGTGAAGTAAAGTCACAATCAGTGTTACATCCTAAATGGACAGACTGAGTTACATGGTGATGGTTATTTGTTCCCTTTATTTTTTGAGCAGTGTAGTTGCAGCTGCAAGAAAACAAGCTGGATGTTTTACATAAGTGAAATCCTTTTTCAATTTGTCTAAATTTCCAGTAGCTCTTCTGCTCTGTCAGCCTCTGCTGCTCATTTCCTTTCATTGTTCCTCTTCATTCAGCTTTTTCTTCTAAACGTGTTGCAATATTTCATGACTAAAAACTTCTGTGACACAGAACTGTTGCAAGACCCAATTTAAAGTTCTCACTGAACCAGTTTTTAAAAATGACCTCAAACAAACCAGCACTCTGGTCAGACTGTGCTGCATCAGAAAGGAAACGTGTGATTTGTTTTGGTTTAATTAGGAATAAATTGCCTAATTTTACCCGTACAAAGTATTTGAACATCTCAACAGGTGAGATCTGAAGTTTTAAGCTCTACTTCAGGTGTGAGGCTTTTCATTGCTCAGTCTCTGAGGGAGTCTCACGCCCACATTCAACACAGTGTCAGATAAAGGACTCTGCCACTTGATCCTTAAAGGGGATAAAGCATGAAAAGAGAAGGAGGAAAACTGATGGGAAATTGAAGAGAAAGTGAGCATCTGTATTAATCAGTGAGCTGTGGAGGCGTTGGGATTACATGCACTCCAGTGTCTGATTAAAACAAAGCAACCACCAAGCAGCCACTGCTGGGTGTTTAGTGTTTCCTGGAGTCCCACAGGGGATCATCCCGGGCCCTTTTTAATTCCTATTGACTTAACTTCCCTCAGTAGGAAACTGATTGCAGATTTGGCCACAACTTTCGTCATCATGCAATCAAGATACTTCCTTATTTCCTGATGAGGCCTGAGTTTTAATAGCAATATTAAAAATAAGTGTAATTTCTATTTGTCTTGAAGATTCTATGTGAAAGTTGTCCATTTACCATGGTAACTATCTGAGGGTGTTTTGCATCCCAACTTTAATAAACATTTTTTAAAGAATCTTTAATAAAATTTAAATTAAGACAAGTTTCCATTCTTCTATTGTTGCACAAACAAAAGTAAAACAGCAGGCGGTGCTGCTGTCCCAGTCAGCAGCTATTAAACAGTGGCAGAAGAAGAAGGTTTAACTGCATAGCAGAAACAGAAGAAATCATTAGCAGCTTTAAATATGACCAGAAACATTAATAACATGTTTATCCATGCTACCACCAAGCTAGCTGTACAACTTCAGCTAGCTGGGCTGAAGTTAGGAGCTAGGCTTTAGAAAGATCACGACTGAAAACGATGGCACCAGGCAATCGTTTGCAGTTTAAACCAGTTTGGGTCTGGAACTGGTAGGTTCTGTCGGGATTCTGGTGCAAATGCAGCACAGATGCTGCTAGTCAGTCACCAGAACTGGTTAAGATTGCTTTTAACCCCTTTTTGCTACCACCATCTCCTCATAGAGGAGCATTATTTTTCTTCTTTTCAGACACACAGAACTTTCTGCTCACTGGTTGATCTTTGGCTGCTCCTGATTGGACGTTACCGTCAATCTAAGCTCTCTGATTGGTGGAAAGTCTGACAGAAAGTGGCTTCGTCATCATTTCCGGGGTAAAATAGAAGTCTCTTAGCAACATAGTGATCTTTTGTTATTCAGAAAATGTGATAAAGATTTATGTTGTTGTTGAACTAAAACAAGTTTGACATCCCTGGATTACAGAAATCTCATTGGTTCTTGGGCAGAAGTGTAATATGTGTGATAAATGTTTTGTACTTGCAGATTTGTAGATTTAAATTATACCTATATATAAAAACTTGTTACAGTTACAAATATCAAGTTACGAATTATGTAACTCATGTCTGCTTTCTTCTTAGCTCCATAGTTAGAACTAAACTAGAAAAAAAAACAGAAGCTAAAAACAACTAACAATAAATCATCTTCCCCTTGGAATGCTTTCAGATTTTGCAGGATTAGAAACACACCTCACACACGGCTGCTGTTAAATAACACCACACTGGAAGTGTGTTTAGTGTCACGTCAGGTGACAACAATAAACCTGTAATAAAATCTTGTAAACTGAGCAGAAATTTTCTTCACTTCCAGTTTGTAATCCCCCAGGGAACACACACACTAACACACACACACACACACAGGAAATGAGTATCGGACCATTAAAAAGCTCTAAAACTGATGACAGGAGTTATTTAATTGTTTGACAGTTAATTTCCTTTGTCTGTAAGTGACAGTAAACACCAGGAAAGCACTAACCTGTTTGTGTGAGTGCATCTGGGGTTTTTTTCTTGTCCTATATTCTTGTGGTGGGGGCGGAGGGTTAATCTGTATAAAGGGCCGGGCCACAGAGACGCCTTCACACCAGCACCTGCTGACAGGTTGGTGCACACGCTCAGATTCAGCAGCTTCATTTAACCCTATAACATCTCGACTATCGTTTCACTTTTTTGGTTTCTGATCTGTTTCAGCTGAAAACTCCTCTGAACGGATTATCATCCTCATCTGCCAGAACCATGAAGATCAACGCCGCCACACTCGCCTCCCTCCTCCGTCCGGTCGCCGCCGTGGTTGCCGTCCTGCTTCTGATTGGCTGGGCCGAGCAGGTGGCGGCGCACCCGCTTCACCAGCATCTCAGCCCGCCGCTACGAGACCCACAGACACATGAGGTTGTCCGGATTGTGTCGCAGCAAGTAAGTGTTCCTAAACGTCTCATTTTTACTCCGACTTCTGAATGATTTTATGCAGAAGTTCATTTAAAAAAATATTTCAGATGAAGATTTTAACCATTTTTTTATTTAGTAAATGTGTATCTTATTAAATTTGAACCTAAAGGAAAGGGTTAGGGTTAACTTAAACCTAAAAAAACCCAGCAGGTGGTTGACGTGCGGTCTTAATTTGTCATTTTAGGCTCAGAAAATGCAACCAGAGGACGACACCAGCTCCAGACTGATACCACGAGTCAGCACTAATCAGGTAGGTCAGATTATTCTGGTTTATAAGCAGGCGTTTCCAGTGCAGACCTTCTAGCGAATGTAACCCGATGTGACCTGTCGCCCTCCTCCAGGACCACCTGAAGATCTGCTGCCTGCACGCCAACATCCTCGACTTCTATCTGCACAACATCCTGAATCATTATGACAAAGAGCAGCCCAGCGTGCACCAGCTGAAGACCGACCTCCACCGCGTCAGCGAGGATCTGCAGACTCACGGCTGTGTAAGCGACAGAAACTTGCATCTTTATAGAAAGTTTTATATTTATTATGTTGTTAAGTGACCATAAGAAAGAATAAAACCTGCTTAATTTTCCATTTATTCTCTGATTTATGGTGTAATCTTGGCAAACTTTTGCAATACATTCAGCTTTTGATGTGGTTAATCAATCAGACTTTCTGCATTCGACTGTAAACAGAGAAAACAAGTCGAGTGTTTTTGCCCCGTGTGGCGGAGATGTGGTTGATTCCTAAATCGATAAAGACTTTCTGTGGTTTTAAAAGTCAACATTTAGAACAGACTCAAACATCAACGATATAAGACTGATAAAAGCAGCTAACCTCCAGAACCCGTCTGTCTCTGCAGAACGTGACTCACTACCATGACCATCATCATGCCGTGGAGTTCCGCAAGAAGCTGGAAAAGGTGAGATTTTACCACATAACTCACATGGCTGCTTCCTTATAGATATCATTTATTTAATTTTGTGATGGTTTCTTTTGAGGCCTCATCCTCAACATCTAATTAAGAAACCTTTTTTTTTCAGACATGATTATTTGATAATAAAATTAATAAAATCCTGTTTTGCTTCATTATTGCTTCAATGTTAGTTTTGAGATCAGAATCAGTTTTGATAATAATTGCGATATTATCGTGAATACTTTAAGCCTCGATAATCGTGAAGTTAAAAATTGATTTCTTACTTTTCGATTCTTCTTGATCAGATTTTGTGGATAAAAATTGTGTGTCTGTTTCAGCTGGAAGGCGAGAAAGGCATAAACAAAGCGATGGGAGAGATCGACATCCTGTTCACATACCTGCACGATTACTGCGTAGAGCCCCGACGTGCCGCCGCCGACCACTAAAGCTTTCAACCAAAACGCCTTCTTATTATACATCATATTTAAACATTTAGAACCAAAACTTTTGTACTTTATTTATTGATTTATTTAAAATAAGAACATATTTATGTTGTTTTTTTTAAAAACTTGTATGTAAAATATTTATACTAACTAATAGGTTTATTGATCAGAGGGTTTTAAACAACTCTGGTGTTGCTCATGTTGCCATTTTATGGCTCATTATGAAAATAACAGTATTTAAATGTTTGTTACACTCAAACGTGGACATTCATGAATGAAATGTAAGATTGGTGAAGTTTTTCAAATAAAAAATCTTAATTAAATGATGTTTCTCTTTAGTTCCTGAGATTTTTATTTTAAAAACATGAAGTGTAAATTTTAGAAAAGGTCTGAAACACCTCATGATCCAGCAGCTTTTAGAAGCAGGAATAAGTAATCAGTTTTCAAGATCACTGTGGATGAATTTTGCTCCATTTTTCTGTACAAAGCTACAGCTGTTTGACAGATAGACTCACAATAGACTTTGCAATACTTTGTTAGAGATGTAGCTCTTGGTTTTTGTATTTTTTATTGTTTTATAGTTTCTCTGGGTGTTGCACGGTCTGATCTTTAGCTAAACTTACTGGGACGTCCACTCTTGGAAAGACTGGAAAGTCTTGAATGTAAATAGTCTTTCTCTCTGTAGAATCGTGGACTCCAAATAGTCTGAAAATGACCTTTAAAATCCTCCCAACAGCAACAGCTGCTTCTTTAAAATCATGACTGATGTCTTTCCTCCTTGGCATGGTGTTAACACAGCTGAATCCTACAGAAACGTCTACCAGTGTAGAGGAGCTCACACTGATGATGGTTGACTAATGAGTGCAGTAATTAAACAGGAAAGATTAACTTTCTGCTTCTGAATCTGGACTTCTGTTCAGCAAATGACGACAGTTTCATGTCATGTGTTTATTATTCACCAGGATTAGATTTTTCTTATTTTAAGACCAGGTAGTGAACAGATGTTTTTAAAATTTTTGTTATAAAAAAGTGTCTTCTATTTTTCCATGGCTGTTTGTGAAAGTAAATTATATAAAAAACTAGAAATAATCACAAATCAGTTACTGTTACAAATTTCTCCAATGGGACAAACTGTTTTAGAGTCTTACACCAACCATGTTGGCATTTATGACATCTTTTTTAATAACACTGAGGGAAAAATTCAGGCTTGAATTTATGTCAGTAGCTGAATAGAAATACATTATGTCATCGACTCATAAAAAAAAAAAGCTTCTGACTTCTAAAATCTTCTTAATTTCACTGTTACAGTCTGCAGCTTTGGTCACTGCTTTCATTGTTTTCCATCACCCCCGGAGAGAAATAACCTCCACCTCAGCTTCATCCCTGCCAGCTCTGCCCCCACACTGCACAGTTCAGGTCAAGACTTTGTCTCAGTAAACTGGATTTTATGTGGTGTCAAATCTTAAGTAGGGCAGTGGTGACTTCTGACGTGTCCTGGTTGATCAGGATGCAGTCGTGACAGGAGACAACACGAGACATTAGTCACACACTGAGGGGATGTGTGAGACCTTTTAAGATCAGGTCAGTGGCATTAAATCAAAAAGTAAGTCGTTTAGCTGAATGTTAACAGGTGGTGCCTGATGATAGCTTCAGGTTTTTACTTGTTGTGCTTTCACATATGCTTAATAAACAACCATCTCCCTCAAAATCTTTTAAATTGCTTATTCTTTTACTTCATTTATGAGGATTTTCACCAAAACTCAGCATTAAAGGAGCAAGAGTCAAAAAACAAAACAAAACAAAACAAACAAACAAAAAAAACACAGTACATATTCCAATTGATGAAAAATGTGATGAGGCAAGACTCTGCATGTAAACATGTTAGTCTGAATGAACTCATACAAACTGGAACTCTCTAAGCCAGATGTACACAGCCAGATATGTGGTAACTCCTCCATGTTTACACTCCAAAGTTAAACATTTTTCTAACTTTTTTAGTAAAAATGGTAAATGCATAACTTTTATTCACATATTTTTCTCTTTATTTAGTCAGAAACTGACTGAAAATCAGCTTTTCAAAACTACGTCAACTTGTGGTCTTAAGTTTTTTAGACTGTCGTTCTATTCCAATAAAATTTTGATTTGACCAAATTAGCATTAATTGTACATTTAAAAACATTGTCTTTGTGGTGAATTCAGTTACATGTATGCTGAACTTTAACAGAGAAAGTCAGAAGTAGCAGCATGTTTCCATCATTTTCTCAGAAATCCAAAACTTCAGTGAACAACTGGGACAATTATGGTGTTCCAGTTAAATGGACAGCTTAATACTTTGATTCAATAAAACTGTATTCATTCATTTATTTTATGCAGCACTTAATCCAGCTAAGGGTCGCAGGAAAGCTGGAGCTGATCCCAGCAATTAAATTATGTAAGAGGTCCAACAACAATGCTTTCAAAGTGTATTTCCCTAAATTCAGCCTTGGTCTTTAATTTCAGCCTTTTCAAACGTAGCTGTAGTGAGCTCTATGGAGAACGGGCTGTTTCTGTATCTGAACCTTTAAATGTATGTGAGTGGTGTCTGTGCACGCCCACTCCACGCCCCCCTCTGGGAGGGGATCCAGCTTTTGCCGGCGAGTGCTCCAGTGATTTTAGAGCTGTGGGGGTATACACAGTTACACATAGGACTAATAGAAAACTTTTACACAGTGAATTTAGCATGATATGGGACCTTTAACCCAGCTGGAAACATTTCAGAAAGTCCAGAGACAGCCTTCAGTCCATCCTGCTGAGTAAATGTGATATTTCTCTAACCCCCCGTTCAGGATTATAATTAATATTTCATGAAATGACAGGACTGATGCTGCAGTGAGACGTGATGGACTCGAAACTTTTCTCTGGTTGACTTTAACTGGTGCAGAAACCTGCAGAGACCACAAGTAAATGAGACCTACTTACCTACTTTCAATGGTGTAGGTTTAGTTTCGGCTCTGACTGAAAATGTTTGTTGGAGGGGGAGGGTCCTGTTGTCCCTCAGAAGCCAAATGACAACCAACATTTAAAGCAAGCCAAAGCAGCAGATGTAACTTTGCCAGGTTTCGCATCAGACTTTCTTTTTTTTAGGTCATTGATAAAACTAGATCTGCAGCTTTAAGGCCTTTCTCTGAGCTCGACTGAGCTGAGGCAGAAACAGTTAATTTTATGCACTTTAATTCCTAAAAACAGCTGTTTAATTTTCCTGCTTCCATTTATTTCAGTTTATTTGTACAATAATAAACTGAAATACCCTGAATTTGATCAGAGAACCCTTCGCATAAAATAAAACATACAACTTTTATTCCTTTGTTTTTTAATGAGAAATCTTGAGAAAATAATGTTTGTAAGTTTAGCCCCGTTTTGGTCGTAAATTTAAGGATGGGTTACCCGGATTATAGACAACAATAACAGCAGTATCATACGTGTTATGTGCAGTCCGTTTCCACCATGAAGTGGAAGAGAGGACTTTATCTCAGAGTCTCCTAATGTACAGATTGTGCAGAAAGTAAAGGCAGAGACATTTTCTTTGGATCTGTGATCCCGCCGGCATGATCAGGTCATGAAAACCTGAGATATGATGATATGAGCTACAATACAAACATATTTACCCCCAAAAAGAGTACAGATTACTCTTTGTGTCATCTATAAATAAGTTATTATCAGAAAATATTTCAGTTAACCACTAGAGGGAGCGAGCCATCAGTGATATGCATGCTGCAGTTTGAGAACTATGAATCTAGATCAGTGTTTCTCAGTCCTGGTCCTCAGGGACGCTGCCTTGCATGCTTTAGAGGTTCCCATCTTTAACAAGACTGACTCAAATTAATGGCTCATTAGCAGGCTTGCAAAGGACTTTACAAGCAGTTCAGTTTATATGCATCAGGTGTGCTGGAGTTGGAAAGAACTAAAACATGCAGGCCTGTGGTCCCTGAGAACCAGGGTTGAGAAACACTGATTTAGATGGATGTTTGCCCCTTTAAGACCTGTAACAGACATCTGAGTGTGTGGTTGTATGCGAAGGGGGTTGGCTGTCCCTGTCTGCTCACAGACTTCTTCACTGGAACATTTTTATCTACAAAGCTATTATTGGACAACTTCCTCCATAACTCTGCTTTTATTCTGCGTTTAAATATGACTCAATGCACATCCCATGTCTGTCTGACGGACTTTGGGAAGAGGGCTTTGATGTACCCGGCTCCCTTCATTTGGAACCGAATTGAAAAAACAATCAAGCTTCAGATACTCGTCAGCCTCCCTCAGTTAAAAGCTCATTGTCACGGACATGTTGATGGGAGATATGGGATTGTGCAGGTGATTTGATGCATGATACGCTGCAACATGGTGAATGTTCCTTATTTTAATATTGTTTTAATGTTTTAATGTGCATTTTAATATTGTTAGGTACTGTTTCATGTATTGTACTGTGTAACTCCCGTGTTACTGAGCCATGCTGGCCAGGCCATGCTAGTAAAAGAGATAATTGGATCTCAAGCACCTGCCTGGTAAAATGAAAGATAAATAAATAAAAATTAGTGGCCAATGCATATTCTGATTAGCCAATGACAGCTCACCTTTTAGCAGGTTTACGTTAAACTATGGCCGATCTCATGCTGAAGTGTTTATCCCATAGACATATGTACACACTGGTCTCCACTTCGTACATCAACAGCGCTGCCATATTGGTGCTGGCAAGTTATAAACTTTCAATAGGACTAAACGGAGGAAAGAAGCCTGGATATTTAGTATTTTTGGGCTGAACAAACCATAAAAATTTTAACATGATCACCAGCAATTACTTTTCATAGTGCGAATAAACAACAGTGTTTATTTATTTATTTATTTTTATTTCGGCCACTTGTTGCACTGACGGCATCTGAATGATCCTGAAATCTTTCAGTACTACTGTGTTTACTTCAATAACATGTACTACTGTTGGGGGAATGCTTTTCTTACAAACCCTTAATAAGTTGTTGTGTGTTAATTTTCATAGCATGATGTTTCAAAATGACAAGTTGTTTTAAAATACAGTGTATAATTTATAGTTTGTCTTCATTGAACTACATCATGATAAAATAGATCACCTATAAAGGCACTGATGTTCAACAAATTAGGCTTTACTACTTTACATAGGAACACCTTTTTAACCAGGGGATTGTAATAGAAATAACATCTATTGTGGTTTTGTGGTAAAGATCTACCACATATACTTCTGACTAACACCTGGTTTTACCCCAAACCATTATATAAAAAACCCAATCAGCTGACCATTTTTACAAACATTTAATACTTAATCCAGCTTAAACTAAACAACCATTAATTTGTGTTAATCTAATGAGCTCAAGATGGCGGACGTGTTGATGTGTCGCAGCAGCGGTCTATGTACGTATGTCCATGGTTTATCCTTCCTCTACTGATTACATTAGTACTGAGTGGATAAAACCAAATAAGTTCTCCGGACATTTTTGTAAACAAATAAAGATTTACGAGATATTATTAAAGGTTTTCTATATTTCATACAATTCAGATATTAAACACAAATTTCGTCATTTCTAAGAAATTTCTACTAACTCGTTACTATAGTGACTGTTTATGTTTATAGTTCAGTAAATTTGTGTTGTTTTATTTAACAAAGTATAATTTGAACCATAACTGAATAGATTTATATACAAAAAGTTAAAAGTAAGGACAAGTCATGGTCATGTGGTGCCCTCTGCTGGACTACAGAGATATTGCAGTGACTATTATGGGATTGGATACTCCAACTGGGATGGGTATTCTTTTTTTTTTTTTGTAAACCACATTCTCAAACAATTTGATCTCATTACGGACTGAGATTAAGACTGAGAGGATCGTTGCTGGTCCCACGTAAGCTGCAACACTGCCTCCCATGGTTTCTGGTGGTATTGCTCCCTTTGTGTCTGAGTATAAATCTGAAAGCTCTCTGGAAACTTACAGTAATCAGCATGAAATGAAGGCAGAGGACGGACATAACATTGTGTCTGTAAGCCCAAAACCCTTTAAAGTGCCAAAAAAAAAAGAGGAGAGAAACTTAGTTTCTTTCTTAATTTGGCCCTTTAACAAAATGTAAAAAAAATAAAAATAAAAAAAATAACAAGTATAAATTTTGAATATTTACCATTTATCACTGTGATATGTCAAAATGATTGTAGTGCAAAATGTATCCACCAGATTCACCAAGTTTCCAGGAGAAAGGGCTGGATCAGGACTAAAAGCCACTTTTCAAAGGACTAAACTCACCACAAACAACCAGCTTTGTGGTGAGTTTGTGTTCACAGTTTCCTTCTGTCACACTCACCCTGTTATGTTGGTTTCTAGTCAATAAAGCAACACAAACCAGAACAAAACCAGTTTAAACCAGTCTAGTCATGTGGATGACTGATGCTGATTGTTTTACTTTTGCTGCACTTTACATGAAGTTAAAATTTTTCAGGTTAGTCAGTAAATCCACCTCCAACTACATGTTCCATGTCCTCATTTCACTGGAAAAACACAAAGATGCATTTTCACACACTCACACATTAATCTAAAGTCCTCCCAGTTGTGGCGGGCCAGTGGCACCTGCATGATGTCATCACAGGGGCTTTCCCCACAGGTGTAAGGAGCAAAAAAGGAAACACCAGCAAACTTCCCACCCTGTGTATATTTAGCTGTGTTCTTTGTTGATACTGATTAGATTCAGTTATTTATAGAAAGCAAAGCTGTTTACAGACTCATTCACAAATGTCTCATATTTAGATCTAATCTAGACTTTAATTTAAATTCTGAGTCACATCAAATCTGTCTGTAAAACAGTCTGAAACTGATTTAAAATCAGAGTAAAAAGTTAAGAGACAAACAGCAACTCACAACATCTGTAAAAACACAACTGAAAACAAAGACTGAAACCAGTAGAAACCCGTCTAAATCTAAATTAGAAATAAAACTAAAATAAATCTAAAACCAGTCCACATCCATTCACCATCCACTTCATCAGATCCACCTTGCTAGTACCGGGCTGGACCCCCGTTTTCCTTCTGATCTTGGTGTCATGGATCAGTGGTTCCCAGCCTGGGGACCCTGACCCACCCAATGTCTCTGACTGTTCAGAAGCAGTGTGATTAAAATTCAGGCCATGTCCACACACAGAGACGAGACGATGCTGTCCCACGCCTGTTTCTGTTTATAGATCAGAATCAACTCTAAAGCAGGCGCACGTGAGGGAACGCCTTCCCACGCCCACATAGTGGCTATAAATGGTCAGGTGAACACTCATAATACATATTCATCACATCATTATCCACGATGGTTCAGGAGGGAAAAACAGGAAAGAAGCAGAATTTTTCAGGGTGTGAGACAGAGATCCTGATGGACCACGTTGACAAACGTAAAAATGTTTAATTTGTGGGGCACGGCATGTGCATTACTTGTGTCAGAAAGGCAGAGATTGGTAGCAGTTTATTTAGTGTTAAATAATATTTCTTTCTAGTTGCTGGGTGCTCCTGCTGGGTGGGACACAATCATCGCTAATAACGAGGAGGACAAGGAGTAAAAGAGTAAAGACTGTCTAGACAGAAATTAGGACAATAAAAAAGCATTGTGTAAGAATAAATAAATAAAAGGAAATCCACCTCTTGTGTGTTTCATTAGCGTAGCATCACTTCTAGACCTCCAGCCTCCAGTCTGCGTCCTGCTCTGCTGGAATGAAGGACCAAAGCTACTTTCCACACTGACTGCTACATGCTGGCAGCAGACTGTCCACCTTATTTAGCTGGATGGATTTTATAACATGTAAGTTTTGTTTCACAATGACAGAACATATTTTATTTTAGGTTCTTATTAATATCATCTCCCTTTTTCTTGAAAATCTTGAGAAATAATATTAAATGTGCTTTTTTATTCATTTCTGCAAACAGCTTTAATATCTAACATGTGCACAAATATCTCACATTTCAATTCTGTACACCATTGGTAAATGGCCTGTACTTATATAGCGCTTTTATCCAAAGCGCTTTACATGTACTTCACATTCACCCATTCACACACACATTCACACACTGATGGCGGAAGCTACCTTGCAAGGCTCTCAACCATGACCCATCAGGAGCAATTAGGGGTTCGGTGTCTTGCCCAGGGACACCTCGACATGAGCTCTCTGGGCCGGGCTCGAACCGGCAACCCTTGGGTTGCAGGACAACCACTCTACCCACTGAGCCATGCCGCCTCCATGGTGTTGGTGTTGCAGTTTCCCATTTTTCTAGATTAAGTGCGTACGCCTGGGTCAGAGTTGCCGTGAAGGTAGGAACATTTTCCGTCAAGTTTGGTTTTCATAAATCCCAAAAGTTGACTATATTTGGTGTATGCTGGTTTTTGTTTCTACATCAGCTTGATAAATGAGGCCCCTTCATGACTGTGGAGGCTGTTGGTGTCCAGTGAACTCATCATCATGTTCCAGAAAGTAGTTGGAGATGATCTGAGATTTGTGACATGGTGCATTATCCTGCTGGAAGTACCATCAGAAGATGCTCCACTGTGATCATAAAGGGATGGACATGGTCAGCTACGATACTCAGGTAGGCTGTGGTGGTTAAACCAGGCCCTGTTGGTACTAAGGAACCACACAAACACAACCTATATAATGTCTTTTTATTATATGACATACTATACTATGATAAATACTATAACGTTGTATTCAGAGGTAAATAGACTGTACCTCTATAGCGCTTTTCAAGGCGTATGTTGACCACTGAAAGTATTTTTACATTACATGTCACATACACCCATCCAAACAGCACTTCTATTACTACAGCACTACTGCATGCTTTTTCCCTATCACACACATGCATATACTATACTACATCCATATACTATACTATATATGTACAAATGCATGCTATAGTACATGTCATAACATGTCAGGGTTGTGTGGGGTGAAAGGTGTGGACCCAAATGCAGGCAGACGAAGCAGGAGGGAGACCTGTGCAGGAACAAGGTTTATTTAAAAAAAAAAACAAAAAAAACACAAAAGTACACAAACAAAACTTTGCATGAACACAACAATGGACTGGCAGGGAAAAAATGAAACCATGGCGTACATGGACACCCGAGAACTAAATGGAAACAGGTGAAGTGAGTTAGCCAAATCAAACCATGTGCACTGGAATGACTGGAAGCAGAAAGCAACAGAACTAAACATGACAAGACCATAAAATAACCACAACCAAAAACATAGATCATGACATTATGGTATAATAGAGCTATGGGTGCTGTAGCCAGGTGGAAGAGCAGCTGTTAACCAACTGGAAAGTCAGTGGATTGATTACACTACCGGCTGAAGTGTCCTTGGGAAAGACACTGAACTCCATGTTGCCTCCCAATGTGTTTGTTGTGGTGTGATACTATCACATGTCTTTGTATTATACCACATACTATACTATTACAGGTACTACACTATGACATACAAGTCATTCATCCAAAGAAAACTTTACAGATCTAAGCTCCGAGTTTTGATTCATCTGTTGAAAAAAACTCTCCAGGTTATTTTAGGGGTCCGGTTTGATCCCTGAACGACTTCATGACGTCTGAAGTCCAGCTTTTAAAGGAAAGATGTCGAATCTTTCTCTTCTTTGTTGCCCAATCAGTGGAAGGAGGAGTCAATGACTTTCTCTGGAGACTGATGTTCAACATTCTGAGAAAACACTGGAAAGCTGCTTACTCATCATCATGGTTTCCATTCCCAGAACAATCTTTCCCAGTTCAACACCCAAGCTGAAAAGTGAGAAGCACTAAGAAAACCTTGAAAACACTCAGTCTTAAAATTCTGTTCTGGATAACAGATGCTATGTTTAAGGACCAACATCAGGAAATAAACCATGAAAAGCTCCATGATGGAGCAATGTGAGGTCAGTCTGAGGACAGTTCTTAGTTCCTTGAGATGTCTGATCAAAGTTAAAGAGTCAAATCTGCCCAGAAACTCAGAGATCCTTTGACTGGGAAGTTCAGGGTGATGTTGAGCTGCAGCTGGAAGCAGAAGAATCCAGTTTAATGCCTCTAAATGTTATTGAAAATTTGATGTTTGTTTATTAAGGCCAACAGCCAAGAATAAAGCAAAAAACTTTAACAAAGTCCATCAGAGTGTCTGGCAGAATCTCACCCGGGTAAGAAATTGTATATGTATATGTGTATACACACACACACACACACTTATATATATATATATATATATATATATATATACAGAGAGAGAGATAGAGAGAGAGAGAGAGAGCCAGTGTGGCATTGGAAGGGTTGTCTGTGGAAAGTAATTTTATTCCTCCAGGTCCCCGTAGCTATTGTTTGTCTCAGACCAGCAGCTATGTTCTTCCTGGTGTGATCTGGAAAAAATGAGTCTGGAGACATTTCGTTTTCACGTTGAAATCCACATCAGTGAAATATTGTGTGACATTTCTATACGGCTCTGTGGTGCAGCTTGACCACAGGTCCGTAGCGGTGGCGAAACATCAGACTGTAGCCACGTCCTTCACAACACCCTCACCACCCTCATCATACAGGACAGGGAGAGACTCCACTAACATGGAAAAGAGATGGCAGTGATCCCGTTTGTCCAAAGTGTTGATGAGTTTCTTAAATCCCGGGTATTTCATTGTGTTAACTGAGCACTGGTCTTTGGCGAGAAAAAAAGTTATATTTGTTTATAATGTTTGTTATCTCTGTGTCTCTGGGAACTGGTGGATTATTTAGTTGCAACCCTTTATTCTAACTTGAAAAGTTTGTCGGCAACTCGCGTTGAATAAAATCAAAGTGGTTGGGGCAGTGGGAGGAGTATGCAAAGCCAGTTGTGCTCAATTTACAACTAAAAGCAGCACAAAAGTAAATTGTGACTTGAGAAATTGGTCGTGGGGTGATGGGCCTTACTGAGGGGCCCATGTTGAGTCCATGTCTACTGGATCAGCAGCTCCTCATTTCAAACATCCCCGAAACCCATAAGCATGATCTACATTCTGTGGTGACAGGGGCTTATCAACATTGTTATACTTTAATTACTATTACAAGTATTAACTTTATAACTGTGACTTTAGACGTTTCTCCTGAAACTCAACACAAACAAGTTCAAAGTGAAGGGTTACATATTTTATAATATCATAAAACGATTCTGATTTACTGCTGGCAATGCAGACCAAGCTCTGACACCGGTCGTACAGGGACCGGACAGCCTCGTACAAGCGGGTCAGGCACTCCATACTCCCGGAGTACCCCCCACAGGAGCCCCCGGGGACACGATCAAACGTCTTCTCCAAGTCCACAAAGCACATGTAGACTGGTTGAGCAAACTCCCATGCCCCCTCAAAAACTTGGAAGAGGGTGTTAAGCTTGTCCACTGTTCCACAACTGGGATGAAAACCACACTGCTCCTCCTCAATCCGAGGTTCGACTATCCGACGGACCCTCCTTTCCAGCAACCCTGAATAGACCTTACCAGGGAGGCTGAGGAGTGTGATCTCACACAATGTCCCAAGTCCAGATCAGCAGCCCCCCAAGCCTCTCCGAACTCCTTCCATGCCCAAGTTCTTGCCTTTGCGACACCTGAAGTTATGATCCGCTTAGCCCGCCAATACCAATCAGCTGCCTCTGGAGTCCCACAGGCCAAAAAGGCCCGAGTGGACTCCTTCAGCTTGACGGCATCCGTTACTGCTGGTGTGCACCAACGAGTTAATGGATTTCCACCACGACAGACACTGACGACCTTACGGCCACAGCTCTGGTTGGCAGCCTCAAGAATAGAGGCATGGAACACAGCCCACTCTGACTATGCAAACAGAACACGAGTTACAATAAACCTGCCGCCTGAAATATTCACTTATTGTAATCTGCTCAACACAGACAGTAGAATACCGTCTGAAATGTTTACTCAATCGGCGCATGTTTAATAAGTTAAACTTACGTGTCATTTCCTCTGTCTGCGGCGTTCTGCTCTTCTTTCTTGCTCCATGAAATGAAGAAATATCGCCTGCCGCAGGATTCTTCATCTCTGGACTCTCTCTATGTGCATTTCTAGCCTCAACATTAGACGCCTGATTTTATGGTCCATCAGTAACATCCCGGTCAAGCAGAGAATGAACACGACGATCGCTTCGTTCTGCATATTAGCTTGGTGGTGTTGTTTTGTTCTCTCCTTATTTTTCGTGGGTTATGTTGCACAAAAGTCACATGTCGCTGTTGCAGATGGTTGCGTCACATTGGTCCCGCTGCCGCCCCCAACTCATGTGCGAACGCAACATGAAACAGTTCTACTGGGGAAGGGCTGTTCATAGAACTAGGGGAGTTATTAGAACTGCGTTCTTAGAACTTCTCTGTCCGAATGCGCCTAATGTTCCCCGCCTCACCCGCAACACGGTTGAAGCTTTGCCGGGGATGGGAGTTGAAACTCCCATCAGACCCTCACAACATGTTTGGGTCTGCCAGGCCTGACCGGCATCCTCCCCCACCATCTGAGCCAACTCACCCCCAGGTGGTGATCAGTTGACAGCTCCGCCCCTCTCTTCACCCTAGGGTCTAGATCATGCGGCGGCAAGTCTGATACGACTACAAAGTCGATCATCGAACTGCGGCTTAGAATGTCCTGGTGCCAAGTGCACATGTGGACACTCTTATGCCTAAACATGGTGTTTGTTATGGACAATCCATGACGAGCACAGAAGTCCAACAACAAAACACCACTCTGATTCAGATTAAGGGGGCTGTTCGTCCCAATCACGCCCCTCCAGGTCTCGCTGTCATTGCCCAGCAGAACGAGGGAATCCTTGGAAGTAGTGCTCTCCAACACCCACTCCAAGAAGGGTGGGTACTCTGAACTGCCATCTGGTGCAAAAGCACAAACAACAGTTATTCTCTACTAACATAATCTGCTTTGGTAGCATGTATTTGCCCAGAATCTCTCCATTGTTCAGAATTCTTGGTAGAGCCATGAAACAAAGGCTTTTAACAGTGTGCTAATTAAACTGATCATCAATATTACTCTTTAATAAAG
This sequence comes from Melanotaenia boesemani, assembly GCF_017639745.1. Classification (NCBI taxonomy): domain Eukaryota; kingdom Metazoa; phylum Chordata; class Actinopteri; order Atheriniformes; family Melanotaeniidae; genus Melanotaenia; species Melanotaenia boesemani. Next base: position 6,712,420 of record NC_055704.1, read on the forward strand.
CAAAAGTATTTATTTTCTGATTACTTGATTAATAAATGGAATAATTTATAGAATTGACTGTCATGTCATTAAGTGATGAAGAGATTTTTGGTTGTGCTGTCTCACTTCGATAGGAGTCAGCGGTTTCCTACTCTAGTTACAGCTGTCTCGTCAACCTCCTACACAGTTGTGCAACAATTTCCTGAAAATGAAATTCAATCCTGGCACAAATTTAAGGTATTATTTTGTTTTCATAATAGACAACAAAAGCAAACGTCATGGTTGGGAGTGTGTTGGTGTGTGTTACAGCCTCACAGACCTGAAAGCTCCTTGTTGTATTTTTCCTGTGATATAAAGACGTATGTTTTATTATTGATGAGTTCTTAGTTCTCCTTAGCACACTGACTGGTTTTCCATGATATAATTAACAATGTTCAGCATTTTGGAGAATACTTAGTCTTCTTCATCCATGACCCTGTTTTGGGACTTTAGACTCTGAACAAGTAACAACATGTTAAATGACTTTAAAGGTGGTTTGTACCAAAGATAGAAGAACAGACTTATTTTAAGCTGTCAAACAGAGGCTGGTTGTCGAGTGGAAGAGTTGCTGCTCTCCACAAACTCTCATTAAGAGGCAACTATCGTTAGAGGAATCATTTTCAGTTTATCCTATATGATAAGAAAGCAGCTCCATGGAAACAGATCACGGATGTGGTGGCCTAAAAACCTGACCTTATTCATGTTACTTAAAATTACAAAAGGAACATTTTGTTAGCTTCATATTAAGAAAGTACTTTTAGACAGAGATCACAATTTAGCCAAAATATGATTTAGGAAATTATGTTATAAGGCAAACGATTTACATGCAAAAACATGAAGTATTTTAAAGCTTTTTGTTGCTCTGTAGAGTCTGTAGAGTCCCAGTAGTTAAAGTAGTTAAATCGTAGTTTGAAGTTGCACAGCATGTAGTGAAGCATGTTCTCAGATTTATCCTAAGCGACATTGTCTTTCATAAGTCAGTTTTGTCATTTGTAGTATGTTTATGGTAGGTATGTTGGACTCCATGTCTCAACATTTAAGGACTACTCTGGGGGAAAATGAGGACCTACTGAATACTGAATGGGTAATCCTAATGTTACGACTTATTGGTGTCTTAAAACTGATAAATGGACTACATAAGTTTGTTTTATGCAAAACCAAGCAAATAAGAAATCTCCCATAACTGGAAAAGCCTTAACCTTTTCTTTATGTTGTACTTAGTGATTGCTGAGTGACATTTTTCTACAACTGCCTGTTACAGCCTTACATTCCTGGTGGCAGTTTTTCTGTAAGTGATTAACCTGCATAACTATTCTGCTTGAGGAAACTCATGTACAGAAAAATTCCATTTACATGAAACCCAGAACACATACCTATTATCAGGAAGATCCAAAATTCCAGTTTCATGACCTTCCTGCAGAATGAACCTTGCCCTGAAACTATGAGTCTGATTCAATCTTTCCATTTCAAAAACCTTAGCTCTGAATTTGTATGTAATCAGCAGCCTGTAAATCAGTTAGTTGACCAGGGCAAATGAACTGCGCTCATGTGTGTGTCAAACAGCAGCTTGTTGCAGTCTGAAAACTGCTGCGTGGAACACAAACTTCAGAGTCACGCTTTCCTAGCTATTCAACACAGCTGCAACCTACTTTTATCTGCAACCTACTTTTATCAGACCGCAGATCAAAAACCCACCAAACCAAACATCTGATAAGACACCAAAACCTGTGAATACCAGACGAGTTGCGACATGTGAAAAAATCAGTTAATATGTACACCGACTGAGATTTTATAAAATATCCCCAAAAATCATGTAAGTATGTTTTCTCCTCAACCAGCAGTCTCAAAAAGAAAAAAAAGACTAAAAATGCAGTTTACTGAGTTAATTAGATTTTAAATATTATGTGCTTAGTGAATAGATTTTGCACTGTATAACATCAGTATACAAATAACATAAAAGTCATAAAAACAAAGTTTTAGGCAAACTAGCAATAAATTAATTATTTTCACTCCATCCTCACAGAATACAGGTTTTAATGTTTAATTTAAAAGCATTTAACTACATCCAAAGGGATGAATTTCTCTTAATTCAAAGGTCACATTAGATGACATTAGACCACAATTGCTACTACTCTGCTAATCTAGCCTTACTAGCAAGAAGATTGAGTTATGTTCATATGCAAAAAGCTCAGCAGCTTGGGTGCCTTGCCTAGCAAAAAACAAATAAACAAAAAAACAAAAACAAAAACAAACAAAAAAAAAAGCAAAAACAATCAAATCATGATATACAAAACAAGAAGGTTCCAAAAGCATCCTAAACCTAACCAAGTACCTTTATTCATAATAAATTATTCACATTATTATTTGTGTATGTATGTGTTTCTAAAACATAATCAAACAGTGAATGAATAAATGGTTATGTAATCAATATTACTAAACCTAACAAAGCAACTTCTAAACCTACCCATGATATAGTTGCCTGAAAACAGACAGCAATTCATTCAAAACAGGGAAACTTAAAAAGTGGTTATCAGAAAACGGCATAAAAGATTGGTGGTTAAGTATTTTAAATGTGAGACAGTCTTCCTAAACCAAAACAAGTTATACTCCTAAACCTAACCAGGAAATTTATTTGATAAAAAATAATCAGCAAACATCAGAGAAGTGCCGGTTTGTGTTTCGGAGATTTGATGAAACAACAGTGTTGGACAATCTGACGGATCAGTTTATGGAAACATACTTGATGCTCATCATCAGTATAGTTACATTTCTAAAATTTCCTTCGAATTTGCTTGACGACTAGATGAAAACTCAGCTATAACAAATTAGGACAAAAAAACAAGTGAAACACGAACTATGGTACCATGACTGTATGTTTCCAATTAAATGCATTTGACTACATAAATATAATCAAATGTAGGAATAAAGCATGTGAATAAATTGCTTGTCAAATCAACTTTGAAAAATGCAGCAGTTCAAGACGCCTCTCCATCAATGTGGCTGCTTGACCTGGTTATTCTTCTCACTTCCAGGAACAACAGAACATTTTTTGACTCAGAAACTACTATGATTTCTCCCTTTTAAAGGTGCCAGCCCGCTAAAAATCTTCGTTTCATCTTTAATCTGGGTCGGACGGCGACTTGCAGCTTTCTGAAACCTGCTGACGTGGAAAACTAACCTGCATCGTCGTCAAATCCTCAGCTGCATCAGTCAAGGCTGTAACCTAGTTTTGTCTGACCACACATCTGAACTCCAAGCCAGGCGTCATCCAAATGAACCAAAAATACACCGGAAGTGACATCATTGCCTCTGCCGAGGGACAGGACAACTAGACAGACAGAGGAGAATGAGGAGCTGAGGGAGAGGGGTGACAGTATGGGTGACAGCATGAAGGAGTAAAATGATAAAAGAGACAATTTGAGGAGTTTTAGGAGAAAGTAAAATGGTGAGAGGAGGCGGGAATAAAAAAAAGAGGAGTTAAAGGGGGGGTGACATCAGCTGGGAGACTCCTTGGAAATTTGCAGCCGTCAGTCAATGGCATTAGGAAATTTTTTGAAAGAGGAGAAGGGGGAAGAAAAGATGTGGGAGTGTCAACAGAAGGGAAAAAAGTAGGAGGAGAAAGAAAAAAGTGTTTAAATATGGAAACAGTAGATGAGGCTGCTGCAGTTAAAGACTGATCATCAGGATGTCCACTCTCACTCTACTCATCTGCCTCATTGCTAGCACCGTTGTCATGCCGACACGTACGCAGGGGTTCAGGTGCCAACAGGAGATCCCCCCTGATGTTGTCCGACAGCTGTGGAAGATGACCAACATCCTGATCAATAAACTGCCGGTAGGATCAATAATCTGCAAAACCTCTTTCATTAAGATGCTCAAATTAAGCTTCATATTCTGATCAATCAATACTGTTAATTATCATTTTATTATAACTCATTATATTGCATTATTTAAATATTAATGTTTTATTGAAGAAAATCCTAATAATTCCATTATAAGTTCTCAACTAATAACAAAGTGATCAATATATTGATCAACCAATAATATAAATTACAAAATTAAATATATATATATAAAATAAATTATAAATTTCTCTATGGGTATTAAATGCACTCTAGTCATTTATTGACTGCTGTGATAATCAATATATCATTGTGTCTGTTGCACAAATGCTAATTACATATGGATTCTACCATTAATCAGCTTATCAATTTCACAATATCAGTCAGCTTGCACTAAAAAAGACAGCAGGACCTCATCAATTTTCACATCAAGTCAATTCATGTCAACTGATAATCAATAAAATCTACGTATTTATTATTGTATTATAAAGCAGCAGCATTGACATTATTTATTGTTGATTTCTGATTAATTTGCAGATCAACATTTCAATGTAAAATTAACTTATCTTAATTCATGATAAATAATATTAAAGTTCTCATTATGTTCATCTGGGATTGATTAAATTCTAGTAAAATGATCACAATTAATCCAGTGATCAAAACATGAATTTACAGTTAGTTAAATCCTAAATAATAGAAGTTATTGATTAGTTTTAGTTTGGGGCGGCGTGGCTCAGCAAGGTACAGCGGTCATCTTGAAACCCGAGGGTTGCCGGTTTGATCCTCGGCCAAGTTCAGTTCATGTCGAGGTGTCCTTGGGCAAGACACCGAACCCCTAATTGCTCCTGATGGGTCGTGGTTGAGCGCCTTGCATGGCAGCTTCCGCCATCAATGCGTGAATGTGTGTGTGAATATGATGTGAAGTGCTTTGGGTATCGTTCCAGGTACAGTAAAGCGCTATGTAAATACGGACCTTTCACCATTTATTTTTTTTCCAAAAAAGTTTTTGTCCTGCATTCAATCTGCAGCGTTGAAACCAGATCAAAGTTTCTGATCACATCAAAGAAGTTTTAAATCCCTTTTAATTTTCCTTTTCAGTCTGAAAGCACGTTTTTCCACCAGTGATCGTGTGTTACTCATGACAGTAGAAATAATTGGGATTATTACAATTTTCAAATGAATAATCAATACATCACTGTGTCCATTTTTTTTTCTAATAGAAGTAAATTTAGCAATTAAATAAAAATGTAGGAAAATAATATTTTCAAAGAGCAAAAACATATAACTGCTCCGGCTTTTTGCTGCAGAATAATTCAACAAGTTTGTGTTTTTCTCTGCAGAAAGAAGACAGCTTCACCAGGCGGCTGAGACTTTTGCCGAAGTTCTGCACCAAATGTCCTGAGGTCAGTAAATCATCCGTTTACATTTAAGTGTGGTACTGCACATCTTATATCGTGGTAAATCTTCCCCCTACCCCTCCACCCTCCCGAGGTTTCAGCTTTCAGCCATGACGGTGTCCGCTCGGTTTACCTCAACCACAACCAGCACTGTCACACTCCACCAGGCCTTAACCATGTCATCTAAACTCAGTCACGGCTTCCCACCTTCCTACAAATTAACGTGTCAAATCTGTGATTATTGGACTGGTGACACATCTGCCTGGTCAGGCATTAAGTCAAGATACGCGAGAGTTCGACAGCCTGAAACACAGTGAGCAGGAAATAGTTTGGTTTGCTAAAAATTGGTATGAAGGAAGCCAATAATTCAGGTTTAGTAGAGAGTGTACAGCCCTTTTTACACTGCTACCTGCCACAGATGCTAGATTAAACTTTAGTTTATATCATGAGGTGAGTCAGTTCAGGATTATTACACAGAGGTGAAAATGTACATGTTTGTATATTTAAAACAGTACATATTATTTATAATATATATTCTATATATACTTTTGTATATTGTATTATCTGTATATATACTATATGTGTAAGAAATTTTCCTCTGGATAAAAATATAAAATAGAAATATAATGTATAGATTAAAATGTAAAATAGTAATGCCAAGTTAATTATTATATTTAAAAATATATAATATTGATCAGTCTTATTAAAAATATAAATATTTTATAAATGAATATATTTTTAAATATATATATTAGGGCTATATTTATTAGGGCTGTCAAATTGTTTAAATGTTTTACCACATTATTCACAGCTTTCAAATGAATTAATCATGATTAATCACAGCTTTAAAATTAGTCACAAGTAGGGATGGGAAGATTAACCGATATGAATCGATACGCGGTCGTGCGCGTGCACGATGCGAGTGCATCGGTAGAGCAGCAGAGGATGAATGAAACTTTTGAAGCAAATCTAGATGCATCGGTTTTTGCGAGATGCATCGGTTTTTCTGAGATACGGCTTATTCTTTTAATACAGAATGTGTTTATTTATTAACAAGTGTTGTCAACCTGTTTTAGCGCATAATTTAAACGACCTACATAAAGTAGGCCTAAGCAACGGACTTGCGGATGTTTACACTACAACTCATGGGGGCTGCGCGGATGAAGCCAGTGATGCGCCCACAGGTAGTTGTCAGGAAGCGCGAATTAGCAAAACAAACATGTCGGACGCCAAGATCATTTATCCTCCACTTAGTTTCAAGTCCAAAGTTTGGGAACACTATGGATTTTACAAGAAAGAAGGACGACTTGACAAGACAGCTGCAATTTGTAAAATGTGCCGCGCATCTGTAAAATACACGGGCAGTACGACTAATCTGATATCTCACTTGAAGCGGCGCCACGGTGTTGTTGTGGAAGCGTCTGCCAGTGTCCCTGCATCCCCTTCCTCCAGCTCGGATCCCCCTGTAGCTACGAGCTCCAGAAGCGGTGAGAAAAGTATTGAAAATTTTTTCCATGCCCCGCTTGCCACCAGTTCCGCGCGCTCTATGGCAATAACTTTTTTTTATTTTTTATTAGCCTGTTGTTTACAGTGTTATTGATGTTTAAAAGTCAAAGCAGCATAATGCTGCTAGTTCAAGACATTAAGTTTTGAATATTCAGTGACAAAATATATCTTTGTAAAACTTGTTTTTTCAGAGTTGAAAAGTGAAATCACAGTTATTGTGCAACTGTAAGCCTTCTTTCTAAAGAGTGCAAATACATATATATTTTAGTATATATTGCACTCATACATTGTTTTTCTTGGAAATACTTAAATGTGTGCCATGTGTTTTAAAATGGCCTAAGTAGTATGTGCCATGTGTTTTAAAATGGCCTAAGTATGTGCCATGTGTTTTAAAATGGCCTAAGTAGTATGTGCCATGTGTTTTAAAATGGCCTAAGTATGTGCCATGTGTTTTAAAATGGCCTAAGTATGTGCCATGTGTTTTAAAATGGCCTAAGTATGTGCCATGTGTTTTAAAATGGCCTTACTGTAAACCAACACTCAAGCTCTGAGAGAAAAAACAGTTTGTAAAAATGTCTTGGCTTTACTTGGTTAATAAAAAATCAAACTAATTCATTGGCACTGCATCCTCTTTCACATTACTACATGAAATTGATCTATTTAAATAGTACGGAATTATTGCATCATATCGTGATATGGGTGTAAATCGTATCATACCGCATCGCAAAATGCCACACATGTATCGTTAATATATCGCATCGGATACTTAGTATCGAGATGCGTATTGGATCGGCATTATACCTTAGATGCCCAACCCTAGTCACAAGGCCTAAAATTTGCCTGTTTTTACTGTACTGTATCAACAGAATGAGCCAATGCTATAAATATTTGCTGTTAACTGACTTTCTCTTGGGTAAACTTCAGATGTCCAATGGTCAGTAAATGCAGCATGTAATGTTCTTCTATATGTTGTTCTAAATCACCTCTACCATGTTCTAGATTATAAATAAGAATTCATATCTCCAACAACCAACATTGATGAAGAAACTCTGATAAAACTGATGATCTGAACAAAACCATCTTTCCTTTGATTACTGAAGTGTGAGTGTTTGTACAGCAGTGATAAAAGTCCTACAGCAGCATCACCCAAAGTAAACAACTGTTGATAAAATAGATCTTTGGCTGTTCGTTTTACACGTTTTGCTTCACTTCTTTACACTTTTTTCCTGGTCAGTGTTCCTGCCTGGCACCCGTCCGAACTTTTCTAGACCCGCCCCTGAACAGCTGAAGTATAAACCCTGTCTACCACCAACCAGCTGCTGTGTTAGAGAAGGTCCTGCCTAGAACAATACTTTGGCGTAAATATGTGACGGTTTGAACCATGAACCGCTAGTTCAAACAAATGCAACGAGAAGAAAGCAGATCAGCTCATCACCGACAGCCGTTATGATTCACCGAACATGAGAGGAGGAGGAACAGCTGCTCCACAAACAGACGACCAGAGAGCTGCTAGAGCAGACACAGTACAAAATGCAGTATAACTTTAACACAATATATACGGGAGAAGTGTGGGTGTGGAACCGTCTCACAGGGAAAAGAGTGTGTGTTAAAACACCCACATTCTCCACGGAGACGACGTCCATGGGTTGCTCCATTAATGTTGTGTTTATTCTGAAGTCCATCCATAGAACCAGCTGGCTGATCTTTTCCATCGTGCTTTTCCACACCCCACCGCCCTAACAGAGAAATGAAGGATGTATGAGGCTTGTCATACCGTGCATGCAGTAATTGTGCTAAACTTTTTAATGCAATTAATTACATGAATTACCGCCTTTAATGCATTTTTTTTGACAGCCCTAATATATATATATAAATTTATATATATATATATATATTTATATTTATATATAATTTGTAATTGAAACCTGTTTATTTCAGGTTGTTTATAATATTTCTAAAAAGAAAGTTAATTAAATGTAAACATTATTAATCTATGATAATATATTTGTACGTCTTTACACTTAATGGGGAAAACGAGGAGTTTTAATTATTTAAAAGTTATCATGTCGTTACTTTACTGGTTCGACCCACTGGAGATCAGATGGGGCTTCTGAAGGGAAAAAATATTCCACAGGAGAACAATGTTGAAAAAAGTTTGAAAACCACTGGTGTAGCCAGATTCTTGTGCTGATGATAAACCTGCTACTGCAAGTAATGAGTAAGAGGCTGCAAGCTGGTGTGATGGTTAGCACTGCTTGTGGTTGTTTGTCCCTTTGTGTTGGACCTGCTATGGACCGGTGACCTGTCCAGGTGTACCCTGCTAATGGCTGGGATATCCTCCAGTTCCTCTGTGACCCGGAATTAATAAGCGACATAGAAAACAAATGAATGAAAAGTTTTAACATGTTGCTGTTGGTGCTAACAGCTGAGAGGCTGCAGAACTCTGTGGAGTTAAACACAAAGATGGGCGGGTCAAAGTGTCACCAGCCAGTCAAGCTGTAGCTCCTCCAGTTCTGATTTTTGTCTAAACTGGCACCAGTTTCTGAATAACTATGCTGAATGCTAATTAAATGCTATCATTTTTCCCTCAGCGTGCGATTGGCTGGCTGGAGATAAAGGAGATGGTTGACATCTACCAGAGGACTGTGTTCAGGAGAGATGTGATCAAGGAGCTCTTCCCTCTCCATTACAATGACCTGCTTCACCGGCTGCAACACACACTGCAGCTCTGTGTGAGTACATGATGTTCACCACGAACTGCAGCTCTGCAAACCCGCCGTGCACACACGGTTTCTCAGAAACCCAAATGCAGCGCTCCACTCTGACACTGTGCTCTGTGTATTCAGGTCTCATCCTCCAAACTTTCCAAATATTTTGAAACAATCAAGAAGATGGAAAGAAAAATGAAAAAGGTAGAACACACTCAACTTGTGTTTTATTAGTTTAACATCTACAAAACTAAGTTGTTTGAATTCCAAAAAAATAACATGACTCATGTTTTATTGCATTCAAGAAGAGAGACAAAGGAGCTCTGAAGGCCGTGAGAGAATTCACCTTCATCCTCGGATGGATCGACGAGCTGACAGGATTCCACATCCAATAGATCATCATCATCATTACAGGGATAAACAGCCTCTTTATTACAAACAGCTTCAACCATCATCATGATGAAAATCCTCATTATAAATGGCCTCATCACCAGCATTATCATCAGTATTATATCTGTTACCTCCATCATCGTCACCACTCAAGGCCTAACCTTTAAATGGGATTGTTACAGTTAAAAACACTTTAATGAAAAACGATTTACTGAATTATGAAGAGCTTCTCAGCTGAATGATTTTAAAGTGTTTAAAACTGATCTAAAAGCTTGAAAAATGAGCCAAAGTGACGATCTTCAGAAGCTTCTGAAAAGGGCTTAACTTTTTTATGAAAAATATTTATTATTTGTATTAATTTAGCTTCATTTGCAAGTTATTTTTGAGAGAATATTTATTATATTTGAGTTTTTACTGGGTCCTGAAACTTGAAACTTTAACATACTGAATTTTTTGAAAGTATAAAGGAATACATTTTATTTTACATGTATTTATAAGAATTTGTCACATTTAGAGTGAAATAAAAAAGATTTTTTTGTTCATATTTTGACTGCTGCTTTGGAACTGAGGAAAATCAGAGGGTTTGGACCTTTGTCTCCCTCTGCTGGCCAAAACCTGTTACTACAACAAATGACTCAAAAAGAAAGAATGGGAAATTTTATCAGGTCCACCAGGTAGGACCTCCTTTTTCCCTCCGAAACTTAAACTTGGTGTAATACTTACTTACTGTTTCCTTATACACTCGCTTGATGCTTGAGAGCTGCTTACTCTTGATTTTTCCCCTTTTTACTTACAAACCTACATACAGTAGTTTTTGAATACCTATAAATGACTGGGACTAAAGCATTTTAAATAGAAACATTTTCCATAGTTATTTTATCTTCAGCGCTCTGTGTGCACCACACAGCCTGTAAGCAGCACTCAGCTAAAGCTAATTAGCTTGGAAAGGTGCTGATGCTAGGCAAACAAGCAGCAAGATATCTGTTTGAGGAGATAACGGTGCTGGAGGCAAAAGTTTGTCTCCTTGAAGTTATTATTCAAAGTGAATGGACTTTGTGGAAACAAAACAACCTTGTCATTGATTCAAAACAGCGAAGCAAACTAATAGACAGTGAAAAGGCCCAGACAACACTACCAAGAAAGATCCGGTAAAAATCCTCCCTGGAACTGTCTTGGTGCAAAGCCAAAAAGTAAATCATGCCTTCTGGAAAAGGGAGGACAACGTATCACAGGTCGGGTGCAAAGAGCAGAAGTCTGTGATGAGACTGACTGGCCTCCGCTCCCTACAAAACAAAGGACCTTTTTTACTCCTCTACACGGTAGGAAACAGGACTGGACAACTGAGACTGGGCCTGAAATTCTGATTATTGGTGATTCTACTGTAAATGTTGTTCAATGGATGTAATAAAAGAAGTCCTCTGCTTTCCTACTTTCCTAAGGATATGATCAGCGACACTCAGGACAATTCTGAAAGCTGTGGCTGATTTCCCAAACATCGCTCCACATACAGGGTCAAATGATGTGTCCAAGCACCAATCTGAGGTTCTAAAACAGGACTTTACTGGACTGTTAAACACAGCGAGCTCTCTGAAAGCAGCTGTTTTCATCAGTGGACCTGTGCCTCCCATCAGAAGAGAAGGGGAAAGATTCAGTAGATTACTGGCACTGAATAATTGGCTCATATCAGCATTTGCTGAGAACAAACTGCATTTTATTAACAATTTTCCATTTCTTTGGGAACTCAGACATCTTTTTAGGGCAAATGGATTAAATTTGTACAAGTCAGAGGTGAAGCTGTTTACCTCCAACCTTTTCCACTTCCTGCATCATCCCTCTGCACTCGGTGCCAAGACGAAGATACAAGAGGAGTTTTCTCACAGGATAGACCAAACAAAACTCAGTGGAAACCCAGAAGAGGAGGAACTGCATCTGCCCCCACTCAGCCTCGTAAAACAGAGACATCGGCAGAAGCTAGAGGAAGGATCTTTATTTGCCCCCAACCCCCTCAACAGCACCAAGAACCAGGACAGTGGACCTTCACCCCACCAAACCCCCAACAGGTCGTCCCTGTCCATTTTCCGTGGATAACGGCAGTCATGATTTTTCCCAGGACCAGCTGGGACCCTGTTTATTGGAAGGTTAAAAAACATCTGTACAGTTTAAACACCATGAGCCAGTTTAATCCCATTAACAGCAAAGACCTGGGGGACATCTTACATCAGCTGAACTCCTCCTCTTGCTTTTTTGACATCCTGCCAGGGCTGGGCGATTAATCGATTTAATCGATTAATTCGAATTTGCTGTTTTTGAAGATTTGTTTTAATGAAAATTGAGATTTTTTTTTTTTTTGCCCCTGCCAGCACCTTTTGGGCTTCCGTAGATCATAGTGACATCAGCGCACTCCCGCTGGTTTCCCACAGAACCGCATTAAGTCCTCAACATGGCAGCTAGCAAAGAGTTTCCTCAGTTATTTGGAACTGGTATGGTTTTGCGACCAAGGATTTGGAGCAACAAACGCCACTTTGCAAAATCTGTTTAAGGGCTGTTGCTACTAAAGGCGGGAGCACAACGAATTTATTTCAACACCTGAAACAAATGTACTCCTCGGAGTCTACGACATGCTCAAAACAGCAATAGCCTACAAAACTCCACCAAGAGACAATCCACAGTAGGGGAATTATTTTCACACTGTGTCCCCTATGATAAGACCGGGGCCCGATGGAAAGCGATCACGGATGCGGTCGCGTTGTATATTGCCAAAGACACGGTGCCTATTTATACAGTAGAAAAGCGCGGCTTTATCAACCTGCTAAAAACTTTAGACCCCAGGTATGTGCTGCCTAGCCGGAAATATTTTGCCGAAGTTGCCTTGCCTCACTTGTACAACTGCACATGTGAAAGGATCGTAAGAGAGCTGGATGGTGTATGTTTTTATTTTGCCATAACCAATCTGTGGTCTAGCCAAACAATGTAACCATATATGAGTTTAACAGCGTATTTTGTTGATGATAACTGGGCTCTAAGACGTGTCTGCCTGCAAACAGCCTACTTTCCAAATGATCACAAAAGTGAGGCAATTGCTGGGGGGTTAAAAGATGCTCTGAGCTCCTGGAACCTTACTGAAGAACAACTCGTCTGTATGACAACAGACAGCCGAACCAACATTGTCAAAGCTCAGAAAGACATCAGATGGCCAAATCTTCAGTGCTTTGGACATAAACTACACAATGCCATAAGTAAGAGTCTAATCTGTGTGTAGTATACTGATTTTGTATGTGATATACATTTCATATGTAACCTACATATGAAACGTCATACGTCTACATCAGTAAAATGCTGTAATCTGAAGAAATTATGTTTTGACATATTGATCACCATGTTTAACAGCTCATTATAACAGTAAAACTGATGAATTTGGGTTTTCATTATTATACAGAGAACGGTGTGAAGGACCCCCAGATTGAACGTGCCATTGGGGTTTGTAAAAAGGCTGTTGCTGGATTTTCCTATAGTTGGGAAAAAAAGAAGAGAGATGAGAGAGGTACAGGCTGAGCTTGTTCTGCCCCTCATCAGCTAATAAGTCCCCGACTAGATGGGTTTCACGCCAAAAAATGACACAGAGGTTTCTGGAGCAGGAAAAGGCTGTAGCTCCTGTTCTGGCTTCAGAACAATGTATGTTTGAAACATAGCTTTAATTTTCTTAACATTCAGGGATTTAAATAGTAGGGGGAAAAATCGATTAAAATCGGAAATCAGATTTGGTTTAAAAAAATCTGACATTTTCTTTTTAGGCCATATCGTCCAGCCCTACATCCTGCCCACTTTTTTTTTTCACAAAGCTCTCAAAACTAATCTCGGGCATCTTCCCAGAGCTTCTCAGCAGCTGTAATCAAACACAACACAAACGAACAACTACAGGTTAGTAAGTGAGGATTATTGAAAAAAAAAAATCAGCTAAATGACTTTTAAGACAAAGCAACTGCTGATGTCCTCCAAGTTTTAATCAAATCACACCTGTTATTTCTTTACAGATATCCCCAATATAACTGCAGATATCACTTTCTTAGAAGTTTTCAAATGAGCCTGCTCTTCTCAAAATGAAGTTTAAAGATTTAATTAAAAAGTTAAAGTGGTTATTTTAACTTTTAAAAAAAGCTTTCTTAACTGACAAAATTCAGAAAGTCAGTCAGTGCTTCCATGCCAGGGGCAGGACATATGTCCTTGTGTCCACTCAGAAACAAGAACACCATAATACACACTCAGTCCTAAAAACCTGGATGAGATCATCGACCATCTGAAAACCAACACTTGCTGTCTTGACGCCCTGCCAACCGGGTTTTTAAGAATGTTTCAGGATGCATGGTCTTAGATATCTTCCAGATTGTAAACACGTCTCTGCTGTTAGGCGTCTTCCCCCAGACCCTAAAAACAGCCGTCATCAAGCCACTAATGAAAAAGAAAAACCTAGACTCGTCACTCATGAGCAGCTACAGGCCGATATCAGACCTCCTCTTACTTTGTAAGATTATAGAAAAAGCTGTCTTTAAGCAGTTACACAACTTCCTAAATAACTAAATAACTGTGTGTCTACCAGTCAGGTTTTCAGCCACACCACAGCACTGAGATGCTCTAGTTCAGGTCTTTAATGACGTCTGTCTGAGCACAGACAGTGGGAACATTTACGTTCTGGTACTGCTAGATCTCAGTGCTGCATTTGACACGGTCGACCACATCTTACTAGACCGGCTGGAAAACTGGGTTGGACTTTCTGGTACTGCAAATCTACATAACCATCTCACCAGGAGACCACAGTCTGATCCCAACTCTGATCAACTGTATCGATCAAATTAAAGAATAGATATGCCATTAGATTAGAACTTCTTTCAGTTAAATGAAGACAAAACTGAAGTAATAGTTTTTGGAGCCAAGGAAGAAAGATTAAGTCAGTTCTCACCTTCAAACAGCAAAGTTCAAAACTAATAACAAAGCCAGAAATCTGGGAGTAGTCCTGGACTCAGACCTGAATTTCAGCAGTTATGTTAATACAGTTGTGAAGTCAGCCTGTTATCACTTAAAGAACATAGGATTGATGACTCAGCAGGATTTAGAAAAACTGGTCCATGCATTTATCATTAGTAGACTTAACTACTGTAAGACTGTCCTCATAAGTCTCCCTAAAAAGTCCATCAGACAGCTGCAGTTACTGCTCCAGTCCTCACTAAGACCAGAAAAGTAGATCCTAGGACTCCAGTCCTCACTAAGACCAGGAAAGTAGATCCTAGAACTCCAGTCCTCAGATCTTTACACTGGCTTCCTGTCTGTCAAAGAACTGACTTCAAAATCCTGCTGTTAGTTTACAAAGACCTGAATGGACCAAAATGTAATCAGGATCTTCTGGTTTGTTATGAAGCAACCAGATCCCACAGGTCATCAGGGTCAGGTCTACTTTCTGTTCCCAGAGTCAGAACTAAACATGAAGAGGCAACGTTCAGCTTTTATGCTTCTCACATGTGGAACAAACTCCAGAAAACTGCAGGTCTGCTGACTCAGCAGTTTTAAATCAGAGTTAACAACTTCTCTATTTGCTGCCTTTTATCAAAACAACTTAAATTTTTCACACTGATACTTTATTTCTTGGATTTTATCCATTTTATTTTAGCTCTTTTTTCTGTTTTAAATTTGTTTTATTTCTTTTAGTTTGTTTTTAATGCACTTGTTATTGCTTCTTGCACCCCGCTGTAAAGCTTTTAATATTTTATGTAAAACACTTTGAATTGTCATGTACATGTAATGTACTATATAAATGAACCTGCCTTGTCTTTAAGGCCTGATCTGCATATGAAATATCTCTAAACATGATTCTTGTTACAGGATCGTGTGGGATATCCAAAACATTTTCTTCCTAGTAAAATAATGTTAAAATTGCCAGTTACGTGCGTTGTGGTTTAATAAATCACATATATATATTATATATACATTATATTGTTTACATTTATACTGAAGATTCTGGATATCTGCAGAATTACTGGATGTTTTACGTAGCTATGAATAAAGTCTTCTCAGTCTAAAGTATAAGTTTCAAAATTCAAACACCATCCAGATATTCATTATGTTATTTGATTTATCCCAAAAATCAAGTACTTTATTATAATTAGAAGCATACTTTGCAGTTTTGTTTTGTATTTGTTGATGCACTTGGAATTTTAGTTGTCAGTTAAATGAATGAATATATAAACAACGGATATGTTCACCTAAACAGGGCGGAATTTGAAATACATTGCCTTGATAAAATACTGAAAAAATTCCATGTACCGTTATGTTGTTATAATTCTTTTCTGTACCATACAATGCATTTTGGTTTTGTTTTTGTTGGTGAAGATTAATTTGATGTTGCCTGTCACTTTAACGAGTGCAATCTTAAATATGTGTGATACGGCTGACCTGAGACTGATTGTTAAGGTGTCTTAATTTATGTTCAAAATGGACAAAATTTATTACAGTAATAGTCCATGTGTGGTCTTATCTGCATATATTGTTCTGCATTTACAAAATAAAATGTATTGACTCCTTAAATATGTTGATGTAATTTCTTTATTTGTTACCGTAATTACTCATATTCTCCAGCCCCTTATTTTGCCTCAGATTCATGAACTGGCCCCAATTCCAACTAAATTGAATAGCCCTGCCCTAGGTAATGATTGACTAAAATAGAGTACAGTAGAGTTCATGTTAAGCCAACCAGAGACATCAGGTGGGTGGGTGTTTACACACACGAACCCCAACTTATAGCAGCACACACACACACAAACTATTAGAGATGGCGAGTCTGGAGTCACGGAGAAAGACGGTTTTTCAAGGTGGAAAAACAGGCACTACTTTAACCTTGTCGAAGTGAACGGTAATGTTGAGTGCACATTATGTCCCAGAGAAAACAGTTTGTCCACGTCTGGTGTAAGCAATTCCAATTTAATGAAGCACCTCTCGACGGCACACGCTTCTACTAAACTAGTGGCAAAAAAAACTGGTGACAGTGATGATAGCAGGCCAGATGCTGTTAACGTGAGCTACGCTAACAGGACACGGAGCCACCCAGTCCAAGCAGCAAAAGCTGGATTTTTCTGCTTCAGCTCCACAAAACCTTGTGACACAGACAGAACTTTATGAATTGATAGGCAAATATATTGTAGAAAACATGGTGCCATTGTCAACAGTTGATTCAGACTCCTTCAGAGCTCTCATAGACAAAATACCGAGGAGAGGAGGAGATGGTCCGCCACGCAGAAAGACATTTTCTAAATACATTGATGCAGAGTATGCTAAAATGAACGTCAAGCTCAAAAAGGATTTAAACAGTCAGAACAGGGGCGCCCAGCTCCGGTTCTCAAGGGCCACAATCCTGCAGGTTTTTGATGTGTCCCTGCTCTAAAACCACCTGACTCAACTTGATGAGTCATTGGGCAAAAATTAATAGGCTGTTGGATCTATTTCATTTGAGTCAGGTGTGTTGGAGCAGGAGACACTGAAAAATGTGCAGGACAGCGGCCCTTAAGGACCGACTTTGGGCACCCCTGAGTTAGAATATGTCTCTACTACTGCAGACATCTGGACTGCACATAATAGAAGCTATCTAGGCACCAACAACCACACGTTTTTTCAAAATATCACTGTCTGATTTGCCAAAATAAGTGCTGAACTGGTTTGGAAAGTGCGAAGTCCGCTAGCACTAGGGCTGGACAATAATTTAATATCAATATATATCGCAATATACTTTTATTCAGTAATGGTGATATGAGTTTTGAACACATTTTCGATATTTCAATATAGTATATGATTACAGCGTTTAACGCCAGTCAGTGACTCAAGCCGAACAGAAAGCGCCGCAACACATTTGCTACGTAAGTGATGACGTACACCACACCAAGCCCAGCAGTAGTTGGCTGTGCTCAGCGCGAGGTAGGAGGCTAGGCTAGGCTAAGCTCCAAAACCTGTGCCCTTTTCCAGGATTTTGCTTCTGCAGAGGACCAGTAGCTCATTAGCAATTTGCCTGAGTTGTGGGTGGAGTCAGCGCTGCTCAGTGCCCTCCCCCATTGGCACTGGCACCCCCTACTTATCTTAATATTGCAACCCACTACTGCACATATGTGTCGAACCATGATCTCTCTATCCTCAGAGTCAGAACAGGCGGAGAGGGAGAGGCAGGAGCCTGTGGCCCCGCCCTGTGGGTTTATGACATGTAAGTGTGGGTCTGTCTGAGCTCACGTTTTTCTGCCCACCAGTGGCTCACAATGATTTAAATGCAGAAATACTCAGAAAATTCATATTGATCAAACTTTTCATAAGATATGTCTTCATGTCTTCATAAGTCTTCACATGCCACATGGACATTTGAACAACATGAAAAACATGATTTTCACCAGAGTGGGTCTTTAAATGCATCTCAACATGCAGCTAATGTAGTGACGAACGCTTGTTTTGTACTCTCTAATATTTTGTACACTTAAGGTTATTTCTACCTACTAGCTTTACTAGCTAACACTATGCTTGGTTGCATGTCACCATCAGTATCTGATAGTACTTTGCTTGCCGCAAATTGCTACATACACCATACTGATTATTTACACTCTGCTCCTTACGTATAACTCCATGCGTCACCATGGGCTACGTGAGCATTAACTGGTTGTAAGAAGACGTATAAGCAGGAAACTGTGAGCAGTCATAGGATCTGTATCCCAATAGTGTTTAATGAAGAAATAATATAGCCATGTAATGACAGACCCAAATTGTAGTACAAATACGATAACTATCCTACAAATACAATAATTATCATATGTCTGGCAACACTGTCTGAAGATTGAATAGAGTCAGAGTGCCATCTAGTGGATGAATGACATTATTCTGCACGACTCCGACGCTTGACAACATTTACTGTTTTATGATAAATTAAGAATATACCGCGTTTAATCGGCAAAATTTCAACCGATTTTGGTTATAATGACAAGGGCTATCATCGGCTGACTTAATCGGCTATGCTCTAATTATTAGTATACTTTTGAAATAGACTAAAATACTGTGGTCAAGATTTAGATTGATTAATGTAAAGAATAAAGGGATGATATTTTTGCCATATATTTTAAATTAAAGATCTCCATCCAGAAATGCTAGTTAACCTATCGCCTACATAATCAATCACACAGGCCTATTTGTAAAACTCAGCAGGTATATTCAGCATTAGATCACCTAGTAAATCATTTAAGTCTCATTTCAGTTTCACATTGCTCTGTTAAAAAAAATAAAAAATGTAGGTGGGAAAATCAACCCATCAGCACACCAGAGGATGTGGTATGTATACATACATATATACATGTGAGTGTGTTCATGACAGTCTGCCCACAAAAAACAAGAAGCTTCTAAGAAACGAACACACACACGGCAGTGATTGGCTTAAACGATGACCAGTTAATTCCAGTTGATTAACATTTACCTCAACCACTAACACCCACCCTTTGAGAACGTCAGACTGGCAGAAATAAGTCTCCTGGTCCACCAACGGAAAAAGCTGCTAGAGCAGCAGGTTTGTTTGTATTTAATTTTTAATTTCCATTTACCCAATAAGAACCAATAAATCTGTCATGCCACCACCATCGGTCTAATAAACTTTATAAGTATTTGCCCGTACATCTTCACAAAATTTTTATCTTTTCCATTATCTTATTTATAACAGCGAAAATTACTGCACTTAAGAACCTGCACACATTGGTCTTCATTCACCAACAGCTTCTTACCAATCTTCTTCAGTACAACGTAACAACAAATTTAATACCTTTTACTTAAACCTTCCATCACATTCATGAAACTGTTTATAGACACATTATCAGAGGAACTGAAGCAAAGAAAAAAGAAAGGAATAGAACAAAAGATAAGACCAGAGTCTGGATAAAACTGTCTTTTACTGACTAGAGAGATCTCAGAACAGGTAAGATGACGATGGATGCCATATTAAACGTCATTAAGGGAAATCATTAGAAAATCTTCCAAGGTTCTGTAGTGCATCTTTAAAGTGACACGTGTGGTTTTTAAACTATAACAATGTGAAATGCATGTAAGCAGGTCATATACAGGTGGTTGTTGACAGAGTTGCTTTCATTTTCATAATGCCACCAAACACCGACCCCATTTTTATTTTATTAAACTGAAGGAAGGCTTTCAGATTTCTTTTTACCATTAACCCTTGTAGGTTGTTATAGACTTCAGGTAATTTTTCATTCAATTTTTAGCCGCCATCTTTGGTTGTGTGTCCATAAATGGAATGAAGAAACTGTTTCACTTGAACTAGTCAACCAATATCTGAGACAAAATTTCTATCCCAAAAATGGCTTTAAAAAGATAAAGTAAAATTCTTTTTTTACTTTTTTGCTCAAATCTTACAGTCAACTTCAGTATTTATGGTAACTAAAAATATGCAGTTATTCAAATTATTTCAACCCTTATACATGCTCATTTTAATACATGATGTCAATGTTAGCATTAAAAAATGAAAACATAAAATTAGTTATTTTCCATAAAATTGTGTCATATAAACACTTCAGCTTATCTGGTTGACCTTGATTAGATTTTTTCTGTCTGATCAGGAGGGATGGTTTTTAAAAAGGATTTTCATGATCTGGTCAGCAGGAAAAATAGTATGCATGCACTCACTCTGATTTTTCTGGGGTGTATTTCTGCACATACTTTGAGGAACCATTTGAGGGTAAGAAGACGTGATGAGTTTCAGGAAAAATGTTCAGGAAAAAAACCAGAGGAAGAAGGAAAAAAACAAAGGCCCAAGAATAGAGCCCTGGGGTATGCCGCGAGACAGAGGAGCACAGGAAGATTTGAAAGTATCAAGGCTAACACAAAATGTTCTCTCACTGAGTCAGAACCTGAACCATTCAAGGGAAAGCCCTGAATACCGACACAATGCTGTCAACGTGATAATGTGTCACGATCTACAGTATCAAAGGCAGCTGTTAAAATAAAACTAAGCTGACAATCTCACGAGTCTGTGGCTAGAAGAATGAAAAACCCTTGATGAGGGAACTTAAAACCAGACTGAAATACCTCCAAAATATTGTTTGCCCCTAAAAACTATTAACTGCATATATACAATTTTCTCTAAAATTTCCTAAATAAAAGGAAGCTTGGGCACTGGTCTAAAACTAGACAGCATGGCAGGATCAGAGCTAGGCTATGTGATCTCGTAAACTCTTTACCTTTCATGAATATTCCTATGTGCCGCAATTTTCATTTCTACAAAACGAATACAAGTAATATTATTGTGAAAAAACAAAGATATTCTAAAGACGATAAAAAATAAAACAAGTAGCACGGATTATTGCATTCTGAAAGAGCCTAAATTTGAACTCGTAAGGCCTAATTTTCCAGACTTATAATGCTGAAAATGTGTCAGACAAAGTAAACTAAGCATAAATGTGTTCTTTGTTTTATGTTTGTTGCTGTTCTTGCTATAGTTACCCAGCAGCAGTCAAGCTGGGAGAATAAGGCAGCAGCCAATTTCAAACAAATTTTTTTATTTGCATTTGCATTGTATCGTTACACTGTGAGAAAATTTTATCTGAAATTACACAGATATAGATTTGGATAAATTAAATGTGTTGGGGAATTCCTAGAGATATTTTTTTCTACTCAGAAAAGTTGCAGTTGCTGCCACAGTGATGATTCAGGTTTTACCGTGAGGTTTGTGGTTGCCACTAGCAGAGATGATGCAGGGATGGTGCGTCTTCATGCTGCACTGACATTTCTTCTCTCAGCAGTTATCCGTTACCTCTACTAATGACTTTCTACCCATTCACTGGTACTCCTACCAACCACAATGATCACATTTCTTCCAGCTGCAGCGGTTTTTATATGTCAATACATGACGTACTAATTTGTGGACACAAACTTTACATTCTTCACTTGATAATTTGACCAGAAAAAAACCTCCAATTTCACCATATAGCAACAACCATGTGGAATTTTTAGAAAGACACCAATTCAAATGAGTGC
Organism: Melanotaenia boesemani; assembly: GCF_017639745.1. Taxonomy (NCBI): domain Eukaryota; kingdom Metazoa; phylum Chordata; class Actinopteri; order Atheriniformes; family Melanotaeniidae; genus Melanotaenia; species Melanotaenia boesemani. The sequence goes on from NC_055704.1 coordinate 6,734,326, forward strand.
AGCAGTCCACCCTCAGAAGCTCCTAATGGCAGAGATGCAAGAAGATGGCCATCCCAAGCCAGCACCATTCTCTCCATCCCCTACTGAGACACCTGGTTTATCTCTGTTCCAAGCCACTGAGAAATGGAATTTATTTAAACAATTGAATGGATGAATGAGTGAATAAAGTCCTTGCATGACTGGCACCAAAGCTTGGTGAGCATTGCCTGCAGTAAGTCAGATTCGTTTCCAGTAAGGGAGTGAATTTACCAAAGCTGCCCTTTGTTACAGATTCTGTTTGTAACTTTTATGGGAAGAATTTTAAGGCCCCCTGAGGTGTTGAGGGAATCCAGGTTTGGTGGCCTCAGGATTAGGACTCAACTTTTTGCAGATGATGTTGGTTCTATTGGCTACATCGGGCCATGATATTGAGTAATTCGCAGCCGAGAGTGAACTTGCAGGCATGAGAATCAGCACCTCCAAATCGAAGACCATGGTGAAAAGTGTGGAGTTTCCTCTCTGGGTCAGGAATGCAGTCCTACCCCAAGTGGAGGAGTTCAGGTATCTCAGGGTCTTGTTCACAAGTGAGGTATAGATGGAGCGGGAGATTGACAGGCAGAGTGGTGGGGTGTCTGCAGTGATCAGGACTTTGCATCGGTCTATTGTAGTGAAGAAGGGACTGAGCCAAAAGGCAAAGCTCTCGATTTACCGGTCGATCTACATTCCTACTAGAGCTGCTGCTCCTCCACATTGAGAGGAGCCAGATGAGGTGGCTTGGGCATCTGGTCAGCATGCCTCCTGGACGCCTCCCTTCCCATCGGGAGAACCCTGGGGAAGACCCAGGGCACGCTGGTGGGACAACATGTCTCGGCTGGCCTGAGAACACCTCGGGATTCCCCCAGACTACCTGGCGGAGAGGGAAATCTGGGCTTACCTGCCTAGGCAGCTGCCCCGTCGACCTGACCCCGGATAAGCTGTAGAAAATGGATCAGAGGATGGATGTGTTGAGTGATCATGCAAATGCAACCGCACTCTCTCCAAGGATCCGAGGCAGACCGAGAGGGTCCCAAGCCCCAGGCAACCAGCAGCCACCACAGAGAACAGAACCGAGACAGCCCACCGCAGGAACGGCAATGTGTCCTGACAGATAGAGGCAGCGGATGGTCGCAGCCAGAGAATAAATATTTCAGGATCAGGAAGCCAACAAGAGCGACTGTAAGAGGTAGCGGAGAACAATGGAGGGTGAGCAGTCAGAGACACGAGGCCAACAACTGTCCAATTTTCCTCAGATCATGTTTAATATCAAGGCTAATGTCCACACTGAATCATGAGAGCATAAAACAGGGAACATTGCTTAGCATTCCTCATATTTATCTTAATACCAAGTTCTTACAAGTCTGTGACAGTCATAGATGAAGGTGACGATTTCTGTCAAACAGATCTAGAAAACTGTATTGATTTGATATCAAAGATGGTTTCTAAACATCTCTTCTATTTCTTGTTTGACTAATTCTGATAAAAAAAAGACCTCTCCTCAAAGATCTCAGTCAGTCCAATGTTGATTCTTGTTTTATCTCGAGCCGTGGTGCGAGTCCACAATAATAGTGTGCTGATAGCCAGCTGCTGGTGCGTGCTGTGGTAAACAATTCACTGTGGTCATGTGATGCTCCAGGATGACGGGGGAAAAAAGTTGTAAAGTGAGGTTTCTCAGCCTCCGGACGCAACATCAGGGATGTGCAAAATAAATGTCAGTGTGCCATCAAAAAGAGTCAGAAGTGCAGAGTTTTATAATTGGAAACTTATATAGTGTCTGAAAGTGTTCTTACAATATGCTGGATGTTTTAGGGAAAGTCATTAGCCAAAAAATGTTTAATAAATAAATAAAATAAATTCCAACACCCTTCTCTCATGTCTTACCTTAAAACACCATTAGTCCTTTGTTTTATTCTTTCTTTTATCAAAAAGCTGTTGTATTTGACATTTGTACCGAATGAATTTCCATCAAAGGGCAGCTCTTTAGTATAGTGGTACTCAAACTATTTGAGCTACGACCCCTAAGGGAAAATAAGCTGGAGTTCGTGACCCCCACTCCCACCCAACGGCTTAGTGATTGTGTGATGTATCAAATGGGTCATCTTGCAGCCATCCTCGAAATGTAGGGCTGAAAAACTGTCAAAATCTTCATAAATAAGGAGGATGAAATGGTTTTTGGTGGTTCACCACCGCTGTGACAATGTACCTACATGCCCAAAATCAGCTTCTCTCGCAGACAGTGCTAACTTTTTCGTTTATGTGTAATGTGTTAAAAAATTAAGGTGGTAATTTCAAAGATGTATCTCTTATTTAATGGTTTAATTTTGACAGCTATTGTGAAAATGTATTTGATGAATGTATGTTGTATATTTTTTTGCAATTATCTGGTAACCCCCTGACATTATCTTGCAGCCCCCATGGGGATCCTGACCCCATTTTGAGAACCACTGCTTCAACAGCAGTTAAAAAATGCCTCATACAGATACCTCTGCTGACTTTCGACCAGTGAAGACTAAATATATAAAAATGCTTCAATCTTTTTGACTGCATGTATTGATTATGTTGCCCCCCCAGTCTTTATGCAGTTTCTTAGAGGTAAAATGTCCATTTACAGCGATAGAAAAACAGGTAAGCATTGGTATACAGGGAGGTTTTAGCTAGAACAATTTGGCATCTTTGCTTAAAAATGAACAAATAACCATCACTCAACAATATAGATATTAAAAATATAGTAGAAAAACTGAGTTAAAATCGAATGAGAGCAGGAAGGGATCACAAAATGTGATGTTTCGTGACTGGTTTCTTGGAATAACGACCACTAAGAAAACCCACAGAAAACCTGCAGATGCACAAAAGCTTTTATAGAAATGTACACAGACACAAACCTTCTGACAGTTTCATAAAGCACAACATGAGGTTTTCAGTACTTCTGATGTTACGATAGCTGAGTTAGCAGCCCTACTGATCTGACTTTTTCTACTGAATTCTGGCGGCATTCCTGCAGTTAACCAGTGTGGGCACTGAGGGAATTAAAGTGAATTGAAACCTGACCAGGGAGTCTCCTTTGTTCATACGTTTAGCAGCAGCACAGTTATTTTAGGAGAAAACTCATGTTGATGCTGCTGTTTGAAAAGCCCACAGACCACATTGAGTTTGTGTGTATGTATGTGTGTGTGTGTGTGTGTGTGTGTATGTGTGTGGTTGCACAATGCACTACAAGACAGTTGGAGATGTAGACCTATAAATACAAGTACAGGTCAACAGAGAGCATCAGGAACGAGCCTACACATCACCACGCTTTGTGCAGCACATCAGCAGCCACATCAGTTTCCACTGAACTTACTGGTCCAGTATGTCTACTTGTAGAGGTTTAGTGCACCTGCTGGTCTTACTGGGAGTTGTGTTTGCCTCTGGTAAGCCAGCTCAGTACTTCTCTAAGGACTTGAAAGATACCCTGGAGTCCATCGCGGATGAGCTGGTAAGTTTCTTTGGCATCCCCCAGGGCTCTATTTTAGAGCTTCTTGTCTTCATTTTAAACTCTGTTTGGTTTTAATCAATGTTTAATTTAAGCAGAGAGTGTGTTAAAATTGTACACAAGAAGAATTTCAAAAGGACATTGAGTTGCTTTGTTGCGAAGATTTCTCTGGATATCAGATGCATGTGGATTTTTAAATGTCAATATTTACATGTTTTAAATACGTAAAGTCATGCTTATCTGATTAAATTGTGACATAATGGTGTTAACAGTATGACACACTGTATGACAACAAACCTGACTGAACAGCTAGTTGTCTGACACTTTCTACCGTCCGTACTGTTGTACAGTTAAACTGAAACTTGTGAACCAGTCTGTGGTCTGAACTGATTTCCACCCTGAATGAATGGAAGGGGCCATGTGGCCAGTTTTTATTTTGTTTTGTGACATTTTTGTTGAACTTGTCAGTATTGGTTAGCCTTGGTAAAGCATATTTTAATTTGCATTTTAAATGGATGATATTTATAAACATGTATAGCTTTTTAATTGAAAGTTTAAGGTCATGGGTGTCTACCATATACTAACTTCAGATTTGATCTCATAACAGAAATATGGTTGGATTTATTTAAGATATTCATTTTCAATCATGGCTTTTGTTCGTTTAATTGAGCCATGTTATATCTAATTTTGATTAGATCTTGACAAAAGATATTTAATTTGCTTTTATTACAACATTTTTTTCTACTCTTTTTATATCCATTTCACAGATTAACAGCAGCTAAATTAGGTTAGTAGCAGTGAGCACTGAAAGCGGGAAAACTTAGGATGTGGGAGATTTTCTGTACCTGATGCAACTGCTGATGGTAAAACTGATTAGTTTCAACTTACCATAAACGTCATGTGAAGATCTTTGATGCCGCCTGAGCTCCTCATTATGAAGATCAAGCAACTTTATAAGCTGCCTGGATGATAACAATCTACTCACCACAAATGTCTGTGAGCATGTGCAGCTGCTGCATCAAAAACCTCCAAAGTGTATGTGGTTGCTCCTTTGGAAAGGGTAGTCTTTTAACATTTATAAGAATGTGCTGAAAGAGGATATTTCTTCATTAAATCCTATCCTGAAATAAAATGTCACAATTTATTTAACATGTATTCTGAGTGGATGCTGGTTTATTCTCAACATTTTTATTGTGCTTGCTTGACTTCATGTGCAAAAATGTGAAAATATAAAACAAAAACCTACAACTTATTATCTGAGGAAATTATAGCCTGTGTTTCACTTTTTACATATACTTTTTGACTGTTTTTAAAATTTTAAAGGTAAACCTTCCCAAATAACAGACCGTGTCATAATTAAAACAGTGGTTCATTATGGAGATTTTAAAAAGGAAGAACAGCCCTGAGCTGGCAGTGAGCGTTCACGTTGGACTCCTTAACATTTAAATATAAATAACATGAAATGTGTTTGTGTGTTTTAGAAGTTGACGCAGCCAGAGATCGGCACTAATCCTCTCTTTGGTTCTGTTGTGAGCAGCATCAACAACTCCTGCCAGGTAAACACCACGTCTTTGCTGGCGCAGGACAACAGCAAACACGCAGAGCAACATTTACTGAGTTGTAGCACAGGATGGAAAAAGTTTGGGATGTTTTTCTGGGACAACGGGAATCATTTTAATCGCCTCACAGGTCACACCTAAAATATGTGATGTCCAAATTAAATTATTATTAAATTAAATTATTAAATATTACCTCAAGAAATTTTTAAAACAATCTTGACATTTCTCACTCTGAGCTGAACGTTCACACTTTTAACTCGGCAGGAATTAAGCTTGTGCAGGGCATCCACTAAAGCCTAAAAATAATAAACCAATTAGTTGTTTGTGAATTTTATACAAAGCGTACTTTTAGTTCTTTTTTTCTTTTCCAAGATGTGGCATCTAATCTCTAGTTACAGATCTGCTAGAGGGGAAACGTTATTTAGTGTAATTATTTTCTTTAAGTAGTCTCACTTTTAAATTACAATAAATTTATTAAAGGAAACTGCCGTACGTTACATTATTCAATACATTTATATGGTTTTCAATGACTGCAATTTCATACTTAAATTTTTAATTTTATATTTCTGTATTTTTAACTTGTTGGATTCAAGGTTTCAAACCTGCATGGACATGAGAAGTTTTTATCTGGTTTTCTTATCACATATGCTCCACTTAATATTTATTACCAGTGATATGACTTTATTAATAATTGTGGTATTTAAAGAAATTATTATCATTATTTTGATAGTAGTAATAACATCATTATTTGATCTTAGCAAAGCTCAAATATTCACGTCTGTAAATTGGGGATTTTTTATAAGTTCACAGCTCAGTCTTGAATCCTGAATGTAACTTTAACAAAATGTAAATGAATAACAGCCTTTTAAATTAAATTATTGTTTTATGTTTTTTCTTGATGGTGCTTAACTTTTTATCCATAATATTGACATACAGTCCAGTGCAGCACCACCCACTAAGAACTTAACAGTGTAACAGCAGTTAGCTTAAATACACCAACAAGTAACTTTTTGTCTCAGACGTGTTAATACTGCATAGATCTAAAACTTGGTTGGAGGGGATAAAAAACAAAAACAAAACATGCAGGAGCAACAGAGAAATGTGGCATCAGTAGCCAAAAAAGAATATGAATAAAGAATACCTAGCCCCAACCCCTAACCCTTGGCCACTGTGTTGTCAAACTTTAAAAACATGCAACTGAAAAAGTAATTGAAGTTTTGAGATTTTTTAGATGCATGATACAAACTGCACACAGAGACATCGGCTGCCATGATGAAGAGTATGCAAAGAAAATTTAAGGGGATCCAAAACTGAGACTTGAGGAACACCGAAAATTAATAACTAACCAAAAAGCTGTTATCAGATGTGGTTTGTTGATTAGATTAGCTGCCTGAAAATTTTAGGTACAAACCGTGTTGTAAATTTAACTTGGTGCCATCTTCATCCTTCCACTATAAACTCCCCTCCGATGAACTGATTGAAGCTCTGTTCCACAGAGACAAACTGAAATGCAGCTGATGAACGCTACTCTGGATGTCTACATGCAAATCTTCGGCAACATCTTTCAACATATCCACCACAACCACCAAGACAGGAGCCAGAACGCCGGTGTGCTGGACCACCTCAGTACAACTAAGAGGTCAGAGGTCATCTCGACACTGAAGTGGCTCCGGAGAGAGATGGAAGAACTGAAGAGCCACATGAGTTGCCAGAATCATAAGTCCCCGGAGGATGTTTACAACATGCTGAACAGAATAAAGGTAAGACCACCATCGGCCGTCTGTATCAGAAGGTTAAGAGAGGAGGTCATGACTCAGAGATAGAGCACATTCATTATATTACTGTTGTGCCACTGTAGCATTTTTAATCATAAATCTCAGTCTGATAGAAATTGTTCATAATGTGAATGCTTAGCAGTGTTAAATGTCGTAAAAATGTTGCTGTTTCCCCTTTTGGCAGTTTTATGATCAAATCCAAAATTGTGTTTTAGTTTAAGAAAGTAACTAATGATAAAACTAACAAAAACGCAACTAAAACAACCACCATCAGCACCTTTCTTCCCAAACTACGTAGTAAAGACAAAACAAAAACCACTACAACAATGAAACAACATAGATTACATATTCAGTCCCCCTTTAATTAGAAAAGCCATCATTTTAGCTAATTTCCACCCTCTTGTTGCCACAGATACACATTAAAGCACCAAGTTATGCCGCAAGGACACTATCTTCCTGTGTATACAACACTTTAGTAAAACCTACGGAAACCACTGGTTTGAGGAAATACTGAACCTTATATTTACAGAACATATAAATATTTGATTCATATGCTAGTAAATGAAAATAAAAACCCAGTCTGAGCAATCTTCAGACGTTCGTTTCAAAGCATTGAGAAAATATCAGAAACAGATTGTTTTCTGTAAACATTAATGATATTCTGATTATATTTGTTCATTTTTTGAGTTTTGAAGAACCTTTAACTGAGCTAAAGTCTTGAACCGCCCTTATTTTCTTAAATATTACCAGGGAAATGGGAAATGGGAAATGGGTCCAGTATATAATGGTCAGTAATGTCGAGGTCTGGGTTCTGGGGAGGATTCCTCTCTCCATTAGACCTGTTGCTGATGATGTTAATTGCAGGTCCAGATGCATCTCTCAGGTCCTGGTTCAAGTCTTTCCTGGATTTGTTTTGATTTCTTCAGGACCTCACTTCCAGATCCCTCTTCATCTGCTGTAGATAGTTTTTTAGTCCTGACTCTTTTTCTTTGTCCTCCACATGTCCAGTTTCTGCCTCCATGCTGATATGCAAAGTTTTGCAAACAAATCAAGCATCTTTGAGACAGACTGCTAACAAAAAGCCTAAAGATCCAATTTAATACTGGTTCTTCACATACTCGATACAACACTGGTTCATCTCTTGAGTTTGGAGCCATTTTCTGCCTCATGAGAGTTATGTTCCTTTGAAAATGGGCAGGCACCAGGACTACTAAAAATAAGGGGAAAAGCAGGAAATGTCCCCCCCCCCCCCCCCCCAAAAAAAAAACCACTTTGAAAGACCTTCAGAAAGTTGGACTGTTGATCAAGACCAATTTAAAAAAGATAAAATCTGACTGCTGCAAAACAAAATATAAAAGGAGTGAAGACTAAATCTACCCTCTTGCACAGTACTGTAGCTAAAAATTAGTTTGTCATTTTATTAAAATAATAATATCTTTTCTAATGTCACATGCTGCTTTTAGCTGATAATAGTTATGAGAGCTCAGAACGTGTAGCCTCCAGCCAGTAGGGGGCACTTCAGAAACATGTTTGTAGTTTTGACAGTGTCTGAAATTGGTGAACTTTATTAACATGAACTGTCTGCAGGTTGATGACCCCGTGGTGCAGAGGAAGGCTCTGGCTGAGTTCCTCGAAGTCTACCAGGCAGCTTCTGTGATCACCTGCAACCGCTGCTGATCCCGCCCACGCCGAGTGACAGCCAATCACCATCAGCTCTGCCTGGAACAGGCTCTGCCAGCCCCTGTAACCTACAGGGATGTTTCATTTCTGTATTAACTCACAATATTTTACATGGTGTGTAATAATTTATAACAAAGTTAAGCTTTAGCAGGTTTCCATGTTCACTTTCACATTTCTCATATTTATTATTTAAGGAGCTACTCAAGGCCATTTTTCATTCTCACAGTCCACTTAACTGAGTTATATTTATTTTTCTGATAATTTATTGATTTATTTATTTCAATTTATTTACGTTGTGATGTTTTAATAAAAGCAGATATCATGTGTAACCCTAAGAAGCAGTTTTTTTTATGTTACTTAACAGGTGGTTTGTGGTTTTTGAGTGAAGCCTAAAAAATGTAAAATGATGAAACTCTGCCAACAGAGACAATGCATGACTCCTTGTTGCCAGTTTTCAGTTTCAATTTAGCTTGTTCCATTAGATAAAAAAAAAAAAAATACACACAAAAAAATTAAATAACGTTTTGGGACTCTGTTGTACATATTTAAAACTGGAGAGAAATAACATAACTTATTTAGCAAACCAGGTGGTTCAAAATAAATAGAATGACATGTTTCTACAAATAAAAACTTTAAAATACAAAATACACATCTTCTAACAAAAGATGTAAATATGGAAATATATATATATATATATATATATATATATATAAAAGTATTTTTCCAAACTCTTAAAATGAATTTCTGTCTCGCTTTTGATGAGTCAGCAAAACCTTTCCAACTGGATTTTGAGGTAAAATGTCACAAAACCAGTGTGCACCATCCATTTGGTGCTACATACACTTCATTATGCCATTTCATATTTAATTTTTTTCATTTTTTTATTGCATTGTATTTGCTTTGTAAATACTGTGCTTTCGTTTTGTGCGTTCTGTACGGTACGGCAAACAAAGGAATTTCATTGGACGGTGTTGGACTGCTGTTTTAAACTGCGCATATGACCTTAAATCTCTAGAACCAAGGTGAAGGAAAATGCAAACTTAAACTTTACGAAGGTCGAGTTGTTTCTGCTGCAGCAGGGATGCGGTGACATGAGCTGCAGGTTTCACTTCTTTACAGCTACTGATGGTAGCGAAACAGGACAGGAGCTGCTGTTCGTCTAAATCTAAACTAAAATCACAACCAAACTGGAATCTGTTTTTCTTTTCTGAAAGAACAAACTGCTACTGATGGAGAAAATGTAAGGAGGTAAAGAAAAAGGCAAAGACTACAAAAGGAGGAATAAAGACAAAGGGAAGGAAAGAGTTTGTTTCTGACTGGAACTACTTTTCTGCAATGCAACTATGACATCATCGTCTTCCCCAGCTCTCCACCAATAACACAGAGGAATTTCCCCTCCACCTCATGATGTAATGAAAGTCACAGGATGGATGAGTGGTTGAACTTCCCTGGTCATGAATTATGACTCCATCCACCCAAGTCATTCACACCCACCTACTCATAACCTGACCATAACTTCATAACTTACGTCTAAATATTCCCACTTTTTCAAAAATAAAATCTTTTCAATCAGAGGATTCAGCCAAGATGATAGTTGTACTCAGTTATAGATAGTAAATATTTTTCTCCAACTTAAAAACACTTTTTGTTATTTAGAAATTCAACATGAATAACTGCAATGTTAGATTTATGTGTAGTTGTAAATATCTGGTCCATTTTCAGATATTTTTTTTATTTTTCAGTCTTAAAATACTGTATCTGTATAACTAAATAGAAAAGTTATATGACTTTTTTTTTTAATGAGGAAGTAACCTGACGGAAAAACTGTTAAATTATTAGCTATTAGCTAACCAACCAAGCCTGTTGACAGGAAACCAGCACTGTAGCTCCATTAACTCCAGTAAAGTTTATTTAATTTACAAGAAAAAGACACGTTGTTGTGATGCTCTTTCAGTCTTCGCCACTTCTGACCCAAATGGATCTGATGAAGCTGTTAAACCACAGGTTTGCACCTGTGTTGTGTGCTATGCGTAGAGGGGACACCCCTCCCTGGTGAAACCCAGTGACATGACATTTCTCTCTCAACCGATAGGAAATGTGATGACAGCTTGAGAGAAAATGCCACCATTCCTCCAAAGTCTAGAAAAACTGATTCATCCAGCTGACAGATGAGGATGGACGGCATGGTCTGGAAACACCCGACCTCCATGCAGCAGGACAGAGCTTGCTGCGATTCGTAGAAGCAGCATCTGTTGTGACATCAGCTTCTACCTTCGATTTGCAGGACTGGCCTGGTGTCACACTAACAATACATCTTTAAACTAAGACCATGGTCTTCCAGTTTGGGTTCATATTCTTAAATCTGTTGCCCCCCAACTTCAGGGATGTTGTCAGTAAGTTTTGTTTTGACATTATTTTCTTCATGCAAGTGCAGTCATGAAATGATCTACAAATAAACCACTCACTGGCCACTTCATCAAGGCTACATGTTCACCTGCTTGTTAATACAAATATCTAATCAGCCAATCACAACTCAACACATGTAGTCATGTAGACATGATGAAGACGTCTTGCTGAAGTTCGAACTGAGCATCAGAATGAGGAAGGAAAAGAATTTAAGTGACTTTGAGTATTTACCGAGATTATCACACACAACCATCTCTAGGGTTTACAGAGAATGTTCTGAAGAAGAGAAAATATCCAGTGAGCAGCAGTTTGTCTGAACCAGGATGTCTTGTTGATGTCAGAGGTCAGAGGAGAATGGACAGACTGGTTGGAGATGATAGAAAGACAACAGGAAGCCAAATAAACACTGGTTCCAACCAAGGTCAACCAATCATCTCTGACCACACAACACGTCCAACCTTGAAGCAGATGGGCTACAGCAGCAGATGACACACCGGGTGCCTCCTGTCAGCTAAGAACAGGAAACTGATGCTAAAATTCACACAGACTCACCAACACTGGACAATAGAAGATGGAGAAACATTGCTGGTCTGATGAGTCTCCATTTCGGCTCCACATTCAGATGCTAGGCTCAATTTGGTGGAAACATCATGAAAACATGGATCCATCCTGCCTTGGATCAACGCTTCAGGCTGCTGCTGGTGTAATGGTGTGGGGGATATTTTCTTGTCCCACTTTGGTTCCCTTAGTACCAACATGGCCTGGTTTAACCACCACAGCCTACCTGAGTATTGTTGCTGACCATGTCCATCCCTTTATGACCACAGTGTAGCATCTTCTGATGCTACTTCCAGCAGGATAATGCACCATGTCACAAAGCTCAGATCATCTCCACCTGCTTTCTAGAACATGACGATGAATTCACTGGACTCCAACGGCCTCCACAGCCACCAGATCTCAGTCCAGTAGAGCAGCTTTGGGATGTGGTGGAACAGGAGATTCTCATCATGGATGCAGCTGACAAACCTGTGGCAACTGTGTGATGCTGTCATGTCAACATGGAGCAAAACCTTTGAGGAAGGTTTCCATCACCTTGTTGAATCTATCACACCATGAATTAAGGCAGTTCTGGAGGAAAAACAGGTCCAACCTTCTCTTCTTCTCTTTTTCCAGTCTTGTACTTTTACTTCGTGAACATGATCATAGACTGTTTTATTGTTTGCTGGTTTCTTCTGAAACCGAAACTTTGTACTCGAATGAAGTTAAAAAAATATTTCCAGTTTGTAAACCCAGAAAATCTCTCAGTTGGTTTTAAAAGTCATTCATTTACAACAAGCTGCAACCACTTAGCTGCAATTTTCAACCAGTTCTTTTGAGACGGTGCAACATCATGTCTCCTATTTTCATTTTTAGACTAATTTATCTGACCAAACATCAGAACTCTGTAATTCATGACACTACATAGAAATATCTGTTCATTCACCAGGTTTTCATTTCCAACTCTGATTCCCATTTAGAAGACGTACATTTTTTTAATAAAATCTGCAAAAATAGAAAGTTTCAAAGTTTGCAAACATTGTGACGTTTCTGGTGGGCGGAGCTTAACCTGGAGGCATAAGCGGAGGCTAGAAGCTACGTTAACAAGCGGCAGCTAACATTTTTCACTGGCATTTTTGTAAATGGAGGGTTTTCAAGCAAGTGGTTCAGTCTCTGAACTGTTGGAATATGTACAGACAATCACTCTACGGGACCGTGACAGCTATTTAGTAAAATTACTGCTTGAATATGGAAGCAGGCTGGCTGATCCATAGATCTTACGGGAGCGGCATGAAGATCTTTCAGGACTGCAGACAGTGGAGTGACCAGACATCTACATGTACCAAATCGAGTCACCATGTGTGTACAGTAGAAGAGAAACTCAAAGTATATAAATCGCTGGATACTTACAACTAAGTCACAAATGGCCATGTTCAAATAATAAAATACATCATCTTACATCTCGATCTTTGTTGTGCTGTGGTCTGAAGTTTTGCCAAGCCAGCGTCCACTCAAGAAGAAGGACATGTACGACACCTGGGTCATCGTAAATCAAGGAAGAAAAAAACGTTTTATCAGCAAACTGCACCAGAATGTTTGTTTAAGTTTAAGCTACTGGAAATATGTGCAATGCAATACCTTTTACACCCGTTCTTATGTTGACATGTTGTGTTCTGTTGAGTTTATATGATGATTCATTGGATTGCTCTTAGGAAAAGCATAAAATTTTGATGCTTTCAGTTTTGTATTGCAGACAAGGGTCTTGTTGCAGTCATGCAGCAGCAGTACCATTTAAGGGGTAGTACACACAAAAATGTGTTTTTCGAGCTGTAAACAACACAGTATTACTTAATTGTCATGAAAACCACATATACGGTTGATAAAATTTGTATTTTTTTCAAATTTATTTTAAAAACAGGATTTTGTCTGTAAAAAATGGCTCATAACTCCCTCTACAGGGTAAAACCAGGTTATGTTTTTTGTGACAGAGAGGTTATCTATGTCACGAGAAAATTTAAAAAACCCCACAGCTCCTCCCTCCAGATGCAAACAGATGGGTCCTCGCCTTGCAGCCATAGAAAACCACGTCCATGAAGGGATGTGAGCTATCTGGTGTAGATTTGATCGTGAATATATCAAATATAATTAATAATTACTGTGAAATATTTCTAGAGCTTAAAGATGCAGACATCCAGGAGGTCCGGGCGATTGCCCCTGATGCTGCTGTCCTCACCAGTTTTGAGGATAGTGACAGACAAAGCATGTGAGTGTGAGCTGGAGGAGCATTCTCCAGAGCTGCCAGAGCCACTCACTGCCATGTATAACCGCCCCTTGTATGACCCACGGGACATCAGGGAACAGAGCCTTTGACAGCATGTCAGTGAATCAGTTTTAGGATGGATAGTCGACAGATATTTGCACTGGAGCGACCAGCGTCTCATTTAGGGACCATCAACAAATGAGGACAGGTGGACATAGGACATAAAACAATTTCATACTAAAGAAAAGTGGACTTCTGATGTAAACAGCGAGAAATAACACATACTTTTTTGTTTTTCTTAAAAGATGCCAAATCTTTTGAATTGCTACAAATTTTAATTGAGATTTTAATTTCTTGAGAGAAAAAAAAGATCCAGTAGCTTCTAAATCAAGCGACCCAGTCACCTCAAACCAAAGCTGAACTGAAGCAGATGAACGTCCAAACAAGACACAACTCTTCCTGACTTTCTTAAAGCTGAGTCACAGCCAAGTGATCGACCACTTTATGGAACTGAAAAATAGGCATTAAGCTTTAATGCTCAAAAATTAAACAAACTGTTCAGAATAAGTTGAACAATCACCCTGAAAACCAGGTACTAACCATCACTGTGGAATGTGTATGAAGAGAGTTCTGACTTTCCATCGTATGTTATGGTTTTTATGCTTTAGCTGCCATGTTGAAAGTGTTCATGTTAGTTAAATATGTTCTTACACTCAATATCTCAATTAGTATTTCCATAGGAATGTGGCAGTGGCACAGCGCAGTGTGTGTGTGTGTGTGTGTGTGTGTGCGCGTATGGGAGACGGGGAATAGGGTAGGTAGGGCTTTATGCCTAGCAACACCCCTGGATCCTCAGACCCATTTTCAGACCATACACTGCTGCCGTGGGACCTGAGTTCCTTCTGATGCCGGACCATGCTTGTCTTCATGTGGCTGGAGTGTGTCAGCACTTCCTGCATGACAAAGGCATCAGTGCTACGGACTGGCCTGCCTGTTGACCAGTCCAGCACCTCTGGGACATCATGTCTTGTTGCATCCACCACAGACTGTCCAGGAGTCAACTGATGCCATGATCCAGGTCTGGGAGGAGGTCCATCAGGAGAACATCCGTGGTCTCATCAGGAGCCCAAACGTTGTAGGGAGTGCATATAATCACGTGGAGGCCACGCCCACTACTGAACCTCATTATGAATAGTCTGGAGGAATTTCCACAGAAGTTGGATCTTTCCACTTTTATTTTCAGTATGATTCTAAATCCAGACCTCCATGATTTTATGATTTTCATTTCTATGGATTATTTTGTTCTCAACACATTTCACTATGTGATGAATCAAGATTTTAAACTGAAATATTTCATTCATCAAGGTCAATGATGTGAAGTGTTGCTATATATATATATATGTATATATATATATATATATATATATTACACATGTGTACACACATATACACACATATATGTATATATTTAAATATGTATACACACACACACACACACACACACACACACACACACACACACACACACACACACACACATATTTATATATATATATATACATACATACAATTATAAAAAATAAACAATATATTCATATATTCTTTAGTGAGTAGCAGTGTATTATATGACTCCCTGAGTCATACAGTGAAGCAGGTAATTACACTAAATATGCCATGCTAACCCAAAAATATACTGGAAATCAGCTTTTACATATGAAAGGAATCATTTCTGCTCCAAATTTCCAGCGAGGCCTCACATGGAGCAGGTCATCAGGGTTTCACCTCGACTTTCTTCAGAAACTCAAAACTGCAAAAGTGAAGTTCAGGCCGATATTTGAAAAGAAACTGCTGCAGATTCCTCAAAACAGAGACAAACTTCCACCTGTGAAACCCCATCGCAGTGTGTGTGTGAACAGGGGATACCCACACGGTAACACCTGACAGAGCATACCTGTCAGACTTCCTGTTTGTCTTCTACTTCCTGCTGAACTTGGCCTCGACACCAGCAGCCAACCTCATGCATCGGGTTCCTCGTCGCCACGGAGCAGCAGAGGATTACACAACCTGTTGAGGCCCCAATTAAACCTGAATGGAAGGCAACTTATAAACAAGACCAGCACAAATCAACATCAGGACAAACCTCCCACAGCAATTTTCAACAAAAATGGATGCCACTCAGTAGTTTATTCTGTTCACATGCAGCAACATGTGTGCCTTAAAGTCCAAACAAAGCAGGAAAATAAATCACTTTGAATTCGATTGTGGATGATTTGTGAAGGAATGTTGTTTGTCTGTAACTCAACCCTTCATACAGACATGTGCATGTGCAGAACCCTGCAAACCACAAGTCTGCATGTACTGAGACACACAGCACATTGTCTGGGTTTGGTAGCTACTGTAAACAATGTAAAACACTGCGAGGCCACATTTCACACACTGTAGTTTATGCACATGCTCTCATAAAACCTGCTACTTTTACATTTAATTTTCCAAAACCCTACAGTTTTGTCAGCGAATAAGACAGGAAACACATTTGCAAACTTCATGTACATACTTGACTCTTCATTGCTCCGCTCCCAGTCTGAATATCTTTTACTCCTCTCCTTCCACCCAAAGTCTAAATAACATAGCAAACATATGAAAAACCAGGATAGAAGATAAATAAAATACCTGGAAAGCTGTAAACGCCATCAGAACAGGAAAAAGAAAAAAAAAAAAAACCTCACCAAAGCGCACAAAACTGGACTATTTCACTCTTAAACAGGATATTAACATAACCTAAATCAGCAGCTTTAGACGACTCTCCCTTCGTTAATCAGAATATTTATGTAAATATAATCTCCACAGCTGCAGGGATATGAGAATACATGTCAGATTAACCCTTAAAACTCAGCCATTTTTTGTTTAATCCCAATCAGCATGCAGACATGATGCTTCCAGGACAGTTTCAGTCATCAAATTATGAGACTAAAATTATGTAACAACATAAAGCAACATAAAGACCAACCAAAGCAAGAAAACAGAATTTATTACTAACAGAACTTAGTAGAAATAACACACAGATCAGCAGTGACCAAGTCTTTTCTCATCTGTGCATCATTCTCTCAAGTCCTGGCTTTCAGGCTAAAAACTATTGGTGTTTAAACAAACACACAACAGAAACATATTTACAGTTTTTCCTCATTTACAGTTATTTATGCTAATTATCTACTATCCTTCTCCTCAGCAATGTGTTTACTTTAAGGCATTTAAGTGAGTATAAAGGTAATACAGCTGTTTGAATCTTGAAATATTTTTTATGTTTAAATGAAGTAAAAAACTATTTTCCTCTGATGTTTCTGCAGTTAAAAAAAAAAATACCAGAAGTCCTACAGGGTCAACTTATCACTCCACCAGCTGTATTTTAATAGTTGTATTCTTAAAGCTTTCAACGGTTGCCCATCGATACAGCTGGTGCAATAAACGCCAGCAGAAACTAACCAAATTCACACAATTTACTGTTTAAGGGTCAGTCATCCACATATTTGTTATCCCATCCTTATACGGCCTAATAATAAACCATAATTAAATGTTCAGTCAGAACATTGCCACATACTGCTGCTACATTATTAAAATGACCTAAACTTCCTGTATTTTCTGTTTTAACTCCATTTTTAATTCAGCTATGCTAAGCCGATATTAGCTTAGCAGCACTGAAACCGCTAATGAACTTTGAATTAGCTCCAATGAGAGTTCACGTACAACGCAATGACCTGCCCCATAAAAGATACGCCTGGGGCTGACGAATTTAACGATGATTGATATGTCCAATAACCAATGACATTTGAGGACCGGAGCGTTGCATTCAATGCAACAATTAAAAAACAACTTCCTAAGATAAGAAAACATCTTTGCCAGCTTTTTGTATGTTAATATGAAATCATTTCAAATTAACTGCTGACAGTCTTTAATCATAAAGAAATGTACCAGATAAGGTACATATTTAAATACTTAACCAATAAGAGCCCAACGTGACATATATGTTACATACAGTTTCTAAAACATTTAGCTTCAATTTATGGTATAAACTCAAAATCCTATTGAACAGAGATACCCAGAAGCGGAAAGTCACATTATAATATATTTAATGTATCACATGGTAATAAATGGTAGATATCCCTCCAAAAAAATGTTAATTTTTTTGTTATATATTGTTAAAAGGCCAAGCTACATATAAAATGTGACATCAGTCCCAGATAGTCCCAGTTATAACGTTTCTGTCATCACTGGTGTGTTGCAGAATGAGGTGATAAGCAAGCAGCTGTCAGTCATTTTCACGCAGTGCTATGGACCTTTTCCCATCCCCAAACTGACGGAAATTAAGAAGAAACAGACCTCACGCCTGGGTAAGATAAGGCTGTTATAAATACAGCTGAAGCAGAGACACTTAAGTTTACCTTCATCTCACCAGAACATGATGGATGGATGGATGGATGGATGGATGGATAGATAGATAGATAGATAGATAGATAGATAGATAGATAGATAGATAGATAGATAGATAGATAGATAGATAGATAGATAGATAGATAGATAGATAGATAGATAGATCATTAAGTAAAGATGCTGAAGATCATACATTCATAGAGCAGAATTGTCTGGAAGAAATCCTTTTGCAAAACTATATGATACATAATAGCTGGATTTTTCCATGTTCCACGTCCACTGAGCATCACAAAAGAGTCCTCCTCACTTACAATAACACATTTTCTCTGAAACACAGACTCATCTGTGGTTAAATTTCCCCTTATGTTTGTTGCATCTGTTACAGCTGCGACAGTTTTTTTTCACACCCTCATATACTTCACTATTTTCAGAGTTCCTGCAAAACAGGAATTCTAGGTAAATACTCATTGTATGTCCTCAAAGGTAGGTGTGTGGATAACATGAAATCTATTTTTGTTTGCTTTAAAGTAATTTAAGTTCTTCTTACTTTGCTGATAACTCAGCAGAAACACAGCAGCCCCACCCAGTCGAGCTGCCTCATCATCCTACCTGCCAGTCAACGTAGTTTTCATTCACTGCACCATATAACACAGTATTATATGTAATTTAATATGCACTGCAGCAAACTAGATGTGATATGCACCTTGACCAGTGTCTTACTACAAAAGTAATTAGATGTTCAAGCAGCTGTTGGGTTCAGATGATGTTTCCACAATGTCACTGATAAAGACACGTCAGACTATGACATGACTTTAGCTGTGGCTTGATTGCAGATATTCTCCATCCATCCATCCATCCATCCATTATCTTGACCGCTTATTCCATTTCGGGTCGCGGGTGAGCTGGAGCCTATCCCAGCATTTTAACAGGTGAGAGGCAGGGTACACCCTGGACAGGTCACCAGTCTGTCGCAGGGCCAACACAGATAGAGACAAACAACCATTCACACACACACTCACTCCTACGGAGAATTTAGAGTGTCCAATTAACCTAACATGCATGTCTTTGGACGGTGGGAGGAAGCCGGAGAACCCGGAGAGAACCCACGCATACACGGGGAGAACATGCAAACTCCACACAGAAAGGCCACCACCCTCAAGGTTCGAACCTCCCCCCAGCCGAGATTCGAACCGGCGACCTTCTTGCTGTGAGGCTGCGGTGTGGTGGTTAGCAGATATTCTCCACCAGATAAAAATGCACGACATATTACAGTCATATACTGACCAAAAACTAAGCCAAAACGCAGAATATTGTGTCAGAATTCTGTCAGTTCATGACAGTTCAGATGGAAAATGTAAGGTTTTGCTGATACCACCTTGTTTGTTTCCACACACCAACGCGTCTGAATTACAGGAAATGGATATATGGTTAAAGTGTAATAAGTTATCTCTTGATATCAGCACCAATTATTTTGTGTTTGGTTCTAATAAAAGGATACCAGATGTACATCACATAGTACATCTTAAAATAAATGATAAAGAATTAGTTCAAGTAAACTCTGCTAAGTTCCTCGTGGTCCTCACTGATGAATCCTTAAATTTTAAACTTCCTAAGGAATAATTAATATCCAATCTAGGTAAATATGTTGGTCATTTTTTAAATAATACATTATCTTCCTTTAATCGCTCTACTTACTCTATACAAAACTCTGTTTAAGCCACACATTAATTACTGTAACGTAATTTTGTGCAACACCTACTCCAGCTTTCTGAAAAGGTTAGAAAGACTTTAAAAGAAGATTATTCGAGCTGTATCAAGGTTTATTTAGGAAAAATTTATTTCATGATGCCAGTTTGATGCACCAAACCATCCATACAACTAACTCTAGACTGTATGAGCTTTTTCCAGTTGGTGGTCCCCAGCACAGAAAAGAAGACTTAAAAGAACCAGGTTGTCCCTTGCATGCAGGGACCGCAGATCTAGAACAAGCTTGATGAGAGTTTAAAAGTGGTTAAGTCCATTTCCACCTTCAAAATAGGCTAAAGGTTCAGTTGTTAAATTCTTATATATAAGCTGCAACCATAGAACAACTGATCAATAGTAAACTGAACGTCCATTTTATTGCTGTCTTACTGATTGATGAACTCCGAAGTGTGCAGACCCTGAATTGGGACGCACTGCATGGCTGTCTAATGTTGTTAATGTTCAATGCAGCAGGGCGGCTCAGTGGGTAGAGTGGTCGTCCTGTAGCCCAAGGGTTGCCGGTTCGATTCCTGGCCGTCGACCTCATGTCGAGGTGTCCCTGAGCAAGACACCAAACCCCTAATTGCTCCTGATAGGTCGCGGTTGAGTTCCTTGCATGGCAGCTTCCGCCGTCGGTGTGTAAATGTGATGTACATGTAAAGCTATCTGGGTAAAAACTCTATATAAATACAGACCATTTACCAATGTAGTGTGTTCTTTTTTTAATGTTCTGTATTGTTTATGTTTATATTTAGTTTATGTATCAAGGCTCCCTCAGTAAGCCTTAAATAGGGAGAACTGATTTAAACAATTATAACATAACAATATAACTTTCCTTCAGTTTATATGGTGACAACTTTGCTATGTCAGTACATTGAGTGTGTGAAAAAACTAAACTAAAGAAAAAAAAAAAAGACTCAAAAAGTATGGCTTGTTTGGAAGGGTTGCACAAACACTGCATACCAACTGTAAAGCACGGTGGTGGAGGACTGATGATTTATGATAGCTAAGTTTAGCTAAATGACAGCTAGAGCTTGGCTGAAACTAACTAATGCAACAGGAAAATGATCCCAAACACAGCAGCAGATCTAAAAAAGAATGACCGAATAAGAAAAGAATCAAGTCCAAATCTCAGCCTGGTTGAAATGCTGGGATGGGACCTGTGCATGATGCAAACATCAGTGAACAAAAACAATGTTGTACAGAAGACTGAAGCAAAATGCCTCCTCATAGAAGTAAGTGACTAATAACATTAAACCGAAAACCGCCACTTTTAAGTTATGACTGGCAGTCTGACAAGCTGATTTTTATGAATTTTATGATAACGATCGGGGTTCTAAAAGGCCTTATAGCAAATACAAAAAACCTCAAAGCTCTAGTAATTAATACTCAGGTTTTATAAATTTTCCACAAGATTGTTGAACTTTTTATAAAAACTACAATAAATTCATGAACCATCTTTACATTTACAGAGTGTAGCAGTGGTCCCCAGTGACTTTTAGATGTGCTTCAGTGCATCAACCCCCCCCCCAAAAAAACTCCAAGAAGTTCCAGTGTCATTTCGCGTCAGGCTACGTAATGATTTCCATTGCATTTCTGTTGGATTCAATGATTTCTGACGCAGGCTGCGGCCCAACCATCTCAGCGTGCGGGTTTTCCAGCATCAGCATCCTCCATTAGGCTGCATGCAAAGAAACTATTTGAATCCCTGTGCATGACATAATTAATTAATTCTAATTAACATCTGGATGGAGTGAAATTCAGCAAAAAACTAATGATTTTGTGGTCGACATGCATGAGCGGGAGACCCCTCACCCACTTATATGAAGTTTGTTGATTTAAAGGAAATAGCATAACCACATTTTCACACCTAGATCATCGCTACTGCATCACACACACTCTCTCACAGCCTGATATAAGCTCAAGTTCATGACAAGTTAAACAGTTTGAGCCAACTTCAGGACAAGAGCTGCCACACAGGTTTTTGCTCAGCCCGTCTCCTTTCTCAGCATCCATCCATCAAGGATCGAGAACTAGACCTCATTTCGGATCTGGACTGAGGTGGAAATTAAAAGAATGACTCAAAAAGACTGCAGGGGAACTACATGTGGTGTTACAAAGGTTAAGAAGACGGTGGTCTGCTTGTTGCTATGGATGTCTTTGCATCTGATCAGTGGCTCATATGTCCCTCAAGAGATGAAGAGCGCCATCCAGAATATCAAGCAGTTTTATGTAAGTGTATGTATGACAGGTATATTTAATACTTCTTCTGTTAGTGCTTGTGCTTGTGCTTCTTGTACTACTTGTGTAGTACACGTCTTCATCTTCTTGCATTAGTTCTCTATTTCCTGATGTTCTCATCACAAATGCACTCATGCGCACACACCCCTTTCCCATTTTGAGCTGTGTGTTTAAAGGGCCAGACGGTGTTTTAAACTGCTTTGTGTAGTAAATAATACTGTATGCATATGATACTGTCCTGTTTAATCCAGGCACACTGTCACTGGAGGTGCATTCAATAGCTGTGCAGGATTTTCAAAATTGGCTTAAACCAACCACACGTCAGGGAGTCCATGAAAGTACCAGCAATACATTTCCTTTCTATAACAGTCGAACTACAAGAAACAACCGCATAGTTTTTTTTTTAGTATTTGTTGTTGACGTTTTATGTGTTTTCTTAAAATGTATTTTTGGTGCAAGTGACCTTTATAAGTGGTTTGACAGGAAGGTGGGCAGACAGACAGAGACTGATTACATGCAACAAAAAGCCCCATGTTGGGACTCAGGCCTGGGCTAGCTGCATGCATGCTCTGCCTCAACCAGCTGAGCAATAGTAGCCCCTAAAGTTTAATTGTTAATATCAAATATTTTGTCGAATGATTGTCGATGAATGCGTTAAAGAAGCTAATCTTTAGCTGGAATAGAAACAGATACTAAACTTTGAATGATGAACATAAACTGAAAATAATTCTGTTTTTGTCTTTTCTGTAGAAAGTTTCGGACAGCGACATATATAACAACCAGCCTGTCATCTCCAGAGAAGTACTGAAGAGCAGCAATGCTGAGGTAAATGAAAGCCAGGTTTAATAGATTTTTATATATCAATGAGTTCAACAGGTACATTTTCCAGTTTTAAGTTGCCCCTCTTCTTTTGGGGATCAAAGAGTGCTGGCTACCCAATCAGCTATGGCTTGGATGGCTTAATGGCCACTACTTCTTGATCCCTAAAAGAAAACAGATACATTACTTTTGCAAAACAGAAGGTATGACTAAAGGGGTATTAGGGGATTGGATCCTGCTTTATCTCACATACACACACACACAAAATAGACACAACTAATTTATTGAATTACAAGCGTTATGGTTTCATCACATTATCGGTAGTTCCTTCTGTAGTTTACCCAAACAATAATGGTGCTGTCTGAAGATTTTTGTTCATTTTAACCTGCAAGAAGCACCATGTCCTGGACCTTTCTTGTCTTAATAACAACTATTAGGGCAGGAATGTCCAGTTCTGGTCCTCGATGGCCATTGTCTTACAGATTTTTAGATGTTTTCATTCCTCCAACACATCAGTAAAATTAGATTGATTTCACAGTCCTGATAATGCCCCATTAATCTGAGTTAAGTCTTTGCAGGCAGGGAAACGTTTGCCTATACAATTAGCTTATAGGAGTTTAGAAAAAACACATTTTGTTTCAAAACACTAAATATTATCTGTCCAGTACTCTTCTAGATGATCTCAAGTTATAATGTGGATTTTAAGGTGAAGTTTGATCAATGCTGTTTGATAGAAAATAATCTAAATTTAACAAACACTGTACCTGACTTTCAGACAGCCCTCCATCAGGAAGCTTCTCATTCAGGAAACATTAAATCATCATGAGACATGGTGTATATGAGTTCACTTTAGATGTGTTGGCCTGAGTAATACTGGATGTAGTACTCCGGTCAGAGCTAAGCTAAGCTCTCTTAGCCTTTATGCTAAGTTAGGCTAACTGTCTCCCACCTGAAAAGAAAAAAAATAATCAAATATGTTAGTATGAGATAAGGATAATGTCTATAATGTGAGTGCATTTAGTTGAAACTAGTTGGACCAGATGTTGGTAATCTGCCTTAAATTGTGATGCTATCCTGTTAAGCTAACTTAGCTGCTAGCTGATGTTTTCCTCTGGTTACCGTCTCTCACAATCCTGTCAGATTCTTTGAACAACTCCACACACATTAGAGTTTGTGTTGAGGTTTTTGTGGGTTTTTTCCTGCTGGCTCTGCATTGTGCAGTATTCCTGCAACTTGAAATTAAACTTTCACTTCTTACCAACTACGAACATGGCTGGTTTCGAATGCTAAGCATTAACACAACAGATTGGAGACGTCCCTGCTGCTTTCTTGTTGAGTGTTGTGGTTTTCTTGATAAGATACGATCAGTTTCAGATTTAGATCTGAGGATCAGAACAGACAGCAGACAGCAAACAACACAGAGGCAAGGTTAATCAATGTCAAACCAGCAAAACTCAACGCTTAAGTTTAAAAACAGTTTCAGGGTTAAAATTAGAATATTCACACAACTTTTTGTTAAACTTTGAAAAGCAACCCTAAAAAGCTGTAGCATGGTTTTTCTGATTGCTTGGTTAATGGAATCTCTCATAAAAGTCATAAAGGAAGAAGTTAATGAAATGAATATGGAAAGTGGGATGTAACATGGGCGCAAAGACCATGAAATGTGCAGCCCACATTATTTTTTACTTTATGTATACATATATGTATGTATAAAATCTACGTTGCATACAAGTTCTTTCATGTAAATGAGATTCAAAACTGTTAGCAACAGAAGAAATTGCCATTTATGTATAACATTCACTGAGTGGTATTCCCCTTTAAGGCCCACACTACACTTAGTTTAACTCTTGTGTGGGGAAACCACAAAGTTTTTCCACTGTGTGACAAGTTCTTAGCAACTCAATGCTGGAATAATTCTCTCAGGTTAAACCAGAAGCACTTCTTTTGTTAATAAGAATATACTTCTTCTATTAGCTCTGCATTTTAACATTTTAAAGTTTATCCCCAAATCAGCTCACAAAAAGCATCAGTACTTTAGTTTAAATATAAAGGAACTAAACATTTGACTTACAAAATTCTGTTTTTCTTTTTCAGAGAAAGATGGTGTACATGGTCGGTATTTTGGAGACGTATGAGAAGCTGATTGGACGCATGTTAAAGCAGTTGCCCACTCCGAGTCCCCCCATAGCTGGAAGCAACACTTCGGGTTCAGCCAGCAGCACAGGGTCAGAGGCCGCATCAGATATAAGGCAGAAGCTGAATGACATTCTGGAAAAAGTCCAGAACGTAAAGACGACATATTATCAGGAGCAGGAAAAGCTTCTGAAAGGATTGCAGGAGCTGAAACACATTCAGGTATGGAGACTGCTGAAACTTCCTCACCTTTACTCGTAGTATTCTGTGAATATTTCTGCCCACACTGACCATTTGGTGAAAACCAGATATGGTTGCAACCCTACCTTGACATAAAATTAGGTGAGCTTTTCCACAATGCAAAGGGTTTACTGTGCAGACCATCACAAAGGGCCTCAAATAATGCATGAAAAAATATTCATACTTAATACTGATTAAGCTTATGTAGGGCTTTGGGCAGGTTGACTGTCAGCATGGCTGAAAACAAAAAGTGTGAAAGGTTTGTTTACAGTTTAAGCAAGTCCTAAAATAAGTGTTTTAAGAGGTTCATACAGGTCTTAAAGGGGCTTAAAATAGAGAAAATCTAGACAACAAGAAGTTTTTTATTCAAAATGTCTATGGTTTTAGGTCTGGTTAATGAGGACTTAGAGGAAGGACTGCTTTACAAACCTTCCTGATTTAGGAACTTTGGAAGTTCCTGATGACTGAAGTCTAAAAACATGCCTGTTTGCTGTGTTGTCATTAATGATTCCAGCAGAATTAAAAGGATGTCCTGCTGTCTTCCTCCTTCAGGTGGACAATGTTAAGGTCCAGAACAAAGCATTGGTGGAGCTACTAGTGCTGTACCAGGAGGCGAGCTCCCTGCCTGACAGCATCGAGAAGAGGAGGAAGAGGCGGTGGCAGCGGCAGGTGAAGGCCAAAACTAACCGGAGAGGCTAATACAAGAACAGTGACAGCAATAAAACTGACAAGGACCATTAATGACAAACAATAATCAGTGTGCCGATTTTATAGTTTTTATAATTGAAAATGATTTATAGAACTCAACATATCTTCTGTAGCCATTGATTTGAATTGTGTGAAGGGGAGCACATTTTTTATGATGATGATGATGATGATGAGCTGTAATGCTTTCCTAAAATCTCATTAAGCGCCAACACTCAACTGATGTTTGAAAAGATGCTTTTAGTGTGATGATATTTGGTGTCAACATGAACCCTCAGTCGCTGTAGTGCCTAAAAGACCTAATGATTATGTTTACAGTACAACGTACACCTGTGGCACGTACACCAAAGTACTTACTAAAGTACTTTCTGTCCTCTGAAGTTCTTCTCTGGAGGACTACATGTATCTAAAATTTAGCTTTTACTGTCATGTTTTAGTTTATCATATTTATTAGTAATTTAAGTTTATTTAAGATTAAATTATGCTGTTATGACTGATGTTGATAATTTATTGAATATTTAATTACTGCCGTGTGCTGACAAATGAAATAAAATAAGAAAGAATAAACTTCACTTTGCCTTTTTCTTTCTTTACATTAACAAAAAAAAAAAACAAAAAAAAAAAAATCCCAAAGTTGTGATGCAGAAGCTGATTCTGTGTAAAACAACACATTATCTATAATATCTAGCAGATGGACTTAAGGTTTGGCTGCTTATGATGCACTTTAACCCGTTAAGGCCTGACCCATCAAAAAATGGTAAGAAAAGTCCAATTTTTTAAAATATGAAGTCTTTATTTGGCCTTGTAACAAAATGTGCATGTGATATATTAAATATATAAATGATATATTAAAAATATTATAATATGGTTTTCTGCTTCTGGGTATCTATTAGGGAACAGAGGACAAGTATCAGATTGTGTTCAACAGGATTTTGAGCAAAGTTTATACCATAAATTGAAGCAAAAGGTCTCAGAAACTCTGTGTGACAAATATGTCACCTCGGGTTCTTCTTATTATTTATTTTTTTATTACAAACAATTGTAAAATAGTCCAAATGTAAAACAGTAAGAGAATAACAAACATACACAAACCAAGGAGCAGAGATGACTCAGGCTCTACCAAACGCTAGAACAGGATCTTAAAGGGTCAAGGTGACGGAAGTGGGCAGAAAAGACAAATTAGACAGTTTGATATCATGTATCAAACATTTCCAACATTGCTTCAGTTCTTTGATGTTTGCAGCATTGCTTTCTGAACTGGTCTCTGATGGTCCCACCACAGCATCTCCATCAGGTTGAGGTCTGGACTTTGACTGGATCATGTTGACACCTGCGCCAGTTCCAGCCAAGCTTTAGCTGTAATTTAGCTAAGCTTAGCCAGCTGCAAGATGTCCAGGGGCTCATTTATCAAGCTAGCGTAGGAGCAAAAAAAAAGTGTACACCAATCATTGCCAACTTCAGGGATTTATGAAAACCAAACTTGACGGGAAAATATACCTCCACGGCAACTCTGACCCAGGCATACGCATATAATGTAGAAAAACAGGAAACAGCGACACTAATAGTACAGAATTAAATCAAGGAAATGTTGTGAAATGCGAGATATTTGTGCATAATCCACTATTACCTTTCACACCACATGATAGATATTAAAGGTGTTTGCAAAAATGAATAAAGACGCACATTCGATATTAATTCTCCTAAAAGGACAGGAAAAAGGGAGATGATATTAATAAGAACCTCAACCACTAAAATATGTTCTGTCATTGTAAAACAAAGCTTACATGTTATAAAATCCATTCAGCTAAATAAGGTGGACAGTCTGCTGCCAGCATGTAGCAGTCAGTGTGAAAAGTAGTTTTGGTCCTTCGTTCCAGCAGAGCAGGACGCAGACTGGATGCTGGAGGTCTAGAAGTGATGCTACGCTAATGAAACACACAAGAGGTGGATTTCCTTTTATTTATCTATTCTTACACAATGCTTTTTTATCGTTGTTCTAATTTCTGTCCAGACAGTCTTTATTTCCTGCAACTCCTTGCCCATCTGGTTAATAGCGGTGACTGTGTCCATCTGCACCTGCAGGACTTTCTCTGAGTGTAAATATTATTTAATACCAAATAAACTGCTACCAATCTCAGATGTATCTGTACATATTTATTTTATAAATTAAAACAAATGACTAAATTACAGCATCAGTTCTGTCATTTAGCAGACACTTTTCTCCAAAGTGATTCACCACTGTGGGATTCAAACGTCCCACATGGAAGCCAGACACCCTGCCGACTGAGATATCCAGCCGCACCATCTGATGCCTCTGCATGTCTTCCCTTCTGACATGGTGTTGACAGCATCTGCCACCTGCTGCCCTCCTCTGCCTTTCTGACACAAGTCACCAAATAAAACCTTTTTACGTTTTTCAACGTGATCCATCAGGATTTCTGTCTCACATTTAGAAAATATCAGGTCCTTCCCTCTTTTTCCCTCCTGATCCATCACAAAAATTATATGGTGAATATTTATTATAGTCATTCACCTGACCATTTATGACCGCCACAAGGGCGTGGCAAGACGCTCCCTCTCATGCGCCCACTTTAGAATTGATTCTGATTTATGAACAGAAACAGGCGTGGGATGTGCGTGCACACGCTTTGATAAATCTGAAAGTTTTTTGTGCACTACATTTTCCTTTTCCCCAACCTGTAGTTTGCTTTGCTAAGCACAGTTCGATAAATGCGGCCCCAGGTCGTACAGCTGCATAACAAACTCAAATCATCAGCCCTCCACCACCGTGCTTTACAGTTGCTTTTTTAGTCTTTTTCTAACTGGACTGTCATGACCTTTAACCTTTAACGTGCTAACTTAGGCCTGAAGAGTTTGAGATGTAGCTTTTGCATTTTCTCTAGTTTCTGAAACAATATTCTGCGTTTTGGCTTAGTTTTTGGTCAGTATATGACTGTAATATGTCGTGCATTTTTCATCTGGTGGAGAATATCTGCAATCAAGCCACAGCTAAGGTCATGTCATAGTCTGACGTGCCTTATCAGTGACATCGTGGAAACATCATCTGAACCCAACAGCTGCTTGAACATCTAATTACTTTTGTAGTAAGACACTGGTCAAGGTGCATATCACATCTAATTTGCTGCAGTGCATATTAAATTACATATAATACTGTGTTATATGGTGCAGTGAATGAAAACTACGTTGACTGGCAGGTAGGATGATGAGGCAGCTCGACTGGGTGGGGCTGCTGTGTTTCTGCTGAGTTATCAGCAAAGTAAGAAGACCTTAAATTACTTTAAAGCAAACAAAAATAGATTTCATTTTATCCACACACCTACCTTTGAGGACATACAATGAGTATTTACCTAGAATTCCTGTTTTGCAGGAACTCTGAAAATAGTGAAGTATATGAGGGTGTGAAAAAAAACTGTCGCAGCTGTAACAGATGCAACAAACATAAGGGGAAATTTAACCACAGATGAGTCTGTGTTTCAGAGAAAATGTGTTATTGTAAGTGAGGAGGACTCTTTTGTGATGCTCAGTGGACGTGGAACATGGAAAATCCAGCTATTATGTATCATATAGTTTTGCAAAAGGATTTCTTCCAGACAATTCTGCTCTATGAATGTATGATCTTTAGCATCTTTACTTAATGATCTATCTATCTATCTATCTATCTATCTATCTATCTATCTATCTATCTATCTATCTATCTATCTATCTATCTATCTATCTATCTATCTATCTATCTATCTATCTATCTATCTATCCATCCATCCATCCATCCATCCATCCATCCATCCATCCATAAAGAAATAAAAATGTTGTAATCCTCTTTTCAACAGTTCTTCATTAAATGAAAAGATCTGTGAGCCTAAAACGTACTGCTGAGTTATCATGACTCACTGGTGTGGGTATTTAGCTTGTCTGCTGCAGCAATGCAAGCTTGTTCTATATGTGAGTCTAGCATTTTGTTAATACTTTTTTCATATAGTTTTCATGATACAGAAGGAAACCATTAGTTTTTAATGCATCAAAAACTAACAAAAAATCTATTTATCTGGAGGAGATCACATTGATGAAGACCAGTTAATAAGTGATAGGCTAGGTTTTATTCGTCTGCAGCTGGACTTTGGCTTTCTTTTTGTTGTTCCTCTGAAGTTGTATTTACTTCATTTTAAGATCCCATTAAAACTAGGTATTTTTAATCCTAAGCCCCTAAGCTGAATGAGGTTGAACGTACCATTTCATATGATTAGATGTGGATATGCAATCGGAAAAGGAAAGCAGAAGTGGTTAAATCCAGTGGTTCTTTCCTCAGAATTTCACTAAGCGTTACTATTTATATGGTTTTAACATATACTAACATACTTCTATATTTATAGATGAAAGAAATTCAGGGCTAAAAAAGTTCATTGGTGAGACTGCTGAAACTTTTCTGCCAGCCCACAAAAGTCATGAAATCACAAGCGAGAACGGTTTGGATCCACTTGTTTCATCTTTATGTTTTACTTTCCATAAGCTATTTATTCCTTTATTATTTAAAATATTAAAGCATTAAAGATCTACAAACTCTGACACAAACAGAAGATTCTGCATGCTAAGGTCTTTCACTGCTTATCCCACATACTTAGAACCTTCTGAAAACAGCAACAAACTATGACCATGATCCTTTGCAGGCAGACATGCAAGTCCTTGACTTTCTGCAAAAAAAAAAAAAAAAAAAATTCAGACCCCAACCCTCTAATGTCACTTCCTGTGACTACACTTCGGGTAAACCTGTAGCTGTTTATTACAGTAATTGTTGCCCTTACCCACAATGCATCCTGAGTGCTTAATGTGTTTGTGGGTGAGGCTGTGACTTCTAAGAACCAAAGCTGTGCTTCCTCACAGAGGCTGAAGATGAACTGCAGCTGGTCTGTGCATGGTCAATTAACAGCCTCAGATGCATTGCACAACATGTATACACACAGCAGAAGACAGACTGAGAAAATAGAAACCTTACTATGTGAATTAGTTTTTAACCTGTTCTTTGATTCAGAGTAAAAAAAAATATGCATGGAGCTCCACAAGGCTTAATTCTGGAGCCACTTAAATTCAACATCTATCTGCTTTTGCAGTTTGCCTTTATTGCTTTTTATTGCTTTATGTTTCTGTTGTTAAATTCTTTCTTAATTTTTCAATTCAAAGGTGTTAAAGAAATAACTGATAGTATCACATGGTTCAAAATGCAGGAGATTTGATTTGCAAGTTCTGTGTAAAGAAAAGGTGATGAAATGCAAAAGAGGATGGGATGGAATTTCCTACATATGTAACGCATTCTGAGGCCAAACCAGCTCATAAAATCATATAAATAGAAGCTGAAGGCGGTGAGAGAAGTGACTGGGAATTATGAATAACACATAAGATGTATGCATCATGACGGATACTCTGCGTGGACGTTATGTTTCAGCTGGGGGTGGGGGGCGAGGTGCAGGTCATCATCATCGAGAAAGAAAGGCTGAGGCGCTAAACAGCTCTTCTGCAAAATTGCAATGGAAACCATGATAACACTGAGAGAGTCACTTAGAGTCAGCCTTTAGCCCCATCTCTGTTTCTGTGGTTGTGCTGAGAGTTTGCATTTGTGTGGGTGTAATGTGAGTCAGCTTGTTGCAGATGCTTCTGCAGGAGGGAGGAAAGAAGTTTTTGCATGTCTGCAAGTGGCAGGACAAGCTCACAGCTGTGCAAAGCTTCAAATGCTAAACGCCTTGTTGTGAGTTTGCACTGTTGTCAGCATCATCTTAGTTTCTGTCTCACATGCTGTAAACAGTGTTGTGCATAAACATATTCATTGAACACATTCATTTTTCTGTGAACACATTTGTAAATAAAGAACGCATACGTGAACTTGTTTGGATTATGTGAGGTCCTGTAACAGTCCTGCCTACATTTTCACCGATGCTACACCGACTTCACGCTATGTTACGCACCATGCACTCTAATAAGATTAACTGGCAACGCTCCTCGCTCTGAAATGGTAAGAAGAGGTGAACGGAGCGGGTCAATTCCCAGCTTTGGCCTGCTTTGTGTGTTTGTATATATATATATATATATATATATATAAATGAATGAATGAATGAATAAATAAACAAACGATGCATCCACACATCTACATCACCATTGGACTGCCTGGTACCGCTATCAACCCATAACCATTTGTTCTTTTTCGTTGTCATTAAAGGCCCATTTATGCTTTTACATTTGTAAATGAAGATGTCTGTTTCAAGCGTTATCATACGTCGCCGCCCTTCATACTTGCATGCGTCTTTTACGTTGCCATGGTTATTAACTCAATTTATCAACTAGTGGTTCACTTCTACGTTCTGATGTCTGTTTCAGACACCAGCTTGGTGGCGGTAATACACCAAGACACTCAGAGAACCTTTCTTTAAAAGTTCCCACTGTTGTTGTCGTCATCGTCTGTATCTTCTGCTTCCTCTTCCTCTTGCTGTTCCTGCTGTTCATTCTCATTTCTAACTTAAAACAACAGAAACAAAATGAACTTAGGAGTAGTTCATGAGAAGCATGAACCAGCACAACACTGGCTGTTAAAAGAGGAGTGAAAACCACAAATTAGATGGTGCTTGATTAGAAGCACAAAGCGGATGAGTGTCTGACAATGAAAACTTCAAAAGCAGAGCATTACAGCTTCCTCTCAGCGGATGAAAAAAGATTTGATAGAAACGAAAGTAAATAAAATAGTCAGTAACAACTCTATAAGCTAATTTCCTTACAGAACTTGGTTGCTGTGCAAAATATAAATTAAGACAGAAGGCAATGATTTGCAAATCTCAGAAAACTATATTTCATTCCCACCAAATCCTGAAAATTAGACAGAAACTAGAAACCTGGAGAAAAGACAACAAAACTGAAAAAGCAGGTGATACAAAAAGAAATGGTTGCAGCTAATGGCATAATAAGTCAGTAACATGACTGTGCATAAAAAGAGCACCTTAGAGAGAGAGAGTCTCTGAGAAGTGAAGATGGGAAGAAGTTCAGAAATCTGCAAAAATAAAAAGAACCATTCAGCATCTCTGATATTATAGCGGCTCGGTGGCAGTGAGGGGTTGCCATCCTGACAACAACCTGACTCTTTCAGGGACGGCTTTGCAGATTTCAGCAAGACAACGCTGAACCACATCCTGCATCCATCACAACAGCATGGCTTCACAGGAGAAGAGTCCGGCTGCTGAACTGGCCTGCCTGTCGTCCAGACCTTTCACCAATACAAAACATCTGGAGCATCATGGAAGCAGAAATCCAGCAACCAAGGACCTGGGGCCTCATTTATCAAACTGTGCATAGCAAAGCCAACTACAGGTGGTGTAGGTAGGGAAAAGGGGAAATCCATCCATCCATCCATCCATTTCCTGCCGCTTATCCGGAGTTGGGTCATGGGCAGCTGCCTAAGCAGGGAAACCCAGACTTGCCTCTCCCCGGCCACATTCACCATCTCATTCGGATGGGTTCCCAAGGCGTTCCCAGGCCAGCCGAGAGATGTAGTCCGTCCAGCGTGTCCTGGGTCTTCCCCGGGGGGCCTCTTTCCGGTGGGACGTGCCCGGAACAGCTCATCAGGAAGGCATCATTTCAGCTGATTGTATTCGCGATCTCGTTCTTTCAGTTACTACCCACAGCTCATGACCATAGGTGAGGGTGGGAACGTAGAGCGACCGGTAAACCGAGAGCTTTGCCTTTTGGCTCAGCTCCTTCTTCATCACGACAGACTGATGCAGAGTCCGCATCACTGCAGACGCAGCATCGATCCACCTGTCGATCTCCCGCTCCATCCTGCCCTCACTCATGAACAAGACCCCGAGATACGTGAACTCCTCCACTCCTTTTCCCTGAGCCTCCACCTTATCGTGGTGGAGGGGTTTGTGCGTCCTAACGATTCTAGCGGCTATGTTGTCGGGGGCTCATGCCCCTGGTAGGGTCACCCATGGAAAAACAGGTGTCTAGGGGAGGGACCAGACAAAGTGCGGCTCAAATCACCCCTATGATGATGAGAAAACAAGGACCAATGTTTCCCTTGCCTGGACGTGGGTCACCAGGGCCCCCCTCTGGAGCTAGGCCTGGAGGTGGGGCATGGAGGCGAGTGCCTGGTGGCTGGGCCTTTGCCCATGGGGCCCGGTCGGGCTCAGCCCGAAAGGGTGACATGGGCCTCGCCTCCCGTGGGCTCACCCCCTGCAGGAGGGCCATTGTGAGCTAGGCGGCTGCCAGAGGCGGGGACCCTGGCGGTCTGATCCTTGGCTGCAAAAGGGAAAATGCAGTGCATAAAATCTTTCAGATTTATCCAAGCATGCGCATGCACTTCCCATGCCTGTTTCTGTTCATAAATCAGAATCAACTCTAAAGTGGGAGCGCCTTGCCACGCCATCGTAGTGGCCTTAAATGGTCAGGTGAATGACTATAGTAAATATTCATCACATCCTTTCCATGATGGCTCAGGAGTGACAAAAGAGCTAAGAAGTGTAATTTTTCGAAATGTGAGACAGAAATCCTGATGGACCACGTTGAAAAACGTAAAAATGTTTTATTTGGTGACTTGTGTCAGAAAGGCAGGGAAGGGCAGCAGGTGGCAGATGCTATCAACACCGTGTCAGAAGGGAAGACATGCAGAGGCATCAGATGGTGCGGCTGGATATCTCAGTCGACAGGGTGTCTGGCTTCCATGTGGGAGACCGAAGTTCAAATCTTACAGTGGTGAATCGATTTGGATTCACCCTTGAACTTGATTCACTATCAACTCATATTTTCCATGAAATTGTAAAATGTCAGTTTCATCATCAGATATGTTGTTTATCATCTACTGGGAATAAAATATGAACAGATGAGATTTGGAAATCTTTGCATCTATTTTATTTACATTTTACAGACATGTTTTTGAACTGGGGTTTTACAATTTTTGTAGTTAGTGGGAAGGTAAGTCTCCCTGTTGTGTGCCCTCTAGTGGCCACATAATTATTGATGGGAAGGCGCTTGTGACGAATAGACTTATGGAAAAAAAACACATTATTCAGCTGTTTCATGCTTCAAATCAATAATTTACAGCATTTTTAGCCGATAATCTTATGAGCGGGTTTGTGGTTATGACTGTAACCATGACAACAAAAGTTCTTTCCAGAAAGCAAAAAATTGTTGGCCTAAATATGGCCCAAAATGTGCATTTATTTAGCCCAGATTTGGCTTATGGTGTTAACTAAATGTGAGTGTAGCTGCCAAAACTCAGACACATAAGGAAATAAGGAAGGCTTCCTGTATTAGAACAGGTTCTGGCCCACAAAATACTTGATGTAATCCACATCCAGGGCAAATACTGACATCTGGTCCACTTCTGGCCCACACAACACTTGCCAGTGTCGTAACTGAGCCATAAGGGCCAGAAGTAGCCCAGATTCAGCCCAAACATGTCTATTATCTGGGATGGACCTGGAACAACATTATGTGATGTGCTGCTGCTCTCCAATTTAAGAACTACTAACATCTTTTGTGAAATAGTAAAATTTCTCACTTTCATGATTTGATATGCGTTCCATGTTCTGCTTTTTGTCTAAATTTTACACATCATATGTCAAACAAAAAATGTTACATAATTTTTCCAGGAATTTACCACAATCACCTAAATTACTGCAATCCATCCAATATAATCTGTCCAACAGCTGATGGGCTCAAACAAGGCTCAAATCTAAATCAGTTTTGAATGATAAAAAAAAACAAAAACAAACCCATCTGTGTTTCTTCTTTACTGTTCAAAGGAAATGTTCGTCATGCAAACACACACAAACATAGACAGATTGCTATCTAACCACCGTGAACAGATAAGCTGATGAGGAAAAAGAACCAAAAAACAGAAATGCATGAGATGTAAAAGTAAAAAAAAAAAAAGAATCAAAGCTTTTCTTTATTTAACCTCTTTTTTCACCCCGTCAGTCCAGGCTGGTTCCTGTGCAGCAGTCTCATTTCTTCTGCTTGTTACAGCTTAACTAAATTTTATTCACCTGCGATTTCTTTACTGCAGATTGTAGAATTTTTTAAGGCATTATTTTTCCATTGTTTATCTTTAATAGGACTGCGTGACATATTTATGAGGAGTTGTTGTGTTGTCTGCAGCAGATGAGGTCAGTTTGGACAATCGGGGAGGAATTCTGACAATGAAGCAGAGTAAATAAAACTTTATGTAGCATTCATTTGAACCATTTGAGTGGTAAGAATTTAATCTTCATCCTTGTTCTGAGTAAACCTGACCTTTGGTTCTCCCTAATTTTCCAAACTGAGTGCTCTGCCTGCTTTCTACTGCAGGTAAAACAGGCTGTACATCACTAAATCCCACTTTACTGCCCAACCAGGATGACCTATCAGTCTTATATTAATTAAAAATGTTAAATTCTTGCAAATCAAAGGATTTGCTGATTTTGTTTTCTTCTGTCACCTGATTATTCGTTATTGAGCTGACTGTGAGACAACAAATGGATTGAATTAGGAACTGATTAGTTAGCTGGGGGGGCCCCTGATGGATGACATTACTTGCTTTTTTGCTTTTTCTTTGGTTGCATTTGCATTGAAAATAGATGTGCTGAAGTGTTGATGTGCTCATACTGATGTTGCATCCTACAGGCTTGAACGGCTGTAAGGGCTGTAAGGACAGAAATTCAGCAACCACATGATGGACTACTAAAACTCCTAGCAGC
The DNA here is from genome assembly GCF_017639745.1 of Melanotaenia boesemani. NCBI lineage: Eukaryota > Metazoa > Chordata > Actinopteri > Atheriniformes > Melanotaeniidae > Melanotaenia > Melanotaenia boesemani. Next base: position 6,771,066 of record NC_055704.1, read on the forward strand.
TGTGGGTTAGTTGTATAACAATCACCAATAACAAACTATCCACTATACAGGGAGGCACAAGGACCACTCAATAGCAAACAGACTTAACTCTTTAAATTTGGAAGTCTTTATTTGGCCTGTTAACTAAATGTAAAAAATATTTTACAAATATAACTTTTGTATATTTACCATTTATTACTGAGGTCAAAATGATTGTAGTGCAAAACATAACCACCAGGAGGCAGAAGACAAGTAACCGATTGTATACAACAGGGTTTTGAGCAAAGTTTTGGTGGAAGCAGGACTCCAATGCAGGGTGAAGAGGCATGAGGCAAGCAGATGTAGGAGATGATATAGTTAAAAATAACAAAGGGTGCAAAGACATACCAAAACAAGACGACGATAAGGATCTGGCAATAAACAAAAGAAACCAAAGGGCATATACACGCTGAGGGGTAATAGACAAATGAGGAGCAGGTGTGACAAACGGAAACCAGGTCAGCAGGAAGTAAAATACACTGAAGCAAAAAAGAGAACGGGCTCTAACAAAGATATATCAAACAGCAGAAACTAAACAGACTACTACTAAACAGACTATAGGTGAAAATTGAAGGATTTTAAGCTGTAAAATCCCAGACATGATTCATTTTCACAATGTCACATTTTTATGTAGAGATCAGAGGTAGACATCTTCCACAACTTTTACTACCTCCTGTAGTAGTTTAGAAAAAGGGACGACGGTGATACTGAAAAGAACTAGCCAGAGGAACATGTTGCAGCTGATTACATTTACTGGTCATAAGTCAGTAACATGATAAGGAATAAAAAGAGCACCTTAGAGAGGCAGAGTCTCTGAGAAGTGAAGCTGGGCAAATGTTCCAAAATCAGAAAACAAAAAGAACCATCCATCATCTCTGATGATGAAGCAGACAACGCTACACATGTTGCATCCATCATTGCAGCTGGGATCAAGGCTTGTAGAAAAGGCTCATGCAGCAGCTGCAAAGACATTAATGTGTCTCAAAGTGTGTGTTTAGGGCTAATAGAGAGCCTGGTCCAAGGTTCTGGTATGCTCCGTCCCATCATATTACAAGTGCACATCAATAAGAATTTCTTTTAAAGGCACACCTATTTGCACTGGCTTTTATTTATTTTATTTATTTGGTTTTATCTTCTGGATGTGTCTTCAGATGCTATCTGCTGTATTTTTTTTAGCTCACACATATTCTTATTTTTTTTAGGGGTTTATATATTAATCACTTTGAGTCTGGAAGATAAATTCTTTCCAACCACAAGAGAGTCTGCCCTCCAGTATTTAATCCTCAACTCTACTGTGAAATAAAAAAAATGTATACTGTCACCATCATGGCATTGTGATGAAGATGATGATGATGATGATGGGGTGAACTGGTTAAAGGAAGCAGAGTTTGTGTGAAAGCTGCAATTTCTTTTTCTGTGCATATAAAATGATGATTCAGCTATTTTTCAAAAGGTTTTCAACAAATGCTTTTTTACAAAGAGTTTCAATAAAAATGCTGACTGATGGCACACAGACACAGACACACACACACACACACGCACACACACACAGAGAACTCATACATATCCGACTGAAACGCACTGTGGCATTTCCATGAAGTTGTGTGTTGTTTCCTGTTGCACAGGAAGCTCTGAGTGGGTTAACAGCAACCACACACACACACACACACGAAACAGAAACAAAGACTAAACTAAATAAAAGTGCTCTAACTTATGATCACATCAATGTTTCACTGAGTAGTTTAATCAGATGTTATGAAAGTTGTATTAAAAATCATTCATGTATGATTAATATTAATATCAATATTTACTGTTAATCTACAAATAAAGTAAGGATCACTCATCTTCCTGTTGGGTTTACCTGTATAATGCATTAACATAAAAAGGGCCCAATTCTGTTCAACGCGGTAATTTTTGCCTGCCTTAATAAATTATTAACACCTCTAAATTAGATTTTAGACATTCAAAGGACCCAAAAGAAACAATAATCAAAAATTCTAAAAATGTCCATATGTTTGGAATCAGTAGCTGGTAATGACTTAGCCAAGAGAAGCTGGCCATATTTATGAGTTCTCTGGAAGTTTAAATTGTTTTATAATAATTTCCTCAAAGACCCAGAGCAACTGATAAAAGTGGAACCAGCAGATGTCACCAGATGCCACTAAAAGGAAACTGGGAAAACCTGCACTTTGCACATCTTCACCTCTCTGTGGCTAACAGCATCTTTTTTCTTTATCTCTGTGTGCATTGAAGCCCATATTTCTTCTTCTTTTTCTTGGTTTGGGAAAGTAATTAGCAATCCGGATTGTGTCGTCATGGTAACGTGCTATTAAGGAAGTGAAGATGACAACTTCACTGCCCTGTATTTACACTGCTTGTTAGCTGAAGGAGATTATAAACTTTAGATTAAAAATTAAGCTGGTTCATTGATGATTTATTCAGGATCAGGAGCAGGGCTAGAGTGGAGATTTTGTCCCTGTGCAAGCAAAACTACTTACCTTACATAAGGCAAAACCTGATGTTAGCATGAAGCTACATAGCAGTGCTATGCTAGCACTAGATTAGTTTTAAGATCATTTGGGGAAACCATGTCATATTTAGTTTTCAGTGAGCGTGTTTAGGGACTACACAACAACTAATTTAATCAATATTTTTTACACTGGAGATTAAAAAAACATTATAAAGATGCTCAAACATTACCACAGTATCTACATTACTTAATGCTGGCTAAAAAGAGCTACATAATCCAGTTAAATTCAAACAGGAGGCTAGCAAGGGTGCTAGTTGATTTTAAAGTCAGAAATGTTTTGTCAACATATTAAGAAAAAGTGCATTTTGGTCCAGCTGAAGACACATTATGGCAGTCTGTTTGCTCTGAAAGGTCGCTTTGTTTGGGGTGTTGTGAATGCACGAACAAACTCTGGTTTGGATCAAAGAAGTGAATTGTGGTCCATCTACAAACACAAATCTGTCTGCTTCAAGACCAAATACAGGGAATGGACTTCAAAGCAAAGTGTATTGTAGCTACAGTGCACGGCACTGTGGGTAAACACAACCAAAACATAAGTGTGTGTGGGACAATAGGCGGCTCTGGACGGGAGAAATGTCTCGCTGTCCTACCTGGACGTTCAGATAGAATTCTGATCAACACCGCTAGGATCTGATGCAGCTCCATGTTTTGCTGTTATGTACTCAAAGCCAAAGTTGTCCTGCATCTTCTTCAGCAATTCTTGATGTAGCGCCGCCTCTGGGAGGGAAAAAATGTTATTTAAAAGTCAGATTCGTTTGAGAAGTGCATCGTGAACACACTGTCGGGCCAGAAGAATGTTGCATATGCATATACTTATGCATAACCGTGCTACAAGCAGGGGTGTATGTCAGGTCCGGAAGACATGTGTGTCAAGCCCCTGCAGGCCTACAGTGATGACGCCGATACCAACCTAACACAGACATTGCACAAATATAAATGCAGCTTTAAAGTTATGTTTCCAGTGGACCTCTCTTTCCTATCCTCTCCACCCCTAAATGCTTGAGGCAGATGGCTCCCTTCTGGGATTTGGTTCTGCTGGAGGTTTTCCTTCCTAGTTCTGGTCCTGATTAAGGTTTTCCCTCCTGATTCTGGTTCGGAAGGGGGTTTTCTTACTAGTTCTGATGGAGGTTTTCCTTCCTGGTTCTGATGGGGTTTTCCTTCCTGGTTGTGGCCCATAGGAGGTTTTCCTTCTGGGTTCTGGATCTGCTGGAGGTTTTCTTTCCTGGTTCTAATGGAGGTTTTCCTTCTTGGTTGTGGTTCTGCTGGAGGTTCTGGTTACAAATTGGATCCTTAAGTTTTTTTTGCAGACGGAAACACAATGTTTGGACCCACACTGATGGTGAAAATGACTTACAGCATCACTGTAGTACATCTTTCACCTGAGTGACGTTAACATGTAAATCTGTGGTCTCTGCTGACCTCTAGTGGAGTAATTCAGCAACTACATCTGGAAAACAATAAAATGTGCGATAACAAATACAAAGTGGTAAATCTCAGTGTTTGAATGATGTTTTGGTAACATTGTCAGTAAGAAAATGGCTGCAGGGTATTCATTCTTGATGTGAGTGAAGAGTACAGCTGTTGCACCCACCACCGCCTCACATATATCAACCAGCCCAGAGAAGCTGAGTTGATTAATTTGCCATCATGCAGTTAGCTTCTAAAATGTAAATATTGCTGGTTTTCTATGATTGTACCTTGAAACTATATGTTGGATATATAAATATATCAATCTGGTCAAAAAGGGGAAAAAAAGTCCTGATTAATAACACAAATAATATTAAAACATGGCATATTTAAAATACCAGGTTTTCTGTATTTAAATGACTTAATACAGAATGAAACAAAAACTAAATGTACACTCATCTACTTTGTGACTGATTGCATGTCATAAAGCTCAGATCATCTCCACCTGCTTTCTTGAACATGACGATGAGTTCACTGGACTCCAATGGCCTCCACAGTCACCAGATCTCAGTCCAGTAGAGCAGCTTTGGGATGTGGTGGAACGGGAGATTCTCATCATGGATGCAGCCGACAAACCTGCAGCAACTGTGTGATGTTGTCATGTTAATATAGAGCAAAACCTCTGAGGAATGTTTCCATCACCTTGTTCGCTCTATCACATCATGACAAACCCAGTGGTAGAAGGTGGAGCTGATAAAGTGGGGGATGAGTGTTGGTAGAAGAGGAAACTGCAGTGCTGCAAATCTCTGATATAATTTCAGATGACTAAAATGTTGTAGACTCAGACTAAAAGTAGTTAAGCTGCTCATGAATGAGAACTTTCTGTATAAAGAAAGAAAAAAAACACTGTACACTTTATAATTTAACATTGAGTGTCAGAAGAAATGCAAATGATGAGCTGCTTGGTTCTTCTTCAGGTTGCTCTGAATGTTTTTGTAGGTGTTCGTACATCTTCCTGCTTGGTTTGAGTTTCTGCACCATAAAGGTACTTGGTAACTTATCTGCAGTTAGGCTGACTTTGTGATATATTTTTTTAAAGTTTAAATATGTATACACCTCACCGTTGACTGAAGCTTCGGGTAATGTTTTCTATTATTACTATTATTTGTTCCAAAAAACAAAACAAAACAAAACAAAAAACAAACAAACAGAACAAAAACAGATAAACAAATACCTTTGAACCTAAACAATTTACACCAACAAAGCTGATGGTGGATAAACTGTCAGTGAAACCTTTTGACCACTAGGTGGAATCACTGTGCAAATGCAGAATTTGATGACTTCTCAACTTTCTCTTCAAACGTGGGACTTTCAGCTGCCCGCAGCTTTGATTGGATGCTGGAAAACTGCGACTCCAGCAGGGAATAACAGGCCGAGTGGACTGAGCATGTGCAAGAGGCGGCTGTGTGATGAAGACAGACGCTGGAAATAAACTGACCTCTGGCCTTGCAAATCTGACACCCTGTGCAAACACACACACGCACAGTTTTCCATCTGTCCTGAACTCAGAGACCCTCGCAGCAGATCAGTGTGTGCCCGCTGGGGGTCTATATTCAATTATACAGACAGACAGACAGACAGACATTCAGGCAGGTAGAGACAGTTTCCATGACTGCATTTATATTTAGGTTGGAGGAAGGTGAAAGGCTTGACTTGACAAGCCGCTGCTGCCATTCTGACATTACAACCAGTTAATTTGGGTTAACGCATGTAGAACAGATCAGAATGGTTTCAGATGAAGGCTGAATCTGGTTTTTCATGGTTTCATGGTTGTGCTCAGAAACTTGCAGCTCTGTGCGGCATGGATGCACAGCTGAGGCTCCTGTAGTCGCTTCGGATTGGGTTACACTGCATGTCAAATGAGGTTAAAGTTCACACAGATGGATTAGGATGGATTCAGAACGGGTTTAATTTGAGACAAAAGCTGGAAAGAATGGGATAAGACTTGGTTATCCAGCCTTGCATTACAGTTGGGTAAAAATCTATGGGTCGTTTTTGGTTAAGAATGATAATAATCCAGTTATGGAAGAAGTGTAATTGGATTAAAAGTCTTCCAGTGAGGAGCAGGTTTAGAGGGTTTATGGAAAAACTTACATTGTGGGTTTAGAACAGATTGAGAAAGGAGGTTAGACGGGTTTCAGTTTATAGGGCTTAATGATTTTAAGCTTGGTTTGTGGTTGGGGTGTAAGTAGAATTTAAGGGTTGGATAAAAATTCCTCTAGAAAACTAAACCAATCAGGACCCTCAGTTCCCACGGCATTAACAAGTCTTCTTAACAGGGAGCATCAGTTTTAAATATGTTTCTATTTTATAAACCCTAAACCCTAATGTTGTTCCACTCCATGTTCTGTTCTATTCTATTCTATTCTATTCTTCTGAACACATTCATGTTGGTCAGTAAAGACACTGGAAATAATTTCTTTGGCCTTTTGTTAACGATTTTGTTGAATTTTAAAAACCCTTTAGGGACTGGTGTTTCTATATTTGATGAATCTGTTTCTATTTCTTTGAAAGTTCTTCACTTTCATTCAGTTTTTTTTTAACCTTTTCCTGTCCAACATCATGGCAGCAGATGATGGTCTGACTGTTGTGCTGTGCTGAACAAATTTACTTTGCTAAGAGAAGCTTTATGGACATAACGCCCCTCTTGATACTTAACTATTATTCTTTACTTTCAATTAGTCTATTGCTGAATTTAGATAATGCTGGACATGACAAGGGGAGTGAGGGCAAAAGTAAGGAGAGAGTCGATAGAAGAGAGAAAGAGAGTGAAGAGAAGAAAAAGGAGACAGATAAACCAGATAGAAAACAACAGTATCAGCTGTTCATACTAAACAGAAATAACTAGACAAGCAGCTGCTACACCTGGAAGAAAACAGAAAACCACCTGCAACATCTGCATAGAAAAAAAAAGCTGACAATCATCAGGAGCACCTATGAAAAGACAGACAAGCTGGAAAAAAAAAAAAAACATGAATCACAGCAAGAACATCAGCAACACACACAAAAAACCACAAGCCCACTCACGAGACAGCACAGTGCAGTATCAAATGCTACCGGGCTACAGATCAGCAGCACACCAGGGGGTCCCAGGAGACCAGCTGCCATCCCAGAGCATAAATTCTTGCCAGCCCAGCACGGAGACGACCATGCATCCAGCAGAAAAAGGCCAAGGGCCCCACAAGCCAGAGAGCCGCCCACCCTTGCAAGACAGTGGTCCTGCCCAATTCCCAGGTGGACCAGGCCCCCCTAAGACGGCCGGCACCCACCCCAATGTCCATGTCAAGCACCCGGACCAGGGCATCCCCTCCACCGTTCAAGACTGCCCATCCCTCCATAACCACACTCCTCCCACCCCGTCTCCAACTCTTTCCAGATTTGATGCACAAATTTAAAAAAAGGGGCACAAAAATGAAAGGATGGAAACAGTATCCTGATCATTGTCCCCCTGCTGTGGCTAAAAGTAAAAGACCAAACAGTTAATGAGGTTTGGGACAACAGACGAGGAATTTACAGTAAATGTCAGAACAGCTGCCACTTTACTAAGTACACAGTGCGTGTGGTTTGACATTTGTACTGTAAGTGGATATTAATTTGGACCCATAATCTCCACAGCAAGTCACACTTGATCAGGTTACCTGTGTGTGTGTGTGTGTGTGTGTGTTTGCGACCTCCCGCTGAGCTCTGAACTACATACAGTTTAAAATAGACGCTCTCACAGGTTATTTTCTGCGTGTTAGAGGTGAATCTCATTTGTCGGCTGTCATCAGAGCTGCAGCGCCGTGGAAACGGTTCAAACATGAGTCCAGATTAACCTACATCGCTGCGTCACAGCTCAGCAGCTCCACTGACTCAGCAGCGACTGAGCGTCACATTCTGGCTGCATGACGAAGGTTTCAGCCTCACCCGACTCACAGAAAACAGCTTCAACACATGTTTCATCTGACACGGATTCATTCTGGAGAACAGAAGCAGAAAAAAATGTTTCTGTAAGAATGTTTCACACATTTAGAAGTTTACAAGTGAAACTGTTTACTTATTACAAAATTTGTTTGCAACAGGACATAGAAAACTTACCAAATGTTGAAAGTGCATCGATGCACTCCATATGAAAAAAAGATGTTCCATATTTCCTTCTGTGTTGCATTCCTTCTTCTTTTAACACCAGTCTGTAAACATGTGGGACTGAGGAGACCAGTTGTCCCATTCTGGTCTGATCCTTGATCTTTATTGTGTATTTGCTTCCATGATGCTCCAGATGTTTATTATTGGTGAAATGTCTGGACTGCAGGCAGGCCAGTTCAGCAGCTGGACTCTTCTCCTGTGAAGCCATGCTGCTGTGATGGATGTGGATGTGGATGGATGGATGCAGGATGTGGTTCCGCTTTGTTTTGCTGAAATCTGCAATTCCTTCCCTGAAAGAGACGTTCATGGGAGCAGATGTTGCTTTAAAATCAGAATTCTATTAATTGCACCCTGAGTGCAATTACTTTATAATCATCATTGTCTCAGGAACAGAGGTGTGTAACTCTGTGAAGTAAATTGTGAAGGATAGCTTATCCTTTAGGTGACCTATGGAAGTTTTCAGGCATTTATATCCCGTTCAGGAGGTTTACAATGCAGACACAAAATGTAGTGTTTAATTCAGAGAAATCCACAATGATATATAATATAATATAATATAATATAATATAATATAATATAATATAATATAATATAATATACAATAATACAATACAATAATATACACCCTCTTTGGGGTCTTGAAGGGGGAATAGGAGTTTGCCCAACCAGTCTACATGTGCTCTATGGACTTGGAGAAGGCATTCGACCATGTCAACTGGGGTCTGTGGGGAGTAATCCGGGAATATGGAGTACCTTGTATGACCGGTTCCCATTGCCAATTATTATTATGAGATTTTTATACATGTACATTTTCTTAAAAGAAATGTTTCAAACAGATAAACTATAAAGGTAATATTTAGTTTCACTTCTTTCTGAATGGGTAGGAACAACCTACCCCTGAGCCAGGCAGCAGCTGCTCCTGCAGCCGGGCTCTGAGCTGTTAGCATGTTAGCTTGTTGCTATCTTCTAAAATTAGCAGACGTGTCCTCTTGGTTAATCTCCCAGACTGTATAATGTGGAGAACAGCTGCTCCAATCATATGGCTGCTCCTTGTTATTATGGCGAGATAATTATCGTGTCAATGAGGGCGAGAAACAGCGGCATGGTGAGAAAATGTGTGTACGTGTGAAAGATGGGAACAGAGAATCAAAAGGTGTGCTGTCAGTGTTGTATGGTCACAGTTTTAATCTGGGAAAAAGGTTCTGGAAAGTGGAGTTGAAGATTTTAGGATGAAGATCCGCGTTGACATTGGGGAAAGGACTTGTTTTTAAAGTTGGTGTTCAGAAAGTTTTTCATGAAGCAGAGATCTGAAACTTGGTGTGGAAGGCCAAGATGCAAATGTTTTGTGGGCATTTCTGCCCTTGAGCCTTGTCTACATGAAGACAAGTTTAGGTGTTTATTGTTTGGACATTTCGTCCACATGGAACTGGTAGTTTGGGAGCCAGAAACTGTACGTTTTCAAAACACTTTGAAAAACAAAATAATCTGGAAATCCCACCATTTTTTTTCATGTTTACATCCCAAACTAATGATGTCTTAGACATCATTCATGTTGCAGTCTTAATGCTCAAATCCTTTTACCCCCATCACCCTTCACTGTAATGGAGAGATTCACCTATTTGATCAGTAGTCTGAGACAGACGTCTGCAATGCGACCACATCGGCAACTTCAGCTCCAGATACAGCTGCCGGTGTTGTTCAATAAAGTGATCGTCTGCCAGCAACTGATTAGACAGTACTAGTAAGGTAATAGTTGGCCAGAAATCTGTGCAGTATAACTCTTGAAATAAATCAGATCACTTTCATGTAGATTCTGCGTTTTATTTACAAGAAATGCACTGTAATTAAAAAAAAATGAAAATAAATCATGACCATCAATGGAAATTAAATTTTGTAAATGATGTAAATCATATACTAATTGGACTTTACATTCTAAAATTAAACAAGAATAAAGCAAACACATGAAGCCTAAGCCTACACCCAAACTGAAGACCCACACTCAACCCAGCTCAGGTTACAAACTACCGGCCAGTCTCACCACTTCCGTTCATGTTTAAACTACTAGAGCGTGCTGTCTTAAGTCAGGTCTTATCCCTCCTTTATACCGGGTGCATGTGCGGTACGTTGCAGCTGCGCCACAGTTGTGTTCTGACCTGCGTGGCGCGGCATTTTATACCGGGAGCAAGTCAGGTGTGGAGCACTTGCGAGTGCAGTCCACCTAGCAGGATACGCAAGATCATAAAATCACAGGAGAAGTGGAGAATCTTGTGATAAACATCTCAATCGATATCAGTCTGGCTATAGGCAAGGCCACTCTACTGAAACCACTCTCCTGTCAGTTACTGATTCCCTATGGCTTGCTAGATCCTCTGGCCAATCCTCAATCCTTACACTGCTGGACCTGTCTGCTGCCTTTGATACAGTCAACCATGAGATCCTCCTCTCCACACTTGGCATCTCAGGATCTGTCCTCTTGTGGTTCATGTCCTACCTCACAGGAAGATCCTTCAGAGTATCTTGGCGAGGGAGAGTTTCCAGATCACACGAGCTGACAACAGGGGTACCTCAGGGCTCGGTGCTTGGCCCTCTTCTCTTTTCACTATACACCGCCTCACTCGGTGCAGTCATTAGCTCTCATGGTTTCTCCTACCACTGCTATGCAGACGACACTCAGCTTTTTCTTTCTTTCCCACCTGACGACACAACCGTCTCAATGTGAATATCAGCATGCCTTGCTGATATCTCTACATGAATGAAGGATCGCCACCTTCAGCTAAATCTGTCCAAGACTGAGCTTATTGTCTTTTCAGCCAATCCTTCCTTACCGCCACAGATAAGCGTGCAGCTTGACTCCATCATGCTTGTGCCTACGTCTTCTACCAGGAATCTTGGTGTCATGGTGGACAACCAGCTGACCTTTAAGGACCATGTTGCCTCAGTTGCTTGATCTTGCTGATTTGCTCTCTACAACATCAGGAGGATCAGGCCCTACCTGACAGAACACACGACACAGCTCCTGGTCCAGGCTCTGGTCATTTCACGCATTGACTACTGCAACTCCTTACTGGCTGGTCTGCCTGCATGCTCATGTAAACCTCTGCAGATGATCCAGAACGCAGCAGCACATCTGGTCTTCAACCAGCCCAAAAGAGCTCATGTCGCTCCGCTGCTAATCGCTCTTCACTGGCTTCCAGTTGCAGTGCATCAAATTCAAAGCTCTGCTTCTGGCTTACAAAACAATAACCCAAACGGCTCCTGTCTACCTTCACTCCTTAATCCAGAGCTACAGTTCCCTCTCCACAGTTACGCTCTGCCAGTGAAAGACGCCTAGTGCTCCCAACACAACGTGGTGCAAAATCAGTAGCTAGACTCTTCTCCTCTGTTGTTTTGATTTACCAAACTCTGTCTGATCTGCAGAGCTCTTATCTACTTTTAAGAGCAAGCTAAAGAATCTGTAAAAGCTCTATAAGGAGCATTTCCACACTTAGCTTAACTCTTTTACTCGTCACCTCTTTGGCTCAACTCGGCACTGTATAAGCTGCGTGCACTTATACCCAAGATGATATTGTGCGATGAAATCATGATCTCGTAATTAAACAAACAACTATTGTTGGGAGGGAAGCACAAAAGATAATGCACTGCCTCTAGCATTACACAACAGCACCTGGTCCAACTGGACTCACAGCAGTCTGAATACCACTTAATTATGACATCCCATCTTGTTTGAATTCTTGTTTGTGCTGTTCTTACTCTCAGATGTAAGTCGCTTTGGAGAAAAGCGTCTGCTAAATGACTGTAGAATAGAATAGAATAAAATAGAATAGAATAGAACAAAATAGAATAGACAGCGAAGCAGCAACATGCCTGAATATCGTTTCTGATTACAGCACCTCTTCATCTGCAGCTTTAATTAATCCGTTACTCGCAAAAGCAGACTTTGTTAATATGGACATACTGTCACTTGCATTTTCGTGCTATGTCAGTTTTATACGAGAGGAACAGACAGCTTTTACAGGCTGCAAGGCTTTCTAATCAGTTTCTGGCAGACAATCACTCTATGGCACAACACCCATATTTTTGAGGCGCCTTGAACATATCATTACCATCATTGGCATTTTGTTATTCAATATATGGGAGCCGAGTGGCACAAACAGTGTAGTAAACAGCAAACATGGATAGAAGTGAGACAACAGGTGAAGAGATATTCAAAGTATGTACATTTTATAGGTTTTTTGTAAAACACTGAAAAATTACAGAGAATACTAATAGTAAAAGGACCTGAGAAAAATACTGTTTGTGAATGGTGCGTGTGTTTCTTTTGTTTTTTTAAGAGGTCAAACATAAATTGCCTAAATAAATGTACTTTATAAGTAGAAAATGAGATTAGAAACAACTGATTTACGATTTAGTGATTATTAGGAATAAAATAGTCCTCTGTGTGTACCATACTGAATTGCATCTTTTTTTTGGGTTGGATTTATTGGTTTGTTTTTAAACAAAACAATCACATATCAAATACATCCTTCACAGGGAAAGAGAGAAAACTAAATAATTATGTTGTTTAGAAACCAGATGTGGGCTTGTAAATTCTTTGTACGTGTGAAGAGTTTAGAATCACATCATGAATAATTTCGAACAGAATTGCATTGGATGAAGTCAAATTGTTGTCAAATCATTAATGAATCACATCGCATTGTGAACATAGGTAAATCGTATCGCATCGGCTTCACTGTATTGTTAATGTATTGTATCCCTGGCAGCATATCAAAATGCATATCGAATTGGCTTCAGTGGTGGAAATATACATCCCTACAGGGTAAACTGTACGTGACTCTAAAATGACTAACACGTGCCAAAGAGGACATGATGTCTCACGTAGCATGCTATGTCTATTAAAGTAAATATGGATGCTGCACTTCTTAGTGTATGTGTATCAGTTTTGAATTTGTTGTCCAAGCATATCACACTGTTCCATCCATTGATCTAACCGTGTCCACCGCCTCCATATATATATATATATATATATATATATATATATATATATATATTTATATATATATATATATATATACTTACTTGCTTGATACACATTTAATGATCAGAGTGAATGGTGGATAATATTTCTTGCAATAAAAACGAATATAGAAACTATCTGTGGTCCTTGTTTGAAACAAAATGTTGCATCCTCCTCAGTGCAGGCTCCACTGTCAGGATGGGAAATGCTGACTTTTTTTTCACCTGCCTTTTATTTCGGGGGAGACCAGAGAGCCAGGATATGTCCCGAGTGGCGGTGAGTTGCTGATTTTGCTTATTTGCTACTTTATGTCGGTGTGGGTTGCTGTTTTGAAGCTAAGTTAGCTAACGTGAAAGTTAACTTTCACCAGTGGCAGTTAGCATCAACACCTTACGTTATCAATATGCTAACTTTTTAGTGCAAAACGTAAAGTAAGTGTTCGCATTTGTTTGTATGTAACATTATAAAACATATTTGCAAACTCTCCTTGCATTAGCTGGGCATCCTCACAAAGTTGAAAACGTGTCTTGAGAAAGCTGAGCTATCAACATGTTAAAGTTGATAGCCTGTTCAAGTGCACACGTGGAATCAAAATGTGGCAGGACTACATGCCACTCCTGTATACTACAGTATATCAACATAACGAATAGTAACTGAAATTACTGAGAAATGGCATGATTCTGCACCATCAGTACTTTTATTTTTGATACTTTCGTATAATTTGCTTCTAACATATCATACTAAATTACTTAAGTGTATTGTTTTAGCCACTTTCAGTTAAGTAAGTTTATGAATGCTGGACTTTAACCAGTAGTGCAGTATTTTTGTAGTCATTATTACTTTGTCTACACAAGTAAGGCCTCATTTACACTACCTGGTACTAGTGGCCATTTTACCTTTTAAGCAAAGACATTCTAAGTTTGCAGGCTGTATACATTAATTTGAATTAAAGTTTATGTACTACAATTTAGACATGATGCATTTTATATCCTTTTTAGATGCATCATTCAATCATTCAATGTGGTGGAAAGCCTGCAGTGGAACACTGCACAACATGCTGCAGTCAGTTCCACTGCCCCCTTTGTCCCAAAAGCATGTTTAAACCAAGCCAACCAGCCAGACTTCAGCAGCATTTGGAGGTCCACATGAAAAATGCCATTGCATTTGAAGGTAATGCCATTGCATTTTAGATTAAAGATATACACACACATATATTTTTGTGTGTATGTGTTCATGTTACTTGTTTGTCATTGTCTAATATAAACATTTTCTGGACCTACTATTAGATAAGAAGATCTGCCGCTGCAATTTGAGCTGCAGGAATGGGGGACATTATCATTGTCCTCTTTGTAACAAAACCATTACTAGAAGGACAGACATGGAAGCACACTTGAAGTCTTGTCCCACACAACATATTTCCACATCAGCTGCTGCCCAGTCCAAACGGAGTCAGGATTCATCCTTGCCCTCCCTGCATCTGAGTCCATCTGTTGCATCCATTCCTCTGCTTTCATCAACCACAATATCCCCATCTCCAGACCTTCTTGTTAAACAAGATACAACCACATGTACTATTCCCTCTGCCCAATCAATTCAAACATTTACCACCCACTCCTCAGCAGAGACACATATGACATTGTCTTCTCCTTTGGTTTTCTCTGCTGTTCAACATAATGCCCAAGAGACTCAAGGTCATAAATCCAAACTGAAAAAAATTCAATATCCCCTCTGTACAGTTACTTGTTTGAAGAGAAACTTGGCCAGACACATCCAGAGGAAGCACCCCAAGAAATTGAAGGATGTAACAGAAACTGATTATTTCAAGAGTGTCTGTGTGGATGCCAAAAATGGAAATTCTGCAGTCCAAAAAGGAAGGCATGGCTTTTCAGTCCCCATACACGTACAAAACAATACCTAGGGTCGAGTACACAAGGTTCAGTGTGAGTTGGAGGAATGCAACCAATACTCCAAAATGGTATCACGCAGTGGATTAACCTTTACACACTGTGAACACATCCGCTCTTTGCATGTACAGACAAAGCCACTGAAGAATACCTCAGAGAAGAAATGTTAACAGATATGGTGCACTTAAAATATTTTGGTGATACAAAAAAATCAACTTGTATTAAAAGGCAAGAATATGCATAAGCAGCACACGTCCTTCTATGTGTTGAGGTATCATTTGAGGAAAGCTCAAAGCCCTTTTTTTTTAGTCCATGAGCTAATTTTACACCATTACAGTCGCCACGGGAGGATATTTGTTACATACAATTCATCAGCAAACGCATAGCATTGCCCTTGTGCCAAACCAAGGATGTCATGTGTCCACAAAAACATAAGCAAATTAAGCATTTATTTCAAACGAACCGGGATGTATTCAGAACAGAGGAAACCAGCACCAGTACACCAAAAATGCACCAAAATACTGTCTATCCAGCATCAGCAGAAGCCTTTAAACAACTTGTGGAGTATATATACACTACCGTTCAAAAACTTTTGAACGGTAGTGTATACAGACATAAAAATCTTCTATCTTACCTGCCAGGTGACATTGTAAAACCAAAACCATTCATAGACTATGTCACAGAGTTGGGGCACAGTTGGGGACAGTTTGTGCACTCTGTCCAGGAGCTAAATCTTGTAGAGTCAGCAAGAATCTCCAGAAAAGCCAGAATAACCAGCATGACTGGGGTAACTGAAAGTACGTAATTTGTGTTTTGCCAGCTGTTGTGGAAGTTTGCAGAGAATGTAACACCATGGTAATGATGTATTCATGATTTATTTTCACCAGATGTATCAACCTATTTCCGGAGATGTCCAGTGTGTCACATGACCTATAGATACCAGGAATAGCAGGACCGTCTACATAACTTCGATGGCCATACTATATTGACCCTTGAACTGTGTGTGTACCTGAGACTTAACCTACAGGTATGTACAGCATATTCTTTATGACAAATACTTAAATATGTGTGTTGGTATATTTGTCTTTATAAATCTTACATGTGTTTTTTTGTTTTAATTTTGCCTCTTCTGCAGAACAATATCTCAGTGTCCACGGTATTAAATGCACTTGAAGACCTAAGGAAGGTTCCTGCCAGAGATAAAGTTCTGCATGCCTACTGCCATTTTGAGGCATTGACAAGCCATGATTATTCTTTCTCTTGTGTTTGGTGTGGTTACTATCCTCAAGTAGTTGTCATGGACTTTCACAAAAAAGGAGTGTTCAACTTCCCTGGTAAGTCAGTGTCTTGTGTGTTGGGAGGGAGTTATATCATAGTATTTTTTAAACTAGTTAAATTAATTTTTTTTTCAGTGAGTGACATTAAAGATGCCCCTGAGAACTTGACTGGTGAAGTTAACATTGAAGAGTTCTGGTACTCTGTACAGCTGGAGATGATTTTTCGTGGCTTTGTTTTTTTCTGTAAGTAATTAGTAATTACCCTCACTTAATGATGCAATGCACTTAAGCATATTAAGAATGTCACGCATAGTTTTCACAGGTGGTGCAAAGAACAACTTCAGTGTGAGACCTAGTTTTGAGTACTGGGGCCCATGGATTGAAAAGAATAAATCTGAGATGGCGTTAAACACAGAATTTAAAAAAGCATCCTCTGCTAATTCCTCCACTGAAGCTGAAGTCAGCATGGTGTCAGAGGACCAGCTGGTGGACGAGCTCATGAAGCAGAAGGTAGAGTTGTTGTGCATGTATGTATGTTTGTTTGAGTTTCATTGTGTAGTAACGTCTTACTTTATTTCATGTCTGTATTTCAAAAGGTTTCAACTGTGCGTAAACTGTGCAAGGCCTGTAATTTGGATGCAAAGGGATCTGATGCTTAGACTTAGGCAAGAGATGAAGACACAACACTCATACGACAAGATATTACAGAAAATCTGTGGACCATCTGGTAAAGGTCACATTTAACAACATGATAACTACATAAGATTAGCTACTTGCATGTTTATTAATAAACCTTTTTCAATTTTCCATTTAAGATGGGTGGTTAGTGATTCTCTGCCCACATGGTGTGGTGTACAGTTTGCAGTTTAACCTGCAAGCAGAGTCTCCACGAGATTTTGCTGACCTCCTACTATCCTGGAAACACCTGCCAAATGTCACTGTTTATGACTTTGCTCGGGGTCTGGCAACTCATGTCAACTTGCGTTGGCCAACTCTGATACTTTTCAAACCACATAAAGGGAGATTCGCTGCATTAACACCACAGAACATCACAGCAGCTGAGCAGAAAAAACTCAAGAGCTCCCCACCACGGCTGATTGAAATGCTGCAGAATCCTGATAAAGATGGGCAAGCGATTCAACCAGAAGTACATTTGTGATTTTATTTTGAAATGTATCAACCGGAAGTACATTTACTATTTTATTTTGAAATGTATCAACCGGATGTACATTTGTGATTTTATTTTTAAATGTATCAACCGGATGTACATTTG
This sequence comes from Melanotaenia boesemani, assembly GCF_017639745.1. NCBI lineage: Eukaryota > Metazoa > Chordata > Actinopteri > Atheriniformes > Melanotaeniidae > Melanotaenia > Melanotaenia boesemani. Next base: position 6,788,674 of record NC_055704.1, read on the forward strand.
CGATTTTATTTTGATTTTCCGTCCTGACAGTGGAGCTTGTGCCGGAAGTGACTTTAGATTAGTGGAGGCCTGCAGGCCGGTGCCTCTCTCATCCTCTGGACACATACAACCTGTAAGAGCTTCACCCGCCTTCTGAAATGAAACTTTGTGTCACGTAACATAACATTAAGCCAGGGGTGTCCAGCTCCGGTCTTCGAGGGCCACAATCCTGCAGGTTTTTGATGTGTCCCTGTTCCAAAACCACCTGACTCAAATTGATGAGTCATTGTGCAAAACTTAAGCCTGGTACACACACAACGATATTTGGGCTGCTTTTGTCCTGATTTTGCCTCTTCCCGACCTTGGGCGGCAAACGCCCAACCATCGTGAGATTTCCCTGTCCAATCATCATTTGGTCTGTGGTGTGTTACGAGCCGATTTGTCCCTATAATCCGCTCCGAAACGGGTCGTAGCTGACAATTGGGAACACTGAACATGTTTAATAGTTCAGTGCTGATTTCTGAAGAATGCCGACAACTTGTATATTGTGACTGCGTGGGTGGTGACGTGGAATGGAATGTAGCCAATCATAGAGCAAGCTGGCTGGGGAGCAAGGAAGTAAACAAAGTCCGTGTTTACGTTGTCTCCAGTCTGGTATTTTTTTTCAGTTCTGCCTTTTTCTGTTAACAATAGTCCCAAGACCACCATCATTCCCTCGTCCTATATGTCCCCATCCATGCTGTGTGTTGTGTTTTTCAATTGTTACTATGTTTCTTCTTCTTCTATTTTTGAAGGTTGTTACTATGTTTCTTCTTAGTTTTTTGCAGGTTGTTACTATGTTTCTTCTTCTTAGTTTTTTGCAGGTTGTTACTATGTTTCTTCTTCTTAGTTTTTTGCAGGTTGTTACTATGTTTCTTCTTCATTTTTTGCCGGTTTTGCTATGGTTCTTCTTCTATGTTTCAAGGACAAGATTGTATTTGAGTTACTGGACAGCATCGTCATGTGTGTGTTGTTCCGTGATTAAATTTTCAGAGCACACCACACATCATAAGTGATTTTTTTTATCTTCATGTGTGAGGTCTCGACCAGATAAAAGATCTCACAAGATTAAAAAAATTGTTATGTGTGTACCAGGCTTTAATAGGCTGTAGGATCTATTTCATTTGAGTCAGGTGTGTTAAAGCAGGAAACATTGGAACATCGACAGGACAGTGGTCCTCGAGGACTAATACAAAAGTTGCGGCCGACCGAGCTGCAGGTTCTGTGTCAGAGCCGGTTACCTTGGCAACGCGCCTCAACAAAATAGTCCACTCAGCCGCTTCTTGCGGAAAACGTATTATTTTAACGGTAAAAAAACAACATTTAATAATTTAATTGATATTTTTTTCTTTCGTAAATGACCATGGTATAAGTGGGATAATGACCTTCGAGGTGTCAGTTATCATAAATTAACTGACGATGCAGAGACGTGAACCGTCCGCCATGAATCGGAGGACGGTTGCCTCCGCGAAAACAAGATGAGACATTTGTAAGATTTTGTTGACGAGACGAGACGAAAATGTTCAAGGGCTGATTGTCCGACAATAAAAACATGACATTTCTGCATACTGTGATTGCAATCTGTCAGTCAGCAATGCTGCTGCACCTTGGCCACGCCCACCACCAGACGTGCAGCGTGCACACAGACAAGCAGTTTATTCAGTCATAGATGAATCATGGCGGCAGCATTGACGAAGGGGTTTGGTGGAAGCGATGAAACGATATATGGACATATTTTAACTATAATCCATTATAATTTCATTGGCAGATCAGGTCAAGTTGAACATGTGTTCTTCATCCACTGCTCATATTTTGGGCATGTGTATGTTCAGGGTGGAGTATTGCACTTCAGAAAATTCTCAGAAATAAAGCCACAGTTACCAAAGTAAGGAAATTGTTGCTCTTTGCTTTTTTGGAGTAATTGATTCCACAGTTAGCACTTTATCTGTGCGATGCTTAACCCGAAGTAGATCAGAAAGTATTTGCTGTTGGTTGGGAAACCTTCTAAATCTAAAAACATTCCTTTTAATTTTGTAATTATTGATGAAAATAACCAAACAACAAGCTCACAATGTGTTGCTATATGTTGAACTTATAGATCTGCTATTTTCTTGTGTGACATTTTCGTATCATGACGTAGGACATCAATTCATGAAAAAAGGTGAAATATAGAAATTAAAGGTTTCTGCTCAACATCAGTTAAGTATATCATGGCAGCATTGCATCTCTGTTGATGGGAAAGTCTTGACTAAAGCTATCAGTCTGGTAAAGGATCTGGTTATTATGTAAAAGCATCAAGGTTAACTTGTTTTATGAACTGCAATACTTGTTATAACCTGTTAAAATATATATATATCATTATAGGCACACGGGTAGTTTAGTGTGTATAACTGCCTGTGTGCCTTTGATTGCCACAAATAAAAGTACAAATAAAGTACTTTAATTGAATTAAACTGAATTGAAAACATACATTAGACTGTTAATATCTTATTTGTTTTTTGGGAATGTTTTTTCCTCCAAAGGGAGGCGTGAAGAAAAAGGTTTGAAAACCACTGGGGTAGAGCATAAATGGGCCTTCTCTGTAATGGGGTCACTGTGGTGGTCAATTGTATGACTGTTTTCCCTTTAGAAACACAGCTTATGTCTTACCAAGTGATTGCTCAACATCTTGTAACATCTGTCATGATTTACATGTTCGGTGTCTTGCTAAATTACGTTTTTTTGGGCGTAAATAGGTGCATCCGTGTCAAACATTGCCAAATGTAACTGCCTATATAATTCAAGTACATCTTTTAAGTTGTTGTAGTTGTACTTCATCAATGCATTCACTAGAGTGCAACGGAAAAGTGTCCTGCAGCTTTCAAAGGTCGCAGCATGAATTCAAAGCCATCAGTTAGATGAAGGTGAGAATGTTGGATATTCATGTGTGACAAATTTAATGTTTTCTGGCGCGATGGAGACAGACTCTGGTTGTGTGCTGACAGAGCGACACATCTAAAGGCATCAGGGAAAGCAGCACAAGGTCTCAGTCAGTGTGAGAGTTAACACCACAGAAGTTCTCAAGTTTTAGTAAAACATTTTTATCTCTCGGTCTTGGCTGCTATCAAAGTGGCAGTTTGTGTCATCGCTTGGTTGATAACCGACACTTACTGATGAGTCACATGACTGACGTTGACTTCAACATCTATATAACTGCTAAATAAGGGTTATATTTACAATCACACCTTTACACCTCGTGTGTCGTTTCCAGCACCTTTTGGTAAGAGTTCTAATCTAAACAGTGATATTAACAGTGTGTTCGCTGGTTGTCATAACAGCTTCCTGGCTCCTTTTCATGATGCTGTGATGTCACATCCTCTTCTCTGATAACTCTGCATTTATTAGCACTGGGGAGGTCATGTTGTCATGACAACCTCCTCAGAATCCCCTGAATCCTGTAAATGTAGAACAGCTGGTCACTGTTTGTAGGAGTTCAATTAATAAGTGCTTAACTGAAAAGGAACCACAACACTAATTTCAAGCTGTGTTTTTGTTCTGGGAACAGTTGAGTTCCTTTGCATGATTCATCATAAAAATATTACCCCAGAGAAGTAAAGTGACCAACGTCACATATTTATGTTAGCTTTATCAGTCACTGTTCCTCCTCAAGACTAAAAAAATAGAAAATTTTAAAATGAATTCATAATGTGGATTTAAGCTTAATTTAGATCATTTTATGAATGATTAATACATCACGATGAACAATAAAACTGTTTTTATTAATAATTTTTCCACCACAATAAAATTTAACAAAGGCTCACTAGAAAAGTGTCAACTTCTGTGTTCTGTACAGTAGATACAGTATGTTGTAAAACTGGCCGCGCCGTGGCACTGCATCGCATTTATTCCCCCCCCCCCAAAAAAATGTATTAATCAAACACTTTGCACATTATTTACAGGTAAAACAATAAAACCCAGCTGGCAAACATTACAGAAATACAGCGCAGCCTCACACTAACCTCTGGCTGCAAAGACCTCAGAGAAAAGCTAAATGGCTAATGAGCTAATTGGCTAACAGGCTACAGCCACTTTCACACATTAGCACAAAAAAAAAGAAAAAAGAAAATAAATCTGAATACTACGAGAGGTAAGTTAACACAGACTTCATGTTCCTGTGTGACCACAGACTATTTCTACTTTTTCACATTCTCCTTCTATTGTCTGTTTTCCCCCTGACTGCCTTTTTTTTTTATTTTTTTTTTTAAGCTTTCTGTACTTTAACTGCCTACCTGTGTCTGCTTGAGCAGCTAGCATGTAGCCAGCTTAGTAAAGGAATGCACTTTGGTAGATGAAACCAAATGCCCTGGGTGTTAGTCACAACAATGACAACAGTTATGCAATCTGAGGTACCAACATGAAAAAAGAACACTTTAAACCCACTTCAATGCTAACAGCTTGCATGAAGAGCTCAACTAAGCTGTAGATAGCAGGCAAAAACTTGCTGTTTGCTACTAGCATTCAGTTAGCAGTAGGCTAGTGTTAGCTTCACTGTAGAGAAAAAACCACTATCAGTGCAGCAGCTAGCGGCTCGACGCTAGCAGTCAAACGGCTAGTGTTAGCTTAGCCCTGTCGTGAGCAGGTATCGCCCATCAGTCCTGAGGCGACAAGTTACGACAGTTGGCTGATATGTGTCTGTACATTGTGCAGCCATGTTATACAAACCTCCTTATCCCAACACACACACACAAACACATGTCGGTATCAGTGCTGATTTTAAAGCTACAATCTGTTGTTAGTGCACTGGCCCGCTCTGCTGGCTCTGTAAACATTACGGAGGCCCGCAGACGAAAATTCAAGGAAAAAATACTAAATGTAAGTCAACATCACATAATAGACATGGTAAACATGGCTGGATGAATCCTTTGATGGACCACAATATGACACAAAAACGGATTTAATTGGTTAATCAAATTATTATTGGCAACAAAATGCTAAATAATCCTTACCAAAAATGGTCCATAATGGCAGATAACAGGTCCTCCGTAGTTTTCTGAAACTAAAATCAGTCTATTTTCATTTGATTTAAAACAAGTATTTCCTTTTTTGTGGTGATCTTTCATTAAACACTTTTTATGAAATAGCTTTTATTCTGTTTTAAAAACTAGTGGGGGCAATAAAGGTTTTAACACTACCAACTGAAAACTGGATCAGCCAGTTTATTTAATCCATCAAAACCACCTTAAAGTCCATAAAAACGTCATTTACTGCTGTTGTTGAACATTAAGTTTTATGTACGAAATTTGTTTTAATTTAGTCTTTTTCTTAATATTTCTGTGTTGGCATAATTTCTAAACACACTTCCATCAGGAAGTACTTAACCCTGGTTAAAATGTAATATTAATAATACAGTGTATTGCTTTTGAGCTTTTCTGAACCTTGAATGTAGCTTGGGTGGTTGTATTCATAGAAAGATCTACTATTCTTTAATGGTCAATTTTCTTATGGTCTTGGATTGTAATTTTGCTTGGCCCACAACGACCACTGCCAACCCAATTTATAAGCACTTAAATGCAATTTATCTAAGAGTATAGGTCATCAGGCCCTTCAATAGTAGGGTCAAATTTCACAATGACTGGCATGTGAAATCAGATTTCTATTCTGAGAACATTTTTCCACTTTAAATATGTCAAATAGCACAGATTTGTTGGGTCTCTGAAGTTGGGGCTCTGAACAAGAACTAACAAATATTTTAGGCAGAAAAGTTTGGAAAGATGAGCTTCAAAAACCATGACCTCTATAGTGGTGGATAAGAATGGCCTGCTATTTTCCTGCTCATTTCTACGATATCTAGTCCCCCCCCCCCCACCCCACAACTTGTATCAGATCAACAAAGATGTCTACTCAGCGGTGTGAAAATCACATGGGAGTCTTTGGGCTTTCACAAACAAGGAGCCAATCATTGAGCAGATTTTGGCCAACAAAACTTGTGTCGTTTTAAGTTGCACCAAAGAATACTTCATGATTTCCTGAAAGAGGAGTTTTTGTTGAATATATAAGCAAATTTTGCCAGTAAAATGGTTGCTGTAAAAATGCGTGTGTGTGTATGTGTTAGGTGGGCGTGTCATGGCAATGAGATACTGAAGGCACAAAGTTAGGACTCTCAGCACTCCGTCTCACAAAGAAAAAAAACACGTAAAAAATTTTAAACAAAACCACACAACCAAATAACCAATCATATCTTTAGAAAAACAAAAAACCAAAACATCAGAGGGCCCTTTCCCGCTTCCTTCTCCTCCATCTGGAGGGGGCGGAGCTTCTCCTGAGATGGGCGGAGCAGTTCCACACGGTCAGTTCCTCTTGTGCATCGTGTCATCGTCCACTTCCTCTGTGCTACATTACATCAACAGGCCGACTTTGCTCTCGGCCAATCCAGGGAATCTCATCCTTCTCCTCGTTATCTTTATCCTCCACCTCCTCGCATGACTTGGTTTTAAGAGCGCGCTCAGATACAGTCGTGTGTGAGCTTACATAAATATGTGTTTGTGTGAGGGAACAGGCTTTTGATATTGCACACACACGTCCTGCTACAAACAACACACACACACATTCAAGTATACAGTATGAACTGCACATCATTGTAAATACATAGATTAGATTTATAAATTAAAAGGCTGCAAATAAATAAAATCTAGTTACACACTTCTTATCCTCATTCCCTCCCAACCACACTTATAGATCTATTTACCAATTCTGATTCTGGATCATCATTAGAGGTTCAGCTTGTATAAAGATAATGGGAACTAATTAATCAATTCAATCTTCTACTGTAGGGCGGTACCTGCATTTAGTGCTGCTGTGGGTCAATAAATATGAAACTCAGTGAACTCCTGCAGTGAGGGAGGGAAGAGATTTTCTTCATGTGCTGGTGAGATGTCAGTTGGAGCAAAAACAACTAACTATAAAGCTAATGAGGAGGTTTGGGCTGCATCATCAACTATCAGTTAATATTTACTACAAAGAGATCTCATACAGCATTAACTAAGACCTGACAGTATCAGCACATTGATAAATAACAGAAAACAGATGAGCAACTATATAAATGTAAAAGTTTCTGCTTAAAATGATTGTTGGAAATTTTCCTGCACAGTTATGTGTTTTACAAATAACAGTCCAAATTCACAGAAGAAGTTAAGAAAGAATTTTGAGCACTGCTCAAATTTCTCATATATTGCAGAAAAGGCAAGTAAGGTACGGAACACCATTTTGGTCAATATTAAATAGTAAACGCACACATAAATATGCATATAAAATGGATGGGTTTACTTTATATAAACTATAGAGACTGACTTTTAGGATAAAGAGCAAGTGTAGGATAAAAAATCTCAGTGACTTAATTTCTTCAATTCTCATTGTTTTTAATATTATGTTTCATTAGCTTTTGTTATCCATAAAGGTCCTTTGCAAGACTTGCATGCAAGTATGACTTAAGTTTTACCGTGGAATTATCTCATTTAATCTCATAACCTGTAACTTTTGTTTACAAAACGTGTCATTTTTTTTATTATGTGTAACTCCTAATACTCATTTAAAAACATCTTTTATGGGTATTTTCAGCAGAGAAACTGTAATTAATTTATTAACTAATATAGCATGATTCCAAGTTTGTGCAGGTTGTGGAAACATCAGTCTATCAGGACACTGAGTTTCCAAACTAGAGACAGCGCATTTGTTTAGCCCACAAAGCTGCTAATTCTGTAATAAGCAGGTGTCCGTAATTACTGCCTGTGTTTCAGTACGATGTTATTTTGTACTGCTGTGAAGTCATAACTGTGTTGTTTTTATCAGATAAGCTTTAAAACTAGTCTGAATGGTATTTTGGCTCTTATGTGTATTTATTCCTAAAAACTTGGGGCTGCTCTTTAGTGGCAACTGAATGGAGAGTTGGTCTGGAGCACCAGAACAAGCAGCTAAATAGCTCAGGATTTAATTAAAATGTACTGATGTGACTAAGCCCACGTAATTCAATATTGTTGATCTCCTCAAAGAGAGTTTAGTTATTTTGAAGCACTAAATTAAAGTCATGTCAATGTGTACGTGACCACATAGCAGATCTTAGAATTCATCATCTTGTTGAGACAAAGGCAGGTGCAAAGTGAGAGAACAGAGCATCTAGTGCTTTGTCCAATAAGTGTGACACAACACCTGTTGACGTTACACGGCTACACTGATGAGAAAATCTGCACAAACCAGAGAAAATTCACGGTGCACCTTAGGACCGCATCATTGTAAGCATCTTAAATCAAACTGATAAAACTGACCTCATAATCACTACATCCAACCTTTATATTAGGTCCTAAACCACAACGGGAAAGTTGTATTTCTCTCCACTGATGTAACTTCAGGATCTGTGTTGCTAACCTCAAGTTCCATGAAAAAATCTTCACTTACAACATGCTCTCCTATTCTTTAGGTGAGTATAAACAATTTAAATTAAGGATTTTAAATTCTTGGAGCTATGGTGTTTCCCAAGCAGCCACATGTTCATAAAAAAGACCCATTAAATACTCTGTGCTGCTTCCTTCTCTTGCTAATTTAAAGGATATCTCATATACTGAATAAGTAGAACTACATTTTTATACTGGGGCTCCACTAAATTAGCCCTTCAGCTAATCAGCCCTATTAAGAAAGAAAATTAATCAAAACATTGCACTGGGCCCATAATGCAGTTCATTCTTTGAGACCTCTTCCCTAAATGTCATCTTTCCTCTTATTGGTCAGTTTCTATAAGCTTCTACTTTGTAAGCATGCAGTGCAAATGACTGTATAAAGATATCAAGAAGTATAAAATGTAATTCTAAAACTAATATTCAGGGCAATTGGAAGCCTGAGTATACGTATTTATGTGACACTTAACACAGACCGGTCCCATTTCTACACTCCTACCTCCTTTTTTCCAACCATTTGAACAAATATGGTTTTATTATTGACATTATTTTGGTTTCTAAAGTCTCTGTTTTTGGAATTTTAATAGCCTCAAATTAACTTTATATGGGCTTGGTACTTAAAAATAATTTAAAAAGCTAACCTAAAACATTATTTATTTTTTTCTTTAATTCAAACTTGTCATTTGAACCTTTTCTTTCATTATTCATAACTTGTCTGTAAAACCATCTCATGTCTACCTTCCTAAGTTCACCCCTTCTTCAACTGCCAGTTTGTGCCCTTAATAGTTTGATTTGGTTTATAAAGAAGGAACTTTTACAAAAAAATAAAACAAACATCCTACATTTCCCCCACCAGATAACCCTTAAAAACAAACATCAAACATACAAAACTGCAAAAAATTTAAAACCTGCCTCTTGTTGTCTGTATTTCATAAGGCTGGGCAGCGGAGCGCAAACACGCTATGGCTAAAAACGGCTAAGGCTAGCCACAGGACTGCCAAAGAAGACGAACAGATAGCCAGCTTCGGTTTACTGACTCCTTTAAGTTTGCTAGGCTAACTGCTAGCCAGTTAAATTGTAAATAGGTAGCAATATGACAGCTAAACACAAATAGCTGTTCAATAACAAGCCAGTGCCAGTTAACAGTTAGCTAGCTGACAGGCACTAATAGCATGGTAACACTGGCTAGCTACTCAATATGAAACAACAGGTAGCTATCAAAGTTAGCTAGCTAAAAGGAAGATGGTTATATCTCGGTTGCAGGATCTCTGACTACAAATAATGTAGGTAAAAAATTTTATAAATGCCTACCAACACTCCCAAACTAAAATGCAACATAACTTTTTTCGTCACATGAAACTAAAACCATTAAGCTAATCACAGCTCAGCTTTTGTTAAAGGGGTATATCTTACTTGTCAGTTTATAGCACCGACGACTGTCTTAAGATATAACCTTATGAGACTGAAGTCTGAATATGTTTGGTGTAAAATTGATCAATTTGCTCAGCTAAATAGAATTTGTGCTTAAAGATATTTTTAAAAAGCCTTGTTCCCTCCATCAGCACCATGTTTTTGATGTGTTTGTGATTTTGGAGCTATATAGTAGTGTGATATTTTCTGATTGTCTGAGCTGCCCCGCACTCATTTCAAACGAGTTGTCGCTTCCCGTCTTGCTGCTCAAAATGTAAAACAATTATTGTTTTTCCACAGGGACTGAGAATTTGAGGTGTGTGAATGCACCCCATTTTCCTTCAGCTCGACTTACATCCCAGTCTGGTCACTTTGCACGTTTTAACACTCTAAAGCCATGTCTTCATGACAGTATTTGTCCTGGACGCACCCCGCCAGCGCTTTGAAAAAACAAGAAAGAAATCTTCAAAACTGGACAAACCAGTTTAATTCAGGTCTAGCTGGCTACTTATGAGCTCAGCTTTCATCTCCCCCACAGCGAGCGGGATGCATTCACTCTCAGCTGACCAGTTTGGGCAGAACTGTCCTAGGCTGGATGTTTCCATTGGCATCAGTAATTGCTGCCAAGTTAGTCCTACTTTTGGATGAGGAGGTGGTGGTTGAGGAGGTGGTGGCGATCTTGGAGATGGAGGTGATGGCACCGTCGGTGGTGGTGGTTCCCCTTTTGGATGAAGAGGTCTTCTCCCCTGTTGTGGTTCCTGTTGGTGGCTTGGGGAGCCGCCTCCTCAGCCACGGGTGGCGTAGCGCCTGGCTTGGTGTCATCCTGAGCGCTGGGTCCCACTCCAAACACTGTTTGAGGAAGTCCAGGAAGAGTGGGTCGTCGCAGCCCTTCAAAGCTGCACTCCAGTCCTTGCCGCCTGGGGGACCACGTAGCTTCCCCCGTCGCGATCGTCCACCATTTAGCACTGTGGAGCCATCTGGTAGCGTGGAAACGGTGCAGTACCGTGGGTACCCTTTGGATGACACAAAGTTCTTTGCTCGCTTGGAGGCATCCAGGAGCTTCTGACTGGGCATGCCCAGTAGTTCGATGATGCAGGCCAACTGGTCGGCCTCATCCTCACCCGGTAACAGGGGGTAACCGGTCAGCAGCTCAGCTAGGATGCAGCCCAGAGACCACATGTCAATAGGCATCCCATACCTGGAACCTGGAGGACAAATATACAATTTTAGCCATTTTAGCTGACATCATTTTTCCCAAGTCAATTAAAGAGAAATTAAGCCCCGCCTAAAGAAAAGGACTCTAGACACCTCTATAATGAACAACTACCGACCTGTCTCTATCCTCTTTTTTTATATCCAAGATTACTGAAAAGTTTTATTTCACCATCTTAATGACTTTTATAATGAAAGTGGAAATTTTGATAAATATCAGTCCAGCTTCCGACCTCATCACAGCACTGAAACAGCTCTAGTTAAAGTGTTAGGCTGAATACTGATTCTGGTCAAGTATCAGTCCTGGTTCTGCTGGATCTCAGCGCTGCGTTTGATACTCTAGATCACAGAATCCTGTTGCACAGGCTGGAAAACTGGGTTGGACTTTCTGGAGTGGTCCTTAACTGGTTCAGGTCCTATTCAGAAGGCCAAAGTTATTCTGTTTTGATTTGCAGCTTTGAATCTCAGCGAGTGCCCATGACTTGTGGACTCCCCTAGGGATCAGTCCTTGGACCTCTTCTGTTCAACTTATATGCTCACTTTGGGTAAAATGTTACTTTTAACATTAATTATCACAGTTATGCAGACGATACACAACTTTATATGTCTTTGTCACCAGACGACTGCAGCCCAACAGACTTACTGTCTCAGTGTCCGGAGCAAATAAACACCTGGATGAGAAAGATTTTTCTACAATTAAATAAAGACAAAACTGAGATTATTCTGTTTGGTAGCAAAAAAAAATTGGTCAGCATTGGTAAATACCTGGAGACTCTTAAAATCACCAATCAAGTTTGTAACCTTGGGTGTTAGACTCAGATCTGACTTTCAGCAGCCACATCAAAGCTGTCACTAAGAAGCTTTTTTACCAGCTCTGAAACATCAACAGAAGTAAAAGTTCAGTCTCCCAGACAGACCAGTAGAAACTCATCCATGCATTCATCTCCAGTAGACGATTACTGTAATGGTCTTTTAACAGAACTTCCTAAAAAGAGCATAAACACCTGCAGCTGATATGTTCAGAGAATATAAACCTAGCAGAGCTCTTAGATCCAAAGAGTCTGGTAAGCTAGTCCAGACCAGAGTCCAGACTAAACATGAGAAGCAGCATTTAGCTGTTTTGTTGCAAACAAGTGGAACAAACTGCCAGTGGAGATTAAACTTTCACCAAATGTAGATATTTTTAAATCCAGGTTAAAAAAGTTTCTTTCCACATGTGCCTAGCAGGAAATCTGCATGGTAACTTTTAGATTATCTTGCTCTTAATCATTTCAATTTATGATTTTATTAAGTTTTTATTGTGATTTTGCTATTTCTTGGTGCCTTTTACTACTTTTAAATGCTGTCTTTGCACTTTTAATGTTACATGTAAAGCACTTTGAAATGCCTTGTACATGAAATGTGCTATGCAAATACCAACCACTGGCTTAAATATATCATATTTATAATCTAAAGCATTTTACATAAAAGATTTGTAACACAAAGTGATTTATATTGTCAGTATAAACAATTAAAAATGGTAAAGAAACTATCAAGTATGATCAAATAAAATTACATCACATGCACCCGACTTTACCCATCCAAATCTCAACCTTAAGCCTACGAGTCACACGCTGAAGCTAATAAAGTCTTATCTTATCCTAAATATACACACAATGGTGTTCATCAAAAGTACTGTCTTAATCCTGATAGCAATTATTATTATACTGATATCCATCTATCCATTTTCTACCACTTATCCAGGGTCAGGTCAGGGGGGCAACTGTCTAAGCAGGAAAACCCAGACCTCCTTTCTCCCGGCCACTTTCGCCAGCTCATCCGGGAGGATCCCAAGGTGTTCCTAGGCCAGCTGAGAGATGTAGTCCCTCCAGTGTGTCCTGGGTCTTTCCCGGGGTCTCTTCCTGGTGGGACGTGCCAGGAACACCTCACCAGGGAGGCGTCCAGGAGGCATCCTGACCATGCGCCCGAGCAACCTCATCTGGCTCCTCTCGATGTGGAGGAGCAGCGGCTTTACTCTGAGCCCCTCCTGGATCACCAAGCTCCTCACCCTATCTCTAAGGGAAAGCCCGGCCACCCGCTTGTATTCGCAATCTTGTTCTTTCGCTTACTACACACAGCTCGTGACCATAGGTGGGGGTAGGAGCGTAGATCAACCGGTAAATTCAGAGCTTTGCCTTTTGGCTCAGCTCCTTATTCGTCTCACATCTTCAGGCAGACTGTTCTAGACTTTTGCCGCATAGAACTGAAACACAGCCTCACCATGATTAGTCCTGACTCTGGGAACCATAAGGAGACTTTCTCAGAGCCCCAGATGGCTCATAACATTCTAGCATGTCAGAGATGTACCTTGATGCTAGACTGTGAAAGGACTTGTAGACAAGCAGAGTCTATTCTCTGAGCGACAGGAAGCCAGTACAGAGAATTGAGCACTGGACTAACATAGTCGTATTTCCTGGCTCTAATCAGGACTCAAGCAGCAGCATTGTTAATGTACTGCAGTTCTCTTCCAGCATGTTTAGAGGCCAGTGAACAGCCGTTACAATTATCTAACCTTCTAGAGAGAAATGCATGAATAAGTCTCTCTAAGTCAAATTTGGATACAGTTCCTGTGATTTTGAATCAACTAATAAAGCAGCAAACAGACACTTCCACTACATACAATACTGTATTTTGCCTTTGACTATTTTTTCTTACCAAGTATAACCTCTGGTGCTCTGTAGAACCGGGACTGGATGTAGGTGTAAACCCTCTGATGTTCGTAACAGCTGGAACCAAAATCTATGACCTGCAGGAGAACCAGGAAAAGAGATGTTTTATTGGTCTTTAAAGCAGTGGAAGGTACTTCCTGCTCCATGACTCATCGGTCTAACCTTGATGCCACTGCGTCCCTGTTGCTTGAGTAAAATGTTCTCGGGTTTGAGATCGCAGTGGATGATGCGGTTTTTGTGCAGTGAGTCCAGACACTGCAGGATGGAGTGGGCGAACTTCCTGACCAGCGGGAGGCTGAAGCCCTGAAACTTATTCTTTTTGATGAGCTCATAAAGGTTCATGCTGAGCAGCTCAAAGGTCATGCAGATGTGGTTTCGGAAGGTGAAATTCTCCAACATGTGGATGACGTTCATGCTCGAGTCCTTGTCCTGCTTCCTCAGGTGCTCCAAGATCCGGATCTCCTCCGCCGCCTGCCGGTGGAAGCGCTTCTCGTTGCGGACCATCTTCAGGGCCACGTGGGTCTGAGTTTTGTGGTCGAAGGCCTTCACCACCTGCAGAAAAGAGAAAAATGTGATGCTTTCATAAATCTTTAACCTCTTTAATCAGATGGTAATGAAATTAAAATTCTATATACTCAGGTGAAGAGGGTTTTTCACTTCACCCTTGTTTGGAGCTAAATGACAAAACAGAGCTGCAGGTAAACGACGGTAACAGAAATGATTTCATTTTAATAAAAGCATATGTGTGTTTTTGTATGTGTCATAAACAATAATGGTCCTCAGATTTCTGATTAAACAACTCTTATAAAGAAAGAGCAGAAAATTCACCCAAGAAAATGACCATAAACCTTAGAACAGCCAAAAATAGACAAAAAAATAGCAAAAACAATAATAAAGAGACAGGAAAGATAACTACAAGGAAAACGACAACTCAAAAAGACTTAAAATTATCACAAAAAGACTAAATATGACAACAAAGACACTCGCATCCACCACAAAATGAAACAAAAGATAAAAAAATGACTATGAATTTAAAAAAAAAAAAAAATCCAAAATTAGACTAAAAACTCTAACCTAAATAAAGACAAAATAACAACAAAAAACCCAACAAACAATCAGAGAAAAAAGGAGATACTGTACATCATCATATAGAAGAAAAATAACTGCAAGTGGAACAACAACAACTAAACAAGGCAAAATAAACACAAGAGAAAACAAGAGACTAAATATAAACAAAAAAAACACATGACAATAAACCTCAGTAAAACAAAAGAGAGACTATTTTACAAACAACAACAAAAAACTATAAAAAAAAATCAAATAGCCTAAAAGAAAATAAGTACAAAGAGAGTAAATATGAAAACAATGAGGCTGTTTCTCTATACTATGTACGCTAACATACTGGTAAACATGCTAATATGGACATGACAAGTTTGTCTTGTAAGTTCAAACTTCTGAGGATGGAAGGACGCGGGGACACTCATTCTGCATGTGGAACAGCAGCATAATTGATGATGTCTAAGCTGTTGCTGCAGATAACCTCACATTTTCAGTAGTATTTGTATTTGTAAATGAAGTTTGTCATCCTGAAAAAAAAAAAAAGAAAAACAAAATCTGCCCAAAAAATTCAAGTTTGCGAATGTGCAGAAAAGAATTTGCATGGTTGTAAAAAGATTTGTATTTGTGGAAAATAATACAAGTTCTTTTACAAACATCCTGTCCACAGATGTGAAGCACAAAACTGCGTATGAGACTAAGGGTGTGTCCCAATTCAGGGTCTGCAAATTTCGAAGTGTGGATTCGTTGGCCACATACATTATCGCGGTGCGCGAAGTACTGTCCCAATTCACAGAATTTGAAGGACCCTCCGAATCCACCCTTCGCATCCGCACTTCGTTTGGCCTCAAACGAAGGCTGCTGGTGATGCATCCTTCACGGCCTCTTTTCTCCCACAATTCATTGCGCACAGGACGGTGGCGAATCAGCAACCTCAGAAGAGTCGTATTAAGTTTAAATAAAGTTTTATTTAAAAAAAAAAGTAAGTTTTTTTAACTACACTTTAGTATATACGTTACAAAATCAAGTACATTAAAGCATGTTTGTTAAATGGTGACATTAAAATTCGGTAATATTTGATATTCAATGACTTTTAAGGGTTAATGAAGTGTGTACTTTTTTTTTTTTTTTACTGTGGGTGTTGCCGCTCCGTGTTCAGCGCCTACTAACGTTTCCTACGAGTAATTTCAGAGGTTTAAGTGATTCAACGCCCTGTGTTGTTGCTATGGGAAATTCTTCTAGGCTAGGTAGGCTGTCCCATTTCATGAACGTTAAGCAGACTTCGAAGTGTGAGGCTACAGAGTGTCCTCCGTAGTCTACACACTTCGAAGTCTGCTTAACGTTCATTACAGCTTCCTGTCTGCTATCTGATTGGATGCTGACTAATCAAGCCGTCCAATCAGAGAGCAGACACAGCTTCTGTTCTGCACAGCTGCAAGCTTTTAAAGTAGTAGATCAATTTTAAAGACAGGTGATGGCGCAACCAGAGTGGTTTATTAAATGACACTAGGTGTCATTTAATAAACTTGACGCAGGTAAGTGTCAGTTGAGTATCTCAACTAAGTTGCCTGTAATGATATTTAAGATCCAGCAGGTGCCATGATTGAGCAACGCAGTGACACAGTACCAGAACAGTATCAATACAGTTTGTGTAATATGCCGCAATGCTTCACGAGGCCTCATCTACCCATCACTAGTTACAGATATCAATACAAGTAGGATTAAATAAAATATGATAATAAAAGGGACTTAAACCAACCACAAAATGGAAACAAAAGACAAGAAAATATTACCATGAATGTTAAAAAAGCCTAAAAGCAACTGAAAATTGTAACCGAAGACCCCTACAGAGAACATCAACTAAAAGATACATAAAATTACCCAGAGAGTTAATATGAAAACAAAGGGACTCAAATCTACCATGAAAATAAAAAAAGTTAAAAAAAGGTCAGTTAGAGCACAAACGGCTGGACATGACACGAGCTAATATAGCCTCCTGAGACCTAGCATTCTCATACGAGGACATCCCATACTTGGTTTTCTGCACCATAATACTAAATTCTGTGTAACTGGAACCTGTTGAACACTTAGAGTCCATTTATGCTCTTTTACGTACGTAAATAGTGATGTTCGTTTCAAACATTGTCATCCGTCGCCATCCTCTTACTTCCATGCGTGTTATGCGTTGCCATGGTTGTTAAGTCAATTTCTTCACTAGGGGGCAATGCTAAGTTCAGAGTTCATTCCTAGGATCTGATGTCAGTTTCAGACACTGTTTGGCGGCGGCAATGCATCGCTGTAAAGTTGTTTTGAAGCGGCGAATAGCTAAGCTCCTTGAAAACGGACAAAATTACAAGAGCAATCGACACAGAAGACGGACAATGTTCGTCTGCGTATCAGTCTTCTGCGTCAAGCACAAATGGGTCTTTAAACTTTCATCTGGTCGTGTCAAAACAGATTTTGTTTTTAAACAAAAAGTATAAAATTATATTTTTATATACATCATATATAATATTTATAGTCTTAAAAAATATAATCATAAATCATAAAATTCTATTTATTGGTTCCTCTTAACCCCAAATAGCTAGAAGAAATCTCTAACTCAAATCAAACTAAAGCTCAGGTCTCAGAAGGATAAAGGCATCAGCAGTTCTGGCTGCGGTAGTTGTACCTGTCCGAAGCTGCCCTTGCCAATGACTTTGAGGACTTCGTAGCGGTATGCAATGTGGTCATGTGGGACATGGATGTAGGATCCCTGATCATCGTCATAGCCACCATTGTTGGCTCCGCCCAGAACCCCTGACCTCTTCTTTGCGTTTGGACCGATAAAATACACTGAGGAGACGTAACAACAACAAGCCCAACAGATTAAAACTGATATATCACTGGTTTGTCAATTACAATGTTCTCGTTGATCCACACGACTCACCTTCGGGATAGCTGAACACCTCGTGGTGCTCGAACGAGGACATTTTGGACATGAACTGCTTCATGGCGTGCTCAGGGGTCAGGGGGGTGTGCTTTGTCTTGCCGTCCATTGATTTGTTGGAGGTGGCGCTGCTCTGGCGGTGGTGGGCGGGCTCAGACGCCGAGGTCTGTCGGTCCGGCAGTGGCAGGCCTGGCCGGGTGGAGCTGAGCGGAGCCAGGCCATTGGGCTGAGAGGTCAGGACCGAACGCTTGTTGGTGTTGTCCTCGTACAGCTGGGTGACATGGACCTGCGACTGCGACGACAGCTGGACGGCGTCCGACATGGCGGCCTTAGAGCCTCCCTGTTGGAAAACAGTAAGAAATGCGCGATTACTATTCATGGATGTACAAACATGAAGCCTCGGTGGCCGGGAGTCACAGACTATTGACATTAGCAATAGTCAAGTTTTATAACCCACAGAACATTTATTTATTAATAAAAAATAATTATTACCAATAACTTCAGTTTGTCATTATTTATAAAATACACATTCAATAAAAAATAAATTAATAAATAAATTTGCTGATAACTACTTAAATATGTAATTTATTTACTGAAGTTGGAAAAAACACATTTAATAAAAAAAGGAATAACTGCATAAATTTATTAAAATTGAAAATAAACACATTAAATAAATAAATGTAGTTAAATGACTTGTGTGTCATTAATTACTTAATATTGAATATTAATGCATATATAATGAATCAAATTTAAAATGTATTATTTAAATATGTAATTAATAAAAATAGTAAATAAATTCTTAATTAATTTATTAAATCCCTAATTATTAATTGAATGAATTTTACAATCAACTAAATTGTTAAAAAAAAAAAAAGATATAAAGTTATTTATGTATTTCATTGTATAATTTTTCTCCTTCCATAGAGAAATGCCTGAAAATTAGCACAATTAAAACATTTTTCTGAACTTGTGCTGCAAACTATAAAAGGCTAAAATATGATCTAAGGCCACACTACTGAACTCTGAGATTTTCTAACTAACAACAGCTAATTCAGCATCGATGATGCATCCTGTCTCTTCTCTGAGGTCTCTCCACCCAGTCCAATGTTGACTCTTGTCTTCCTCTGTCCCTTTTTCTTTTCGTCCTCCTCTTATAATGTCTTCTGTGTTACTTAAAGAATCAGCCATGGTGTGTGTTTAAAATGGCCAGTGTGTTGGTGTCCAGTTGCCGTAAAGCAAAATGCTGCAGTAAAGTGATGCTCTGGGACAGTAAAAAGTAGTGAAGTGCAGTTTTTCGGCTCAGGAATGCTGCAGGGCACAGACAGCTCCATGCATACATAATAAATGTCACTGTCAGAAACACATATTTTTGAGGTCAGGAATGTACAAAGTGCCACTTAAATGGTGCCAATTTGTCAAATGGCTTAAAATAGCTATTTTTAGCCCACACAACAACAATAGTAAACCCTAAAATGAAAAGCATGAATGACTCTTAAAGTGATAGGATTTTTCTTCAGGAACTGATATTTCTATTTTTAACATTTTTGTGTCTGTGCGTGCACGCTTTACTTTTTCTGTTTGTGTATCATCAGAAAGATGTTCAGTGGGAAAAAAATTTAACAAATTTGCATTTAATTAATTAATTCGCTCAAATACTGATAGTTCAATGACCAGATTTTATTTATGAACATCTTTCTCTCTTCTAGTGTATCTTGCTCATTGAGTCACTCCCCGTTGCCGTGGTGACCAGCACACCTGGGTCCTTTCATGAAGGTGCATATGGTTTCAGTTTGCTGTGACACAAACACACACAGCGGCCCAGTTCAAAGAGCTGCCGTTGCCCCTAACGACACGGCAACATGTTGCTGTGGCCTTGGTTTAACACGCAAGATGAGAACTGGATGAAATACACACACACACACACACACACACTGTGGTCGGTTTTGTGTGCGTGTGTTTGTGTTGTCATTGGTTACAGTGACTTAAGAGCAAAAGAAGCAACAACACCTGAAAACACCTGGACATGATCAGTAAAATGATCTGCTGCCATCAATTATTTAAAATAAAGTGGGACAGTACGGCAGAAGAAGAGTTGTCCCCTCCAAACAAACTGATTAAGTCCTCTTTGTTTGGTTATAGATAAAAAAAAAATACCAAGGTTTAATTATGGAGGTTGGCTCACCTGCCTGTTCCAGAGAAAAATTCCAGAGAAAGGAGGAAAGACACTAAACATGTTTCACCATCTACAGGTAAACAGCAGCTTTTCATGCTAAAGTAAAGATAAATGCATGTACAGAGGTCCCTCGTTAATCATGGGAGTTACGTTCTAAAAATAACACGCAAAGCGAAATCCGCGAAGTAGTCGGCTTCATTTTTTACAATTATTACAGATGGTATAAGGCTATAAAACCCCTCATACACACTTTATACACTGTTCTCAGACAAGCATTGACATTTTCACACTTTTCTTTCTTGTTGAAACACCCTCAGTTCAAAACTATGTAAAAAAAAAAAATAATAAGTCCAGTATTATAAAATGAAACCGCAGGACGCAGAACACTGTAAAAAACACTGTAAAAAACAAAAACAAAAAACAAACAAAAAAAGCATGCAAAAATCCACGAAACAGCGAGGCTGCGAAAGGTGAACCGCGTTATAGAGAGGGACCACTGTAAATGAATGCAGGCTTTAATTATTCTTTTACACAGGACAGGGTTTAGTCTCATTTACTTTCCTGTTGTTTCAATATTTTGTAATCCTTGCATCAAAAGATAAAAATAAATAAAACTTAAAGACATATAAGGAGTGTTTATGTGATTTATAGCGTTGGGAGGTTAATTCCTGCATAATAATCATGATAATTACAAAATTGTTTTTATTTTTTTGACAAAATCGAAAATGTATAACTGACATTTCTAGCTGAAAGTGGACTATTTTTTACAGCCCCCCACAGTCTCAGGTGAGTGTTGTCAGCAAACATTGCTCCTCTATAACTGGAACCAATAACACAGCTGCTCAGCGCCATGTGTAGTGGTGCAGCAACTACACAACAAATTCCAGCTGCACCACATTCCCAGCAAAAGTAAAAAACAGTTTCTGGATGAACCCATCCAGCACGAGTTGTCAGCCTTTGAATAAGACCAGAACCATAGATAGAGTCTGATGGAGTGCTTCTCAGTTGTGGCTCCAGTGTTCAGTTTGTAGGAAATGTGCAGGGCGGTAAAGTCCATTTCACCGGTAGCTTAATTGTTCATCAGACAACAGGAAGAAACCCAGTCGATAAACCATTTCCCTTCCTGTTAATGTATACTGGGATGAAGGAAGTTGTCCAGTTTATTGGTCAAATCACGCTAAAACTCCACCTCTACCTTAGCAAATACACATACATAATGAATGAAAGAATGAGTTACTTCACATTTGTAAAGCAGTTTTCAACCAATAAAACAACAAAAACTAATGAAAACTTCTAGAAATGTTGATTCAGATATTTAAAATCTTTGATGTTTGTTGCTTGTGGTTGTTTTATACAATAAGAAACCTGCAACTATCAAACCACTCACTGTAGTGGAGTAAAACCATGCTGCACCAGTCCTTTTACACCATTGTTCCTGTGTGTGTGCCCTTCATGGCAGCCTATAAACCAATCAGCTGTTTAAAGCATCTCGGAGCAGGAGGTTATTATTAGCCTCGTGGCTACAGCTGAACGCTCCACAAAGCTGCTGCTCAGGGTTCACAGAGTTAG
The DNA here is from genome assembly GCF_017639745.1 of Melanotaenia boesemani. Classification (NCBI taxonomy): domain Eukaryota; kingdom Metazoa; phylum Chordata; class Actinopteri; order Atheriniformes; family Melanotaeniidae; genus Melanotaenia; species Melanotaenia boesemani. Next base: position 6,810,172 of record NC_055704.1, read on the forward strand.
CAGCAGGCTAACATGCTAACCACAGCTGACTGTTTCGTACTGATCAATAAAACAAGGAAAAGTGAAACCCAGCTGTGGTTATGGCGGGAAACAGACAGCAAACAGCAAATTGAGGAGGACATAAAAAAGTGCATGAAGCTTACAGCTGCCGTAACAAGCAGATCTGATCAGGACGTTCCCTGATAATCTGTTTACTGATTCTCATGAATCCAATCAGCGGTTTGTCTGCTGACAAAATAAAAAGAACCCCAGACACACGATGACTATTCTGTGCTCCCTATTTAAATATAATCTGCAGAAAACAAACTACTCATTTAACAAGTAACTTGTTAATCATCATCTAAAGCACCTAAAACCAAAAGATTCTACAGACTTTTACTCTTCAAACATAAAAAAACAAACAAAAAAAAACAAGAACTCTCATCTGAGCCAAGAAGCTCTTCTGTTATGCTTCTCCATCATCCTGCTGCAGTTGTTCCTGGTGATAAACAAAGTAACTGGGTTTCCTTAAGATGTTATGAAACCCTTCGGTTTTAATTGACTGGTGTGGAGTCTCAGGCATTTACAACCCCCCCTTCCAGACACCACAAGAGGTTAAATGCCTGGAACTCACAGCAGTCGGTCGGAGATGAAAAAGCCTCTCACATGTGAGCTCACACATCTTCAAGAAACCAAAGTGGGTCCGGTAGCCTTCACTTAGATGTCAGGTTAAGATGTTCTAGGAAAGTTCAGAATGTGCTGTAGTTGAGGAAGGAGGCACCTGATGGTTTTCTCTAACCAAGTAACCCTGCGAGTTTCGGTTACAGCCTGCAGACTGTAGCAAAGATCAAAGATGAAAGTTCCTACAGTAGCCATGATGCTCTGCTGCTGCTGCATGTGTTCGTACCGTCAGAGGATTGTGGTTGTTGTTGCGGAGTGGCGGCAGGGTGACGGGCGATGTCGTCTGAGAGCCGCTGTGACTCGGAGAGTAGACCGGCTCGCCCGATTTGCCTGGAACAGAAATCTCAGTTAGATCTTTTCAAAGTTTTTGTCAGTGATTTCTAATTTTTGTTGATAAACATCAGAAAGTGTTTTACTCTTTTGTTTCCCCTTCTTTATTTTTTAAAAAAAAATCTAAGACAACTCTAAACAGGTGTGAAGACAATGTAAGAGAACACAATGATTTACCAACTTTAAAGGCCCATTTATGCTCTATGCTAAAGATGGATTCAGAGCATTTCCTCCGTCTTCTACATCATTTTGGTGTGTAATTTGGTCCATTGCAGACACGTTCCCTCACGTAGCAAACAGAGCAGTCCCACAGTGCTAGAAGACCGAAGTTCTTTAAAATTTTGTGTTGAAAAGATTATTTTGATGATTTTCTGATGGAACTTGGCACAGTGGCAAAAGTGGGTCAAATCCAATTTCTTTGCCCATTTGCAACTCTATCTGATCTTCTAATGACTGAACAGTCATAAAATGGGTCTGCACAGCACAATCCCATTTTTTACTAATCTGACACAGAACATTTTCATATTTGGTCCTAAATAAGTATTAACGATGGATTTCCCACTGATGTCTGTTTGCATCATATGGACATCACAATGGATTTAAATTTGTCAGCTTCGTTTGCACAACAGCTTAGAAATTGACATGTGTAACATCCATATTTACCTCCATTAACACACTGAACTGCATGTGATGTTATGTTTTCCTATGTGCATGCAGTTCAATTTAGGGCCATAAATGTATGACACATGATGGTCACATTTAAATTATAATGTGAACACCGTCATGAAAAAAAAAGTGGATCAAAGTAAAAGGTTTTAATTGAGCATTAAGCCTTACTGTGTGACTGTAACCAAAGAATTTGGTGGATGCTGCTTTTATACCCATTGCTGGCACCCTCACCTGTCACTAATTAACCTGCTGATTTGATCATTTTATTTTCTAATTGTTTTAATTCTGTGCTTGACTTTAACAATTATTTTTCAGGGTGTTGCTGCATAAAATTCTATATTTGTTTCCATTTTCTAAATACAGTTTCTTTGGATCTGTGTCTTTTTTTTATTGTGTTTTCAAAAAATTCCCAGCTTTACCGAAAATCTATCCAATCCAATTCTAAAATCTACAGAATTCCCAATGAAAAAACAAAAAGTTTCACAGTTAGATGATACTTGGAAAAAAGTCTTTCACATTTAACTGGTTGGACGATTTCAATTTATTACTTTTATTGTTGAAATTCTTAATTCTTAATGCAAATTGAGATACATAAAAAACCATGGAAACATAAGACAGGCTGAAATTGAAGGAGTGAACAACACTCAAACTATATCTTAACATGCAACGACTTATCCTTTCTTTGTTTAAATCTTTCATTATTAATAAATTTGCATAAATCTTATCATAGTTTAAATTTGAAGCCTTAAACTCTCCTATGAAACGGGATAAACCAATGTAAGCCATTAACTCCACTCATCAAACCAAACCTCACAAGGTGCTACTTCCAGACCATCTTGTATTACAAAACGCAAACTACGTGCTCATCAATCTTAAAGTTTTACTCCATCCTCCTTTTTATTATGTAAACTACTAAGAAGCTTTGCAGCAAACTAAACTCAATAATCCTCCTGAAATATCTAAAAGTGGCCTGAGAAGAGAAGACTGTGCTTTCAGTGAGAGGAAGTCCATCAGTTTTAGATAAGACGTGTTTAAAAATGATGCAGCTGTGTTTCACATGTTCACACTGAGACACGCATGCAGTACGATGGCTTACAAAGTCATCTCATGATGTTCAAACAAACGGAAATTCACAGCACTGATTAGTAAAACGGTTAAAGGAAATGTAATTCAATTTGGAATTGGGATAATAATCGGAGGATTAACTGAATAAAAATAAACGTTTCAGACCTGGATCATACAAATGATTCAGCGTCAGATAATATAATAAGTAAATCAAACAAGGGAGACCAGATAGAAGCAGCAGGTACTCTGGGCTGGATAAATAAGAGCCAAGCAACTTCAGTTTCGAATTTCAGGTTTAATGACGATTTTGACCACCCACGCTAATGAAAGCAGAATAATCAATAAAAAGATCATAATGCAGACCTATGTTGTTGTAGCTTGTCTTGATTGTAATGCTATTGCTGATGTTGAGAGGAAACAGTAGTGGCTCACTTATGGAGCTGTTCAGGAAGGTTTCAGCTCTCAGAAAATGCAGAAAAGTGGTCTTTAGGTGGTAAGAAATAGCAATTGTAAGAAATCAAATACCTTCTCAATATGTGATTGTCTTGTTTTAACCAGCATCTGGTGTGATGTGAAGGCACCATGACCCATCACCACAAGTTGCTGTTAGGCCCCTTTTACATCAACGGGTCCAAGTTGGGACACTTTTTTTCTACAAGAAAGAAAAAACAAAAACAAAAAAAAAACTGGAAACGGTGCAAGAAAATCCGATCCAACTCGTTATACTTTTTTAGGATCCTTCTGCTGGGGTCCCAATCTTACTGATCTGACCCTAAAAGGTGGAGCTTGACACACAGAAATCTGTTGATTGGTCAGAACAATTGTCACTTCCTGTGTGAATCAGCAATAAGAACAAAGTAGGAACAGCTCCATGTTTAAATTTTCTTATTGGTTATAATTCTAGGAAGGCGTTGCGCTGCTAGGACGTTATGCTATTACTGTGTTGACGCATCTCTCAGGATCCAGTTAATACTTCCCTACCCGGTAAAAGGTCACCACAGATCAGGATTTACAGACCCGGACTAAACTGTTCCATCCTGAACAGGATCCCTGGGTGGAAATGGGGTGTTAGCTTACCAAGCTGTTTACCAACGGCTATAAAAGGCTCTGCTACAAAGTATCTGCTGTGAGATTTGATGCTAATGGAGTACAAAACATGCAGAATTAAAGATAAGAACCAGCAAAAGGTCCTGTGTTGAGTTCCTTTAGGAAATTAATGAAAATAAATTACACTTCTATCAGGTGAAGCTAACATATCATAAGTCTACTGCAACGACATCATTTGAGAGTAAAGCATCCAAGAGAAGGTCAACAGCTAACTTTAGCCCCGTTTCCACCAAGGGGTTTGGTGCAGTAAACCCTGATCTCTGTTATGTTTCTACAGCCAACCGTACCTTTTCCTGGTAGATGGGGTATAAGCTGGATAGCCGTAGATGTGTCAGCTAGGTGCTAGCGGTGCAATACCTTTCTCAAAATCCTAATGAAGAAGAATATGACACAGATATGGAGAACAGTGGACATCCAGCTGTTCGTCTTTCCTTCTTCTTGTCTTCTGACTTTAAAACAACAAAAAAATCCACCATATATTTAAACACGGAGCTGATCCTGCTTTCTTCTCTTTGAAGAGTTACACAGGAAGTGATGATTCTTTAGACCAATCAATGGACTGCACTGTGTCAAGCTCCACCCTTTAGTCGAATTTGTAAGATTTGGACGCCAACAGAAGGATCCCAATAAAGTAGGCCAGCTCAGACCTGATATTCTGGCAGGTCCCAGTTTTATCCTGTGGAAATGTAAAAATGCATTCTGTGCCAAACCAAATTTCTTGGTGGAAACGAGGCTTTTGTCCCCAGATGAAATAAGTTCGATGTTAGATATGAAGAGCAAATAGTGGACCTCAAACATAATAGCTAAAGATGATGCTTCCCTTCAGTTCGGATGAAGGTTTTCCACATTTAATGGATTTGTTAAGTCTGATTTTACAGTGCCATCAAGACTGAAGAAGCTGATGGGCAGGTGAGCCGAACACTCAGCGAATGTTGTCACCACAGATTCGTGGACAGAGCTTACAGTGTCTAATGTAAAGGTCATGTCATTACATACTCATCTGGAAAATAAACAGAGCTATTCTTAATACCAGGCAGATGAGCACGCTGCAGAAAAACTTTCCATGGCTACTGATCACTGAGGACTTAAAGGAAAAGTAAGAGCCTTCTTACATGACAGTGCTAGCATGGTGTTAGCCAACACCAAACATCCGCTGAGGATGGAGTTGTATTTGAATAATGGCAAAATAACCACAAAGCAGCGCAAAGAATTTATTAAAATGTGAAATCAACCCATCTGAAATCTGCTCACCAAGTTGCCTATGACCAAGTCATAGTCACTACTCTGTTCCTACCGAAGCAACACAATTATTAGTAAAGGCTGTACACCCAGCTCAGAGACAAAATCCCCCGTTATCCAGCACGTTAAAGCGTAACACCAGTCTGAACATTCAGTTAACAAGTACATTCTCAAGTTAATGGGTTATTCTGTTTGATAATTGTGATTTAAAACAAACTAATACCAATTACTAAAATTATTTTCCTCTCTTTTAAATGAATCACTCACAAACAGCTGCACAATCATGTTGTTCGCCTGGCTGCCGACTTTACATTCAGCTGCTTTCATCTGCTTTGAGTGAAAAATCTAAAAGATTTTAGGGCAAAAGTTACCAGAGCTGTAACACCTGCTCAGCGAACACAAGCAGCAGCTGCTGCAGGCAACAAGACAAACCAGTCGGTCGCTTCTAACTTTTTCTCTGCAATCTGCACACACGTGAATGCCCTCCTCATCACAGCACACGTGCTGTCCTTAACATGTGTATGATGGTTATGTCAGACAAAGCTGCATTAATTAAAAAAAAAAAAAAAAAATCAATCAAGATTTCATCTGAGCAGCCCTGAAGTGCTTTAAAAATGACCACATGCTAACAGTTTCAGCCAATCGCTTTTCAATTTCAGACTTGTTTTATGATCTGACAACAAAAAAAAAAAAAAAATTTAATATTTTAGAGAAACTTTACACACAGTGGTTTGTTTACCTCTTTATGATAAAAATAAAATGAAATTTTTTGGTTAATCTTGAATGTAAACAAAGATTAAACCGATTATTTTCTTTAATATCTGATTTAGGCTGATTTAGCTGACAATAAGTAAAACCCTGTTTTAAGCTAGATGTGGGGCTTTACACAGGTTTTGTAAAAACAATCAAAACCATTTTTGTGTTTTATAATTTACCATACAGCAAAGCATCATTCCATCAGTAGATGAACATTTATCAAAGAAAAAAGTCCTGAAGCATCTGAAGAGTTGCAGAAAGATTTTCTGGTGATGCAGTTTGTTGTTTCCTGGTTTTTAAACTGATTTTTTAACCAGCAGCTGTTAGAAACGCTGACAGTCTCTTCACTACGACACAAACACAGTAGGACTGGGCGATTAATCGAATTTTAATCACAGTTACGATCTGGGTTTTCAACGATCATAAAAATAAACGGATTTTTGTCCTTCTCAGTTTCCTCTTGTGTTGTTTTCAGTTGCAAATCGAGAGCAGCTGGCATTGCAGCACTCTGCTGCAGACTCCTCCCACTGCTGCTGCAGACTCCTCCCACTGCTGCTGCAGACTCCTCCCACTGCTGCTGCAGACTCCTCCCACAGCCCTGTCGGCTTTAGTTTTATTCAGCGCAAGTTGCAAACACCTCGCCAGTTAAGGGCTGGACACACGGGAGGCGACGTCGCTCCTTCTCCATCATTTTCTATCGAACTTGCACGATGAAGCGAAAATTGCTGCCCTCCTCCAGCCAAGCGACAGGCGACATTCGTGCATGTGAAATGTTGCGCTCGTGCACGCAGACGTACACACGGTGGCGAAGCGACACAAGAAAATAGAAAAATGTTAAATTTTTGTGAGTCGCAACTAAATAATCGACCAGCTCCCAGAGACACAGAGAGACAAACGTTATAAACAAACAGAACTTTGTCCTCAGTTAACACATGAACAACCCAGGATTTAAGAAACTCATCAACACTTTGAACAAATGGCATCACCTCGTCTCCATGTTAGTGGAGTGTCTCTCCTGCCCTGGATGATGAGGATGATGAGGGTGGTATGAAGGACGTGGCTACAGTCCAATGTTTCGCCACCACTACGGACCTGTGATCAAGCCGCACCATAGAGCCGTATAGAAATGTCGCGCTACATTTTATTGACACGGATTTAAACGTGAAAACAAAATGTCTTCAGACTCATTTTTTTCCAGACCACACCGGGCAGAACATAGCAGCTGGTCTAAGACTAACAATAGCTACGGGGACCTGGAGGAAAGAAACTAGTCTGTATTACCACACAGACACACACACACACTCTCTCTCTTTCTCTAATCATGTTAAATAATCGAGATCTCAATTTCAATCAAAATAATCGTGATTATCATTTTTCCCATAATCGAGCAGCCCTAAAACACAGCAGAGAAAAGATGCCGCACGATGTAAACGCCACATCTAGCTGGGGAGCGTTTGAGCTCATCATAAATAAATCAGCTGAAATGAGCAGACCAGTCAGAAAGGCCGCTGTGTTTGGACAGATTGTACCAGACAGGATCTGGTCCAGTCCAGCAGATTGACTCGGTCTGAGGAAGATGAAGGATTTAATATAGCCCTATAATCCCCGATACACGACAGCCACTAGTTCCTCCAACACAGAGGTCCCACACTCACGGGTCAAAGGTCACAGTGGATGATTCAGACCGGAGCTGAGAGTCCAGCAGCAGCTGATAGTGATGGACTTTGACCAACTTTCCCTCCAACGTTCTTATCTGCTCCTTCATCGGCTTCAGGCCGACTCAAAGCAGGAAATCTGTACCCACCCAGAGTTCAGCAGCCAGCAAACGACTAAAAATCTCTTTTTGTTTACAAATTTACTCTAGTTAAAAGTGAAAACTGAGAGGTGGACAAAAACGTCCAACAACCCGCTCCTTTTAACATCACACAGCCGACCAGGAAGCCACAGATACCTGAGAAAGGTGTGTGACCGTCCAACAATCTGACATCTGGCTATAAATCCAACTTAAACGTTCGAAAGGTGTTTGATATTTTGTTCCATCTCCACATCTCTCCATCTCCTACAGCCGCTCCTGAATTATTTCAAGCAGAAAAAGTAGTTTTAAAACAACAGAAAGAACATTTAAGAATCTAAAACCACTAATATATTTACAGCAAATAACTTAATTATTTCAATTTTGAAGCATTTACGCCAAATCTGCACCGATCAGTTTGTTATTTCATCAATATTCTGAGGTTGCAGCTTCTTCGAAGACAAAGTCCCAGCTAATCATTACCTTCATTATTGATTAATCAGCTGATTGTTTCCTTGCTTAGTGGGTCTTAAATCTCCCAGAGTTCAAAGTGACATATTCTTTTACAGCATCAACAAAACTGATAAAATGACCAGAAGGAACAATCAATTACCAGCAGCCGATTAATCCTTTGATTTTTCTGGCTCTGGCTAGAAACAAGATATCAAGATGTTTTTTCTCTCCCTTTATTATTCACACGCTCCGCTCAATCAAAAGCAGACGGTAATGAAATGAAGAAGGACCCTCACAGGCCACCGTCCGGCTGCCAGGAGCAGACAGATGGTCTCAGCTGCTGCTCTCTGCCGCTAATCTGAATGCTTGCTCTAATCTCGTTAATGAGAACGACTCAGATAGAAAGAGATGAGCCACACTGGAGGTCTCCGACATGCTGCCAAACATCTACATGACCAAGTCCAAGCAAACTGCCTCTGCTGGAAGATAAATCATCAGAATCATATTCTAATATTCTCTAAAATGCACCACTGAGTGGCAGTGTTTGTAGCAGGTCCGATCGTAATGATTAAGCTCCCCAAGACCAAATAAATGAATGAAATAACAACAAATCCCAAATAAGATGAGGAGGAAACAAGGATGATGCAGGATAGGAGCAAGACAGAAAGAAAAAAGGAGGAAATTCAAACTGTTTCTTCCATCCGCTCGGATGGGAAATGTGACGTCATTAGCAAATTAAGCTCAAAGCGCCAACAAGGACACGGAAGGAATGCAGAGAAAGCAGTATTATGTGTTTAACTGCGACGTATCCCAGACTCTCAGATATGCTGCTTTAAGACTGTATGAGCAGATCGAGACAACAAAGTTAGCTTAAAACTAGGGCTAGGTGATATGGCCTAAAGATTAAAATCTCCGCTCTTTTATAACCAAATCCGATTTCCGATTTTAATCGATTTTTTTTCTATTCTTTTATACAAAACATAAATAAAGTTATTAAAAAACATTTATTTATTTATATAAATGAATGCCAGCAAAACTGAAGCATATAATGTCATAACTTTACCACCATATAAACAGCTTCATATCTGACATAGAAATATGCAACACAACGCCTCCGTGATCTCTTTCCATCTGGATCTTTTACAGGATCCACTGCAGGAATAATTCCCCTGATGAAGGTTGTCTCTTAACGAGAGTTTGTGGGCTACAGTTGACTTCTGCATGTCATAGAGAGCAGCATTTCTCACTGCAGTTATACGCACAGCTAAATGCCAGGCGTGAGTGAAGGGTCACTTCACTGAAAACCTGTCAGACAAACACCGTTCTGGTGTGGAGGGAGGGTTAAGTCTGCTACTAACTAACTATGGAAAAAAAATCCAGATTTTCATAAAAATAAATCTCCAAAAATGGAAAATTCGATTTATCGATTTTATTGATTAATCGCCCAGCTCTACTTAAAACTAAAAGGAATTTCAGGTCTTTTCAACTTGGACTTTGCAGTAAAGAAAAAGATCACGTGGGACATTGAACTGTTGGCAGTTTCAGTCCACACTATCTTAAAGAAGAAGGAAAAAAAAAGATCCAATGCTGGTTCTGTTCTGGGGAATATTGCTCAGATAACGATGCTGAAAAAGCTGCTAAATATAATGGAATGAATAAACAACTGTGTTCAGTCAGAGGCTTCTTCAAGTATCTGCATGACAGAAAGATACAGGACCATCACAATCTGGAACAATATGATTGATAATTATTCAACAGAAAGAGAAAACAAGAAGACAACCACTATGAAACACATTAAAATTTCCCCTCGTGGGATTAATAGAACTGTTTTTTATTTCACTCTGAAATGCTGATGAAATTTTTATCAGATCTGTTTTCATCCTGAAACAGTTTTTCTGCTGAAATCCTCAGGTCTTTACTTTTCATCTGAAAAAGCTTTTAAATTCACTTCATGTTACAGAAATGTGTTTTTAGCTCCTCAGATGGATTTTGTTGGTGTGACAAAAGACAACAGGAGCCGCTTTAACATTACCAGACTAACCATACTCAATCTCCAAACAGGTGTAAGGCTATATTTAACAATGTTAACTAACTCAATCCTGACCTGCAGCAAAATGTGACGGGCTCTTCCTTTTCGTCATGCTCCGACCATCCCACCTTAATCAAATTCAGCTGGGTAGTTTTTGTGTTACCTTGTTAACTAACAAAAAAAATGCAGTGATCACATGCTGTACCTCCACCGCAGCTTGATTTACTGGAGAATAATCAGATCAACTGACATTTTTATCATTTTTTATTTGAGATTTTTGAGTTACAAAAGGCAAATTCACTGACTGAACACAGTCTGCACACAAACAGCCTGAAAACAACACAAAGGTGGATGAAATGTTGAAGGTAAAGAGTGGAGGATCTCTCTGATAACACACAACCTGCAGCGATCATTTAAACTGATGCCACATTTCATTTTTTGGTCCAATCATCACATGAAATGCCCTGAAATCACAGCTCATGGAAAGATGTGTAAAGTCATATTTCACAGTCTGAAAACTTGGCTCATTTAAGTCACATGCAGCACTGTTCAAAGGTGTTCAGCCATTCCTCATTTCCTTATTGTCAGGAAAACAGGGAGTAGGTGCAGCCATCAGACCTGTTTCCACTGATCTCCAGTCCAGTTCTTGTGTCATGTGACTTTTCTCCCCGTTTCCCTTCCTTAAGAACGGCTTCTTGACAGCCATGTTTCCATGGAGACCATTTCTAATGAGGCGTCGGGCCAACAGTAGATGGACCAACTGAAGGTCCAGATACATCTCTCGGGTCCTGGGTCTTTTCTGGATTTGTTCCAAGGATTTTGGGATCCTGTTCATCTGCTGTAGACAGATTTTTAGTCCTGACTCTTCTTCTTTTGTCATCCACGTGTTTCTGCCTCCATGATGAGATATGCCAACTTTCCAGCTAACAGCTCTTTGGGAATCACCTTGTTGATGCTAAAATGCTGTTTTCTGTCACTGTCTGTTTCCTAAAGAAATGGGAACAAATGATGTGACTTTGTGACAGGCTGCTGGCACCAGAGAGCCTAAAGATTCAGTTTTAAGCTGGTTCTTTGTTAAGTTGTTTGTTGTTTATCTAAAAATTTTCTGGTACAAGGACGGGACTGAAAACAAGTAAAAAAGTAGAAAATGAGAAAGAAAAACTTTGAAAAACCTTCAGAAAGTTGGAGAATTATTGATTAAGATCACTTGAAAAGATTACAACAAAGTCAGACTGTTTTGGGGTTTAAAACATGAAGTAATGAGGGCTGGATTAAGACTCCTGCTCAACACTGTGGCTCTGCATTTCTAGTTAAAACACAACGTAAGAGAAAAGGAAGCTAAAAACGATTAAACTCAGCCTAAAACATAAAGCACAGTTCGGCCTCTTATTCTAAATGTCCACGAGTTTTCCTGTTGGCCTCTTGGAGCTGTATCAGCTCCTGAGGACCGCCTGCTCTGCAGTGCACGACAAAGCACGACTTCACCCCTGCAGCACATACTGATAATGTAACTGGGATCTATACTGGAAAGCACATACTGTATCCTGTGCATGCTACCAGAGTGGAACAGCGACATGCTGAATGTGAACTCGACACCGAGCTGGAAATGCCAGAGTGCCGGCGAGCACGCCCGACATGCTGCTCGGCAGGACGAGAGGGGGGATCTGCAGCAACGTGACCGCACACATCCAGCGAGGTGATGCTCGGCGGGTCGCAGACCAACAGCAGCGAAGGGTTAAAAAACAGCAGACACGGGTCAGAAAGTGACCTGGAAACGACAGCGTTCATCCCTGCAATGTGCTGATGTTTTATTTCTGGCCCTCACAGGCCTCTGTAGATGAATCACTCACACTGTCTCAACACCGACAGGCCCAACAGGCAGATGGAAAATAATCAGAGCCATTGGGAGTGTATATGCATGTGAGATGTATATGCTGGGACATTTAGTCACATTCAGAGCAAATTCTAGTGAGATCTGCCGAAGTCGATCTCCTGTCTGTCTTCATGTCTAAACACCTGAACAATAATCCTCTGTTCCAGCTCAAAAAGTGCAGTTTGAAGGTCTAAATCTTTAAATCTCTCCCTGTTGAGCCTCCAGCTGTCTACAATAATCTATGAGAATGAAGATGGACAGTGATGAGCAGCTTACAGCTCGACGAGACTCACATTATTTACAGCAACCATATACAGACATAAGCAGCATTAGCAAATCCAGAAAGCAACAACTGCAATGAAAACAAACTCCGACAACAAATTATTAAGTGAAGAAGGATGAAAACATCAAGAGCCTAAAAGCATCTTTACCTCGTGCTGTTTGCACCTGACAAACGGTCCTTTTCACACGTGCGCTGATTTCCAGTAATTGAACATGTCTGAATCCCCGTCTGATGATGTTCTGCAACATTATGTGATGAAACTCTGATTATGACTTCTAAATATCTCTGCAGACATCAGAACTCCCAACAGGTTGTATTTACTTCAGAAAGTAAGACAACTTTATCCTCTGGGTAAAGCTGGATATCGATCCTGAATCGATTTGATTCAATTCACAACAGCCTATTTCGATTAAATTTCTATTAAATCCTATTCAATATCAATTCATTTTATAGTTAATTGTGTAACACCACCTGTTTTCCTTGAATATTAAAGACATTCTCAGATAACTATCTGAGTATATTTACCTGACAAATTCTGTTATCTGGGTAATCAGATTACTGTAATAACCTGATCTGACACATCTACATTAATTTCTGAAATACCATCAGAACACAGTGATTCACAGCCAGAAATGCTGTGATGGGGAAAAAAAACAAAACAAAACAAACAAACAAAAAAAAACACTCAAATTAAAAAGGTAAACTTTTTAAATGTCCTGGTGAAAGCGTTTCATTCAGCAGAGTCGCTCTAAATATTCTTAAAGTTCAGATCTCAGATAACGTGCTGATGTTAATAAAACCTACAAAGAATACTGGATCCGTTTAAAGTCGTAACACAACTCAGAAATCCCTAAAAATGACGTAGATTCAGCTTGTTCAGCTGTGTGTGTTTCCGTGACGACCTTGATGCTAACGGGCGTAACACAGAGCAGGAGAAAAATATTCCTTCTGCTCCTCCCTGGACCAAGATGTTTCCATCTCCACCTGCCTGAGACAATCTAGAAAACTCTCATATTTTTGTCTCACTTTCAGCTGGTTGTTGTGTTTTCCAACGTGTGCACGTGTCGGTGTGTGTGCTCACTGCCGTGGACACACAGAGCAGCTGTGACATGCTGCCATGTAAACCAGATAAACAGCATCAGACTGTTTACTGTTTGATGAAAGGACGAAGTGTAAACCTGTTCTAGAGGAAATGTGGCTTTAAATGACCATGTCGGATTTACTGTTTTTGGTGACATCACTTCCTGTTGTGGAACGTGGCGGCACCCGCAGTCATAGCATTAGCTGCTAATGTGAGCAGTAATACTCTCCAGAATAATTTAGAGGTGAATGTAACCCACACTGGTGAATGAAAACATCTGAGTTTGACTCAAATCGATCAATCGATTTTTTGAACCTGCGTTTCGTCTCTATCAAAGAAAAGGTTTGAGGAGGAAATGAGCCAGAAATCCGATCCAGAGGATGAAGGTGAGCAGCTCGATGAAGTGCCCGGATGCTGACGTTTTCACCAAGTGTAGCTGCCTACACTTCATCCGTTACCGAGACGCTAGCAGCTGCTAGCCGTTAGCCACAGTTAACTGGCCTGAACGCTACTAGTCATGTTTTACATGGACACATATTCAGATTTAAAGCTCAATCGGAGTAAAAATTAAAAATTTAAAAACACCAGTTGGAAGATTTTGATCCGATCATACTCATTTAGTTCAAAATTTCAATCGGACTGTTACGTCAGCTTGATGTCAATGTATCGTACTCCCACACTTTACAAGATGGCATGTTTTGTGCTGTATTAGAACTGACATTACTGATCTTTATGTGATACAAATACGCTTATAATTTAAAAATAACTTAAAATCATTAATGTGGAGAAACTGAAAGGTAAGACAACAAACAAACACACAAAGCTGTTTGTTTACATCAGTCTCTTCTTCTACTGCCGTTTCCAGAAAGTGAGACAATTTTGGGCCAAATATCAGAATCATTTATTCTCTTTAAACATGGGATGCCTGTAAACGTCACGATCGGTGTAAACTTCTCAGGGTCCATGTAAACAGTGCAGGTACGTTCAGAAAGAGATTTTGCTCATATAAACATGGCTAATGATTGGTCCTGCTCCAGGTGCTTAGCAGGACCCGGTCTTAGCCGCTAACAGCCAGACGGCTCCATGGCTGCACGTTTTAGATAACATGTGTGATCTATACCACACAAAAAAATCTAGAAACTATGTCCAGATCCAGGTTGCTTAAAAAAAAACATCTGGTCTCATAATGGAGAGTCTGAAACAATAAATTAAACAAGTTCTTTCTGCATAGAAATAGTAAAACATGCGTTTCTATGGTGTTTAAAGCCATAAACCTTTTTCTAACAGAGCAGATTAAACAGAAAAAACAAGATAAAAACATGTCAGGTCTCTTCACAGCATCCCAACCAAACAAGAGAAAACTGCTCGAGCGGCAGCTTCTACTCTGATAAAACATTTCAACTCCTCCCATCTAAAACCGTTTTGTTAAACAAAGAGCTGGATGTGTGTTAGCTTTCTAAAAACACCTGTAACAAGGTGGCGTGTTCTTACACAGCTTCTCATCAAGCAAACAGCAGTGATCCTGGAGAAATGTCCTCGAATGTACAATCCACCCTCACACTTTAACACTGACTTTTTAATAAACTTCAACATGAAGAAAAACGTGCACCTCACTGTTAAACAAAACTGCTTTAGCAAGCTGATACGAACTGCTGGACTATAATTTTACTTCACTTAATATAAACTGTCCAATCTTGTACAAATGGCACATACATCACATGCACTGTGGCCATTTCTGGCATTTTAAGACATTTATGTGAAATAAACATGTGGAACATTCATAGAAACCAACCAAAACACATGGTTTCTAGTATCTTTCTCACCCTTTTAGAGCAGCTCATTAGTTTTACTTCACAAAAGCTGCTACTTGTGGTTTTACAAGGCTTAGGAGGAGATTCACAGGCTCTCTGCAGCTCGGTAAGTTGGTTTGTTTTGTCTTCAACTGACAAGATAATGTGAAAGTATTTTGCAAATTACTTCAGGTTTTTTTTGCAGGTGCTGCAGAAAATACTGAGTCTGATCAACAACTTCTAAAACACCTGAAGCATGTTCTCCTCCATTAAAAAATCAAGTAAAATCAAATAAAATCACACAATAACCCAAACTATTATCTCTCCACACATCTGAGTAAATTAAATAATTATTCTTCTAAAACCCAAACAAAGAGAAAGAAAACCTCTGAAATCACCTTTGAAAACAGTATTTGTCTAAAACCAGACCGACTTGCATTCGTCACCGTGTAACAAATAAAATATTCCCCTACAGGAATGATTGACTTCTTCTTCATACAGTAAAGTCTGTGTTTGTTAGTGCAAGACACGAGGCTGGGACAAAAAATGGAGTGAAACTGGAACGCTGCCCGAGGCAGCACAAACTGTCACCACACACCCTGCAGCAGCAAACACACACTGGATATTATAATGAAGTGGTTAGAAAACATGCATGAGGGGGACGAAAGACAGAAACGTGCTGGTGAAGTCTTTGTCTAATCTGAGCTCAAATAACAAGAATGTGGAGCAAATTCTGAATAATCATGATATAAAGAGGCATTCAGCGGAATTAAGCAGCGATCTCGGGCTAAAGCGGCTCCCTGTGTCCTAACTTGTGATTGTTATGTGTTCCAAATGTCTCCGTGTGTCCTTTTATTCTTTACCAAAACATTTCCTGCTGGTTCCCTTTGCAAGATTTGCCTCCACCCCCTAAAAAAATCTATGAGCTGCTAAAAATACAACCAACCCGCTGGATAAGTTCTGCACACATAGTTCAATGTGAGAAAGCTTCAGGTGTTAATTTCATATTAACCACATGTCACCGCAGCCTTCACAGGAAGCTGTTCACCTTGCGATTACAACATGTGAAGAGGAGCAGATGAATGCTTGGCATTCAGAGGGTAAGTCGGCTGGGGCTGGATGGGATCGGCTCGGCTGTGTGACTCAACGCGCCTGAAGTTTTCCAGGTCAGGGTAATCCTTAAACCTAAAGAAGACAAATAAACTTCTTTGGCTTTTGAAGATGGTTCACCGTCGTCCAAGAGGATCCCCTAACATCTAATGGTCTTATGACCCATATGGTCTTGAAGGATATGACCCAACCTGCACTCACACTTAACCACCTATCACAGCAAATCGTCCGTCTCGCTGCATCATCAAACACGAGTGTGAAGAAGTTTTCACCTCCAGGACCAAGAGTTGGTCTTTTTATAGACTCTTCTGGCATCGCGGCAGCTGCATCGGTTACAGCTATGTCTGTCACGATTATTATATAACCGGCTGATGACAACATTTTGAGGTAATCCTGATCATTTTTACACAATTATTGACAAAGATCTTCACACAGATGGAATAAACTACCAAAAATATCATGTTAGTCTTTAAAGATTTAAATGCTAAGCTCAACATCACGGTGCTGCCGTTAGTACGTTTCAGTTCTTACCAAAAGGACAACAGACAAAATGCCATTTTAGTCAGATATGGAGCTAAATAAATAAATAAAATGGTTAACAAAGGCATCACTATTTAAAGAATCCATCATGAACAACAAATGGGGATGTCACAATTATAGATCTTCTCTCTACAATTATCAACAAAATAATTGCAAATTTACAATTATTAAACATTAATTAACTTCCCAACACTATAAATGTGTAAAATCACATGAACACTCCTTATAGGTCTTTAAGTTTTATTTATTTTTCACCTATTTGCCAACATAACAAAATAATATAGAAATAAAGTAAAATAACCAAGAACTTTTAAACTAACCACCACTGCTGTGTGAAGAATAAATGATCCTACATATGAACTCTGGACGCTGGGCCGGTGACATCTGAACAGCCAAAGTATCCGTTAAAAAGACGTATTTCAGTTTTTCTCGTCTGTACAATGCAATGTTGAGCGAACGCTGCTAGACTTGTCACATTACTATAAACCCAACCAGTCGTACATTAGAAAATTTCAAATGACATCAAAACATTAAATTTTAGTCTTATGCTAGATAAACATTAACGTTATTTAACCAAACTACTGAACATTTAACTTTACTTTAGCATAAAAAACAGCCGATTATCCTGCAGGTGGTGAAACATATTCGATGTATTTCCATTTTTATGTTATATTTTCCAGGCTGGTGAGCAGTCATCTGCAATGATACCTTGGTCTTTTTTACTAAAGTCTAACAAAGATGTCTTAATTGGTTTGTTTGGAGGGAATAACTCTTCCTCCGCCGTACTTTCCCATGCTAACAAGCAGCAACACGTGGAGGTTGTTTAACTTTCTGTTGTGGAAGTTGTGCTGATCTGTCGACATGGTTCAGACATTAACTTTTACAGACAGTGATGATATTAAAGGATCTTTATGATAAATCAATTGTGGGATTTAATACCGTGATCAATTGTGAAATTAAGTAATTGTGACATCCCTGACGACAACTACTTAGTAACAAAATTTTCATGATCATCGAGACTCCACACACAGTGACTAATGGTATCTTATTAGGCTAATGTAGTTTAGGTTGATTTAATGGCTAAATGTATTTTGTTTGTAATATAGAAACCATTTTAAGCCTCGTTTATGCGTTAAATACGCGTATGGACAGAGTTTTCTGAGTCAGTCTTCTGCGTCCTTTACATGCTTTTTTCAGTACCTTCAGAGAGCTTGTGGATGTGTACCCAGATGTGGTAAATGGTACGTTACAAACATAAAGGGAACAAACATGAGGCTTTAGATAGCAAATCAACTACAGTTAGTTTATTCTAGCAAACATCGCTGTAAACAGTATCCCGTTTTATTCTTCTAATACTCAATGTACCAGGTATTCATGTCTTGCTTACGCTAATGTAGCAGCTAAAGTTGCCTGTTTAAACTAATATACTAGCTGTACCTACATTAGGCCTGACTAAATACCTGGAAAGTAAGACTAGTAAACCATCATCACAATGCTCCTTACGTTATACAGTTATTTTGATAAAAAAAAAATGCAACAGCAGATGAAATTTTGGGGAGGTTAACAAACGGGCTAATGCTATCTGCTTTAAGCAAAAATAGCAGGTAACAGTACCTTGTTTAGGAAAGTGCAGTCAGGGAAAACAAACAAACAAACAAACAATAAAAGAGTTAATATAGTCTCTTTTTGTTTATAATTTGTTGATGCCAGTTTCAGAGCTCATTTCCAACAGCTGGCTGAGGTGGGGACAAAGCATTAACACCGCAAGGCAGATATAAACATGGATGCCGCCCAAAACCTTTACTTGTAAGGGGTTTCTCATAAAGTATGAAATTTCCTAGACAAAACAAACTTTATTCTTGTTCTTTCCACCTCAAGAAACAGAAAAAAACCCTGTTCTTGCCGATTTAACAGGCCTTTAAACTGAGCTGTGCTCACTCTTGCAGCCCAGAGTGCAGCACCTTCAACGAAACTCAGCAAGCGGACCTGGCTGTCGCCTTCCTATCAATGCCTATGACAACCAGAGCCAATAAATACCCATAACTACTGCAGTCATTTGACCATGGACTGGACGCCAACTACATGAAAGAGGAAGCCAGATAAGATGTCTGACATCACATTCCCGTTTGTGTCATTGTGTCTTGTTTGAGTTAACACAGCAATATTTCTCATTACAGTTGGTTAACTCTGTTACAGTTAAACCTCTTATAATTTTGTTTAGTTTCAGTGGAAACGATATTATGTTATTATAACAGATTATATACCTGTTAATGATAAACATCCCCGTCTCAGAGTTGGAGTTTTACACGTTAAAAGTCAACTGTCTCTATCCAGCTAAAATAGTTTAAATCAAATTATGTAAAAGACTGAACATTATATGTAAAAGAAAAGGGGCAAAAACAAATCTCTGTCTAAAATAAAAATAAGTACATTTTGTTCAGATGGTTTCAACAGATACATTAGCACATTTCAGGCAAACACAGTCGCTCTCACATGAATAAACACACAGCTGAAACACTCCGTAACAACATTCGTTGGTTAATTAAGCAACCTCAATAAGAAAATCCACACTTAAAGAGGAACAAGACATTATTTGGACCAAAGAGAAAGAAACTGACCTCAGCCTGAACAGAAGCGAAGCTGTTTTCCTCCCTGCCAACCAACCCGGAGGCCAACATTCACCAGGCAACCAAAATACACACAAAATGCCACAGACAACCAAATTCACCGTAACACCCACAGACCGAAAATACACGGAGGATCGTTTCAGACGGAACGAACAGTCTGAGAACTGCTGGAAAGCTTTACACACAGCCAAATGAAACATAATCATGCAGTAAACAGAGCAGGGAAACACACCAGGAAAGCTGCTGCTGTCACTTCTCATCTGAAGGCTAAAAATAAACCTGACAGACAGCGAGGAAGACGTCCGGAGCTGCTTCCAGTTGAGCTGCTTCTTATCTGTTTAGTTTGGACACTCAGAGCGCAGCGACTCCTCTGTCTCCCTTTATGAGATTACAGTTAATTTAATGACCAGGGACAGAAAGACGAGCCTTAGGGACTCGGTCAGCTGCTGCCAGATAAGCTAGCAGAGCCTCCAGCCTTCCCAGCAGTGTTTTCCTCCGGTTCTGACTCACTCCGTTCAGATCCAGCTGAGGCGGAGAGACGGCGGTGTGTCTCCGCCGCAGCGAACGGGCTCAGAAGCTGCGCTCACCCGTAGGGAGGACCGAGGCTCCGGGCTTCTTGGTTAACATGGCGGCCGCTCCTCTCCTCTGGTCGCAGACGAGTACAACACCTCCTCTTCCTCCATCTTCAGCTCCTCCTCTTCCTCCTCCTTCTCCTCCCATCTCTCCTGCTCTTTCTAATCCCACTCTAAAATCCTCAACTCTGACTTTTAACTGGAAAATGCTCCTAAAATACACTTTTCATCTCTCACCTCTGGTGTTCAATAACCAGTGACAAATTTATTAAATAATGAATTTATTTAATTACACTAGATTAAAAACTTATTATTAAGCATTTTTGTATGGAAGTCCATTCCACCCGTTTGCAAATTAAAAATATCGACAAAGTATCTCATAATTATGAGATTCAAAGTAATAATTATCGGTTATAAAATGGGAGACAAAAAGTCACAATTGTGAGATAAAGTCAATATTACGGGTTTAAAACTTATTATGGAGTAAAAAGTAATTCATCCATTTTCTTCCGCTTAGCCCGGTCAGGTCGCGGGGGCAGCTGCCTAAGCAGGGAAACCCAGACTTCCCTCTCCCTGGCTACATTCACCAGCTTGTCCGGGCAGATCCCGAGGCGTTCCCAGGCCGGCCGAGAGATGTAGTCAGTCCAGCATGTCCTGGGTCTTACCCAGGGCCCCCTCCCGGTGGGACGTGCCCGGAACACCTCACCAGGGTGGCGTCCAGGACGCATCCTAACCAGATGCCTGAACCACCTCATCTGGCTCCTCTCGATGTGGAGGAGCAGCGGCTCTACTCTGAACCCCTCCTGGATCACTGAGCTTCTCACCCTATCGCTAAGTGAGAGCCCGGCCACCCTGCAGAGAAAACTCATTTCGGCAGCTTGTATTGCAATCTTGTTCTTTCAGTCACTACCGACAGCTCGTGACCATAGGTGAGGGTGGGAACGTAGATCGACCCCGACAACATGGCTCCTAGGATCATTTACTGACTGCATGATCAACAATATGATGGTTTATGTAGATACTAATTCATGAAAAAATACTGCCTGGCAAACTGCACCACGGTAAGGTGGCGGCGCAGGGAAAAGAAAAAGACATTATGACATGAAAAGTCAAAATTATGAAATGAAAATGCAATATTATAAGACAAAAAAATCATTGTTATGAGATAAATTTAATAGTATTGCATAAAAAAGTCCTAATTATGGGATTCAACTTTGTTATTTTGAGGTAAAAGTTATAATTATGTGATAAAAAGTAATAATTATTAAATAAAAAGTAATAATTATAAGATTCAAAGCCATAATACGACAAAAAGTCCAAATGATTAAATAAATATTGATAATTATGAGATAGAAAGTTGTTTTGAGATCAACGTAATTAGAAACTTTTGTTTCATTGACTTTTTTAAATCTCATGGATATGACTGTAAAGATCCCATACTAATGACTTTTCATATGATTTTTATTATCTCATAGTTATGATTTTAAATCTTATCATTATGAGAGACTTTCTCAGTCATTTTAATTTGTCCGTGGCGGGAATGTCTTCCGTACTTTTAGCTTTAGAAACATGTTTAAACAAAAGATTAAACTAAAAATGTTTAATAAAAAGTTAATACTGCCTGTAACGGAAGACTAATACTAGAATTTTTTTCTTTAGACATTGGCTGCTTTTTCACACACTCTCAGTCAATTGAATTCAGTTAAACTTTATTTGTATAGCTAATTCATGACAGTTATCTCAAAGCACCTTTAAGGATACAGTCCAGTTAAATTATAATCCAGTTAAAATGAATCCACTGCTTGATCAAATGGTTTATGTTGACACCAATTCATGTCAAAATATTGCCTGGCCAAGTAAAGGAAACTAACTCATTTCATCAAATATTGTCTTTGATTCAGTGCCCCATCCTGAGCCGCACTGGAAAAAATCCCTTTCCCCAGGAAGGAAAACCACCAAAACCAGCAAGGGTCATCTACCTTGACTGGTGGGAGTCCAGTTCTTGTACCCGACTTTACAAAGAACTGATTTTAAATAGGATCTTTAGGCTCTTTATGTTGTTTGTAGCCTCCCTCAAAGACACAGCCTTTGTTCCCATTTCTTTAGCTGCATCTCTAAAAAAAAGACGCATCTGGACCTTCAGCGGATCCATCTACTGTTGTCTAAAGGCTCACCAGAAATGGTCTCCATGGAAACATGTCTGTCAAGAAGCTGTTCTTAAGGAAGGGTAACAGGGAGAAAAGGCTGAAGTATGTCACTTGACACAAAAACTGGACTGAAGATCAATGGAAACAGGTCTGATGGAGTTCTGGGATCCTGCCCAGAACCCAGACTTTAACATCACAGAAGCAGTGTGGGAATAAAACAGACATTTCTTCTGTCTGAAATAACACCCCCAAAATAAATTTAGATTATCTTCACACATACAAGGGCTGCATGTCTATGTGAGATTACTACAGAAGTGTCAGAATAAAGATGTGTGTTACTGTGTCAGAGTATGTTCACCTGTAGAAACTGTGCTACAGCAGAAGGTACAAAGTGAACCTGAGCAGTTTTCCAGGTGTTTTAATAGAGGTGTTACACAGGTAAATATCTCAGGAAGCCATTGGCCGATGATGATGATGATGATGATGATGACCTCTATCAATGGTCAGATTCAGGAGAATCCAGGGATAGCCCCACATTCACCTTAGAAACACCATGAGGATCCAGAAAGATCTAGTCTATGATAACAAGAGTGAATACTTCACTATAAACCTCCTTCATCTCCATGGAAACCAGCAGGACCTTCATGATCCATGTCAAACAAAGGCAGAGTCATAGGAGAACACACTAGCAGAGTTTCAGAGCTGGAATCAAACTTTTCACCACAAAACAGCAACAGTAAGACACGACTTCTGATCCTGGCTTCTAGCTCCAGAGTTTCTGTCCCACCGTGATGAGACAGACATCTTTGTAACCAGCAAAGTCTCTGCTGTCATGTGACACCTTGTTTGTGTGGTTTGCTTGAAGTGGAGAAATCAGCAGAAGCTCTAAAGTGGACAGTGTTCTCATGTTTTTCTTACATTCCCTTATAAATATGTTTGGTTTGGATGCCAGTGCTTGGTAGAGTCTTTTAGCTGCGTTTCTCCTGTCATGTTGCTATGCTACGTGTTAGCATTGCTGCTTCCTGGTGGCTGCAAACATCTTCTGTACTCCATGTATGACATACATTGTATGTCATACTGCCCCCTGTTCACAATAAGAGGTTAAAGAAATGAAGGTGTCGAAGAATACAGCTTAAATAAATAAGGCGTTTATTTTATTTCAATATTTTCATTATTTAGTACTTTTTTCATTTATCTGATGTCATTATTAAATCTATTATTTTCCTTTAGGGATTTATAGTGTTTTTTTTTTTTTGTTTTTTTTTTTACAATTATGTTCCAACAAATTTTTGCACTTTTTTGTGTTTTTTCTGTCAACATATAAAAAAATACTGGGCGGATCAAGACTTTCTCACGGTATTGTTTCTCTATATTGTTATACTAAAAAGTTTATTCCATGTAATGATATTTAAATAAATGCATAAGAAACTCATCTGTAATCTTGGCTGGAGACTGACAGACGGACCTCCAGGTACAGCTTGGTAAAAGACACGTCTCTCTCAGATGGAGATGGAAGATTCAAAAAAGCTCTGTGTGGCGATTTTGCATCCTTTTAATCATCTTTGTCCTTTTGGTGTTCTGCACTTTGTGGTGGTCGCTCTGGGTCTCTTTGCATGCATTTTGTGTCTGTGATGCTTTTGCATCTATTAATATTAATTCTGTCCTTTCTGAGGCAGTTCTGTCTCTTTGTGGATGTTTTGCATCTGTTTGGTTCTGTTTGTTTTGCATGATTTTTAATTTGTTCTGTTATTCATATATATGTGTATATATTGATTTACATGTGGCATCCTCAGGTTCATAAAAGAAGAAAGTACAACCTCTTTAAATTTTTATGTATCAGAACAAATTGAGGTATTCAGGTATGTGCTTGCACTCTGATGTTTGCTGGTTACACTGCATTGGGGATAAAAGAGCACTTTCATACCAAGGGTGCTCTATAGCGCCGCCCTGAGGTGAGCAGCAGAACACCTAGTTACAGATACAGTAGAGCTTTACTCAGCAGAGCTGAGTTCATTTCAAGTGGCCGACTGTCTCCTGCTGGTTTCACTACCCTTTTCACTATTTATCTGTCTGTCTGTCTGTCTGTACCCCCGCCCCCCACGAAATCGGAAGCCGGTGTTACACCATAATTTGTGACCCATCAGAATCCGTGACCACAGGGGGCGACAGTGTGCATTTCTCTGTACTTAGCAACGTCTTGAAATTTCTTGTATTTAAGTCTAAGTTAATTATAATGCAGGTACAGTTAAGTCACACGTTGTGATGGCCATCTGAAATGGTGACCTCTGTGATCCTGGCTATGTGAGGGTCACATAAAGATAGAAGAAGACTATAACAAAGGTGACCTATATTAGCATTTATAGTACCCATCACAATGTGTGGTTTTACTGTAACTGCACTGGAATGAATTCATACTTAAATACAATTGTTTTCCAGACTTTGCTCGTCTTCTGTACATGCAGAGAAATGTACACCGTCGCCCCCTGTCGTCACATATTCTGATGGGTGACAGATTTTGGTGTAACGGCTTCAATCAGCACAGCGATGGCGGTTGGAAGAGGTGAGTTTTTTCGGAGTTTTATGAAGGGTCTAGAGAGAGTGCCTGCTCAAACCGCTCCGACGTGGCGACAGCCGGATTGCGGCAGAGGAAAGCCGGGTGTAGGTAAAAGATTTGCTAGTCTCAAAAGAGAAAAATATGGAGAAGGTTGGACGACGACGCGACCAAAGACAAAATGGGGCCCGGCTCTACTGACTAAGCCCAGGTGATGGGGCGTTCACTCAAGTTGATTTTAGAAGATAGGTTTACTTTTTCTAATAATTCCCTTTAAATTAAATGAAATTATGACACGGCATTTTCCAGTTTATCCCCCAGCTACCCAGGACCAAAAACAGACTTTTCCAGAATAAATTCCAAAGAAAACTTCATGGAAAGGTAAGCTAATTTAGCTCGTGTAAGCCGTTGGTACTGGAGTAGAGCGAGAGAAGCTTTTCTCCGATGTGATTGGTTGTGTTTGAAGTGAAGAAACTGTGATTGGTTGCTTCAATAAGTGGGTAGATTGTGATTGGTTGGTATGCTTTTTGACGACGAGCGGTGGAGGAAGAGTTTTAGAGGAGATTAAGACCACCTTACATTAGATATAGATGAAAAACACAAGCACTTTAACAGGTTAAAGCTTATCTTATCATCCTTTAGATGTTTAAAATCCCTATTTCCCTCCCACATGTGGAACCCCTCAAGATAAGACTCACAAAATCTAAACTGGTGAAATAAATAAATGAAAAATACTGTATTACTATATATTATTAGGTTAACTGAGGTCTCTTGGGAAAAGAGGTAGTCAGTGGAACTACCTGTATATATAAAAAGTTAAAGCCACATAAAAGGACACAGGGATCTGAACTAATCAGTGTAAACATTATTGACTGAGTCTGAAACAATAATTCTGGTCGACATAACGACATCTTTTGCTCTCCAGGCTTCCGTCTGAGGTTCTGATCAAGATTCTGTCGTACCTGGACGTCTCCTCGCTCTTCTGCATCGGCCATGTCAGCAGACTCTTCCGCCAGCTCGCCAACGACGAGTGAGTTGACAGTTGATGAATCAGGAGGGAAATATTTCATTTGAGACGGCAGAACTGTTGGACTCAGCTGTCATGTATGTCTTCTTTAATTACAAACCATATCAGACGTTCTAAACTGAAACTTTACTTTTCTATTAGTTCCAGTTTCTGTCTGCTCGGTCTGTAGTTTTTTTTTCCCATGTGAAGTAGTTAAAAAAGTATTCAAAAATAGTTTATGTTTACAAACTTCTGGTTTATAAGTGTGTTTTTAAAACTGAAAATAAAGCAGCAGTGATCGATGATGATGATGAAGTTGGGGGGGATCTGTCGAACCACACAGTGATGGATGGGGACAAAACTCTCCACCCTGCATCTGTAGGGGGAGGCAGAGACCGGCAAGCTTAAATTTCCTGCCTGATTCTGCGTGGTGGACCAGATGAGGCCCTCGTGAGCTGTAGACCCGGCTACATGGAGCTATGCATCTCCTTCCTCTAGCTCTTCTACTACTTCTACCTCTTTTACATCTTCTTTATTTTATTTTAGCAACCTTTTGTTTTACCAAGCAGATGCTTGAGATCAAATTATCTTTTTTACGACACAGCCTGAAAGATAAGACCAGCTTCGGCTGTTTCATCATCATCATCATCATCATCTTCTTTAATAATAAAATAATAGATCATTACTGTTTATATTATCATCATTATTAAAGTTTGATCAAATATTTAGTCAGTTTAAATCTTTTTGTCTCTTTAATTGTATGATCAGTGATACATGATCAGTAATTCTGTATTCTTGTTATAGAAATTAATTAACTACAATTTATTGTTATATACAGAATAATTATATTTTTACAGTATGATAATCCTTCAGATCATTATGATCAGTTATTTTTAAAATATTTTAAAATGAAGCAACCAGTTTAAGTCTGAATCTGTTTTTTAATTATTTTATTTTATTAAAAGTGATTCCTGAGGATTAAAGGTCAGATTGTTTATGACTAGACACACAGTCCTAACAGTGAACCTGGTATCTAATTATCATCAATATTCTGATTAGAGGCTCCAGAACCAGAAGCTTATTTACTATAATGTACATTTAATTAATAGTTATAGTCACACATTTATGACTCAGCTGTTATTTATGTTTTTTAGTACCTTTTTTCCATGTTCTACCTTTTTATATGTTATGTTTTATTTATAATTTGTACTTTGGCTGAATTAAAAGAAAAGTGTGATAGCTGCATCTCCTCCAGCAGCTTTGAGTTCTGGATGAACCATTTTGGTTCATGGTGGTTCGGTCTGATGTTAAACAATTTGGTGCTTTAAAATGGTGGTAATATGATTAATTGCAGTTATAAAATGATATTAATTCACTAATCTGTTGATGTGGTCTTTGCTCTGCTGCAGCATCTTGTGGCAGAAGATTTATTTGTCCGAGTTTGGGGGGTGGAAGCCAAAGTCGGTGAACGATGTGGTGGTGATGGATGACCCGCGGGAGGTGGAGAAACAGTCAACGGGTCGCTGGAAGATGATGTACCTTAGAAACATGGCTGAACATGGCACGAAGATGTGGAGGAAATATCTGAGGGACATCAGCCCGTACACCGCCCTGCCCAGGCAGACGGAGAGGGTCCTCAGGTACGAAACCCAACATCACCACGATTTAACTACAAGAAACTGAAGCTAGAAATCTTTACCAGAAAACCTAATTAGTTTGTTATTATATTTACTTTATATTTAAGATGTCCCAGATGAGGCTGACGATATTGTTATCTATTCTTCTGCATTGACTCTAGGGCTGAAAATAATGACTATTCTGATGGTCGATTAGTCACCGACTATTAAAACGACTAGTCGACCAATCGGATTATGTATCTCATGATTATTATATATGGCTCTTATTTCACTTTCAGCTTTGAAATCTTGCATGAGGTTGTTAAGTAAGTCCGACGTGCCTCCTCTTTAAATGTTCGAGCATTGCAGACATACTTCCGTGGTACACAAGCTCCGCTTTACAAATCTCACATGTATTTAATTTATTTTGTAAGTTTAATGTGAAGTTATCCCAGACTTTTAAGGTTCTCCGCCGCGGTTTTCCTCCCTGTTCCGGCACCATATTTTTCCCCTGGCAGACTTTATGGCGCATGTGCAACTCTCAGCAGAGATAAAAAAAAGAAGACGATGTCTCACTCTCTATTTTTTTCCCTCTCTTTGTGCATGTGCATTGTGCAACTCTCAGCAGAGATAGGATTAGAAGACGATGTCTCACTCTGTAGTTTTTTTTTTTTTTTTGCCGACAATAGTCGACGGCTAAATTCGTTGTCGACTATTTTTATTGTCGACTATTGTCGACAACGTCGAATAATCGCGACTCAGTGGTCGCTCCTGATGGAACTGCCACTGATGTTAACACTTTCAAATATTTGGGTTTTCTATCTATCTATCTATCTATCTATCTATCTATCTATCTATCTATCTATCTATCTATCTATCTATCTATCTATCTATTTATGTGTATATATATATATATATATATATATGTGTGTGTGTGTGTATATATATAAATATATGTGTATATATAAATTAGTGCTGGGCAACGATTAAAATTTTTAATCACGATTAATTGCATCATTACTCGCAAAATGTCTCTTTAAAAGAAGGCCTACAGCTTTAAAAAGAAAATGCAGTAAGTTTTGGTAACTGTCAGGCGTCTCTAAGCTGCGATTCTGGAGCTGCAAGTATCTCTCTGGACCTCCCACAATGCCTCTAAATACGTGGCTAAAATATTTTTTTAAATCTATCTTTCTTGTCATTAGGTTGGATACCAGGGACTTTTTTTTTTCTTTTACATGATTTTCCACAAATATCTACATTCCTTAGCAGAAAGTCTGTGTATACTCTTTTTTTTATAAAGGTTTTATGTTTTTCTTAATTTTAAAACCTAAAAATAGAAATAAAAATGTGGTTCTTCAAAAATAAGAATTATCCTATGGTGGCTCTTTATTAAAAATATATATTAAGCTGACATTTTAAAAAGTCTAGTAACATTTGCATCTCTAAAGGAGTTTTATTTAGCTGGCTGAGGGAAAAATGGCTTTTTGGATTAGAAAGGCTGCAGAACCCTGAACTAAACACATAAACAGGTTTAGCAGCAGTTTTCTCTTTAAACAGCAACAGTTAAAATATTTCTTCATATATATTTATAAAATCAAATATTTATGAGAAAGAAGGATGAAATGTTCAGGATTTACTAACTAAAAGGTAAAAAGTCAGCAGGATGAATTTAAAGCTGTGAAGCTGCTTCCTTCTAAACACAGAAGGAACAATATGTGATGAATATCAGCATCATTCTTCTTCTTTCTTAAGTTCCAGACAGAAAACATCTCTTCATTTTAATAAACCCGCTCTCTCCTGATTACATCATCACCGCTGCAGCGATTAAAAAGATTAACGGCTTTAATTAAGCGTTGCGTTAACGCGATTAATGCGTTAACGTGCCCAGCACTAATATAAATATATGTGTGTGTGTGTGTGTGTGTGTGTGTGTATATATATATATATATAATATATATATATATATATATATATATATATATATATATATATATATATATATGTGTATGTGTATGTATGTATATGTATATATATATATATATATATATATATATGTATATATATATATATATATGTATATGTATATGTATGTCTTTAAATAGGACCCCCCCAAAAAATGTACATGTGATTCATATATTATGTTGTATTTTTGGTCTGAGTCAGTCTTGTCTTTTGGGTGTACCAAAAGCTGGTGGAGTTTTATGTGGTGTTGCTGTTGCATTGTAGTACTACTTGGTTTGCTCCGTCAGGGTACGGATCCACAAGGCCCCCAAAAACTGACCAAATTACGCATGTAAATGACACAAAGGATGGAGGAAATGGCCTGTATCCGTATTTAGTGTAGAACACAAATGGGCCTTCAGTCCTAGATTAGCTCTAATCATCCTTTCTAGTTACTGGGTTAGTTTAATCCAAAATAAGATACAGCTTTGGCTTATTTAATCCAAGTCTCTGCAAGTGGCTTTGAGTTAAGTCACCTACAACATTGCGTTGTTGGGACTAGCCTCCCAGACTAAAATATATGGGTTTATTTTTACCTCACGTTTGTCTTCCAGGAACCTGAATGTGAGCTGGGAGCTGACACTTTGCAACAACTGGGGCCAGAGGAGCACGTTGGAGCAGAGCCGTGTGTATTTCTTTGAGTCCTCTGTGATCGTCCGCTGGAACGGAGGCAGCTTCCTCAAATACCATCACATCAGCAGCATCCAGCTGTACGGAGTCAGGAAGGAGGCGCCGAAGAGCCCCGAAGCCAGGAAGTATGACACACTTCCTCTCTGTATCGGCATACCTGGAGGATATGTATTGGCTTTTTTATTTTGATTCGACACACTGATTTTATTCAGTAGCTGATCTTTGTGGCTTTGAAAAACATAAAGAAAACCTTAACTTTCAGGTGATCTGTCTTTTCCAAAGAGAAGCCTGATACTTCATCTGAAACATGAGCTCCGCGTTACCAAACCTACTTTTTAATTGATGGACAGAGAAAAGTGTCTGAAATGTCCGAGTCGACCTGAACGCCCCCCGCAGAGGTAATGACCTCCATCTCCTCGGGTTCTTTACCTGACATCAACCCCAGATCATCAGTGATGTTGGAAATGTGAACACTCATCTTTCTGTGTTTCACTGGACCGAAGTTTTCCTCGACCGACCAGATCAATGACTCATCACTGAATATCACTTTCAGCCAATCATCTGCTTCTCTGCAGGTTCACTGGAACCTGGTTTTCTTCTGTTTCGCTGTTGGTGATGGTGGATGTTTGGTTTTTCAGTGTGGAGTTTGCATGTTCTGCCCGTGTATCCTCTCCGGGTACTTCGGCTTCCTCCCACCGTCTGAATACGAGCAGGTTAATTGGTTACTCTAAATCGTCTCTAGGAGTGAGCATGAGTGGTTGTTTGTCTCTCTGTTGGCCCTGTGATGGACTGGAGACCTGTCAGACCCCTCTATTGGACTAAGTGGTGTAGAAAATGGATGGACAGATTGGCAAAACGTTTTCTAGATGATATTCTGATTTTTTTGTTGCACATGCTCTTAATAAATATGCTCTTTTTATTTGAAGCAAAAGTTGTTTTTCTTCTTCTGTTTTCCCATCCGGAGTACACCTTCATTTACATGTAGAAGATGGAGTACAGAACCTTTGCAGACTTTCCCAGCCCCCCATCGACGGCTAATCCAGCATCCACCTTGCATCCTTATACCTGTTCACCTTATACACCACAGACTTTCAGTACAACTCAGAGTCATGTCACCTTCAGAAATATTCTGACGACTCTGCAGTTGTTGGGTGTATAAGTGGTGGACGGGAGGAGGAGTTCAGGGGGCTGGTGGACGAATTTGTGGAGTGGGCGGGTAAGAATCGCCTGCTGCTTAATGTGGACAAGACCAAAGAGATGGTGTTAGACTTCAGGAAGAAGGGATCAGCTCCACAGCCCCTCTGCATCCTGGGTAGTGATGTGGACACGGTTGAGGAATATAAATACCTGGGAGTGTCTATCGATAACAGACTGAGTTGGAAGACCAGCAGCACAGCTGTGTACAAGAAGACCTGCAGCAGACTCTACTTCCTGAGGAAGCTGCGGTCGTTCAACGTGTGCAGCAAGATGCTGGAAATCTTTTACCAGTCTGTGGTGGCCGGTGCCCTGTTTTCATCTGTGGTCTGCTGGGGGGGCAGAATTGCAGCCAGTGACACCAACAGACTGAACAAACTGATCAGGAAGGCTGGCTCTGTCATTGGCTGCAGACAGGACACTTTATAAGCAGTGGTGGAGAGGAGGACACTGAACAAACTGTTATCTATCTTAGATAACCCGGACCACCCTCTCCACCCTGTGCTGGACAGACAGCGGAGCTCCTTTTCCAAAAGGCTCAGACAGCTTCGCTGTCTCAAGGACCGCTTTAGGAAATCTTTCCTGCCACACGCAATAAGACTGTTTAACTCATCATCATGGTCTCAGAGATAACAATATGAGTGACTGTTGTAACTGGTGAATTTTTGCACTGACTGGATCAACCTTGCACAGTTAAACTCCTCATCTTCACTACTAATCATTGCACTGGACTATATTATTTGCTGGCTATTCTCACTCTTACTGTGTATAGCTAAATATCTCCTTGTATAAGTCTTGTAAATATTGAAATTTTTATACTGTTTTTTATTTTTTTGCTACCTTAAGAAGCACAACTGCTAAATGACTGTACCGCTGCAACACCTAAATTTCCCAGCTTGGGATGAATAAAGTACTTCTATCTATCTATCCTACCTGTACTGCTTACTCTGGTCTTATCTGCTGCTCTGTCTCTTTCGTTTCCTCTTATCCTCCGATAACGTCTTGTGTTTCTTTGCCATGTTGCATGTTCAAAACGGCCGGTGTGTTTATCCTCTTGCTAGCGTGTGAAACGTGTATAAAGCAACACTCTGGGAGCAAAGTAGTGAAGTGATTTCTCGGGACACTTATTTATATTAATGACTGCAAACATGAAGGTTGGTAAACATATTTTAATCTTGTAGGATGAATGTACACAGAGTTTATGTTAATTGCTTTATTGATTAATTGTTCATGGTGTGTGTGTGTGTGTGTGTGTGTGTGTGTGTGTGTGCGTGTGTGTGTGTGCATGCATGCGTAGCAGAAACCAGGAGTCTTCCATGTTATGCTCACCTGCAAAGACAAGATAATGTGATTGGTTTGGCTAAGCAGCGAAGAAACGGTTGTAGTGAACTCAGTGCCATGATGCTTTTAAGTAAAGTAGGAAAAATGAGCAGTTTGTGTCTCCCGGACTGGTGCATGGACAAAAATGTCTCCAGGTGTTCATGAGCCTTTTGATTGGTTTCGGGGGAGGGAACTCAAGGTTGGAATTAGGCGAAGGGTGAGTTTGTGGGAATTACTTTCTCTAGTTTTGGTTAATCATTGGTTGGTTGCTGTGCGGTGCCATGGAACAAAAATGTTGACGTTCCACGTCACGCCCAGTCGTTTTGCCTCTAATGTGCTTTCTCCGTGATATTTGCCTCAAAGATTGTTAACTTCAGTTCTCATTTTCAAAGCCTGAATATCCAGCCGTTGAATAAAAGAGTTTTGTGTCATGTCACCTCCTGCACACTCTCATCTCGTCCAGGAGTTTTAACTGTCAGGTTTACATCGACCAGCTGATCAGATGGTGGCTGTAAACTTGTGGTGGTCAGTTACCTTATGTTCTTCTTTTCAAACAGACTCTTGATAAAAGTGAATATTTTGTGTCTGCACATAAAGAAGATGTTGTTGGATGTTGAACTGCTGTTGTGGACTCTCTTTCTGAAGGTTTTTTCCCATTGAGCTGTTTAGTTGATAACTACTGATGTCCAGGTTGCACACTGATTCTCCTCCACCTCCTCCAGGCCCCGCTGGCGCTCTCTGATGTTAAAGGTCGACACAAAGACTTGCCCACAAAGCTTCATCGGTAACGACGGGCTGATTAAAGCATTCCTTCTGCCACCGGGCGTCATCATTGGCATCTGGAGGGTGAGGGTCCACTTGGTCAAAACATCTGTTTCTGACAGAAAATCAGTTCCTTTGTACCAATTGGACTAACGCTGTTATTCACAAAATGAAAAGTGTCTCTGAGAAGAATATAGACTCTTCGTCCACTTTATCAGGTCCACCCTGCTAGGACCAGGTTAGACCCCCCTTTTCCCCCAGACCTGCTTTAATTCTTGGTATCATAGCTTCAAGGTGTAGGAAACATTCCTCAGAGATTTTGCTGCATATTGACATGACAGCATCACACAGTTGCTGCAGATCCATGATGAGAATCTCCCTTTCCACCACATCCCACAGCTGCTCTGACAGGCGGCACCCGGTGTGGTCTTCTGCTGCTGTAGCCCATCTGCTTCAAGGTTGGGCATGTTATGTGTTCAGAGATGATGTTCTGCAGACCTTGGTTCCAACCAGTGCTTACTGGACTTCCTGTTGTCCTTCTATCATCTCCAACCAGTCTGCCCATTCTCCTTTTCTTCCTCATTCTGATGCTCGGTTTAAGCTTCAGAAAGCTGTCTTGACCGCGTCTACATGATATTAGATATTTGTGAAACAGGTGAACCCGATGAAGTGTTAGATACAACTTTACTGGGCTCTTTCTGATATTGTGTATATTTTTATAGTGTGAACTTTAAAGTGTAAAACTGTGTATATGTGTCTAGGGTCAGAACAGCGTGGCCTTCATCATGGTCAGTCTGCACTTCCACAGGTTGGTGGAGAAAAGTGTGCTGGGATCTCCGACCTGGTGAGCTCACGACATCATTTTTACTTTCTGTGATTTTAGTGTTTAGTGTATTCCCAGGGCCGGGTATCGTCACTAATTTGTCTTATTCCAGATCAGGATTAAATGGTTTCATACAATATGTGCCGATGTCATCTTTCTAGTCTTCATGTGTGTACCTGCTGAGATTATTTTAGCTTCATCAGGTGGAGATCAGTGAGATGAAGGTGGTGAACTTAGAGCTCCACCTGCTGGATGTAACGTGTCACTGCAGCTAGTTGTAATCAGATTAATTTACAGTGGAATTAAGGATTATGTTCACCTGAAGTAACATTATTATTATGATAAAAATTCAGAACAGATTTAAATTTCATTTGCTATTTTTAATAGAATAAATTTATTGTCCGTCATGCTGGAAGTTTATTAAAGTTAGAGCTCCACCTGTTTAGTTTTGTTTCTATGCCCCGTGTCCTGCAGCCCGTACGCTGAGCCCGTGGACCTCCTCCCTGCGGGTGACTCGGACCCTGAGTTGGGTCTTCACGGCTACTCTTTGCACTTCGTCCTGCA
This sequence comes from Melanotaenia boesemani, assembly GCF_017639745.1. Classification (NCBI taxonomy): domain Eukaryota; kingdom Metazoa; phylum Chordata; class Actinopteri; order Atheriniformes; family Melanotaeniidae; genus Melanotaenia; species Melanotaenia boesemani. The sequence continues at coordinate 6,844,762 of NC_055704.1, forward strand.
CAACACCAGCACTGAAATCATGTCGAGATACTTTGGCCAGCTGTCCAGCCGCATAGGTAATCTGATTACACCAAGATCAGCAGATAATGTGTTTTGAACACTTGTTTTTAATTTAATTGAATTATTTTACGTAATGAAGAATTGAGAGAAAAACAAATATTAGTAAACATGTAAACTGAGGTGGGTCTGCTTTTCTTAAGTATGTAGTTATTTGGATTTGATTTGATTATATTTGACTTTAATTTTATTTAATTGTATGTAATTTAATTTTAGGTAATCTAATTTATTTAATGTATTCTAATTTTTTATTTTTAATTGAATTTAGGCTCATATTGTAATTTTTGTCCATTTTATTTCAGTGTAATTTATTTTAATTAACTTTTTATTTAATTTGAATTACATTTTATCTAATCCAATTTTAATTTAATTCATTTCAGTTTGATTTAATCTGATGTCATGTTTTAATTTGGTGTGTTTTATATGATTTTATTTCAGTGTATTTTGTCTATTACATTCAAATTTAATTTAAATAAAATTAATTTATTTTAATTATTTTTCATTAATCCAATTAGATGTTTTAAGTTTTGTTTAATTAATGTTTTTTCTGAACCTTGACATGTTATGGAACAGGTGGTTCATCAGCGTGTGTTAAAAATGCTGCAAAAACTAAAGGTGGATGTTGTGGATAGTGTGCTTGCGGTGTCCACATGTCAACATTAAGCACAAAATGTCATCAAAATATTGTTAGATCAGCTGAATCTCGGTTCATCCACCATATTAAACTTTGTTACCTGAGAGCTTCGCAATCGGCTTTTTTGTTACAGAAGTTGTTAAATTTTGTACAAAAAGGCTCATTTCTGCCTGACTTTGTGTCTTTTGATTTTGTTTTGACTGAAATGTTCCTGCGTTTTGTGATCAGTTCAGATCGAGCGCAGACTTGTGGAGCTGAGGGTCATCAACCGGACCAACTTGTCGCAGCACAGGTCGCTCTCTGGAAGCATCAAGCTGCCCTGGAAGAGCGAGGATCTGGAAGGCGCCATAGAGGTACGACTGTAAACACAAAACGACCCTTTCTGTGGTCTTTGATTCGATCCTGAGCTCAGAACTCCTCCTGCTGCTTAGTGCTGGAATTGTTTATAGAGCAGAAGAAGAAGGTGGTGTATTTATAAATGTTACGTGCTGCATTGCCTCTCCTAAAGTACTGTTCATGCTCTGTTGTTGAATTTGTTAATTTTAAAGTTTAAACATCACTTTTAATCTAAATCAGAGGACCCCAACCCTGGTCCTCGAGGCCCACTATCCTGCAGTCTTAGATGTCTCCCTGCTGCAACACACCTGATTCAAATTAAATGACTGACAAGCTCTGCACAACTCTGCTAATGAGCCATTAATCTGAGTCAAGTGTGTTGCAGCAGGGAAACATTGAATGTCTGCAGGACAGTGAGCCTTGCAGACTGGAGTTGGGGATCCCTAATCTAAATGACAATAGAAACAAATGTGTTCGTCAGGTCAGAGTTTACAGTTGAATGTGTCTGCGGTCTTTTAAGCTCAGCTCTGGCTCAGCCTCGGATGAAGAACCCAGATCTCGCCTTATTTTCAGCTCTGAATTTTCTCTCCTGCGTCACGTAGAACTGCTGCATCATGACTCTGACTCTGCTGGACGAGTTCCAGAAACCCTTCTGGTGCGTCAGCTCGCCCGTTTGCATCACCATGACAAAGAAGGTGCTGTCCAGGGACTACAAGGGCGATCACTTTCTGATGGAGTACCAGAATCCCGACGGTGAGGTGAAGATGATGCTGGTCTGGCTGAAGGAACAGAAGCAGTTCTTCCTCTTCAGCCTCACCGTCTACGTGACTGTTGCTAACGTCAACAAGCGTTTCAGCAGAGAATACTGAACCCAGACTGCGTCCAGTTTCAAGTTTCTGGTGTTTCCAGTGGAATCAGATGTTCAGGATCTCTGCAGGTTCAGCAAATTCAGGCTGGTTGAGAACAGAAGATGTAAAAGTCTCATGTTAACAAAGCCTAAAGTGTTTGAGGAGTTTTGACTTTGCTAAAAAGACTGATTTAGTCTTCTGTTGTGTTTATGACACTGAAATTGTTGATCTTTTTGTTAAAGTAAAAAAATGTACATGGGAAAAGAAAAGAAAAATGATGAAGCATGAATAATGATGCTATTTTGGATTTGTGTATTTACTGAGTATTAATTTCAATAAACTGTTTAATTCTGTTACAAATACATGACAACGTTTCAGGAAATTTAATTGCTGCTACCAAGAAGATTATAATTACATGGAGCCAGCACCCTCACATTGAACTCGAGCCTGTGGGAGCACTTCGACTTCTTTAGGTGTCTCCGTTTGCTCAGAAAGTCTAGAAGTGTGAGTGCGAAAAAAAAACTCTAATGCAGATCAAAGAAATGAACCCTGGTTAGCCTGAAAGCAGACGGGATAGCATTAAGTAAACCAAATACAGGAAGCTGACTACAACACAAAGGGCAATGTGGATAAACTCAATCAAAACATATACATACGTTAGAGAAGGGTATCCAGCTCTGGTCCTCAAGGGCTACATTCCTGCAGGTTTTTGATGTTTACCTGCTCCAACACACCTCACTCAAAGTCATTGTGCAGAACTTCATAGGCTGTTAGGTCCATGTAATTTAGGTTGTGTGTGTGTGTATGAGCAGGGAAATACTGAAAACCTGCAGGACAGCTGCCCTCGAGGACCGACTTTGGACACCCCTGCGGCTCTGGCTGGAAAAGATGAGAATGAGGTAAACCTCTGATAGCAATAATGTCTACCCAAGATCGCTAGGATCTGATGCAGCTCTATGTTTAGGTCTTACTTCAAACATGTTTTCCTGGAATATCCAATAGATTTTCTTCCAAGTTTCCACTTAAGTAGTGGTAGTCAAGTAGTCACACAGGGAAAAAAGATGCATCACTAATTGTTTAATAATCTCATTGCAGCCATCTGGATAAAAATGTAATTGTGATGTAACTAAAGATTTCCACCCCTAGTTAGGAGATTACAACTTGTTTGGGCTTGTAGGACATCAGTGAGCTTATTTACCTGCTGACTGACTAGTCTAAACTTAAGCTGAATTTATGAAGGAAACAGAAAAGAAAACTCCAACATTTTTCATCTTTGAGCCTTTATTAGTAAACAAAGATCTTTGCACTGTGGACCCATGTTTCTCTCTGTCATAAGATCAAGTTGTCCGAGTCAATTTGAGTCATGGCGGTTAAAGTCACTCTTCATATTTCTGAGCTTTTACAAGCTACGTTGAGGTATTTCAACTAGACTTCGAGAAAACAGCAGGTAAAGTGCACAGGACAGGATGGTGACTTCCAGTAAACATTCATTGAATTGATATTTATGGGTAGAGAACCTTTTTAACTGAAAATCTGATGTCACCAGAGATGTTTTGGCTCCAGTCCCTATTGGCAGTCACTGGTTTTACCCCAAAGAGAGTCCACTAGTAGTTTTGGTATAAAGAGCCTTCAAATGACATTGTCCAACAGTTCAGTTCATTTTCTTTCATTTATCCAAAAGAGACCGAGACATTCCTCTCCTTGGTGACACTCTATAGCTCCTCTTGGGAAATCCCAAGGCATGTTCTGACCATTAGAGGCGTATCCTTTCAGCAAGTTCTGGGTCTGCCCAAGGGTCTCCCACTAGGACAGGAATAGGCGAAGTCCGTCCCCAAGGCAGCAGTCCTGCAGCTTTTGGATGTTTCTTGCAACAGCACATTTAAATTAGATTAATGTGTCAACATGCTTGGAAAGAACATGACAGCAAGCTGTTGATGAGCACCATTTGAATTGAATCAGGTGTGTTGGAGCAGGGAAACATCTAAAACTTGCAGGACTGCGGCCCTCGAGTTGCCCTTCCCTGCACTAGGATATGACCAGAAAACCTTTGAGGTGGAGGCAACCAGGAGGCAGCCTAATCAAATGCTGGACCCACCTCAGCTGAATCATTTACGCCGCACTCCCTCCGAATGTACGAGATTCCTGCTTAATCTCTCAGGCTGGGCCACTCTCCGAAGGAAATTCATTTCAGCCACTTATAATTGCAATCGCCTTCAAATAACCCAACAAATGATCTAATCAAACTGATTGACAGTAGTGATGATTATGGGGGCAGAGTTCGAGCCACCATCATTCACCCAGGGACAGAAGTACGGCAGGAGTTTCTCAGCAAAGCAGCAGCCAGTAAAGGAGTAGAGAAGATCTGCTGTATCGACACTATAAAAGGAGACCAGGCCCTTATCATAATCCAGAAACACTCCCACCTTCTGAGGATGTGCCCTCGGATGCAGACGTACTGCAGGGGTATCGTTGGCCTCGACTTCATCTCCGTTTCTTAAAGTAATAGTCCAGAAACCATTTTCAGGTTTTACTGTGATACCCTCCTTTCTGAAGATGGACTGTGTGGCGACTCCTACAGTCCACTCAGTTTTCCCCTCAACCTGAACCTCGTAGTAGACTATTCCTGAAGAGAAACTCTGCTTTCCTAAAACACTGACACATTGATTAAATCTGTCAGGGCTGTCTGGGAGTTCCATCCTCACGTCACCATGGTGAACCCGTTTACTGTCATCAGACAGAATGAGATTAGGATGAGCTGTATCAGGATCCAGAGTCACCTCAACTGCAAACTGCTGGACTCTCTTCAGTTCAGCCTTATTTTTCTTGTTAATCACAGGACAAATGATCAGAGGGGCAGAGTTTGTTCCCTTACTGTTATTGGTACAGAAGTATGGGAGGAGATCCCCATTAAAGAGACAGTCCGTGAAGGAGTAGAGAAGATCTGCAGTATCCACGTTATAAAATGAGACCAGACCATCTTTATAATTCACACAAACTCCCACCTTCTGCAGACGTGACTTCATAGGGAGACACACTGAAGGGTTATCAAGAGCTTCATACACTTTGTTTTTTAACCAGATTGTCCAGAAGCCTTTTCTGGGGCTCGTAAAAATATCCCCCTTCCGGTTAATGGACTCTCTGGCCACTCCTATAGTCCATCTTGTTTTGTCTGTTACCAGAACCTCAAAGTAAAATATTCCTGATGAGAACTTCTCCTTTCCTAAGACACTGCCACAGTTATTAAATCTCTTGGAGCTGTCAGGGAGATCCTTGGCCACGTTGCTATCATACACTTGTTTTCCATCTTTGGACAGGACCAGATCAGGATGAGCTGTATCAGGATCCAGAGTAACATCCACTGCAAACTGCTGGACTCTCTCAAGCTCGTCTCTTATTGTTGCAACCTTACAAGTCCCGTTCACCGGATGATGTGCATTGGAATCTAAAACCAAGCAAAGAAAAGAACAAATACATATCATCACTTGGTCAAAATAGCTGCTTCATAGATGGATATATGTCTTTATGTATTCTGGTCGCTTAGTTCACCCTATAAAACCACAACAAAGGAAATCAGGTTGAAGATACATGTGATGTTAATTTTACCTTCTTCTGACTTATCTTTTGGTTCTTGGTAGTTTCGTAAACGGTCCACCAGATCGTTTCTGCCAATGTCCTCAAGGATTTTCATGGTTATCTTCAGAGCTCCAGGACCTTTATATTTCTCCATCATCAGATCAACTGTCTTCCACCTTTCTGCCAACTCGAGGTCAACTGGTAGGATGCCATCCTCCTTCAAATACCACTTGAATTGGTCAAAGTAACGTTGTTCAAGACACTGTAAAATCTTTAAGAGCTCCTGAGAAAGTTCAGCCATGTCAGTCATCTGTCCTGGAAGCCACCTGGAATTAGAGAGAAAAATTAAATTTCTCTGAATTCAAATAAAATTGTTACGTTCTGCTGAGAAGAACCCAGAAATATTTTTAGCTAAGACAATATTTAGGGACCAGATGAAGTTGGAAATTTGCCTGTAAACTACAGTAAGACAGTAATGCAGGAAACAGTTGGCAGTTCCAGAAATACATTTTAAAAGATTCATAGACCTAAACATATGTATTATAAAAGTGTAAGGTTAGTTACTTTAATCTTTTCACTATTAAAATCAATAAACAGAAAAAGGCTGCAGGATCATTCCCTTCTTTTCCCTATTTCATTAACAAAATGCAAATACATAAAAAAAATCATGTGTTTTGCTATTACTTTTTATTTTTCCACATTTATTTATTTTATGGGTATAATTACTTATTTATTTTCACACATTTGTAAAGATATCTTTCAGAAAAAATATAAAGTATTTATTCCATTTAGTTATAGAGTAGCTCGCTGTATGATGGAGTTTTGCTTTTTGGAGTAGTTTTCTGATAACTGGAAGAGGTTAAACTAGGATGGATAGTATGATTGAAACTACATGTTTATTTATTCAGAGCTTTAGCAATGAAAATATGTTTAGAAGAACTCACCCAGCTAAATCCAAAACAGCCTCATTAATACAGAAAGCATAAAAAAGATGTTCAGATGTTTCTGTCTTTAGTTAAAACTGGCCAGATTAAAATACAACCCTTTGTATGTGAGAAGGTGTTTACGGTTTTGCTTTCGACTCCCTCCGTTTGACCTCCTGTGTAGAGGAAGTTCATCCTCCACTTCCTCTTACGTCACCACTTGAATATGTCGTAGCCCAATGAGAGTGCTAGTGATTAAGTACTGGCTTTATAACATGGTACAAAGGTGCTTTTGTTTAATGGCAAATAATCATTCATAATGGCTTTCAGATTCTAAAACACATTATAGTTTCCAGATGTGAAAGATAACAAATTCATGCAAAAATAAACAGCTTGGGGGGAATTTCATATCATCAGGACATAACACGGGGGCGGGGGGTGGAAGTCGGCAGGAACTCTTGTATTTTTCTGACTTGCAGCTACTTGAAGAAGCCTCTGTCTGAATGCTTAGTTTCCTCAGTGTGTTGTGTAGGGGATGTAAAGAATTGTCCATTATGTTCAGCAGCTTGCCCAGCATTTTCATCTGGACACTTTGCTCCAGATCAGTCTCCAGCACAGATCCATCTTCTTGATCTTGATTCTTCAAAAATAATATGGTAGAAAACCCAACTGCTAACAGTCTGATGTCTCGTGTTTTTCTTTACCATAACATGTCTAAGTTAAAAAACAATCCCTCCTTTTAGCTTTGCACTAGCTCAACAGATGAAATCATCCAGACCCAAAATTTAAATGTATGCAATTTTTTTATTTAAGCACTTTTTATTGTGATTACACAGAGAAATATTTCCTAAAACCAAGCCACGTCTCTTATGCTGGGCTGCTTTTGTGCTTATGTAAGTTAGGCTACATCTCCACAGAGACAAAAAAGCTATTTAATTTTTAATCCATGGTATGTAGTACATATGCCTGGCCTGTAAGTGGTGCTGTAACGCTGCCACAGTCAGACATGGAGCATGTGCAGAACCTCCTTTTGGTTTGCACATATGTGAAGCAGCGCTATCTAGATAGTCTGCCCGTCAAGAACTGTATGCCTGTCCTGCTAATCCTCCGTCAGCACTCCCCTGATCCTCCACACCTGTCCCTGATCCTCACATTCCAGTCAAGCCAACCTGTTTCCCATTGACTCACCAGCTCTTATATTCCCCAGCACCACACTCACTCCCGGTCGGACCTTGATGCTCTTACCCTCATGGACCCATCTCCTCTCCTGTGAAGTAAGACGATTCCTGTTTATTCCCTGTCCAATAAAGATATGTTAACTGTCTTTTGTCTCTGTGAGGTCCATGCGTAACAATGCCAAGATACAAAACTTTAAACTTTGCTAATACTGATACGTTGAAATGTTGCAGTGGCACCAACAGGTTCGTTGTTAGTGTTGTACGAGTTCATGCTTCATGTGAACTAGTTCAAAGTTCAGTTCTCACAGGCTAAAACTAATAGTTCGTAGGTCAAAACTCACAGAAGTGAGTACACCCTTCACATTTTTGCTAATATTTCATTGTATATATTATATATACTCTCTCTCTCTCTCTCTCTCTAGTGGATCAATAAATTAAAAAAAACATTTAATCACCAGTATCTGGAGCTGCAAAATACAGTAATTCACATTATCATCAGAATAACGTGTACATTTCCACATGTGTGTAGTAATCATGACCACCTAAACTGTCTCTCCTCATTATACAAACTTAAGTCAGATCAATTAAGTCTGAAAAATAAAAAAAGATAGAACAAGTTATCCTTCTTTTTTTCCACACATACCCCCGCAGTGTCTTAATTACTCCAAGGCTCCGGGTACCCCCCATTTGAGAAACACTGGTCTAGAATAATGAGCTTTGGGTTAGCGTATGCATGCGGTCTATGAGCTGGAGTGGCCTGGGTGAGAGTCTGACAGCCTGACCTTTTGTCCCAGTCTGACCCTGTTTTGGGTTGTTCTACACTGCTGATTGCAAAAATAAAAACATTAAGATATTCATACACTAATCTTCATCAAGCACCATCAAGATCCAGATATTATTTCTTCCAAAAATCATATAACTGTAATAATCTGTTATATTTAAATTACCATTTAGAGCTGATTCAACACCCCTGCAAATGTAAAAACATGACCAGTTTAACCACTAACTTCAATTAACTATACCAGGGATTGTGTTATGGACCTCCTTTTTACCTTTAACATCTGCATAAGCACAGACTGAAAGAACCACACCAGCTCATACAGAAGAGTAGGATTTTCTGAACAGATATGAAAGAGGAAGTCAGACTGAAAACCACATGGTGGTAGTTTATGAGAAGAAAAGTGCTCACTTCCCTTTTGCAGGGTTAAACGCAAGGCTACTAATAAGTGTTATAAGAGTTCACGTTGAAAAAAAAACACTGTTATTTCCTGTGGCCCATAAACCTCCTCCCTTGGTTCTTTGTAAAATCATCATGCTTTTCTTTCTTCCCACTGTTTCTGCCATCGCTCCTTTAATGCTTAATGGTACTTTTTATTTACATTTTACCAGTAAACTGTCAAACCAACATCCTGTTTTTGACGATTCTTTAGGCCTCCTATGTGCCAGTATGAGCCGGCACCCAAACAAATGCCACTACTGAATTCTGTACAGTGTTCGCTGGATTTTATGGAATATATCTGGTCTGATTTCTGAGTAACTGTTTTTATACAGGCTAAAGACAAATTTGAGTCTGAACAGATAAGTGATCTTAAAGGTTTTGTGTCCTCCACCCACTGGGCTGCTAATAGCAACGCTATTGCTATCATATAATCTCTTGCCTACTTGCACTGCTACTCCTGCACTTCCTGATGGATTCTTGGCTGCGTCTGTATATATTTTTATTTAACTATAAAAATTGTCAATATATGACTGAACAGAACCTGAGTTACAGCTCCCTGCCTTACCCCTGCTTTTCCTTTCCAGTGACCAACATTGGCACAGTTGGGCTGATGTTTACTCCATCTATTCCCATTTTTAGCTGCTCTTTGAAACACTGTCCATCCAAAGCACTTATCTTCTTCTACACTTCCCATCACAGTTTCCCGGAATTGTGCAGTCCTTTCCTGGTTTGCGTATGGTTATAACAATAGCTTCTTTCCAACTTTTTGGCAGCTTACCACAGTCCCAGACTTAGGGCACCTTCGAAGTGTCACAGTTTTTTTCTCCTCGTCCCATCACCTCACCATGTTGGTCGCCACCATACCTCTTTTTCCTTCTTCGCTAAAATTGTTTGAACTGTGTATTTTAACAAAAGTCTGAGCCAGCATTTCTGCCTTTTACCCATTTGTTACAGCTGAGGTGTCAAGTCAGAGCAAAACCATAGTCTCTTCATTCCATTAATCTTTTTAACCATGTTCCAAACCTTTTTAATCCCTGTCTCTGAATTGCAGCAAAACTGCATAAGTATTTTAGCAATCCACTCTGTCATCCTTACAAAACCAGGGATTAACCTCCATGAAACCAATCATGTCTAAAACCAGGTACCAAGGTGAATAGGTTTGAAACTTCTACCATCTGTGTTCCGTGACAACAGCGTAATCGAACAGCTGGAGGATATGAAGTCAGTGTGATGAACGAGTATGAGTAAGGAGTATGCTAACGGTGGTTCCACACCTCAGGAGCAATACTTCAGACTGAGCTTATGCAGGACATTAATGGTCATAGAATGTGCTTTTGGTTACCTTAGATTTGCGGCCCTTCAAAGGCCCGTGGACATAAATTTAAACGATCTGCCCACTTTTATATATACATGTTGTGTCCTACACAACTTCTGTGAAGCTACAAAAGATGGTGTGGATGAACAATCTGTTTCTGGAACAACTATAAAAACAAGGTTCTTAACAAAAAAAGTAGCATGCTTGAAAAAAGCTGCATAGTGCAAACACTTTCCAAAGTCTTGAAATACAGTGTGCATGGTCCTTTAAGAACTATAAAGTTGTATAATACAGTCAAAGATGAACTTCGTCATCTGAAAACAGTGTGTGTCTGTATGAAAAGTGTTGCTTTGGTGTATCATGTGGGTGTGCATGTCCTGCAGGGTGGTGGGGTTGTACAGGTGTATGCAAATGATGGGTTGGTGTAGTGTGATGTGGGGTCATAAGAAACAAGGTGGGAGAGTGTTGTCCATATTTATCGCGTCAAATTTTTGTCAAAACCAGGGAGAGCAAAATAAACATGCTCGCGCGCAGATTACACTACCATCGCGCAGAAATTCATTTACCGAGAGGACAAAAGATCCTCTCGCGTGACAGACGACCAACTCCCGCACGCGTGTGGAAGGCCTCGCGCGCGCATTTTACGTTCCGAGCGCGCGAAGCTGGATCAGACGCGCGCGCGTTTCTGTCATGCCGCCCCCGTTCGAGGATGGCTGCGCTCTCGCCAGCGTCTCTGCCCTCGCGGTGACGTTTTACTCGCGCGGATCAAAATGTGTTTTGACACATGGGGCGGGACAAATGCCCATTCTATAAGCCTTCTCCTGATTGGTCCGCGTACACAGGAAGTTGTGTCAGGAAGACCTTGACTGACAAGACGGCTGGAGCCGGGACAGTTGCGGTGGTTTTGGCATTTTGGCAACGATACTTTGCTTAAGGTAAGTGTATGGAGTTAGTTTTGTGTTTTTATTAAATGCAAAAAAAAAATTATCTGAAAGGAAAAAAAATATATTCGGGTTGCGCAAGATGGCGACCGGTGCAGACATGTGAGCGCGATGCTCTGATACATTAATGAGTATCTGATTAAGATTTGAAGAGGCCAACGTATTAAGCAGCTGTTTAAACAGCTCAACGCCCACCAAACAAGATAGAAAACTTTTTAAGAACTCCTTGAAGACTCCAACGATTGGATATTAGTCTCCGACACGTGAGACAACGAGCTAGCTTAAGTAGCTAACATCAACACTACACACGTGAGTCGAAATGTCTAAGAGAGACGCAAAAAAGATCCCAAAAGAAAGTTTAGTGATGGATATGGATCCAGAAGAGGGCTTCCTCGGCTTATGTACCCCTCTTCCCGTGACTCCAAGCAAAAGCCCAAACCCGAAGAAACTGTGCGGAGAAAAAAAGGAGATGGACACGGTTTCTAACGCTGATATCCTCCAAGCCATATGTGAGTTAAAGCAGAGTTTCTCCATCTTTGAGCAGAAGTTGCAACAAAACACTACAGACATTAAAGAAGTAAAAGAAGTGATGAAAGGACTCAGCTTTCAAACTAAAGAAACAGAGGAAAAAGTGATAAAACTGGATAAAAGGGTGGACGAACTGAAAGAAAAAACCGAAGAAGGGGAAAGATACAGCAGAAGATGGAATTTGCGGCTCATCAACCTCCCAGAAAAGGAAACCGAAGATGTGAGGCAAGAAGTTTTCAAAATATTGAGCCAAATTACGCCAGATGAAAAAAACAAGCTGGGTTTCCTGGTCGATATGGTGCACAGAGTAGGACGCCCGAGGGAAGACAACAAACCGCGTCCAGTGATTATCCAGTTCAACATGCGGACCTTCAGGACCAAGATCTGGAGAGAGTCGCGCAACGCCGACATCCTGAAGAGGATGAACCTCCGAATGGCCGAAGACCTAACCCGCTCCGAGAAAGAATGCAGAAACAAACTGTGGCCTTTGGTGGAACAAGCACGCAAGGAGGGAAAAAAAACCAGATGGCAAGGGCCGACGGTCTTCATCGACGGAGTGAAATTCACAGCGTAAGAATCAAGTGCTGCAGACTATGATACTTAAGGTTAAATATGAAAAATAATAAAAAAAAATAAATAAATAAATAAATAAATAAATAAAGAAGGTGCACTACAAGCACTGTTAGGGTCTCAAACAGTTTCATCTCATGTACTTGATACTCATAATGTTCAGAGTAATTTCTAACCTTCCTTTAAAGTAGAGAGCTTCCATAAGCTCTTTTCTTGTGGTTTTCTCGTTATTGTTGTTCTTAGTCAGGCGGCATCTAGTTTTGTTTTTGTTTTACCTTTCCATGGCAGCTAATAATTTCATCAACCTTAAAATTCTCTCTCTCAATGTCAATGGTATACGAAATATAGCCAAAAGAAAGGCAATCTTTCTGTTTTGTAGAAGATCTAACGCTGATATTTTCTTTTTACAAGAGACACATTCCTGTGAAGATGACCGTAAATTCTGGAAAAGTCAATGGGGTGACCAACTTTATTTAAGTCATGCTTCTAACAATTCTGCTGGAGTAGCAATTCTGTTTAATAAATTTAAAGGAGATATTTTAGAAACTCACTCATCGGAAGAAGGTAGATGGATAATTTTAGTGCTGAAGGTAAACAATATCATTTTGATAGTAAATAACAATTATGGTCATAATAATAATGCTCTAGCAAAACATATGTTTGTCCAACTGACTGTAAACCTCATCAAGCTCAAAGAGAAATATAAAGAGGCTCATTTAATTATCGGTGGAGACCTAAATGATACAGCTGATGATTTAATGGACAGATTGCCAGCAAGAATGCCCTCTAGTTCAAGATTTAATGTAATTTCATATTTAAGTGAGCATCTTAATGTTATAGATGCATGGCGTTATATTCATCCTTATCAAAAAGAATACACATGGAGTAATGCTAGTGGCTCCTTACAATCTCGAATAGATGTGTGGTTAATATCCTCTTATGCTACGCAATATGTCTCTGACATAACACATACTTATGCCCCCTTCTCAGATCACAAAATGATAGTTATTTCCTTTATTAATCCTTTAGAAAAAAAAGCAACACTACGTGGTTATTGGAAATTAAACTGTAACTTACTGAAAAATGAAGCCTTTTGTAACTCTGTCAAAGCACTTGCTGGGAATATCTTCAATGGGAAAGAATTAAGCAATATACAAAAATGGGAATTCTTTAAATTTAAAATAAGAGAATCAGCCATTAGACACAGTAAAGAAATGAAGAAACGTAGCAATCTTGAAGAAACTGGAATCATGAAAGAATTAAATATCCTAGTAAATAAAGGTTCCCTTACTCTAGAGGAAGAAACTAAACTGATAAAATTGAAAGATGATTTAGATAAATTATATACTAATATGACTAAAGGAGCTTTTATTCGCTCTAGAGCTAAATGGTTAGAGGAAGGTGAGAAAAATACTAGCTATTTTTTTGCCTTGGAGAAAAGGAACTATAAGAAGAATAATATCACTTCTCTAAAAATAGATAACTCTGTAACCTCTAACCCAATTGAACTAGCTAACCACACTTTTCAGTTTTATTCTGATCTATACAGTTCTAAGTATAATTCAATAAAAAGTGAAGAATTCATTAATAATGTTAAAAGATTTACTCCCCAGATATCTAACAAATTTAAATTGGATTGCGAAAAAATTATCTCTAAAGCTGAAATTCTTGAAGCTGTACACAAAATGAAAAAAGGTAAATCTCCAGGAATAGATGGGTTACCGGTTGAATTTTACCAGTACTTTTGGGATATAATTGAAACCCCCCTGTTTGAGATGTTAAAAGAATGTATAAATACTGAAGAAATGACCACAACCATGAAACAAGGCATAATAACCTTGCTCCCCAAGCCAGACAAAGACCACCTTCTACTGGATAACTGGAGACCAATAACATTGCTCAATGTTGACTATAAAATACTCTCACTAATTTTCGCCAGGCGTCTAAGAAAAGGTTTAAATGAAATCATAAATGAAACTCAAAACGGATTTATGAATGACCGCCATATAAGCTGTAACATTAGATTCATCCTTGATTTAATAGATTACTCCGAATATGTTCATTCAGATGCTTTAATGGTATTTTTGGACTTCTATAAGGCATTCGATAGTGTAGAACATCAATTTTTATTTCAATCTCTCCAAACCTTTGGCTTCGGGGAAAACTTTGTAGCATATATTAGAATGCTCTACAAAGACATCAATAGTTGTGTAATGTTATCCCCAAATACTACCAAAAGATTTCCAATCCGTAGATCTGTTCGTCAAGGCTGCCCCTGCTCTCCTTTTCTCTTTCTTATAGTTGCCGAATTACTCTCAATACAAATTCGACAGAGCAATGCCTTTAGAGGTTTAAGGATATTTGACAGAGAGGTGAGGATAACTCAACTGGCAGATGACACAGTGTTGTTTTTGGAAAACAAACATCAAATAGAGACAACACTTAGGTTAATAGACACCTTCTCTATTGCATCAGGATTGAGACTCAACTTAACAAAATGTGAAATCCTGTGTCTCTACAATACAAATGAAACAATGATTTGTAAAATACCAGTTAAAAAATGTGTGAAGTATCTAGGAATTCATATTTCAAAAAATCTTACTGAACGTCAAGAAAAAATTTTTAAGCCTAAACTACAAAAAACCAAAAATATATTTAATATGTGGCTTCAAAGAGATTTGTCCCTGTTTGGAAGAGTTCTTCTAAGCAAGGCTGAAGGTATCTCCAGATTTGTATATCCTACTCTCTCTTTATATGTTCAACAATCCATCTGTAAAGAAATAAACAGCACCCTGATTAATTTCATCTGGAAAAACAGATGTCATTATCTAAAAAAAGAAATCTTGGCAGCACCAAGATGTGATGGCGGCATGGAGTTGTTGGACTATATGGATATGAACCACACTTTCAAGACAAAATGGATAAAGGAATACTTGAAAAACCCAGACTCTCTTTGGTACTTTATACCTCAGAACATTTTTGATAGAGTTGGTGGGTTGAACTTTCTCCTAAACTGCGATTATGATATTTCAAAGTTACCATTAAAATTATCCAAATTTCACCAACAAGCTATGTCAGCAGCCAAATTATGCTTTAATCATAATTTCTCTCCGCACAAGACCATTATCTGGAACAACGAATTCATAACTAGAGGAAACAAATCACTATTTCTGAAACATTGGATTGACAAAGGAATAATCTACCTAAATGATTTACAAAATGATGATGGTGAAATTTTTAGTTATGAAGAGTTTCTGAGATCTAAAGTCTTTCCGGTTACTTATAAAGAATTTCAAACAGTGATTAAAGCTATTCCCAGTGGCATTCTCCAATTAATGAAAGGGCATTATGAAAAGCAAGAAACAGAAAGGGATGAATTCACCTTCCTTATCAATGGTCGAAACATTACGAGTCATCATTGCAATAATAAACATATAAGAAGTCTATTTCTCAGGAAAAGAAAAATTACACCCAGAGGAAAATTTATATGGTCCTCCTCTTTCTCTGATATTAACTGGAAAGCAACTTGGCTCCTTCCACATAAATTTGCTATCTCTAACAAAATAAAAGAACTCCAATTCAAGATTATACATAACATCTATCCTACCAACTCTTTTCTAACAAGGTTTATTAACACTGATGTGAAATGTGTATTTTGTAATGGTGAAGTAGAAACAATTATGCATCTGTTTTATGAATGTTATTTTTCAAAGTTATTATGGAAAAAAATTGAAACTTACATTGCATCACTTTGCAACATATCTATTAATCTTACAGCCAAAGACATACTTTTACTCTATAACAACAAAGATAAAAAAATACAACACTTTACTAACTTAATCTGTCTAATTGCAAAATTCCACATACATAAAACGAAATTTTCCAAAGGTCGACCTTTCTTTTCTGTATTTAAAAATGATTTCCAAAGCTACATTGAATGCATAAAAAAAATTGACAACAAAAAATGTATACACACAGTTAACATAATCCAAGAATTTATTGGAGAATTGTAATAGTTATGCCTCCTTCTCCTTTAAGTTATTTGTATTACTTTAAGTTTATTGCCATTTGCTATGTATTTCAGTTATATATGCACTTTCTTTGTAACATTCTGCTCTGATTACTTAATGTTTATTTATGTCACATCTCTTATATATATTACCTTTATTTTAAGATGCCATGTTCAATTTACAATATCTTTAATAACTATGATTGTATATTGAAAGAATTCAATAAAGAATTTAAAAAAAAAAAAAAAAAAAAAAAAAAAAAAAAAAAAAAAAGAGAGCGCAGCCATCCTCGAACGGGGGCGGCATGACAGAAACGCGCGCGCGTCTGATCCAGCTTCGCGCGCTCGGAACGTAAAATGCGCGCGCGAGGCCTTCCACACGCGTGCGGGAGTTGGTCGTCTGTCACGCGAGAGGATCTTTTGTCCTCTCGGTAAATGAATTTCTGCGCGATGGTAGTGTAATCTGCGCGCGAGCATGTTTATTTTGCTCTCCCTGGTTTTGACAAAAATTTGACGCTATACATATTCACCACTCCCACTGAAAGACTGCACACTCTGTGGTTGAATTGAAATGAACTGAGGCAATATTAAAAATCCCTCTGTAATGGTGGTGTTGATGTTTGCAAGGTTGTTGTTAATCTGGGTCATGTTGCCATTTACCTGACCTGTAGAAAAGACTGACATTCTGGCTTTTTAAGGGGCAGAGCCTATACTACCATGAACAGCTTGTCAGGCCAGAGGGGAGAGAGAAGAGGAGAAGAGGAGGAGTTTCTTATGGTCCTAAAGTTAGTGATGCATTTTAATCCCTCGTTTGCTGTTTGTTTGTAATCCCACTTGGATGTTTGTGCGTGAAGTCCAAGTAAGTGATGTTTAAGTTAGTAATACAGTTTATTTAGTAAATAAACCTCTTCTCCCACTTAATTGATGCCATGTGCTGTTCACATTAGCAGTTCATGTGTGCTTCTAGCAGCTTTATGTTCTTGTAGGAAACCTGCATATTTGTGCCTTTAGGCTGCAATTGCACCTGTATGTTTGTATAATTAGTTAGGTGCTGATATATTATGTTATTTCTGTTTTAGAACACCACCCAATGACCTCTAGTGTGCATAAGGGACAAACTGTAAAGTTCAGTTGGCTTAAAAAAACCCAGCTAAAGTACCGGCGACTCGTTCTTTCAAACAGGAGTCACAACAGTGATTTGAACACTCAGACCAACACAGAACCGTCACTATCTTTCATGGCCCATGGTATCTGCTTAACGTCTTGAAGATTCCTCCAATTGCTCCAACATCCTCTTCTTCACTTTCAGGTCTTCCAGAGCTAGTGGGTCACCAGGAAGTTTCCTCTTCAACCTCTCAGCTCTGATGTCGTGAAGCCGTGTCTAGAATATTGTACACCAGAGAGTCAAGTGACTTCATTGGAGAAAACATGACCAATGCAATGTTGCAAAATGTTTGAGGAGACGATACAAATCATCATCCCAACATGCAAGTCCCTGTTATGCATATTAAAAGTAGAATACATACAAAAACCAAAAACGGGTGCAGCATAACTTTTAATTGTTGTTGTAAGAGTTCATCGCTAGATGTGAAAATAGTTTTCAGGTTTCAAATTATTGTGAACATATCTGTAGCAAATCGCTGCGCTGTTTAACCACAGAAAGTGTTAGACAGTCTGTTGATTCAGCGGACTGAGGTGACTCTGTGCTGAACTGTTCGGATGGGGATGTACTGCTTGACTCTGCAAGACTCGACTCTTCCACGTCTGCAGAGTCGATGGCGCCTTCAATGCGGCGGGTGATGGGAGAACCTCCCCAAACCTCCTCACACAGCTCAAAAAAGCAGCACCACACATCCCTGGCCACTCGAACGTCCAGTGTCAACTGCCTGCCTGTATTTCGTGTGGATGATTTTAATTTTGGTGGTAACCTGGGGGGTATTCCATCAGCGTAGCTAAAGAAAGCCATACTGTATAAGAGGAAAGCCTCGCTTGAGGCAGAGTATTACCTGCCTCATCTGCTGACTTTCTCTGCACTTTTTTGTACATTCAGTATGAATAATTCTCTCACACACACATTAAAGACATTACACAGACTGCGGAGAGTCATGGTGTATAACAAATATTTCTGTAAAGTTCATATTGGTGATATGCGGAGGAACAGAAATGGGCAAGCGTCATGCAACCCAGTTTGTATTGGATGACGTAGTCAGAGGTGAGGCACAGCTCGCCACTGCCTCACCCGGGATTTCTACCCTGTATCTGAGCTGGACATACTCAAATTCAGCCATTTTTGTGTAGAGTTATACTCAAAATACATTTTTAACACAGACCAGTGGAAAATATGAATTATTTTATGTACTTTTAAATTTCTTTTTTAACATGACATGAGGCAGGTGAAAACACAGCATTAATGGAGCTACCAATGGACGTCGCCTCCATAGAAAATGGGGGTGTTTTAACACACTCGTTTCCTTGTGAGAGAGTTCCACACCAGCACTTTTCCTGTCTTCTTTTTTAACTTGGCGACAGCCCATCTGTGTTTTATCTGTTCTAGTGGCTCTCTGGTCGTCTCTGTTTGTGCAGCAATGGCTGACAGTGATCAGCTGATCTGCTTTTGTTGCATTAGTTTATCGTTCAGCTGAGAAGGAGGAAACTAGCGGTTCACGGTTCACACTAGGGGTTGCATGACTTCAGATTTTTTTAAGTCGACACTAATGTGATGAAAGTCAAGTCGACGTCGACTAGTCGCTGGTGACGTCATTGATATTTTTTCAGTAATTAAAAAAAACACAGGAGGAGAGGAATGCTTTGCAACAACCTGTATTCACTGACAATGGTCAGCTGATACACAGAACTTATACATAACAGCAGTTAGGATCAAGTATTAACGGCAACTCTTAACAATATTATTTTTTTTACGTGACATACCTACATGTTATGTTAGGCTACATCTCCCACAGGTGCAAAAGAAAATACTGTAATGCACAAAACAATTTGGGAGGAAAAAAACACACAGGCAAGAGCCTGCAAGCCTAGTCATCATCACAGTCCTGCTCAGGCACAGGTTTTGTTTCCCTGTCCTGGTTTGCGTGCAAGAACACAAGCGCATCGACGTGAGCTGGGTGAAGGCTTGCCCGCTGTCACGTGATGGTATTTCCGGCCAGTGAAAAAATCCTCTCGCTCGGTGTGCTTGTCGCTGGGACAGCCAGGTAACGTTTGCACAGCTTGGCCAAACGGGGGAATCTGTCCACTTTCTGAGCCACCACTGCAGCGGGTTCTACATGGTGGGAATTTGCGGTGTTTGCAAATAATCACGGACCTCTTCGTCTGGGGTGGAATAATTCCCCGCTCTCCTTCCACTCTGATAGTGCGGGCCAAAAAGTTGTTCAAAATCCTGCTCGAGCCTGGCTTTTTTCCCTTTTACTGGTTCTCCCTCACCATCATCCACGTCTTCACTTTGCACACCCGGTCCCTCACCTAGAATAAAATGAATGACTAGTTTTATCAAAACTGCGCATTCACAAATAAAATGATTTAAATCATCATCATTAAGGTGATGACTAATTTCAATTAGCGCACTCACCTGTTGCTGCAAGCGACTCTGCCTCCTCCTCCAGCAGGGCATTCAGGTGGCTCTGGGCGGCCTCTCTTTTACTCTCTGGGATGAACTGAAGATGCTTGAACCGGGCATCAAGCATACAGGCCACAATAGGGATGGATTCCATCAGGTCATCCGACTCCAGCTTGAATCGTTTTTCTAACTGTTCTCGAACCGTCATCTTGAAGGTGCGCACTGCAGCAAGGTCAGATGCTTGAACACGCAGGGTGGTGTTGATCATGTTAAAAATCACTGGATATATAAAAGACAACCCCACATGCAGCTCACCACACATTATTTCAGTAGCCTTGGCCAGGGGCTGCAGTACCGGAATAAGCTGTTCCACCAGCTCCCACTGTGACGCTCTCATAGCGAGTGACTTCTGGACAGTTGGTTTTGTGACTGTTTCATCTGAAAGCACAGACTGCACAGCAATTCTTTGTTCGAACAGCCGCTGGAGCATGACGACTGTGGAATTCCACCGGACCGGGCAGTCAGTCTGGAGTTTGTTGGCTCTTATGCCAAGCTGTTCCTGCCGTCTCTTTAAGGCGCAGGTGGCCAGTGCAGAGTGGCGAAAGTGGCTCACAACTCTCCGTGCTGCATCAATGGCCTTCACCACATCAGGTAAGACTAAACCAGACTTTATTGTCAGCTGCAGCGTGTGTCCGGTGCATCCCAGATCTTTGGGGAACTTTTGACATATTTCCATGGCTAAGTTCATGTTACTGGCATTATCGTGGACCGTGCAAAACACCTTTATGTCCCACTCCTTGATTATCGCAGACAGACGATCGGCAATATTTACAGCCGTGTGCCTTTCTGGCATCATAGACGTGCACAACACTCGGGTCTGCAGTTTCCAAGCATCAGTGATGTAGTGAGCTGTTACAGTAATGTATGGGTCCATGGTGGAGGATGTCCACAGATCTACGGAGCCCCTCTGGTGACATGGTCAAAAAATAAATAAACTGTGGCCACGAAATGAATACAACGTGCACACGTTATACTAATTCGTGGCCCCGAATTAGTATAACGTGCGCACGAACTACTAATTCGTGGCCACGAATTACTATACTATGTCCGCGAAATAGTTAAAACGTGCGCACGCAATAGTAACTCATGGCCACGAAGACCTTATTAATGATATAATTCCTGGACGTTTGGTGATTGAGCGCACCCTCGTTAGAAGCTGCCAGGTGTTCGTGCCAAGAAACGTATCCCATGTGCTGTTCTTAAGGTGAGTGTCTTTTCTTATTACTATTAGTCAATACATTGTTATCTCGCATTTAGGCAGTTATTCATTTAGGCCTGTGTCTGTGACGATGGCATTAAGGGTAGCATATCTGCTAACGTCTCGCGCGATTATCCAGCTGTACACTGTTGCTAAACGTTGTTTTGTTATGCTAATATGTAGCTGTAAACACATTTGTGTCTTCAGGAGCTGCAGCCCATCACACACATCAGGACACTTTTCAAGAAGAGCTGCGGGGATTTAGGCGAACTAAGTGAGGTATGTTGAAGATGTCACGAAGGTGTTTCTCTTTTAATGTGGGTATTTCACCATGCTAACTACTATCTACCTCAGACCAAATCTGGCCCAGACGAAATTCTGTTAACAGTTTCAGCTTTAAATTAACTTAAAAGTTCCCCTTTCCCTTATTTCCTTTATAAGTAGTGTGTGTCATAAAACGCGGCGGTTCATACAGCAACAGCAGCGTTTAACGACGCCACAGGACCATGCCTTATAGTTACAGTAGTCCTCACCGTATCACGTTGCTAAGGCAACATGTAGCCTAACAGTGAGCACAAACTATATTGATTTGCAGGTTGTTGTTACTCTGACTAAATATTTGGACTCTGGTAAGTGGGTGCAATCCTGGTCTTGTGCGAAATTCAGTTCCCCGTGATTATTTGCAAACACCGCAAATTCCCACCATGTAGAACCCGCTGCAGTGGTGGCTCAGAAAGTGGACAGATTCCCCCGTTTGGCCAAGCTGTGCAAACGTTCCCTGGCTGTCCCAGCGACAAGCACACCGAGCGAGAGGATTTTTTCACTGGCCGGTCTTGTGCGAAATTCAGTTCCCCTGAAATAATCTGTTTCCCCTGCGTCGGGAGCGCGCACTGCAGCCAGAGAGGCTGCGCCGCCCGTCTGCAGGGCATTTCCGACCGATTTCACATCAAAAATGACTCCACGTAATCATGCCAAGGTTCAAACTTTAATTTTAATCGACAAATCCTGCTATATATATATCATATAGACAAAACAACAGTAACAAATAAACCTGGTCTTGTGTTTTTTGTTGTTGTTTGTTTCGTGTTGTTTTTTAATCGCCGAGAGAAGACCTTTCCAGCTTTTGTCATGTTCAGTTGAGCCTTACAGATTTCAGGTAGCTGGCGAACACTGTTTTTTAACACATTGCGTATATTTAGATTTTTTTTATTTATTTATTTTCATTTTTTATTTTTTGCCAAAATGGATGGAACCTAGCTGTTGGCATGATAGGAAGAATTAGACTGCTTAAAAACAATGAGTGTGGCTTTCAGGTAAATTCTTATGTAAAATATGACACATTATTGGATAAAAATGTATTTAGAGCTGCTTATTTTTGGTAGTTAATATCTGTTGTGTTTTTTCCAAAATAATCACCTCTTTTATTAAATGCCTTGTAATATTCCTTGGTTAATGTGATGTATGAGAACACGTGGCTCTTTTCAAAGGAGAAAAATACTTGTATAAAAAGTGAAGGGAAACACAATATTGTACACAATATATGAAAACATTTGCTCTGTATTTTCCAAAGTTACCAGGGGGAACCAAACATTTTAGCTGTCTGAAATATACTGTTCCCCCTCTATATCACAGGAACAGATTAATTTATCAGCAGGTCCCAAACTCTGGTTACTCCTCTCATCATGGACAACAAGTCCTGTGGATATGAAGACACTTGCTCTTTATCTGCCAAAGTTACCAGGGGGAACCAAATATTTTAGCTGTCTGAAATATACTGTTCCCCCTCTATATCACAGGAACAGATTAATTTATCAGCATCTTATATATAGTTACTTGCCACAACTGATTAATTTTGGAGGCCTTTGCTCTTTCCTTCCCACAGTTACCTTATATTAAAGAAAAATAGCAGGCATTCTTTTCAAAATAATTTATTAACATGTATCAGAACTAAACAAACAAGCACACCAGAACAAGCACACCAAACCAAGCACACCGAACAAGCACACAAACCTACACAGAACATGCAGGGCACTCAAAAAATTCCTCTGTTGGTGGGTTTCCCAGACATCCCTGGTGAAACCACCTCTGGCACATTTCACACTGGATCTAGAAGAGGGACAAATTATAGTCATTTTCTGTTCAAACGTATTCTAACTTAGCTGGACAGTATCCAAGCTTGTATTTTGCAAGGTAAAATTATAGTTTTTTCCATTTAACATCCTATTATTTTTTTGAATACTTATAAAATGTTGTTACCCAGTTGAAGTCTTTCTCACTGTCCATCTCTCCGCAGAAGTGGCACAAGTTTTCTAAATCATCTGATGAGAATATATTGAAAATTTTAAAACATAACAAAATAGTTTTTAATGTTTTTGCATAATCACTCTGCAAATCTTTAATTCAAAGTTTGTTTGTCTTTAGAGCTCAGTGAATTGCTTATAGATGTAACTCTGGCCACTCTGGTAGCTATTCAACATGTGTTAAGCACCAAAGCATTTTACCCACAAAGTGTCTTTAATAATGTACCAGTTTGTGGGAATATAATTAGTAATCAAATAAGTATTATGAACTTTATTAACAACAGATACTAAAATGGTTGCATTAGTTTATTTGTGGAACAAAAAAATAATTTTCTTAAATCAATGTTATTGTAGTTACAGTTGTTAGTGTAGTCAGTTTAGTCTAAGAAATCCTGTCCTTGTAGCAATAGCGAAATGTTTTTAACTGTGCTACAGTAACAATCAATGGTAACTTTAAACTAGGAAACTTTTTATTGAAAAAAAATATTAAATTTCTCACCACTGCTCTGGAGAAGTCTGACTGCAATGTCAAACCTGAGCTTGTTTACTGCCTGTCTGGACGCGGGGAAATCCACAGGCTCTTTGTCAAGGACTCTTTCTGCAAACTGTCATGTAAAGCTTTATTTAATGTCTTTAAATTTGAGAAAATATGATAATGATAATTTAAAAATATGTGTGTACCTTCAATGCAAAAACCCCACACGATGTACTGTCTGGCTGCTTTGGATGTTCGACAGTATCACACTGCAGCCTTTCCTCCTCATAAATGCCCTGTTAATATAAGAATATTACAAAAAATGCCATTACCTTTATTTAATGCTAGATTTTAAGTTTAATATCTACCCATACCTTGTGATTTCCAAACACTGCTTGATGTTTTTCTTTGACTCTCCCAGTGGATCCAAGAACAGGGACCTTTTCTCATGTGGGTAAATCACCTAAAAAGCAATCAACAGGCTGCGGTTTCTGCTGGTGACAAGTATGAGATAGTTTCAAATACAAAAATGACCTCTTACCACTAATGTCCAGTGGTGGTGATGATTATTGATCCCCAGAATGATTTCATAATCCATTGGGTTCATCTGTGGTTAAAAAATGCTGTAAATATTTTTGATGTTAACAACCCAAAATTTGTTGTTGTGGCTTCCTGAGTTTACCATTCCTTGAATTAGCCGCTAAGAGGCTATATTGGGACCTGTAAATTTGTGTGACGCTCTTAGCATTCACAGAAAAGCTGGAACCAAGATGCATTTTGTTGATTTATAATTTAAAATAACATGTAACTATCACAGCGGTACAGAGTGAAGATATAGATGGTAGGGATATTGTAAAAATAAATACTGGATTGACAGAAAATTAAACCAAAATAAAGTAATAGATATCACACTGCCTCTCTCCTCTACCCTTCTCCTGAGATGAGTTGGCACCTTTTCTACCTCTGTACACAGAGTTAGGTGATACTGTACACAGTATCACGCTGATGGAGTCGCTCTTGCCACCAGTCACCAGAGGGCAGCAAAAAAAATGCATAAGTGCATGCAGTCATACATTCAGTGCTCACCATACTAATGTCTCCAATTTTTCTGTTTTTCCATACAAAAAAATGAATAAAGGGTAGAATTATTTCTAAGCACTACAGCTACATCTAGTACTATGTATTCAACAAAACACATCACAATCATCAACATGTTACATTGTCAAACATTCACATTACGAAGCGGTTATTACCACATGGAAATGTCACACAGAAACCCATAGTGGAATGAATAAGACCTACCTTTAATCTAGGAGTTTTTCCCTGCCATAGTGCTGACATTGCAAATGAATCTATAAAAGCGGCTTGCGTTTGATTCTGAATGTTGTAATCCTTCACAATGACAGCCATGAATGCATTTATAGACTGGAAATGAACTGAAGACCAAAGATTAGCAAAATACCATAACAGCTTCGAAATAAATAAGAGAAATTATTATTTTACCTCACTCTCCAGTTCCATATCAGGTCCGATTTTATTTATGTCAGAGTAAAAAAGCTTATATGCATTTACTTTCGAAAGGAGGACTTGGACATCTTTTCCCATAAAAGCATCATGGACATCTGATGATGGGGACAGGGTAGCAGGAAGTGGAAGAACAAAGAAAAGATAAAGATAAGGTTACTTATCTGACATCTATTTCCTGTAATTCATAAAAGTATATTATATGTTATCCACTATTCAGCAAATGAGATGATAGTAGTATGAGAGAGTAAAAAAAAATTAATTGATGAATAGTTTTTTTCAATGCAGACATTAATAATAAAACTGGCTGGATTACTTGTATTCGTTGACTGTTATGTTTTTTAGACTAAAACAAGACAAAAACATAGCAGTACAAAGGTTGATGGACTTTATGAGACATACATAAATGGGATGAAAGATAAATGGCATATTCAAACTATTTTGTTTGATATGTATCTTTATAAATCGAAAGAAAAAAATTACATTTTTCAGCAAGAGTGGCGGTTGTGGGTGGAGCAGACTGGTTTGGTGCCAAAGCAGAATGTGCTTGAACTGGAGCAGTCGAAGGTGGTGCTTGAGCAGAGGAGGGGGATGCTTGAGCAGAGAAAGGTGGTGCTTGAGCTGAGTGGTGTTGAACCTCAGCAGAGGGAGGTGGTGCTTGAGCAGAGGAGGGTGACACTGGAGCAGAGGGTGATGCTGGGGCAGAGTCGTGTGGAACCTCAGTAGGCTGTAGTTGAGAGGAAAGTGTGTGTTTTCCCTGTTTTGTCAAACGATGTGGAACTCTGGGACTTTCAAAAATGCAGAGTTTCAGGTGATCCGTGCTTATTTTTCACGATATTGCTCCATTGTCATTCTGGAGATCTGCACTCTTGCCTTCGATGGAAATTATTGTGTAAGGCCCAAGAAAGCCTGCATCCAGCTTTCCGCCTTTTCGCTGAACATTTCGTACATTTTGTCGCCACACTCTGTCACCAACTTTAAACACAATGGTATTGTCTTGTGTTTTGCTCTTCACTTTATCTTGTTTTTTTGACACATTGTCTCTGACAATGTCCCTGAGTCGTTCTTGAATCTTGATGTCCTCAGACACCTCCTCCACAGCAACAATGTCCTCCATGGCACTGTCAACCTTTCAACACAAAATGAATATCCCTTGTGTCAGTACAAATCTGTCACTTAGAGGGGATACCATAGTCATATTAATGCCATACCAGAGAGATTTCAAAATGCAATATAATGTGTCTTGATGGTGTTAATTTAATTTTCAAAATTTTCTTATATTCTGAAACCCTTCTCAGAATGAAATCAATGTCACCTTTTTAAAGGATAAATTGAAAGTTGATGCTTCCCCAAATAGTGTGACCTCACCCAAACTTAAAAAAAGGCAAAACAATCCTCACTGAAAAAGGAACAAAGACATTTTTGACAATAGACTAACAGTACTTACATAAAGAAGTGGTAATGTAATGAGAATTCTTCTCTCTTCAAATATTTTTTATTAGGAACCAGAAATATTTCACAGAGAGCTATAACAGTTAAGTAGGACTTCATTCAAGCACCGAACCTGGGGGGACAGGGTCTTTTCTGTTATTGCTCCCAACCTCTGGAACTCACTCCCTCAAGACATCCGTAACATCACAGACTCTGCCACCTTCAAATCAGAACTCAAAACCCATCTTTTTCGGACTGCCTTCTACACCTAGAGTACTTGTATGTAAATTAATTTCCTAACTGTTTGTTTTTGTTTTACATTTTATCTTGCCTTGACTGCTGAGTATATGTTTTTAATTTATTTACCTGCCTTTTGTATTTGAATTACATTTTATCTTGTTTTGTACTCTTGTTTTATTGTTTTTAACGTGTGCAGCTGCTTTGAGTTACTGAAAAGCACTATATAAATAAAATGTATTATTATTATTATTATATTCTAAGTTAAAGAATCTAAACCTAAAAATTCTTGACATACAATACCACCCAATAGAAAGATTAACCATTACCCTACCACGTAGTGCTCTGGAACTTCAGAAGGATATCGTGCCTCTCTTCCGAACATCAAGAAGTAGGGGGAATGCTGTGTAGTGATTTGCTTCTTCGTTCGAAGACCAAACATGACAGCGTCCAAGTACTCATCCCAGGTATTTGGGTGGCCAGCCACAACTTTACTCAGAGCTCTGAGATACAGGGAAAGTGTTACACATAGATCTGATTACTTAGAATTAGGGCTGGGCGATATGGCCAAAAAATAAAATCTCAGATTTTTTAAAACCAATTCCGATTTTCGATTTTAATCGATTTTTTTTATCTTTCTGTCTTTTTCTTTAAAACAAATCAAAAATATTAGATTTTATGGGAAAACATTCTTTTATTTCAATCACCCATTCAGGGAGTTGACCTAAATTCAAAGCGTAGCTATTTAATTTGTGAAACAAACTTATAAAACAAGCTGGCAGTAAACAATGTGATAAAACTCTAAAAAATAAAAACACAACTTTCACGCATACTGTTGTACAGGTGGGGTTGGGGGGAAATCTCGATTTTCAAAAAATTAAATCCTCATAAACAGTAAATTCGAATTAATCGATAAAATCGATTTATTGCCCAGCCCTACTTAGAATGTACTTTATTTTGTAAGAAATTGTAGCAAATATGGGTCTTGTGTCATGGTTTTTCTTCCAAAAATGTGTGTTAAAATAACACTCACCTCTGAATGGTACCATTCATCTTCTCAACCAACCCGTTGGTTTGTGGGTGATAAGGAGAGCACAGACTCCTTTTGATGTTTAAGATTTCGCAGACTTCTTTGTTTATCTGTAATTTTAGAAAAAAAAGTAATAGAAAGAACACAGCATATTTAAAATATATATCAAACCATACAGTCAGTCTAAGGAGGAAGTTCAATGTGTTGCAATTCTTTAAGAGATTAAAAATAAATGCTTACGGAACTGACAAACTCTCTTCCCTGGTCTGTTAAAATCCTCTTGGGGGCCTCAAACTGATGGACAAATTTTATGATGCACTGGGTAACTTCGTGCGCTGATTTGGTCTTAAGTGGATACGCCTGAGGCCACTTTGTAAAATAATCTATCATGACACAAATGTATTGGTGTCCTGATTTTGTAACAGCCAATTTTCCAATGAGGTCCATTCCAAGTAATACAAACGGATGGGAAACCTAAATTAAAGAATTAACAAATTAACCAATGAAAAATGACATAATAACAGGTGTATGTTTTAAAGAGAAAGGCTTTGTTAGCAAAAATGTCTAGCTTTTCAACGTGTTGTGAATCTTCTTATATAATTTAGATTCCATCCATCTAAATTTTCTATGTCAAATTGTTCCAGATGTGTACCTCCAGTAAAACATACAGAAAAAAAAACCTATAGTACAATTTTTTTAGGTGCAATTTGGAGTCAAGAGTTGACCAAACCCATCATGAGTAGACACATAGGTAAGACATGCAAACCCCATACAGAAAAGACCCTAACATAAAAAATCTTTGTATGTTGAGGCCCATGCGCTTAACACCACACTACTATGTAGTCCCACTTAAAGTACTTCCGTCTGCTTAGAGTTACTTTACCTTTATGGGAGTGTACTCTGATGGCTGTTTCAGGGCTTGGGCACTGGCCTGACAGGATGAACACTCAGAGACCTGAAAATTTATTTTACAAAATCAAATAAGAATTTCACAGATGTTAAATGGACAAACTACACTATAGTTTCATGTTGATAATACAAATAAGACTAAATATTTATTTTCTACAATTTTAAACTTTTAGTAGGTAACAGTAAAACTAAATTTTTAGCTGGTCCACAGTGCTTATCTAACATACCCATTTCTTGATGTCAACGGACATTCCTGGCCAATAAAATCTCCTTGAGATGGCATCTATGGTTTTAATCTGGCCACAATGTGCCCCCGTAGGACTGGCATGGAAGTCTTTAAATATAGTCTCTGCTTCTTCAGCACCTTTAACTACTTTGGCCTTTGATGACGTAAGACCGCCTTTGTGTCGTAGGTAAAAGAGGCCATTTCCTAGGAAAAGGTCAAGGAGAACATTTTGAATTCGGCTGGAAAAAAACAACACATCTATGATTAAAAATGATTGACATTTTCTCAAAATATAAAAACTATATGACTACTAGGGTAAAACATACTGTAGTTTTTGAAATAATAAGAATGCATAAAATAAACCATACTGAAATATGTCATGAAGTTCATACTATATTAATTATTAAAAACGTATTAGTATTTGTTTAGAGAAACAAATATGCAATGCTTTATTTTAAGAGGTAATGTCTGTGAACATCTTGCATTCTTATGTATTTGGTTTCTGATTTTGATAAATGTAGCTGACTATACAGGATTTTTTCTGCAAAAGTTCAATGAAAGCAACACATTTTAGAAGGAAAAATTAAATAACTATAATTCAACTTTGTAATAACAGGTCACGAACATTGAGCGTCACCTCCGCTTTAGAACTAAAAATAACGTGTGTGCAAGAGTATTTATCGACAATAAGTAGCCTAATTAAACAATAAGGAATAAACATTACATAACGTAGTTCTTGTCTTCATAACTGTGGCCCTTGTTTATATGTAGGCCTGAAACCTAAAGATAGCCACTTACCTTCAACTTCGTACGACGACGCCCTCCTTCTAATTACATATTTTTGTTGTTTTGTTGAATTCTGGGGATATTCGCCTTTTAGTTTATAGTTAAAGATCGTTTCATACTGAATGTTGTCCATGTTGAAAAAAAAGTTGACTTCACTTCTTGGTACACATGAACAAATTGTGATCCATGAACCAACGCCTTACCCACGCACATTTGCATAATTGATTGAATGACATCACATAATTTATGACTTTCCATAAAACAGCTTTTTTGTCGTTATTGTAAGGTACTATTGCATATTTAATTTGTGAATCTATATATCTAAGTCAACAGTTAACATAAACTTTACTATTAACAACAAACACCTTTTTAAGTTTTGTTGATTTCTTATTAACTTTTTTTATTCAAATGGAACTTTGGCAGATAAAGAGCAAGTATCTTCATATCCACAGCACTTGTCCATGATGAGAGGAGTAACCAGAGTTTGGGACCTGCTGATAAATTAATCTGTTCCTGTGATATAGAGGGGGAACAGTATATTTCAGACAGCTAAAATATTTGGTTCCCCCTGGTAACTTTGGAAAATACAGAGCAAATGTTTTCATATATTGTGTACAATATTGTGTTTCCCTTCACTTTTTATACAAGTATTTTTCTCCTTTGAAAAGAGCCACGTGTTCTCATACATCACATTAACCAAGGAATATTACAAGGCATTTAATAAAAGAGGTGATTATTTTGGAAAAAACACAACAGATATTAACTACCAAAAATAAGCAGCTCTAAATACATTTTTATCCAATAATGTGTCATATTTTACATAAGAATTTACCTGAAAGCCACACTCATTGTTTTTAAGCAGTCTAATTCTTCCTATCATGCCAACAGCTAGGTTCCATCCATTTTGGCAAAAAATAAAAAATGAAAATAAATAAATAAAAAAAATCTAAATATACGCAATGTGTTAAAAAACAGTGTTCGCCAGCTACCTGAAATCTGTAAGGCTCAACTGAACATGACAAAAGCTGGAAAGGTCTTCTCTCGGCGATTAAAAAACAACACGAAACAAACAACAAAAAACACAAGACCAGGTTTATTTGTTACTGTTGTTTTGTCTATATGATATATATATAGCAGGATTTGTCGATTAAAATTAAAGTTTGAACCTTGGCATGATTACGTGGAGTCATTTTTGATGTGAAATCGGTCGGAAATGCCCTGCAGACGGGCGGCGCAGCCTCTCTGGCTGCAGTGCGCGCTCCCGACGCAGGGGAAACAGATTATTTCAGGGGAACTGAATTTCGCACAAGACCGGCCAGTGAAAAAATCCTCTCGCTCGGTGTGCTTGTCGCTGGGACAGCCAGGGAACGTTTGCACAGCTTGGCCAAACGGGGGAATCTGTCCACTTTCTGAGCCACCACTGCAGCGGGTTCTACATGGTGGGAATTTGCGGTGTTTGCAAATAATCACGGACCTCTTCGTCTGGGGTGGAATAATTCCCCGCTCTCCTTCCACTTTGATAGTGCGGGCCAAAAAGTTGCTCAAAATCCTGCTCGAGCCTGGCTTTTTTCCCTTTTACTGGTTCTCCCTCACCATCATCCACGTCTTCACTTTGCACACCCGGTCCCTCACCTAGAATAAAATGAATGACTAGTTTTATCAAAACTGCGCATTCACAAATAAAACGATTTAAATCATCATCATTAAGGTGATGACTAATTTCAATTAGCGCACTCACCTGTTGCTGCAAGCGGCTCTGCCTCCTCCTCCAGCAGGGCATTCAGGTGGCTCTGGGCGGCCTCTCTTTTACTCTCTGGGATGAACTGAAGATGCTTGAACCGGGCATCAAGCATACAGGCCACAATAGGGATGGATTCCATCAGGTCATCCGACTCCAGCTTGAATCGTTTTTCTAACTGTTCTCGAACCGTCATCTTGAAGGTGCGCACTGCAGCAAGGTCAGATGCTTGAACACGCAGGGTGGTGTTGATCATGTTAAAAATCACTGGATATATGAAAGACAACCCCACATGCAGCTCACCACACATTATTTCAGTAGCCTTGGCCAGGGGCTGACGACTGTGGAATTCCACCGGACCGGGCAGTCAGTCTGGAGTTTGTTGGCTCTTATGCCAAGCTGTTCCTGCCGTCTCTTTAAGGCGCAGGTGGCCAGTGCAGAGTGGCGAAAGTGGCTCACAACTCTCCGTGCTGCATCAGTGGCCTTCACCACATCAGGTAAGACTAAACCAGACTTTATTGTCAGCTGCAGCGTGTGTCCGGTGCATCCCAGATCTTTGGGGAACTTTTGACATATCTCCATGGCTAAGTTCATGTTACTGGCATTATCGTGGACCGTGCAAAACACCTTTATGTCCCACTCCTTGATTATTGCAGACAGACAATCGGCAATATTTACAGCCGTGTGCCTTTCTGGCATCATAGACGTGCACAACACTCGGGCCTGCAGTTTCCAAGCATCAGTGATGTAGTGAGCTGTTACAGTAATGTACGGGTCCATGGTGGAGGATGTCCACAGATCAGTTGTTAGCGACAAATATCTTTGACGATGAAATTCACCAGCAAACTGGTAATTTGCTGCCGTTTTTTCTCTGTGACCGGAGGGCGTTTGGTGAAGTCATTAATTGACTGCTGATGTGAGGATTTAGGCTGTTCAGCTAGTATTAGCGGGTGCCTTTTTAGATGGGTGTGCATAGCACTTGTGCTCTTGTTGTATTTGAGCACAGACGTGCATATTTTGCAAGTGACCAAGCTATAGTTCTCATCTTTGGTAAAATATTTCCACACGGTTGATGTACCACTGCTACTTTGCTGAGCTGACCCACCAACCTCCTCACCTGTTGCCGTCTGCGAGGCGTCCATATTGTTAGCTCTAAAAACACGTGATCAGCGATTAGTCGACGTCACGTTCTAAACATCATGTTAGAGTATTGAAGTCGACAAGTCGACTAGTCTG
This sequence comes from Melanotaenia boesemani, assembly GCF_017639745.1. Lineage (NCBI taxonomy): Eukaryota > Metazoa > Chordata > Actinopteri > Atheriniformes > Melanotaeniidae > Melanotaenia > Melanotaenia boesemani. The sequence goes on from NC_055704.1 coordinate 6,877,614, forward strand.
TACAACCCCTAGTTCACACTGTCACATATTCACCCAAAAGTATTGTTTTTGGCAGGACCTTCATTACCAAAGTAGCTGACAGTTGGTAGAAAGCATATAGAAAGCGGGTCTAGAAAAGTTCTGATGGGAGGCCAAGCAGGAGCACTGACCAGGAAAAGGGGGGCACCAATAAGACCTTTTTTGAGGGCCAGATTTTATGAAATATTGAACTGATTATTACAACTAAAGTGATCATCAAATGTAAAAAAGTGAAGAAAAACTAGCAAAACAGCCAATGATGTATTTTATCAGCAGGTGTTTACTTTGGGTGATGCTGCTGTAGGACTTTTATCACTGCTGCACAAACACTTACACTTGATGAGAAAAGGAAAAACCTGTTTTTATCCAGATCATCATTTTTATCAGAGTTTTTTCATCAATGTTGGCTGTTTAATGTCAGTCGCCACATCTTGAGGTTTTATGACAGACATCATCACCGTGGAGATGGTTGGTGAGATGATGATATATGAATTTGCAATTATGATCTAGAACATGGTAGAGATGATGCAGAACAACATATAGAAGCGCAGTACATGCTGCATTTACTGACCATTGGACATCTCACATCTATCCAAGGAAAGGAAATATTTGTAGCATTGGCTCTTTCTGTTGATACAATATAGAAAAACAGGCAAATTTCAGGCATATAAAAACTCACCAATGCTGATTAATCATGATTATTTTGTAAGCTGTGATTAATCATGAGCAATTTGAAAGCTATGATTAATCACGATAAATTATTTTGAAAGCTGTGATTAATCTGATTAAAAATTTTAATAATTTGACAGCCCTAGACAACAACAATAGACACACATCACCACAACAGATAAAAAAAAAAGCACCGAGGTTGTCAAGATGGTTCAACGCTGTTTTCCTCATGCCACACTACAAGCAAAGATGGCACAGGAGGGAGTCCCCACGTGGCAGGTGAGACGCTGAAACGACCACGTGGAGGCCGTGCTGCAGGATGCTCTGTCAGATGTCGACTGAGACATGTTCCAGTCCAGTTCATTGACTTTACTTTAGCTTTCAACACTATAGTCCCCACCACACTCCACCCCAAGCTGCTCAGCCTGGGGCTGATCTCCAACCTATGTGCCTGGGTCCTCGACTTCCTGATAAACAGAACTTGGGTGGTGCAGGTGGGCAGCCACAACTCTAGCCCCCAAACCCACAACACACAGGGCTGCTTCCTCAGCCCTTTGTACACTCATGACTGTGTAGCCATGGACTGCATAGGGAAGTTCGCAGACGACGCTGTGGTGGTTGGTTGCATCAACAACAATGATGAGCGAGTGTATGCAGGGGAGGTGGAGAAACTAGCAGAGTGGTGCCATGCTAACAACCTCCTGTTAACTGTAGACAACACTAAGGAGATGATTATTGACTATGGGAGGAGACAGCAGAGGAACTACACCCCTCTGAGGATGAATGGGACTCTGGTGGAGAGGGTGTGCAGTTTCAAGTAACCGGATGTGCACATGCCTAAGGATCCATCCTGCACATAGACAGCCAGAAGGCGAGGCAGTGCCTTTTTCACCTCAGACAACTGAGGAAGTCCATTGTCTCTCTGAAAATCATGACGATGTTCTACATTGGAGTAGTTGAGAGTTTTCTGACTGGTAACATCACCCAATGGTACGAGAACAATAGTGGTCGTGACCGGACGCCCCTGCAGAGGGTGCTGAGGTCGGCAGAGTGGCAACAGCCAGAGCCAACAGGATCAAGAGAGACCCTCATCATCTTAACAACAGTTCGAGTGGCTGCGCTCTGGCCGGCGCCTAAGGCTCATTAGGGCAAACACAGAAAGACTCAAGAGGAGCCTCCTTCCTCAGGCTGTCAGAACTGTGAACTCTACCCTGTAGTGACACTGGCCAGAGTCGTACCTTCTGTTGAAAAACAGTCATTTACTCATGTCACTTTAACAAGGTTTATACTTTGCACTACCATTTACACTGTAAATTATATATATACATATTGTCAGTCTGTAATGCATGCACGTCACTACACAGTCATTGCACTGCGGCTTATATTTATATTTATATTACCATGTTGTTTTTTTCTTGTTTTTTTTACTAGTGGTAAATGGTGTGCACAGCCTTAGATGCATGTACGACTGCATTTTACTGCCATCATGCATGTGATAAAATAAATGACTTGAAATTGTCCTGCAGATTTTACATGTTTACCTTCTGCAACACTCCTGATTCAAACTATTGATGGGTCATTAGGAGGCTTGTACAGAACTTGACAACAATCTTTGATTTGAATCAGGTGTGTTGCAGGGAAACATCTAAAACCTGCAGGAGTATTGGTGATCCTGCACTAGTGTGTGACTCCTCTCTACATTCAGGAAAAAATGCTTTAAACTGTTGTATTAGTTTTAAAACATCTCTGTGAGTCCAGATGGTTTTTGGTACACATATTTACTAATCTGAATAAGTTTACATGTTCATCTACAGGTTTATCTTCCATTGGATTAAATGGGAAAGTATGTCCAAACTTTTTACTGGTAGTGTATTTTCCACACTGTGTGTAATGGTTCAACGTAAGGGAAACTTCTCACCTCTGCCAGCTGAAGACTTTTTATCACCATCTGAACTTTGTACTCAATCAAATACAGTAAATCAACATGTATTTTTATTGCTATGTCTTACATCCAAATAAAGTGCTGGAGATAGTTCTACTGAGTAGATTTGAGAGGTACGCCCTGATGAACGACAACCAAGTTGGTTTGAAATGAAAACATGACACTGATTCATGTATTTTTGCACTAAAGGCAATTTTAGATTAATATAATGGGCAAAATTCCACAACGTTCACATGCTTCATCGATGCATTTAAAACATTCAATCATGAAAAATTATATCAAGAATTGACTAAAAGTAGGGTCTCTGGATTTTTAATTAGAATATTGGTTTATTGGTATTTGCAACAGACAATGAGAGTGAGATGGGGGAATGTTAGAGCCATTTCCTTCCTTGTGTCCAACGGTGTTTGCCAAGGCAGAATTTTATTCCTTGTCTTTTTAATATGTATATGAATGATTTGTCTTTGATTTTAAATGCATGTGATACAGGTTGTAGGCGACTGACTAACCAATCACACAGATGATTTGGTCATTTTTAGCCCATTTAGTGCTGGTCTCCAACAGGTCCCAATAGGTCCCATTTCTAGGTCCCATTTTGTTCTCTATTTATATGCTCCCCCTAGGACACGTTATAGCCGCCATAACGTGTCCTTCCAATGCTACGTGGACGACACACAGATATACCTCCCGCTAAGACCAGGGGACACTGGAGGCCGAGCTGCTGTGTTAAGAGTGTTTCAACGATGTGAACAGTTGGATGGCACAAAACTTTCTACAACTCAACAGTTCTAAATCTGAAATGATCTTAATCAACCCTCCTCACTCCACCGCCCATATTGAAGACAGTCTCGGTCCTCTCTCTTCTAACATCACCCCCTCTGCCAGAAACCTAGGTGTTATACTTCATTCCAATCTTCTTCATCTTCACATCAAAAAGTCACCCAGTCCTGTTTCCTTCACCTCTGCACCATCAGTAAAATCAAACCTGTTCTCTCCCGGCCCGATTTAGAAAAAGTTATCAATGCACTCATTTTGTCCAGACTCGAATACTGCAACTCCCTCCTCTCCGGTCTTGACAATAAATCCCTCTCTCGCCTCCAACTTGTTGAAAACGCAGCAGCTCGGCTTCTCACTGGTTTTAGCAGAAGACAACATATGACCCTGTTTTAGCCTCGCTGCACTGGCTCCCTGTACGTTTTAGAATTGATTTTAAGGTTTTACTGATTACTTTTAAAGCTTGTTTAGGTCTAGCACCCGGCTACATTACAGATTTACTGACACCCTACGAGCCTCCCCGCAGCCTTAGATCCTCAGGCAGGTCCTTTTAGCTGTGCCAGGGTCGAAACTCAAGACCAGAGGTGACCGAGCTTTTCCCATCCGAGCCCCTCGACTCTAGAACGACCTGCCTGAGGAGATAAGGCTGGCACCATCAGTTTCATTTTTAAAGTCACTTCTTAAAACACACTTTTATCGACTGGCTTTTTTTTATAACATTTTCATTTACTTTATTTTCAAAATGTACTCGTGCATGTATCTTTGTTGATTTTATTATCTTACTTTGCTGTGTGCTGTTCAGCACTTTGTAAACCTTGTTTTTTAAAAGTGCTATACAAATAAAGATTTATTATTATTTATTATACTGTCCTATCAGACTGGAAACTGTCTCACATTGTTCCAGTCCCAAAGACGATATGTCCAAAAGACTGTAATGACTATCGTCCTATTGCTCTGACTTCTGTGCTGATTAAATAATTGCTGTTTCAGTCAGTTCACTACAAACTCGACCCTTACCAGTTTGCTTATAGGGGTAGACGCAGTACTCAAGATGCAGTTGCTACACTCATCCATCTTGTCACTAAACACTTGGATACAACCAGAAAATCTTATGCCAGAGGGCTGTTTATCGACTTTTCCTTCACCTTTAATACAGTCAAAACAGGTTTACTTCTCTCCAAAATGCAGCAGTTGGACATTAATCTCCATCTCATTCACTGGTATTACTCCTGTCTCACCAACAGACAGCAGCTGGTTAGGGTCAATAGCACAAGCTTCAGTCTGGTTGCAACCAGTAGTAGAGTCCTACATGTGTGAGCTCACCTTTGCTGTTCACCATCCACACCAATGACTCGGTTATCAGTGCACCTGACCACCATCTCATCAAATTCTCTGATGACACAGCTCTTGCGGCTCTGTTGACTGAGGAGAGGAAACCAGACATTTTCTTTGACAGTGTGAGCAGCGTAGTGCAGTGGTGTGACCAGAATGCCCTTACACAACATTTACCAGCTCTGGTTATTATACACAACAAACCCATTAAATAATCTGCATCCTTTAAATATTTGGGAGTGCATGTGGACAATGCCCTCTCATGGTCTTATCATGCGGATTACATCTGCAACAAATAACTGCAGAAGATCTACTTTTTTGAGGAGACTTGGGTCTTTTGGAGCCAGCAGCAAGATCCTCCACAGTCTCTGCAGAACCCTCATACTAAGCATCCTACAGTTTGGAGGTTCAGTTTGCCTCTGTGGCCTCTCCGTCAAGCTGAAGTCCAGGATTCAAAAAACAATTGAACATCTGCTCCAAGGTGGTTTGGTCAGCCTGTGGAGAGCTGTTTCTTTAGTGGCTGGACTGGCAAATAAGAGAGCTGCAGATCCCTCTCATACTCTTCATGAAGAGTATCAGTGCCTCGCATCAGTCAAACACTTCAGGGTGCCCTTTTAGTGGAGGAATAAATATAAACACATTTATTCCACACTCCATCACACTGCTCAATCAGTAATATATTTGTATGGTTTTTCAGAATATTTTTGGGGGTATGCATTTTTAAAAGTGGATTTTATGTTTCTTGTTGCTGATATTTTAATGGATATTTATAGACTCTTTATTTTTGTATGACTGCAGTCTGGTCTGTGATGATTGTTGACTCTGTGCTGCAGTACAAATTTCTGCAAGCAGCCAAAGTATCTTATCTTACAGATGACAAACGTGTCACAACAACAACCAAAGTACCAGACACTCACTAGCAGAAAAAAACAAAAGTATCTTTTAGTGTACAAACCCACTGGACAACTCAGTGACTGTGTCAGCATCCAGAGGATGAGGAATGAGGAGTGATCAGTGATGAGGAGTGGTGAGTGTGATCATGCAAATGTGACCACGCCTCCACAGATTCTAGAGGCAGACCAGTGCAGCCCAGAGACCCAGCTATCAGCAGCAATCCCGGAGCACGAACCCAAGCTACCCCACCACGAAGACAACCCTGGACCCGCCCAGAGGATGGCAGAGCAAGATGGCCCCCTTGCTCCAGCACAACATGCATGCCTCTCAAGACCCTAAGTGTGTGTGAGAAAGAGTGGGAAGGAGAGGGTTCCAGGGATGTAAGACCAGAGGGACACAAACTTCCTTCCAGAGGATGAGCCGCCCGGGAGGCCCCCCAGGGCAGGACAGGCCAGGAACAACAACCACCACCACCAGAAGGCACCCACCCATTACATGCCTAGGGGGGAAGGTTGCCTAGTGATATGTGGGAAGCATCTACAACATGCAGGACATTAGCTCACAAGGACCAGAGATTCCTGGAAAAGAAAAGTGTTTGGTTCTGAAAGTACAGGGTAGATGTGATTTCTTTATTGCACAGATCAGATAAAAAGTCTTTTATTCAGGAATAAATAATAGGACAGAGTTTATGTATATGCCACCTTTTAGTTTAATAATAATGAAAATGTTCTATTCTATTCTATTCTATTCTATTCTATTCTATTCTATTCTATGTAAAGAGAATGAAAATGAAATTGAAATGAAAATGTAAAAATAAACTAGAGAAAGTAGAGCGAGCAACACTTATATGAATATCATCCAGGAGGAAGTGACACCATCTAGTGGCAAAAACCAATACTACACCCAAACCACCCAAAGATTACTTACTGTAACTGTAATTACAATCACAGATTACAATAATCAGTTAAGATCTAATCAGTGTAACTGACAGGACAGATGATAAGAGGGGTGACGTTCAGGCCACCATGATGCAGACTTGGACTGAAGAATGGATAGAGTTTCTCTGTAAATAAACAGTCGGAGAAACAGTGAATGAGGTCTGCAGAATCGACATTATAAAACCCAACTGACTTTTTCTCATAATCCACAAACACACCAACTTTATGTGGTGGAGTTGTTACACTGAGATGAACCGAAGATGCTTTGTACTTATCTCCCCCTCTTAAACAAATAGTCCAGTGACCTCCTTCAGGACTCGCTGTGATCGATCCTTTCCTGCTGATCGATTCTTTGACTACACCTAAATCCCTTGCAGTCTTTCCTTTCACCTGCACCTCAAAGTAAAACCTTCCTGAGGAGAAGCTCTGCTTCCCCAAGACATTGACAGCAGAGCTGAATCTTTCTGGGTTGTCTGGAAGATTTTGTTTCCTCTTACTAAAGCGAACTTGTTTCCCATCGTCAGACAAAACGAGATTGGGATGGGCTGTTAGAGCGTCCAGAGTCACATGCACTGCAAACTGCTGGATCCTGTTCAGCTTGGCCTTATTGAGGAACCTTTCCATCTCTTTGTTGAGCTTTTCCTTTAATTCATTCACAGTGGTCATCACAGTTGTTCCATACGATGGTAAAGGAAGGTTCTCAGTGGTGGAGATGTTTTGGAGGTCATCTTCTGTGTGAACGAGGTTTTCAATCTCACCTTCTCTTTTGTTAAGCTCAGAGATTTCCTGCTCCAGCCCTTGGATAATTCTCTCAGCCTGTCTCTGTGTCGTCTTCTGCTTCTCTTCAATCTGTTCTTTGAGGTTTTCCAGACTTTTCTGGACCAACTGCATCAGAACAGTAAAGACCTGCATGCTGTCTGAAGTCTGTTGGTCCGCAGATTTCCTACTGATCTCTGCTGAATGTTGGATTTCACTGATCTTCAGCTGTCTCTCCTGAATCATCAGCCTAATTCCAGCCTTCATCTGTGCAGCTTTGGCCTTCTGTCTGTCAGAGTCACTTTCCAGGTTCTTCAGGTCTAAAGCAAAGCAAAGTGGGAAATGAAGTCTTGGAATATGTTTGGTTTACTGTTGTAAACACTTCATATGACATTTTATTCACTCACCTCTCCATCTTGAGCTCATGTCTGACAAACGCTTGACCAGGTCATTCCTGCTGATCTTCTCCAAAATCTCTGTGGATTTCTGCAGAGCTCCAGGACCGCAATATTTTTGCACCATTACATCCACTGTGTCTAGTCTGTCTGCCCCCTCCAGCCGGGCCACAGGGATACCAGAGAAACTGTTTTCTGAATCACCTTCTTTCAGAAACCACTTAAATAGCTTGAACTCCTTTTCTGTCAAGTCGCTCAGGGTTTTCCACAGATCCTCTTTAGGAGCAGTCATCATGGATCATTCGATGATCAGAAAATCCCCTTAAACTAAACTTCAAACCATGCAGTCACAGAAGGGAACCTTGAAGAAAGAATGGTAATCCCAGGATTAGAAAAACATGTTTCACATTCAGACCGTGTTTAATGATTAGAATTAAGAAGAGCAGTTGTTGTGATCAGGCTTCAAGATCATTTGATCCACGTTTTTTTTTTTTTTTTTTTTTTTACATTGGGGTTTGCAGCCAACCAGGTTGAGTTCTGGACTTTGACTGGTGATTGCTGATCCTACTCATCTGTGTCTTGCTCTCTATTTAACCAGCAGTCTGTTGTCTTCCCGCTGCCACATCCTCAGTTTTTCCCTCGTGCGTATCAATGGTTGCTTTTGTTTATCTTTGTGTAAAACTTGTTTTATATCCTTGGATGTCTGAGCCTGCCTGTCTGTCCGTTTGGTAACGGATGGAAAGGAACTTAGAGATTCCCTGCCTGATTAAAAGTCACCTCCTGCTCTCCTGAAAGCTGTGGTTCTCTGCTGGTGGCTCCAGAATATTATCCTGGACAGATCACAACTAAACCTTTAGTACGTTACAACTGGGCTGAATTTATCCCCATCTGAAGATCTGGACATCAGAGCCTGCATTTCTTGTTCTTAACACCTTAAGTTTCAGTAAACCCATGTCTTACCCATTTCTGAAGTTCCAGTCCGCTTAACCTTTGCTTAAAGTAGTGGCTGAAAGAAATGGATCCCTCAAACTAAGTAGAGAAGTTCTGCTGCAACATGACATAAATGTGAGGCTTGTTCAAACATGTTTAATCTTTCCCAAGAAACGGTTGTTTTAAAGAGTTAGACGTAATTTTTTTTAAAAAAAAACTGTTGTTTTTAAAGCTACACTACAGTTATGGCATAAAAATTTATTTACAAATAAGCTTTTTTCCTGGGAGACGTCTTCCCTCATCAGAGCCGCCCATTGTTCTGTACATGCTTATGTTTGAGTTGTTTACCCATGATGCCTTGTGCTGAACCCACAATGCATTTTGTTTTGTAGTCTTAAAGGTATAAAACTACGGAAGCGTGGAGCTGTCACCCAAATAAAAAAAAAAATCGGACCTTATCACGTTATAACGTGATACGTTTCATGTTATTACAATAAAGTATCACGTTATAACGTGATACGTTTCATGTTATTACAATAAAGTATCACGTTATAACGTGATACGTTTCATGTTATTACAATAAAGTATCACGTTAAAACGTGATAAGTTTATTATAAGAACATAGCCTGTACTGTATGCAGATGTTGTTACGACCTATATTGGAGCAAAATACATTTTATGGAAAATATACTCATCAAGCAGAAACTTTTCATTTCTTTTTGACAATGATTAATTGTTCTACTCTGGTTTATTGTTGTACAGAAATGTGGGACAGTTATGAGAAACACGTAGTGAGACGGTGCGTGCCTGTGTGTCTGAATTGCCACAGAGCAGGCATCCCCAACTTGGGACCTCTTGAGCCAGTGTCCTGCAGGTTTTCAGTGTGTCCATACTGCAGCACACCTGACTCAAATAATGGGTCGTTAAGAGGCTGGTGCAGACTTGGTTTATTATTGTACACAAGACCGTTATAAGCAGCACGGTGGGTCACCTGCCTGCACGCAGTGAGACAGTGCGTGCATGTGTCTGAGTGGCAATAGAGTGTGTGCGCTGCTTTCAGTTAATAATATATTGTCTGTTGACAATAAAAATGAAAATTATAAAGGCTATATGCACCTCTGGGACTGGGAGAAATAAGTTGCAGACACAAAGACGTGGTCCTGTCTACTTAAAGGGTGCAACGTCAACAAGTGTCCTCCAAGCTTCATCAAATCTCTCCAATGAAGTAAAACTTAATCCCATGTAGTAAATTAGGAATTTCTCTGGAAATAATAAACCACACTGAAAACCTGCAGGACACTGGCTCAAGAGGTCCCAAGTTGGGGATGCCTGCTCTGTGGCAATTCAGACACACACACGCACCGTCTCACTGTGCGCAGGCAGGTGACCTACGTGTTTCTCATAACTGTCACATTTCTGTACAACAATAAACCAGAGTAGAACAATTAATCATTGTCAAAAAGAAATGAAAAGTTTCTGCTTGATGAGTATATTTTCCATAAAATGTATTTTGCTCCAATATAGGTCGTAACAACATCTGCATACAGTACAGGCTATGTTCTTATAATAAACTTATCACGTTTTAACGTGATACGTTTCACGTTATTACAATAAAGTATCACGTTATAACGTGATAAGGTCCGTTTTTTTTTATTTGGGTGACAGCTCCACGCTTCCGTACCACGCTTCCGTACAAAACACAGAGGATGATCTAATGACAAAAAGCTAAATATTTACAACTCGTTTTCATTTCTGTAGAATCATAAAAAATGGGTTTAGTACTTTGGATAAACTTATTTATATCCACCATAAGTTTAAAAAAACACATTTGTTTTTACATAAGACCCCATGTGGTTATACCCATGTGAAACGTATGGTGGTAGACCATTTTTTTGGTAATAACATGTGAAACACATGTAGTCATGTAAAATTAATTTAAATTCCCAAAACACATAAGCACATGTGAATCCCATGTAAGTTCCACGTTAACCCCTAAATTCCTATGTAAAACCCATATAATCACACGTGAAACCCATGTTAAACCCAATGTGAAACCCATATAATCACATGTGAAACCCATGTTAATCCCAATGTGAAACCCATATAATCACATGTGAAACCCATGTTATTCTTAATGTGAAACCCATATAATCACATGTGAAACCCATGTTAATCCCAATGTAAAACCCATATAATCACATGTGAAACCCATGTTATTCTTAATGTGAAACCCATATAATCACATGTAAAACCCATGTTAATCCCAATGTGAAACCCATATAATCAAATGTGAAACCCATGTTATTCTTAATGTGAAACCCATATAATCACATGTGAAACCCATGTTAATCCCAATGTGAAACCCATATAATCACACGTGAACCCCATGTTATTCTTAATGTGAAACCCATATAATCACACGTGAAACCCATGTTAATCCCAATGTGAAACCCATATATTCAAATGTGAAACCCATGTTATTCTTAATGTGAAACCCATATAATCACATGTGAAACCCATGTTAATCCCAATGTGAAACCCATATAATCACACGTGAAACCCATGTTATTCTTAATGTGAAACCCATATAATCACATGTGAAACCCATGTTAATCCCAATGTGAAACCCATATAATCACATGTGAAACCCATGTTATTCTTAATGTGAAACCCATATAATCACATGTGAAACCCATGTTATTCTTAATGTGAAACCCATATAATCACACGTGAACCCCATGTTATTCTTAATGTGAAACCCATATAATCACATGTGAAACCCATGTTAATCCCAATGTGAAACCCATATATTCAAATGTGAAACCCATGTTATTCTTAATGTGAAACCCATATAATCACATGTGAAACCCATGTTAATCCCAATGTGAAACCCATATAATCACACGTGAAACCCATGTTATTCTTAATGTGAAACCCATATAATCAAATGTGAAACCCATGTTAATCCCAATGTGAAACCCATATAATCACATGTGAAACCCATGTTATTCTTAATGTGAAACCCATATAATCACACGTGAAACCTTTGGGATTACATGTGGTGGTCAGTTTTATATTTGAGTATATATCGCAGCGATACACAACTATTACACTTTAACCCTTAAATACAGTCTTTTCTAACCCAATGAAGAAAAATGAAAATGTTTTAGTTGATGTTTTAGAAAAGACATTGCGGGTAAATTGTGCTATCATTTTCTGTGTTCTGTAATATCATACCAGTCAGTATGATACCAGATCTACAGTTAAAATGTGTTTAAATGTTCCCCGGCTGTACTTGTAAAACTGCTTATAGTTAAATGGAGCCTTATAAATTAACTAGTTTTTCATGAAAGCAAACATAGCTACTGGTCAAACAACTTCCTGATATCTGTCTCATTATCACCAGCTGGCCACACAACATTAACAGTGGATTACAAAGTTAATTATTAACAGCTGGATTTTAGTGTTTGCAGGTCAGTGATGATTATATTGACAGCACAAAGACAGGATTGTGTAAATTATTCTACTTACCGGTAATGTATACAATTTTAATCACAGGTCACGTCGTCACTTCTGGCCTCAGGACTCAACACACAATTTGGTATCTGTTCCACTGGTTTATAAGGAGGACAATAAAATAGGGAGGGAGCTGTTAATGCATTCACTACCTGTAGTTCTGCAAAGTGCCTCTAGATGGTGACAAAGTGTAAATGTTTGATTTATTGCATTTAACTGTCAGACATTAAGTGTTGGTAAAGTAAATACGGTACCATCTGCTACTAAAAATATAAATAAATTCAGCTAAGGAAACAGATTGTCTTTAAGCTGATGATTGCTGTTTCATTCCCCACGTTTCCAGTTTACATGTAGATACCAAACCACACAAACTCTTTGATGTGTCTCTCACCTGTAAGTTGCTTTGAATAAAAGCTTCTGCTTTTCAGCTGAAGGCCATTAAACCCACAGGACAACACATTGACTATATCAGCAGGAGAGTAAATATGGGAGCAAAATATCAGGCATGAATAGTGATAAGGGATCAGTAAGGGATCAGAGGCAGACCAGGACCAGGACAGATCCCAGCCAGCCCAACACAGACATGACCATGCATCCGCCCAGAGGTGGACAGAGCCCAGGACCCCTGGAGCCCCACCTCCTATGGCAGAGACCTCAGCAATACCCAGGAGGACCAAGAACCAAGAAATATATAAATAGAAATATTTGAAATTACATATTCTATTTATATTATTAAAGAGGTTAAGCAACAGTTATTTATATTTCTCATATTTCCACAACAATTTATGTATTTCTACCTGTATTCATATATTTATTAAGATGTTTATGAATCTTTTCTTTATGTGTTCTTTCTTATGGTAATTGCTTGTATTTAGATAGCATCACATCTGCTGCTTCGTTAGTCTTGAAAGGTGAAAAATCTTTTTGTTTAATTGTTCAGTTGTTGAAATCATGAAACTGATTGTGGAAACTTCAGGGTTCCTTAATGAAGCTGTTAAAAAATAAGACAGCTACTCAAAGATTTAATGAAAAGATATTGAGAAAAGTGTTTTCTGCACCTGAGTAAATTCATGCCAGAGTTTGCTGTCATCACTTGGTAAAAGGTTTGTGACAAACTTTACTTCATATGGTTAGGGTGTAGGGTTGTCATAATAATTTAAACTATACCAACACTATACAATTTTCCATACAACAGAGAATGGAAAAGAACTTTAAAGAAATCTCAGCTAAAACACCACAAAAATAACAACCCAAACAAAACAATAAGAAAATATATTAAATTAGACATTTACATTGTTAAATTATTATGCAAATGCAAATGAATAAGGAAATCCAACCAGGTGGGCTAATGAACAGGAAATAAATCGGAAGGTAAAACCCAACAGGAGCAACTACACAATAATAAACTCAGAATGACAAAACTAAAAAAATCCAGCCAAAACCCACATGACACTTACATTAAATTATCAATGTTCTCACACTAATATTGATCAATATCAATACCAACGCTGATATTGACACAGTTGTGTGATAAAAGACAATAATTATTATTTATTATGAATTGGCTTGAATTGATCTATTGATATATGTTTATATATATATATATATATATGTATATGCGTGTGTGTGTGTGTGTGTGTGTGTGTGTGTGTGCGTGTGTGTATATCTATATATTTATAATTGCCATGCTTTATAATCATAATGAGAAGAAGGAGAAAATGTTGCTGGATAATTAGTCCTTATTGGCTTGATTGGCTTCATGTGTGAATGTGTCTGCAAGCTGATCTACTTTCACTGTTAATGCTGATTTCTCTAATCTCTCAATGTTGCTCATCTGTTCCAATCAGCCTCCAGCACAAGTAGCATGTTAACACACCATTACATGGCTTTAGAACCTTATTTACATAGAAATTTATATCATTATAATTAAAATTATATTTATTCAACATGTGATGCCCCTTTAATTTGACTTTAGAAGCTGTTCTAAAGACAGTTTCAACCCTTTAGTTTCACCAAAACCACATTATGTTGTTTTTCTGCCATGTCTGAGAGAAAATGAGGAGGCGGGGCAGAGAGGGAGGTGTCAGTTCAGGGGAAGGAGGAGGAGGAGGAAGAGGAGCTGAAGAGGCTGCAGCGCTCACCAGCCTGAGTTATCGTCTCTGCCTTCAGTCTGTGAGGAGCTGCAAAGTAAAGCCATGGCTGTGAATAAATGCGTTAAATACCTGCTCTTCTTCTTCAACTTCCTTTTCTGGGTGAGTGGGAACCTGCATGAATACTCCTGGTTTACAGAGTCTGACAACTTATTAGAATATAATAGAATAGAACTTTACTGTCACTGCAACAAAAAGTGCAATGGAATTACTGTCATATTGTTGGTTTAAAACTGGAATCACAAAAGTCACGTTTGTTCTGTTTCTTACATATTCAGCTTCTTTTGTGACATTTAAATGACCTTTTTTTTCCCTCTTGTGAATTTTGTAGAACAGGTTTGCTAATCTCTGCCTTTCCCTCCACATGTAGTCAGTTTCAGGGTGTGATGGCTGGCTCGGCCTCTCGCCATCCACAGCCTTGTTCTGCTCCATCAACCTGCCCTTAAAAAGCAGAACATGTGGGATGTAAATGTTTAACACAAACATTACTGTTTTCGCTCTGAGCTGCTTTTTAACAGAAACCATTCAAAGCTTGATGCCTGTATTTCCTTACACTCTGCTAGGAGGTTCCTATTAAAACCAAATGGTCCATACAGGTGGACCATTTGGTTGACCTGTATGGACCATAAACCTTCACCTGGATCTGAACAGAAACTGATGAATTTTAACGTTTTTTTTCCATCTGAAGTTGCTTGTTCTGTTAAAGATAAGATTTAAGCTCTTCTTTCAGGCCTGTGTGAGCAAACTGAGGCTGAAATTCTTACAAAGTCTGAGCTCTGGTTGGGTCTAATGAAGGTGACGATGTTAATCCATGTTTAAAAACCAGCTTTGTGACTGGTGCAGCTCCAGGGCAGGTTTGAGGCCTGGATTTTATTTCAAACTGGTTCACGTTTTAACAATCCAGGAGAACTGGTTCTACAGCAGCACCAGCCCTTTATCTACAACAGAGGAGTGATTACATCACAGAAGAGACGTAATGAGTAGTAAAACCAGTTGGGTTGCTCTAGGAAAAGCAGTTTGTGTGGTTTTGTGCATCCATCAAATGAAGATTCAGTCTGTTTTATCAGCTTCTTAAGACCTTGGTACCAGACATTTCATTGACTGAACATGACTAATATGTATTTTACTCTTTTCCAAATACCTACACATGAACATATCACGGGGCCCAAATATAGTCCTTTAGAGCTATCATCCTGCAATGTTTAGCTGAATCTCTTCAACACACCTGAATCAAATTGCTGACCCTCCTCATCCACATGCCATTCAGCTCGGCAGAGGCCTGGTAACGAGCTATTCATCTGAATCAGGTGTGAAGAGATGCATCTAAAACACCGGCTTCATTTCAGCCAGAATATGAATTAAAATAAGAGTATGGTTCTGAGACTGGATGAACAAATAAAATATTTGAAGTCAAAGACTCACAGAGGTTAAAAACTTCTGTGTGGTTTAAATTCTTTAACCCTTTAAAATCCTGTAGTTTTAGTTTAAAATGTTTTTTTATGGATAAGACTTGTTGTGGAGCAGCCACTTTACTGTTTTTTTTTTTTTTTTTTTTTTTTTTTTTTTTTACTTTTAACAGTGTTTGTGTTGCAGCATCTGCTAATGTTGCTTCAAAGATAAAAGGCATTTGGTCTGAAATAAGTTTACTGCAGCTACAGTTATAATTGTAGCCTGTTTTTACTTCTTACAGTCTTGGCTTTCTAAGTGTATAACAGGGATGCCCAAGTCCAGTCCTCAAGAGCTACCATCCTGCAACTTGTAGATCAGGGATCACCAACTCTGGTCCCGTGAGCCCGTGTGCTGCAGGTATTGGATGTGTCCCTGCAGCCACACACCTGATCCAGATGACTGGATCATTAACAGACTTGTGCAGAACTTAACAAGCTGTTGAAGATCCATTTTATTTACATATGCAGGACATCGGCCTTCAGCCCAGTAAAATACTTAATACTCTAAATCAAGGCTTTTATCCATAAAACCCAATTCTTAAAAAAAAAAAACCTACAGGATTTTAGGGGTTTGACCCATGCAGAAGATTGAAACCTCTGTGGGTCCTCGACTTCTCATAATTTTTTATTTTTTCATCCAATCTCAGAGCCATACTATCTTATTTTAATTCAGATTCTGGCTCAAATGAAGCCGTTTTGTTTGACTGCTATTAATGAGCAGTTTAATTGCAGTTTAATTACTGCCACCTAGTGGAGGTGGTAATACTTACACATATGTAAACAGTTGGCAAATATCACTCGGCTGTTTAACTGTCCGTTTTTATTTTTTGTCCTTGCTGTCCAAGGTCGGGTCATGGAGTTTTTTTTTTTTAAAGATTTGAAATTTTCAGAGGAATTTGTTTTGTTTTGTCTGTGAGCCAACAATAAGTCATCCAAGCATAAAAAGGCTCCTAAGCGAAGGGATGAATCAGAGTTGTGTCGACACATAACCAACCATTTGGTTAAAAAAAAAAAAAAAAAAAAAAAGTTTAAACTGGATCTTTAATCTCTTTGTTACTAGCAGGCTGTCACAAAGAAACATTTGTTCTCATTTCTCTAATTTCATCTCTGAAAACCAGCAAAGATCAGACGGTCTGACAGAAAACAGGATTTATAGCAGCAACAAGGTGATTCCCAAAAAGCTGTTAGCTGTGTTAGCTAGCTCCATGCATAGAGGCAAAAACTGGACATGGGGAGGACAAAAGAAGTTAGGACTGAAAAAAAAAAACTATTCTACAGCAGATGAACAGGATCTGAAAATCCTGACGAAATAGGAACAAATCCAGCAAAGACCTGATCCAGGACCTGAGAGCTGCATCTGGAACTTCAGCTGGTCCATCTACTTTTGGTTGAAGCCTCATCAGAAATGTGGCTGTCAAGAAGTCGTTCTTAAGGGAAACGAGAAGAAAAGTCTCATGACACAAGAACTGGACTGAAGCTCAGTGGCAGTGGGTCTGATGGAGGGATGGATCCTCCCCAGAACCTGGACATCAGCATTATTGCAGCGTGGGATCATCTGGGCAGAGAACAGAAGAAAAGAAGAGCTTTGGAAAGTCCTTCAAGAAGTCTGGAGAAATATTCCTGAAAACGACCGACTTCTCGGAAGTAAATAAATGGTTGGTTTAAGATGGTTTAAGATTTTTGCAGTACAACAGCTGTATGTGTTCGTGCATCTTATTATTCGTTGCTGTACAGTTACTGGCTGTGATGACCATTTTACTTTTTGTTTGTTTATTCTCATTAACACAAGTTTAATGATACTTTCCCAGAACTCAGACTCACTTCATATTAGTGGAAACTGGTCAGTGGAGTGTGTAGTCATTAATGATAGTTATCCCCAACTAGAGGTCGTGGACTCTTTTTTTTCTCTGTTTTCAAACATGAGTTGGTAAAGATGTCTTTAGTTTAATGAAAAAGTGAATTGCTCTTTTAAAACACTCCTTACACTTTAGACACCACAACTTCCCTGTTTTTCCACCATCTTCCAACAAACCAGGAACAACCAGAGCAAATTTAAATGTGGTCTCCTCCTGTTTTAAATAACCTCCTGTGGGCTGTGGGGTCATTTCAGTCCTTCACTTAGGTTCCCAGAAACGATGGTAAATCAATGTTAACTGGATTCGAAGCACTCAGTGGGCATGATGTGTTTTCCTCATGATGGTGAGGGTGGAGTTGGTTTACTGGCTTCTAAAACTCATTGGCTGCATTTATTCGTTTCTTTCAGAGCAGAGGTTGTCCATGATGCACATTTTTCTTTTGTATTTGATCTTTGATTATACTCTCCTCATTGTTAACTGTTACTGTTTACTCACACAACTGGTTCTGTCAGCACTCTTCAACTCCAGCTTCTAGGACCTGCTTCTACACACCGGACTTAAATTAATGCAGTGGTTCCCAAACTGGGGGGCAGGTCACAGAGGGGGGGCCCAGAGTTCGAGGGGACTACGTAGGCTGAATAAAATCTAGTTTTAGCACTGCTTGGAAAACATGGACAATTTTTTTTTTACCAACGGGTAAATGATTTAACAGATTTCAACTACCGAAAGACATGATGACTGTTTAGCATGGGCATGACCAGGTAATGGTCAATAGTGGGTGATGAAGGGAGACCACAGTGGGCTGAATGTCTATTAGCATCTGACAGTGTGAAGCCAAGCAATTTACAGGACGTCTCATCCTGAACACAAAGAAAAATCTGTTAATTACTTTAGAAATAAATGTCTTAACTGTTAATGGTAGAGTTGTTTTGCTAAAGCAGCATCCGTCTCAACTCAGTGGCGTGTGGTGAAGTTTTTTGGTTATCTATACTCAAATTTGGCAATTTTACTTAATAAACTGTCAAAAACATGTTGGTCGTACTGAAAATGCATTTTTAACACAGATCAGTGGAAAATATTAATATTTATTGTATGTTTTTTTTTTTTTTTTTTCTTTATCATGACACTGCCTCACCTGACCGCACGTCACTGCCTCAACTTAACTCACTAGTTTGCAGTTTCCTAGTTTAAATGACTGCCACTGACCTGGTTTTAACTATAATTAAAGAAGTAGCAGCCAATAAACTCAAGTCTACTTCATGGCACCTTTCTTTGTAACCATAGGGTGCATGTGATCGTGGAATCGGGGGCTTGACATTGTTTTTGTTGATGAAAGGGGGTCTGCAGGAAAAAGTTTGGGAACCACTGAGTTAATGGATCATTATGCTGAACTTTGCAGCAAGCTGTTGGATCCATTTCGCTTGAGTTAGGTGTGTTGGAGCAGGGACGCACCTAAAACCTGCAGGATTGTGGCCCAAGAGGACCGGAGTTGAAGAGCTCTGCTCTACGCTCGTCTTCGTAAACAGAAGGTGTGACAACACCACCACAAGAAGTCCTACAGGAAGTACAAAAAGGCCTTTTTGGTTGATGTTTGGTTCCGATGCCTGTAGAGACCAACCTGCTGGGCGGCTTATAAAACGTCTCATCACTGTACAGATTTCACAGTATTTGGTATTTCCTTGTTTCTATGCATGTTTTGGGTGTTCCAATGATTTGAGAGGATTACTGCAGTAGATTGAAGAATATTGTTTTCTATTGTCATGATGGTAGATTCAAGACTACACTGTATCTGCAGTGAAATGATTAGAACCAGGTCTTCAGTTGTATTGATGGTGATGCTATTTTTGTCATTAACTTTGCTAAATGTAGTACATCTATCAAGGTGACCCCTGACTTGAGTATCCTCTGGTTTCAGTTTCAATGTGGAGGGTGTTTGTCTTTAGGTCCTGTCATACTGGTTTGCTTTTTATGGATGGTGCGGTCCATTTGGAGCAGTGTTAACACTCATTCACACTCATGAACCAAAGAGAAGAAGTCATGTAGGACCTGTTGTAGAGATGTCGGGTGTCTCGCTGCCTCTCCTGCAGCTCATAATGGACAGGCTGTTGCAAAAACCACATTAGGTTTGAATCTCAAGGTCAAAACAGAAACTCAGACTGGATAAATTTATTTTTACTCCATTATTTATGGTGAACAAGCCATTTTCAGTCCTGACCAATCGATGAGCTGGATTTTCTTCTGTCTTGTTGGTCATTGGTTGTTTCAGAGAATAGCGCCCCAGTGAGCAGTTGTTGTATCTGCACGACGTTCAGGCGGTTTGGTCTGCTTGAGTAAACTGCAGTGTGAAAGCAAAGCAAATCAAAGATGCAAAAGTCTTCAGAACCCTTTTGTTAAATACATTTGTATTTAAAAAGGGGGTGTGAAGGTGCTGGGTGCTGCAGCAATGAACGTTTGACAGTTATCAACATTTTGTGAGGTCAAGAATCCTGTAAAGTAACTTTTACATAAAAGCTCATATTAATCCATTAAACAGTCAACTGCTAAAACCTTATATGTCACAATATTCAGGGATATAACCAAATAAATCTCCTGGATATGTTTTATTGCTCATCCTGGAAACATTTTCTGATTTAATATTTTCTTTGTAAAGAGAAATATTCAGAGTCAAAGATGAATGAATGTAAAAAGACAAAACTATGAATCTACCAGATGAGACTCAAAAATGCCACAAATGGACACAGAGACCAAACCAAAAGGTGGAAAAAAAAACAGATTAAAGCTGCAGAACAAACTAGATGAGTCATAGAGCGACACAGTATCTGTCCGTCTGGTTTTCTTGTTCCTGGAATGATGGGTGTAGGAAGACAAGCTCTGAAATTGGGTGGGGCTTTTTTATGCAATCGTCCATGCTCCTTCCATTGATGAAAACTAGACAAAATCTCCATAAGGATTGTGTATTTATCATCCTTCCATCAGGCGGAGGATGAGCTCTGAATGAGGTCTAATTAAGGAGAAACAGCTTGTACTTGTACAGTTTGTTTGAACATGACACCCGCTGAGCTACAGACACTCAGGCAGGCATCATGGCTGTACACGCCTACATCACGAACTCAACGAACTTTCCGTGTGGCTCAGTGATTGTGTAATTGCACTGTTTTGACTGCTTTGGGTTTCACAAATCCATCGTTTTTTTTTTCTCATTTACGCAATGACTGAACCACTGCCTGTGAGTCACTGCTGAGGGATAAACCGCCCAATATGTTTGGTTATAAAGAGAAATACCTGCCGTGTATTTTGCATCATTCTCATCACGTAAAGTTCCAACATGAGTCGTTCACTGTGACACGAGGATGATGATGATACTTATGCACGTTTCTGCTGAGCTGCACGAATCTGAAGCATGCCACCGATTACAGATTATCTAACAGAAAATGATTATTTGTTTATATGAGTGATTTTTGAATTTAGAAAAGAAATATTTAAGAAACTATTTAATTTAAACACATTTCCAGTGAGATTTAGTCGAATCTAATCCTGACAGTAAACCTCTGATCTAGTTTAATCTGATTTAAATTCAGTTCCAGTCGGCTGTAATCTGGATGGATTTTTAGGTATAAATCAGATCCCAATAGATGGAAAGTATAACCTGGATTTACTGGGAATACTTTAAATCATTAATCCTGCCAAAATCCTGGTAAATTTGATCAGCTAATCCAAATCTTTATTCAACCGAGATCAGGGTTTATCAGATATCATGAGATGAAGTAAAATGTAATCCCCGAAGGGAAATTCTAATACTTTCATAGATGTTTTCCTCCTTTTTGTAATTATAAATGTATATTATAAAATATAAACAAATTCTGTATAACTAATATAAAAATATTCTAATTAGAAAAAATTTAATTCAATCTGAATAAATATTCTGACCAACTGGAACACTTAATCCTGATCAGTTTGATCCAGATTTAATCATTTAATTCGAACTGGATCCTGTTTAGTCTCCATGATCCACAAAATCACTATTGAGGCATCATTCTTACTGGAATCCTGACCTGATGTGATTATGGTTACTTATAGTTTAATCTAGCTTCACTTTCAAAACCTCCAGTCCAATCCACTTTATTTATACAGCACATTATAAAACACATGTGCTGTACATGCTGTGTGTCTGAGGGGAACGAGCTGGAGTACCGGTCAGTCATCAGGGACTTTGTGGACTGGTGTGAGCGCAACCACCTGTGCTTAAACACCAGTAAGACCATGGAGATGGTGATTGACTTCCGGAGAAGGACACTACCCCACACACCGGTGAACATCCAGGGGAAGGAGATTGACCGGGTGGACAGTTTCAAGTACCTGGGTGTTCACCTCAACAATAAACTGGACTGGTCACACCACACAGACGCCCTGTACAAGAAGGGCCAGAGTCGCCTCCACCTCCTGAGGAGACTGAGGTCCTTTGGAGTATGCAGGCCTCTGCTAAGGACATTTTATGACTCTGTGGTAGCCTCTGCTGTCCTCTACGCCGTTGTCTGCTGGGGAGCGAGCAGCACTGACCGGGACAGGAAGAGACTGAACAAGCTGGTCAGGAGGGCCAGCTCTGTCCTGGGCTGCCCGCTGGACTCTGTGGAGGAGGTGGGTGAGAGGAGGATGTTGGCCAAGCTCACATCCATCATGGACAACACCTCTCACCCACTGCACCAGACTGTGGAGGGGCTGAGCAGCTCCTTCAGCAGCAGACTGAGACACCCTCAGTGTAGGAAGGAGCGCTACCGCAGGTCCTTCATCCCCACTGCTGTCAGACTGTACAACTTATCTGTATAGTCATATTACTGTGTAATATTTATTTATATTTTACTGTGCAATACCCCCCATTATCAATGTCATCATATTCTTCATATCCCACCATCACCATGTAAATATGTATATAGTCTGTGAGGTTGTTGTTATATTTTATTTTATTTTATGTATGGATGTAGTGTGTGTGTGTGTATGTATGTGTATATATATATATATATGTATATATATATATATAATGTATGTATGTATATATATATATATATATATATATATATATATATATATATATATATATATATATATATATATATATATATATATATATATATATATATATATATATATATATATATATATATAAATAATGTATGTATGTATGTATGTGTGTGTGTGTGTATGTATGTATGTATATATATATCTTTATATTATAACGGTACATATTTTTGCTTTTCTTAGACTTGTAAATAATTTCTATTGCACTTTCTTGCTGTGATGCATGTTCACCTTATTTTGCCTCTCTGTACTTTATTCTATAACAAGAGCTGCTGTAACAAGTGAATTTCTCCACTGTGAGATAATAAAGTCTAATCTAATCTAATCTAATGTAAAATATAACAGAAACACATTTCACTAACAGCCAAAAAATCTGGGAACGATGCACTAAAATATGCCAAAGAAATCTAAAAACTACGAAATACTCTAATATAAATTAAGACTATAGAATGGAACAGAACTTTATTGTCATTACAACCAAAGTGCAACGAAATTATAAAGCCTTCCAGGCAGTGCAAGACAATAATAAAATGGAATAAAATAGAATAATTGCAACAACATAAATAAGACTAAATACAACATAGCAACAACATAGTAAATCAGATAAAATAAAGTAAAAAAAAAAAATAGATGCCAGAGTATAACATATATAAAATATTATAAAATATTTAAAGGTATATAAAAGCAATAAGATTAAAAAATTAACATAATACTAAACTTTACTAACAGTACAAACATTTGAAGAACTTTAGAATTTTAGTGTCTTCAGTATCAAAGTTTTTATTTTCCTTGTAACTTGTCTCGTCATCTGTTACATAACTGAGCTGATTTTAGGTGTTTGTAGATAATTCTGTAATAAATCTGCCTGAATGTGTGAGGTGTTGATGTGAGCATGACGACAGGTTCACCTTATTCAGAATTTTACCTGCTAATGTTTTCAGCTGTTTGGATGACCCAGACGGATCTATGACATCCCACAGATCAACTTTTACAGGGTCTCTAGCGCTGAACTTGCATCTAAACTGTAAAAATAAAAATCTTGACTCTTTCTACTAGAACAGTTGCTGTTTTGTGTTCGTCCACCACCTTGTCTGCTGGAAGGATGTGAGCCTGCAAAAGTCATGTGATTGAAAATCAGCATTTTAGTCTGAAACTGGATTAAATCAAACTTCTCAAAGCTGGGCTAGCATGCAGAAATGAGTGGAGTTACATGTTTATAGTCTGCATATGCTCTAAAACATGGGGGACAATGTGCCTATTTTAGTTACTCTCATTCACTTCTTCAGTTTATTTGGTCAGATGGTTAAATTCGTCCAAAACTGTGGCTACGTAAACAGAAGGTTGAAACTGTCCCAGGGACAGATTTTAATCAAATGCATAAACAGGCTAACGACCAGCACAAAGGGTGTGTTTGTTTTCCGGACCTGCTGAGCTCCACTCGCTATGTTGTCCTGCAGGTTTTCTGAGCGTTCACATCAGGGTGCTGCCAACAGTGATGCAGATCTTATTCTCTGATTTGCCCGGATGAATGGAAATAGTTGAGGAATTTTTCATTGAATGTTAGGGCAGTGTTGTTGTTAATGCCGCCTTTAAAGAAAACAGCAGCTTTGTTTGGGTGTGTCTTTTATGGGATAAAGCAGATTAACCTCATATTGGCTGACTGCAGTGACAATGAAAGGAACACACACTCATTTTTGTAGCTGGTGCAGTTCATTTTCTATACACTCAGGACAGATGTAGCAACCGGAGGTTTTAACATCAGACTGTGTTGCTCAACCAGACTCAACCTAAACCCGTGTTTTGGGTCTTTTAAAAGACTTTCAAGAGCTGCTAAACTCAGATTTATCTGTATATGTTCAGCAACTAAGCTCTGGACTAAAACGTTAGGTGGGGTTTTATGTGGAGTGTTGCTCAATGCAGGTTGCAGCTTTACAAGCCCAACAACCTTAAATACCAAAGGCTAAAAGGCTGTTTTAGATTTGACAGGGAGCAGCATAAATCTGATACAGGAGACTGAGGTCATGTCATACATCTTTGGTGTTTAACTTTAATCAAAGAACAAATAGTTTTTGGGAAAAATTAAGGTCCAAATACTGTAGACTCGTGTCATCTGAATGTTAGAAAACATGGATAATGGATTAAACCCCAAAAATATGTAAAATTGTAGGATTTCTCAAAAAATGAATGTTGAGCTGGAGTGCTCAATGGGGAGCTCTGACATCATTCCAAAAGTGCAGTGAAAGTCTAAAATAGTTCTGTTGAGCACCTGACAGAGGTATATATATATATATATTTCGGATATATCTATCCGAAAGCGAACTACTAACTGCTTTTAAATGATTTTACTAGCTTAGTGGCCAGCGGTGGCAAAGGAGGCGACTGCTCATTCAACCTGGGGGCGATAAGTCCAGCCCAGAGAAGCTAGATGCTAGCCACTTCAATGCTAACGCCTGTCAGGGACAGAACTAGTAACTGGCTTTGGGATATAACTCAGTCTTATTTTAGGCCCTTTTGCTGCATCATATCGTTGATGGAGCTGCTTCACAGTTGGTCCAGTTTTTGTGTCGAAATTGCAACTTTTATTTTGTTCAGAATGTTCATGATTTAGCTGCTCATAAGTAACTAAACCACAGCTGTGATGGCTCCTCCACCCGTTCTAACATACAAACACCTTTCTGACATGGTGAGGCTAAACCTGGGAATTCTGAACCACTAACAGACAGCGTCAGACTGGTTGCACTGGTTTCGCTGTGTCTGTATACAAGCCTCTGGGTGTGGTGCTGCTGTTTCCTCTCATTCATCTGTCTTCTCAAAGACAAACCTCGTGTATCCTGCAGAGCTAATTTAGTTTCATCTGAATGAGCTGATTTTCCATTTTTATATACAAGTGAAAGTCATTTAGACTGAAGAGGAAAAGATGGATACGATGAGAAAATGGAATTTAGCTTCAACTAATTTATTCTGAGCGATTCTCCTTCATGTCAACTTTTTATTTACCAAAAATACTTGAAAATCTAAAAAAGTGGTTCATGTTTATGTCAAGGGGAAAAAAGAATTTACAATTTATCTTGGATAACAAATTAGCTTCTTAAGATGTAGTTTTCTATTAAATGTCTGTCAAATATAAATTGAACTATTTATATTTTAGGGTAGAAACTATCTTTTGTATCCATGTCCACATGATCACTTAACACTTATCAGTTTCCTCCATTTATTTTATTTTATTTATTTTTTTAAAGTTTTGTTTTTGGAAAACAGTTTTTGTGTTATGTTAAAGTTGGGATCGAAGCTTAAACTTGGAAAAAACACAAAGAAACTTCAGAAGTTTCTCTCCACCATGGTTCCTCCTTTTCTGAGACATTCATGTAGTGGTTCATCCTTGGGAGCCATTTATCCCGATGTGATCCTGGATCTTTAACCTGGATAGTATCTCTGCTGTTCACCTGGCCTTCCTCTTTCCTCCACAGTGTCAGGCTATCTCCACATGGCGCCGAAGCCGAAGTTCAGGTGTGACAATGGTTGCTATAATTAGGAGAAAGGCTTCACCATCCCCACAAAACTGCTGTAGTACATACTACAAGGCTGTAGGGGTCGCTATGAGTGAAGAGTAAGACTCCAAAGCTAGAACAAGACGCAGATAAAGGCTTACTGCAGCTGTGTCCCAATTCAAGGGGTGTGTCCCAATTTACCCCCTGAGTTTCTCAATCAGTGTACATTGTGAGCGCACTGGAGCACTTTCTTCTGTAGTGCACACTGTCGTGGGTAAGTGCTGACCCAAATGGAGCTCTGACATTTTACACTTACCGGTAGTGACGTACCAGCATTTGATGGCGGTTCTTCTGCTCGCTTTAATTTACAGAATTAATTTCCAACTTTTGATTTTACTTTCTTTTGTTTACTTACTTAACCCTACCTGTAAACTACGTCCCATCCAACGCCAGCGCAGGATCCTCCTACTATTGGCTGTACATGAGTTAGAAGGTATGCTTATTTATTTACTTTAAGGCACATGACCCCACTAAATGAGTGCCTAATAGTAGTGCTGCTCCGTTATTACCTTTTCAGGGACAATCCATCTGACTAAATTTAGACACTTTAGTGACAAAACCAAGTACATTAAAACATGTTTGTTAAACGGTAACATTAAAATTTTGTAATATTTGATATTTGGGATTTTTCATGGAGTTAATGAAGAGTGTACCGGCTGGAAAACAGAGCGTCATTTACCCAGTCGGTGTTAACGTTCACTAAAGTGTCCTGTCCCGTTTCACGAATGTTAAGCGTTAAGTGCAGACTATGTAAGACACTTCGTAGTGTGCAGACCGTGAATTGGGACAGAGCTTGCGTGTTGCAGGAAGTTCACATTGGAAGACGATGGCTGTGGATTCAGTGTGAGGCAAAAAAGAAACATTTGTTTGCACTGATGAAGAGATCGAGCTGCTTCTTGGAGTAACGCTGGACTACAAAGCAAAAAAATTGAAGAAAGGATGGATTGAGAATCTGTTTTTGGTTGTTTTGTTTGGCGCATGTTCGTCACATTGATGTCATATCCTCCAGTTGTGCGGTTACGCTGTAACACAGACGGTAGAGGTTTTGAACCTATCTACCTTGGTACCTGGTTTCAGACATGATCGGCTTCATGGAGGCTAATCCCTGGTTTTATATGGATCAAAGGGTGGATTGCTAAAATACTTCTGCCGTTTCACCGACGGCCTCTCAGAGTGAAATCCTATATGCACTGTGAAGAGCTTTCTTTATCAGTGGCTATAATCTCCATTTTGGCCAGGAGTTTACACCAGCTGGGTATTAGATGACTGGCAGGACATGCGTTAATGGCTTGTATTTTTTTTTTTTTTTAAGTGTTTTCTTTGTATTTTTCTCTACTTTATTACAGAAAGTTATTTCTTTGTGGAAACACTGTCTGCTCTGTTGTTTCCGGCTCTGTCTCCTCTCTGCTCTAAGGATGAAATATTGATGGCACATAATTACCTACAACAGCATGTTTGTGGCGGCTAATTGTGTGAGCTCTGAATAATGGATGTCTTTCATCAGAGCTGCACCCATAGAGCATGTGGACAGCTCAACAAAGAGAACTCAACCTGAACAAAGAACTGGATCAGCTGATTGAATTTTTAGTTTTCCTGGTCCAGTTTTTATTTTAAAAAAGGAGACACTTTAGTAGGATTTTGTTGATCCTTTTAGTTTATTTCAGCCTGTAGATTTTCCATAAACCTTTCAAAGAAGTTACAAAGAAACTTCTTTTGGTAGCTTATTTCAACCTTCTGTCGCTACTTCTTCCTCTTGGCATCTTGTACAGAACAGCCCAGATAAAACGTAAAAAATTAAATAATATAAAATAAAAATATGTAAATGCCATGCGGCCATCATACTCCTTGACTCTACCAGATGTCTGACTTATAACCTCCTGCAAATATTGTAAATACTATAAATATTAGTCTAGCTATGCTGTATTTATTTTATTTTTTTGGTTTAATCCAGCACTATTATAATTTCACTTTTATTTTCTAATTCTTTTTGTCTCACTGTGTGCTGCTGTATTTTAGGGAGAACAGTGATGCAACTTATTAAACTTATAAAAAAAACAAAAACAAACTTGTAGTTGCATATTTTCTCCACCAGATGTCGCCAGATTCTTTAATTCAAACAACATCTTTCTCTCCAGGTCAGTGGCTGTATCATCTTGGGAGTCTCCATTTACCTGAAAGTCACTAAAGATGGAAACCAGGTAAGAAATCTTTGTAAATGCTTCCATATGCTGTTCATGTTACTCCTGAATCAGCTAGGAAACGTGTAAATCTGTTTGCAGATCACAAATGAATCTCTTCCTGGCATCGACCTGATGATCGCCATCGGGGTGATCATCATGATGCTCGGCTTCCTGGGCTGCTGCGGCGCCATCAGAGAAAGCCGCTGCCTGCTGCTGCTGGTGAGGATCGTCCATGTTACTGTCAGATTTACTGAACTGTCCAGCCTCAAAGTGTAAAAATTATAGATTTATTTTTTTGTTTTTTATTTATTTATAATCAGAAATGAAAAAGATGCATAAATATTGATTAACATCAATGTGGAGAAACCATAGACTGTATATAAAAGATGGACAGAGCCTCCGTGACGTCACCCGTAGGTTTCTGAAGGGCTGAATTGAAGCTCATTGGGCGGTTCCCACCATCGCCATCTTGGCAGTTTCATGCGTGTCGTCATTCCTGGAAACCCAAAAATTGGCAAAGAGGTGGAGCTGAGAGGGGACTGTGAAGGTAGGGGTGGATGATTGACACCCATTAAACTCCGAGTTGCCTATAGCTAAGAGCTAACTGAGCTAACCCGGAGCTAATAGTAACTAACCAGCTAACGGAGGTAGGCGGGCTAAAGATAAGGAGCACTGTTAAAAACCGCAGTTGTGCTGCACTCTCCCTTCTTTCCACAGATATTGGATAGCTTTCAATCAAAAGGACACACCCGTTATTATGCAGAATTTCAAGATTAAATAACATCCAAACGGATGAGTTAGAAAAAAATTCACCTTCCTCACAGTTGTCATGAAGGTAAATTTGACCTATTAATCCTAAAATGGATTTTTGTACCAGGCTTTAAACATGTTTATTTCTGCTGTGAAGTTGGTCTTTTTAACATGGGAGTCTGTGGGGACTGACTCTGTTTTGGAGCCCCTAGTGGATGAGGCGTGAACTGCAATTTTTTGCACTTCCACATAGGCTTCAGCAGACTTAAGACCTTTAAGAAAAGGCAGCCAAAATGACTAAATGGTGAGAAATTTACATTAAAAAGAAGAAAATGAACTAATAGTTAATATGGGGAAATGGTTGCTTATTTTCTATCCCCTCAGTTCTTCATCAGCCTCCTCGTCATCTTCATCCTCCTGTTGGCAGCAGGCATCGTGGGAGCTGTAGAAGGGAATAAGGTGAGACTGGAGGAAGTTTCATGTCACAGGCAGTCTCCACAACTTTATGATTTTTTTTAAATTTTTATTTTTCTTTTTGTCCATGTGTAGGTGAAGGACTGGATGACGACACGTCTGGAAACGTTTCTCCCTCTGTCAGACCAGCCAGCAAGTGTGCAGCAAGACTTGGAGGACCTGCAGCGTGAAGTAAAACAAACACACTAAATCCCTCTTAACTTCTGCATGGTGATGACCCTTAAACAGTCCAGTGAACTGGAGAAAATGTCCTTGAAAATCAGAAATACTGAATCAGAATGAGCTAAAGGTGGCAGAAAGTTGGATTTTGGGGGAAAAAAAAAAAAAAAATCAGCTTGTATTTTCAGTAAAAACTGTAGCTGTGACGGACATGCTAAACTAGCTAAAGCTTCATTTCAATATTTTGAATTCACTAAGAATATTTTTTTTTAAGATCAGTGATATCCTGCAGATTACCCCAAAAGAGGAGTTTTAAGGTTTTAAGCCCAGTTTGGTGTGTTTTCTTTCCAGCTCCAGTGTTGTGGGCTTTTGAAAGGAAAGTCTGAGTGGAATACGGTTCCTGCTTCCTGTCGTTGTAACTCCACAGCAACAGTCCAGTGCCAGACCACATACAATGAGACGGTGAGACTTCGACTGCTGAACAGAAACCTGATTTAAAAACATCAAATTGTGGAGTTGAGTGGTAAACGTGTCGTCATGTCGTCCTGCAGCCCTGCTTGGAGAAAATCATCGACTTGATGAAGAACAACCTGCAGGTGGTGTTGGGAATCGCCTTCGCCATCGCCATTCTTCTGGTCAGCTCTCACACGCGATTATATTTCTGCAGCTTTTTGTCCCCACTAACTGAACATATTCATGTTTTTTATTAAAGATCCAGCAGCTTCATTGATATTGATATTCAGGATAATTTGGCCAATTGTGCAGTTTAATGTATCACCCAAGAAATGATGGACACAAAATTCTTTTTTTTTTTTTTTTTTTTTTTAAGCAGCAGGTGTAAAAGTTGTCCACCAGGGGGCAGAAGATGATTATCAGACTGTAAAAAGCAGGGCTTTGAGCAGTTTCTACTATATGGTGATGCACTGTCTCTGAAATGTGTAAAATATGATGCCAGTGTCATTGTAGGGTTCAGTCCCATCAGATGTCAGTGAAATGTAATCTTCCTCCAGTATGTGGATATAAAGAAGGCAACATAGTGGCAGGATTAGACAGAATCTAACTCGTTCATGAGTGGATTTGTTTGCTTTTCATGTTCCCAAAATGTTCCGAATTTATTTTTAAACCACCTCCAAATTCTGTTTTAAGTCCGACTTGTCTTTTCTCTGCAGATTTTCGGCATGGTCCTCTCCATGATGCTGTACTGCCAGATTGGCAAGAAGGACGCCGTCTCCACCGCCTGAGTCTCCACCGCCTGAGTCTCCACCGCCTGAGTCTCCACCGCCTGAGTCTCCACCGCCTGAGTCTCCACCAGTCAGCGGTGGCCACATCTAACCTCCGTCTAACCTCAATAATTTATCCTGCGCTTGTTACTCGAAAGGAGCACACTATTTCTCCTGGTATATTTGAGTTTAAATAAAGTTGTCAATGTTTGGAACAAAGATGTGATATATAGGAAGTAGTTTTCCAGCATATCAGAGTTCCTTTGACCTTGTTGATGCTATAATATTTAGCTAAATGCGTTTATGTAATAAAGGTGGTGTTTTTAACAAGCAACAACAATACTTGTCTATAGTTATGTTCACACTGAAGCATCAAGGAACAAAATTTGGACGAGTTGTCAGACACTGAATCATATTTAAAGCCATTATGGCCAAATAGCTTCCTTATTAATCATAGCTTAGTCTTAGACCATAAATGTTGACTTTTAATTATTTTTTATAAATTAAATGTCTTTTTAAATTTTTTTTTAAATGCAGCCTTTATTTTTTTTTTTCTTTTATTAATGTCACATTGGGCTTCCATACACGTGTTTTTGCATTGTCTTATGTCATTTATGGAAAATGTTACAATTCTATAATTCAGGAAGTTTAAGCTGAATCATCTACATTTTAGACAATGAGATATATTTCAGTACTGTCATAATAAAATAAAACCTTTAATTCACCATCGCTGTCAATTGTTATAAAATTCCTGCTTTTCTTTACAGCAAAACTTGATGTTCCTTAATGACCAATTAGTGATTTTTTTTATTTCTTTTTCTTTTCTTTTTCTTTCATTCATTCTTTCTTTCTTTTTTGAAGCCTCTTTCTTTTTTTCTTATCCAGGAAAATAAAATGTAGGAATAAATTTAAATGTATCCCATAATTGAGTAAATACTAAGAACTGATAATTATTAGCATATGCCTGTAATTTTCCTTTTTGTTTTACAATAGAAAGTCGGTCTGTGTTTAAATAAAAACAATTTAGAAATCAGAGGAATTTGTATGGAGATTTTTTAAAATTTTTACTTGGGTTGGTAATAAATGTCAGGGAAATTAATGTTTTAATTGTTAAAAAAAAACAAACAAAAAAAAACAAAAAAAAAAAGCTTCATTTTTTAAAATAAAATTTAATGTGGCAATTATTTAAAAGTTTGAGATCATCTTCATTAAAGTAAGCTATACTGGCAAAAAAAATGACATTTGGCCTTTTACCCTGAAACAAAGATGAGCCAAGTGGGTCTCTACAAATTTGAAACTTTGGTCACTAAAGAAATTAGATTATAGGGCTAATCTGACATTTGTGCTGCACACAAGCTGCTACAGAACAAAGAAAACTTGTTTAATACAGTTTTTTTAATACAGTTTTTCTTAAATATAAAATCAGCTTTCATTAAATTAGATTTTAAATGCTGTTCAAGGAAAAAGAAAATCCTGCTTCTGTGGACATTTTCTGTGGAGACCCCCCACAATCAACTTATGGACATTATTTGGTCCGCAGACCACAGTTTTATTGTCATCCTGAGCCAGTGGGTGGGAGATGACGATGCATCGAAGCTGCTGTGTGAGCATCTGCAGCCCACTGAAGGTTTGTCAGCGTTCCAGCTGTTCCAGCTGTTCAAACATTAACCATGAAGGGAAGCTCCAGCTGCAGCCGCTCGCCTCTCCATCCGTCCATCTCAATTGGCCGTGTGCCCTGGGTCGGTGTCATGGCGGTCGTGGTCGGTGGGCGGCTCCCGGTGCAGACGGCTCCCTGTGATAGTGTTTCCTTACCAGGCTCATCTGTGCTCAACCTCACATTAGTCTTTTAATATGTGCAAGTATGTGTGTGTGTATGTGTATGTGTATGCTTGCTTGTACACAAGCGGGGAGGGAGGGGGTTGTTTTAACCATGGAAAGCACTTTGTGCTGCATTCTTGTATGAAAAGTGCTATATAAATAAAGATTGATTGATTGATTGATTGATCTGCGTTGGCATGTATCACAGACCTCCCTTTCCTTTCCTTTCCTCCTTAGAAAATTCACGTCTGTTAATGCAGCAACCAAATCTCCAGGTCAGCGTTCAACATCCAAATGGTGAAACTGGCATTTTTGATCCACAAGTTTCTCAAAGATGAACGATGATGTTGGGCATCATTTAAATTCTCATCGGTTTATCCTGTTACCTGTCAAGGATTTAATGATTTCTGAAAATGTTAAATCTGAGATGATCAGTCTGAGCTGAATTAGATTTAGAGTTGTAAAGGGTTTAATGGTACACATTACATGATGCTGTATGTGAGCAAATTAAAGGTTTAGAAAAACTGAATGTGAGGTTTTGTCATGTCTCCCCTGAAATTTTAGATTTAGTTTCAAAGTCTCATTTAGTTTGAGTTATAATTAAACCATCTGAATCATGAGTTTTAGTCTAATTTTACTCAACTAAATTAAATATTATAGTCCTCTAAGTCTACAGTAGATTTGGGTGACTAATATAAAGTAATACGTGTCAATATATTTCAGTAGTTTGAATTAGTTTTTATTTGGTTATCTAATTTTTGTTAAGAAAAGTTCTAAAAAAGTTTATTAAACTAACAAAGTTTCTCAGTGTTCCTAAAAATCTTGTTCCAACAGTTTGTAGTTGCCAATCTGGTTTAGTGTTAAATGAAATAAGTAAATGAAATGTCTCCTGAAGACAAAGTTTGATTATAGTTTAACATGTCCATTAAGTGCTTGATGATAATTGTTCACAGTCTGATGTGCTGAAGCGTATTTCTCTGGACTATTAACAACAGCAGTTTATGAAAATTTTTGATATAAAAGAAAAGTTTTGAGTTTGATTCAGCGGCAGTTCTATGGATCAATATCAACATCAAAATTCATCAATTAAACCAGGTTACAGCCTCACTGTCAGACTGGGACAATAACAAATAGGTTACGTTGAGAAGAGGTAGTCTAAAGAAAATCTGTATGCATGTGATGAATAGTTTTAACTTTCAAATCTTGATGCTGCCACAATGAAAAAGAAAAATTAAAAATGGAAAAATGTGAGGAATGAGCAAGAAAGTGCAAAGGAAAGAAATTAGGAAAAAATGCTGGATCAGGAGGGTCAGAGTGTAAGAAGGTCACTGACACTGACGCTTGGGGGAGACAAAAGCAGAGAGGAGGAGGAAGATGATGGAGAGAATGATAATACAGTCAGAGGATGCACCTTTATTCCATCTGGTCCATGGGATGTTTTTATTCCAGTGCAGTGACATAAATGTTAAAGAATAAAGTAACATGTTTTCAGTCCACAGGTGTTATCCAGCCAGATACATAAAGCTTTAATAATGTAGCCATTCATTTATCAGTAATTAAACTAAATTTGATGGAAATCTGCTAGTTTTAACCAGATTTGGATGTTTTTTTTAGATGTTTAGATCTCTAGATCTCTAGATGTCTTTAGCCTTCCTGAAAGACATCTAATATCTGTCCTGTATTGTCTTTAAAATGATTTTTCTGTAGTTTTGTGGATTTTTTTTATTCAAGCTTAAACATTGTCTTTGTTTTCTCCTCTGCTGCCCCGTGTAAAAGGTTCTGGATTTGCAACTGCATGAATCACAACATCAGCAACAAAAAAAAACAAAAACATTCTGTAGCTGCTGAGGAAAACACAGTGACCATATAAGCATGCAAGTTAGAGCAAAATATCAGGAATGAGTCAGGAGAGATGATGAGGTAAGAAAAGACTGCATGTTTTATGTAGCTAAACCAACAGATGTCATGAGAGCAGTTCAACTAATGTGGACCGCCCTCAAACATCCAACATGTTGAGCCAGCTCACTAACATTCAGTGTTGAGATGAAGATTGTTAGATTAAACAAAGTAAAGCATCACCTGACACGCAGCAGCTGTGATCTGTGTTTATTCTCCACAAGATGAACAGCAGTGGTTTAATTCATCCCTCTTCACTTTACTATGGTGAGCAGCTGAAGTGTGTGTGTGTATGTCTGAGTGTGTGCTGGGAGACAAATAGGGACGCTGTTTATGACTACGACAGTTATTTTTAGTCTAAAGTCAACACAGTGCTGCACTTAATGACTGCTGGATTCCTTTCTGTTGTACTCTGCTCAGCAACCCAATGACACAAAGCTTTACGTGGAACCAAACTTACATAAAGATGACAGTAACATCTGAAATGACAGCTGTTTTGAAGATGGAGATAAAATTTACCACTCAAATCTTTATATATTTCAAGGAACCCAGAAAAAAAACGGTGGAGATTGACTGAAGGATTTTCAAACAAACAGAAATTCAGAATGAGGCTGAAGATCTCTGTCCAGCTCTAAGGAGCTTAAAAAGTGAATATTTGGTCTGAGCAGGTTTTAATTTTCATCACAGTCTCACTAAAAGAGCTTTCTGTCATTTCTTTAAGTATTCTTCAGAAATATTCTCCAGAGTCCTTGAATGACTTTCCAAAGCTCTTTTTTGTATGTTTCTACCTTTGGCTCTGGGGAGAATCTATCCCGCCATTAGACCTGTTGAGGTCCAGCTTCTGGGGAGGATCTATCCCTCCATCATGTCCATGCATAATCATCATCATCCATACATGCTCCTACTGGTTTTCAGTCCAGTTCATGTGCCATGTGATATATAAGGCTTTTCTCTCTGTTCCCCTTCCTTAAAGTGGCTCTATTATGTTAATTTCAGGATAATTTATTTTAAAATATGAGTCCATAAGAGAAGGAATCAGTCCAGCATTTTTCACAAATCCCTTTATTTATTTATATCGATCCTCTCAGATCAGCCTGTGCTAGAAACAAGCAGAATGAGATTCTTCCATCCTGAGCCCCGCCTGATGGGGGCTGCCTGTGATTGGTCAACTGCCGGGATTAGTTGTCACGCACTGTTTTCATCATAGAAACATGTGAGGAAACTCGTAAACAAACCTAAGTAATATAAATACTCCGTAAACCATGTCAACACCAACCAACAAAGGTGGAAAACATCTGCTGCCAAGAAATAGATAAGCTAATGATGCTATTTGCTAACACTTTAATGCATTGTTACACTAGTTAGCTTTATTTCTAGCCACTCTAGTCACTGTACATCTATTGTTTCATGTGGCTAATCAGCTGGGTGTTTTTAGCCTGGTTGTTACGTTTGTAGCATTTCCATCTACAGTGTTCATCTCTAACTTGCTGGTAGCGATCAGGTAAAGTAAGCATGGGTTATTTCCTTTAGTTTGACCATTGCTCACACACTAACTATCAAAACAAAGCAGACAACTTATTCAGTTTTACTTACAGCTTGTGGCTCATGATCAGAAATGCAGTCCTTGATTGTAGTAACAGACCCTCCTTTCAGCTAAATCCTGGTCGAAAATCCCTCGTTGTACCGACATTTCTTGTGTAGCATGTTAATCCCGAAAATGCTGCGGTGGACACTGCTGTGTCTTCCGCGGTGTCTTCCGCCTTACACTGAGCAGTAGGGATGTGCCATGCACGAAAGAGCGGGCTCTGAGAGCCGATGCTTGGTAGTGAAACAGAAGAGCCGGCTCCCATTGAGTGAGAGCCGACTCTCAGTTTTTTTCCTTTTCTGTGCGCTTGGGAGGAGGGTAGACAGCGCTACACTGCAAGTGAGACAGCAGACATGAGGAGAGTATGTGAGTGAATGCGTCGTCTCATCAAACTTTACTCACAGAGAGGAGAAACCAGATCGTCCAAGATGAGGCATGTTATTCTTCTGAATGCCAACCTGCACCAAGGACATTAATGCTGCTTTCTCGAGTTTGGTTCTCGTTCTGTTTTGTGGATTTGTTTGCTGTTTTTTGTTAATTTGTGCAATATAAGACTTTTGTTGAAATACTAAACAAAAGGAAGTGGTTTTGTATCAGAATAAATGCAGAAAAGGAGGCAAATATGAGGCTTCTCGTAAAAATGCTGAACACAAAAGGGTTTTCAAAACACAATTCATAAATTTTTTAGAAGTTAAGGTAGGAGCCGTTCGGGAGCCAAAAGAGCTGGCTCTTCTTTGGAAGCCGAGCCAAAAGAGCTGACTCTCTGAGAAGAGCCGAACATCCCATCACTACTGAGCAGTGAAGGTGGACGTGCTTTTCTTCTCTTGAACATGCCCAGTCTGGAGAAGACGACCAGTAACTGAACCTGGAGAAGTATTGACCAAGACCACTTTAAACTTGATTATAATCTTTTATATATATTTTATCTAATCTTTGTAGGAGACTAGAAGTTGTCCTGTGAAGGAAACAAAAATGAAAACTGTTGAGTTATTTTAGAAAAGAGACCATATTAGCTTCCCTAACCCCCCAAGATAGATTTCATGTTCCAGTGGTGAACAGGTGAGCAGCTTTAACAAACTGGGAGCAGTCAGATGAGTTAGCTTGCTCATGTTATCAGCAGAGATGAAAGCAGGAAAAGCTGCAGGAAGTCGTGATGAAGTCTGGTGTCCGGGCTGCTTTGTTGAGTCTGTTGCTGCCATGCAACACTGATATCAGCCTGTTTCAAGCTGATTTCTTCCAAACAGCACTGTGGCATTCTGTTTGGGTTCTGTTTAATAATAAACATGTCGCTCCATTTAAGATATTCTTCTTCACACTGCTCCACCCTCACTCATTTCCTTTTCAACCCCTTTTTCCACTTCCCTTCCTGTTTTTGTTCCTTTTTACTAGATGTAACTCTTACCTGGACTAACCTCGTCACTCTTTCCTCCTCTCCTCTCCCCTCTCCTCTTCGTTCCTCTCAGCTGATCTTCCAAACTTGGTCATGTTCTCAGTCCTTCAGCCAAGCACTCCTGAGCTTTAAACAACACCATCACACACACACACACACACACACACACACACACACACACACACGCACACACACACATGCAGTCGGCTCTGGTCTTTACTCAGTTTCTATTTCAGCTCAACTCTCTCGGGCGGCGGTCATGGCCGGCTGCAGGAGTTACTTACAAGGACTTGCCATCTGTGTCACTGTGCTTCTGCTGGTAAGCTAAACACTAAATGCTAACGGCTTGGTGTTAATTGATTATTATCTGTGATGTCACAGTAATAAGATAAGAAAAATCTATGATTTTGATTAAACGTCAGTCGCTAATTGTTTTTTTTTCTCTGTATTGCAAAATTATCGCAGCAACACACTCTTTTTTTGTTTACATGCTAACAGTAGTACACTTTAATTAAAACACAAACAAGATTTATTTTGTTCACAACAATGATTTCTACTAGAGATGTTTCTTAAACACATAATGTTTTCTTAATCATTTAAATAAGCTGGTGTTCCTCAGGGAATGCTTTTAGGGCTCCTCATAGTGCTCTAAAGATGAAACAAAATTAAATGAAATCAGATTGTAACCTTAACCTTTGAGGGTCCTTCGAGGACCAAACGTGTATTGTTTGTTTATTTTGTGTTTTGATGCCCAACATCTGCTTTAGTTTAAAGACCTATTTTATTAAACTTAACAAGAATATTTTATTTATTTCTATGTTTAACATTTTATGAGCCTCTTTATTGATTTTTGTATTGAACAGGAAACAATCATAATGCCAACATTCTTTACCTCATGACCAGTTTGGTTCCATTGACTCCCATTATAAAACACATTTTTTGATACATTATAATCCCCCTATATTATTATGCCTGTTCTGTGTTTTTCTTTATAAAAACAAACAAACAAATAAACAAACAAAAAAAAACCCAAACAAACAAACAAAAAACCTGGATTTATATGTTCCAAAGACTCGAACTTAACTCAGAGGTGATAAAACATTTTCAGACAGGCTTCTTTACTCACTGTTTTAAATCTCATTTAAAAATCATTGATTGTGATTTTATTTGGAAACCTTTACTTTATTTGTTCCTTAGACTCTTTTTACTTGTATTGCTATTTTATCTTGTATTGTTTATTTTTTGTACTGTGCAACACTTCGGTCAGTATTCTTGATTTTTAAATATTTCTTTAGAAAAAAAGTGGTATGGTATGGGTTTGAGCTGAATGGTGTTTGTCTAAAGATCCACACACTATGGATCTGATTCTGGCTTATGCTTTTTTGGCAGCACATTGTTGCTGTACACTTTATAACATTTAATCTGTTTCTTTTCTTTAACATGTTGACATGTTTTTATCGCTGTAGTTGTTTCATTTTATGCTGATGATATGCTGCTTTATGTGCCCATTTTTGACATTGAAGCAATAACAACTGCCCCTCCTTTTCAGCTTTCATGTAGAAAGTATAAACACTGTTTTCTTCGATGGGATGCACAAAATCTACACTCTTTCCTTATTTCTTTGTTGGTGTTTATATTTCAGTTTTCTATCAGTGTTTTGATGTTATCTTTTCACTGACTTGTTTGTCAGGGCCTAACTGATATGTAAACTTTAAAACAAATGCTTAACCATGAATGCGGAAGTATTCACAACAATATTTGTTGAGTTGTGTAATTATTGGTTAATCTTTCTTCATTCCCTTTTCTTATCTTTTGTCTGGCCTGTGTTTCCTATTATTTTTTTATTTTAACTCTAGAACTTATTTTTGTTGTTTTACTCACATTCTTTATTTTCTCTACAAAACATTGCAAACAAATCAGTTTTAAAAGCTCAAGCTCATTTAAATTGACTATAACTTTTGCTGGATTTACTTAAATTGACAGAATGTCATGATTAATTATAACAGACTTTAACATTTTATTTTATTTTTTATTTTATTTTATTTTTATAACAGGCTATTTCTATGATTATTTAAGTTTAGGGCTTAGACAGTCTTTCCTGCTTCCTGTTTCTGCTGCTGCTTTGCTGTTTATCAGCTGATTGCAGTGATTATGCTGCATGCCTCAGTTTAACCCAACTGTAATTCACAGGAGACTTTCACTTTTGTGTTATTATTTGGGTTACCAGAAACACTATAAGAACTACATCTTGTATCCTGCACTGTTTTTAAGTGTTTATAAATGTTTATGTTTGTCTTGCTCCTTTGCACTTTTTGGTGTCCAAATGTCACTCTGTTACCATTTTCCTTCCTTGCAAGATTGATTTACAGTATATATTTGCCCCGGTTTTCAGACATTTGCTGCAAATTTAAATTAGTTCTTGCCTGGTTCCCTTTTTCTTATTGCTAATGCAATTGCTCAAACTGCAGAGCTCAAGAACTTTTTGGCCCCAGGTCAGAGCTTGGTAAACTCCTCCAGGAATTCATATGCATGAGAATGTCATTGAGAGCAAATAATTAACAGTGCAGCAGTTACCGAAATGAATCAATTTCTCATGTAACATTCATCATTCGCTTAACCTGGACACAGATGTGATTTTGAAGACTGATGACGTTTGTGAGCAAAAGCCATCAGAGTTCCCAGCCGAATTTTGATCCCATTCTCTCTGGGGATGAAGAGCAGTTATAGAAGAATGCCACGGAACGCTAAAGACCTTCCCTTCTGTGAAACCCAACAAGCTCTCAGCTACAGTAGTTTCCAGTTTCTAAAATTTCCCTTCCTTTTAACTGCAGGTGTCTGGTGTGGTGATGATCGGTGTTGGATTTTCCTCTGTTGATGGCAATGTACCAGTTGCAGAGGTAAATATGTGAGTTAACCACATTTACAATGAAAGGCTTGTTGCCTGCTCCATAAATCTAGTAGAATTAAGTAGTATCAAACCCTCACTCTTTCAGACTTGAGTGGGATGGAGAGGTAAACTATCAAGATTTATTCAAATGATCATGTCTGCTAATTATTTTAAAGAGGTATTTCTCTTTGCAGTGTAATCATTGTCATTTAAGTCCAAATAGTTTTGTCTAAATGTGAAAACTTGGACTCTACAATATCCAAAATGCAGGGAGGCTTCAATTTTCAGACATAAGTTAGACTTAAACCAGCTGACTTTGATTTATTTTGAGAAATTTACACATCTGCCTTTGGAGGACGCATGCTTTTCAGATGCACTGAGTTTAATAATAACAATAAAAGATTTTGTTAAAGTTTTCATTCATTTTTGTTAGTCTCTGCTTTCTGCTTGTGTTCTAGTTGTTTGACCAATTGTCCAATAGCGATGGTTTACTAGTGCTGCAGGTGTTTGGTCCAATCACAGTGGTTCTGTCCGTTCTTGGTATCTGCTCTGCGTCTTTGGACCATAAACCTCTGCTGCTGCTGGTGAGAGAAATAAACACACACATTTGCTCTTCCAGCCCTTCATGACATTGTGGCCTGAAGCCAAACTGTAACCATTAAACTTTCCTTTCATGATCTGATCAGCAAAAATTTCCTCACTTTGCTAAAATGTCCTCATTTGTAAGGTTTGACTGACAAGTAGGTCCTCACAAAGATGGTTAGACAAGAACACACACAAAGACTCGTGGTGGGGCGGAGCTAATCTGTGATTTTATGCTTCAGTTTTCTGCGATGATATTCGTGGAGTTTGTGGCACTGATGGTTGTTGCTTCACCGCTGGTTCAAGTTCAAGCTCAGGTAATTCTACCTGTCTGTGTCTCACTGGTGTCCCCTAAAGGCTGAAGAGTTCATCACAACCCACCTAATTTGACATTTTATCTATTTACTTAAAAACACCAAATGGATTTCTATGTCAATTTCTTCATGGCCACAGATATGTGTGAATGTGGTTGGTTTTAAGTGTAAGAGTTCAAATTTTATGTACATAGGGTGGAATGTAGTTAAAAGAATACAAGGTAAAGAATACAAGTAAGTAGAGTGTGGAACATGTATACATTTGAGTATGTAAACATGTTCTGCAAGCAATAGGATATG
Source organism: Melanotaenia boesemani (assembly GCF_017639745.1). Taxonomy (NCBI): domain Eukaryota; kingdom Metazoa; phylum Chordata; class Actinopteri; order Atheriniformes; family Melanotaeniidae; genus Melanotaenia; species Melanotaenia boesemani. The sequence goes on from NC_055704.1 coordinate 6,919,408, forward strand.
ATGAATAAAACTAAAATACAAAAGCAAGGCAGATGTATACAGCAGCTATATATGTATATGTATCTGTACGCCAGAGTCTTTCAAGATGTTTGTTATGCATCTAAATTCATTCAAGTTTGAATTCTGTTCTGCAGATAGACAGCACCGTGGAGGATGTATTTCTGAACGTCACTCCTCTTCACAGAGCTGAGGCTTATATCCAGAGTGAACTGAAGAAACTCCAGACCTCAGTAAGAGATTTTAAGAAAAAACTTGAACAAAATAAGTCTGATTATACAAAGACAGATGTTTATCTAATATGCTAAAAGACTGAGTTTGTGTTGTAAATGAGTCCACTGTCCTGTAAAAGTGATGTTTCGTGTTTTGACATCTGCTTGTTAATGTGCTGAATTAAAGACACCTTTAATTCACTCAGTTTAAATGTTTGTGTGTCTCTGAGGACTCCTGTTGTGGCTTGAGACACTTTGAGGACTGGGAGAACCAACTTCCTACTTCCTGTTTCTGTACACCTCCCACTTTTGACCCACAGCTCAGGTACAACAGGAAAACAGGAAAACTAAAAGCTTTGGGACTTTTAGAAGTCTTTTTTTTTCTTTTTTGATTATAAATTTGTTAAGGTTGCATGCTCACAAAACAGAACTTTAGATTTGAGGAAACAAACATTTAAAGATAATAATATAATATAATATAATATATTCAACTTTAATAAGAAACCAAATGACAACAAACAATTTTTTGGATAACTGGATAATTATGAATGTTGTCTGAGGGGGTCCACCATCTCACTACTTGTTAACTTACTGATGCATGAAGACAGATATTTGCCTAATATGCTAAAAGATGGAATTCTTGTTATAAAACTGGTGGTAGGTGTGGATATGTCCAAACTACATATATTAAAATAAAATTAAGGTGTACATTGTGGGCTCAGTTCACACACCTCATTTAACCCATTACTAATGTCTGTCATCCTGCAGTTCTTTCTTTTTTTTTTTTTTGCCTTTACACACTAAAATGTCCCCAGACTACCTGAATCTTTTCCTAATATTCTGTTTTGAAGATACTGAAAAACCAAAAGTCTTTTATAATCTGTTGTTATTAAATTATATTCTATTATAGTCTGGATTATTCTCTGTGGGGGTTTGGACCAATGTGGTGAGCCACAACCCATCCCTGCTTGGAAAGACTAACCCTTTGGTGGATACTGCTTTTATACTCAATCCTGACACCCTCACCAATCACTGGTTAATCTGCTGATTGGAGAAAAAAATGTCAGAAAACATGTTAATGTATTTGTTGTATTAACTGTGTTTCTAGACTTCCATGTAATAAGGATAGTTTCCTTGGTGATAGCTAGCTACAGCAGGAGTTTTTTACGCATGGTTAGTCAGAGTCTAAGAAGACATAATCCCGATTTCTCAAAGATCTTTAGAGGCTCTTGATGGACTTCTCGATTTCTAGCTTTCTCAGATTGTTTCAGGAGGATTAGGCTGGAAAATGTTTAAAGAGTTAATTACAGTTAAAAGTTCAAATTAAAAGTCTGATTGGACAGAAACCAACTACAATTAAACTTGAATAAAATAAAGATGATATTTGGAAACTGCAGTAGAAACATAGAAGTTCAATTATAGATAGATGCTGCTGAGATTAAAACAGTATAAGACCATAAATTTCTCAGAGAAATAACTGATGACAAAATAAGCTGGAAGTCATGTACATGCTAAACAGAGTATTTCAGTATTATACAAAGCAAAGTAAGACAGAAATCCCTCCATATTCTTTGTTCACTGGTTTCACCATTTTAACATACATAAAGAGGTTTGGGGAAATAACAAAAGTTAATTGCACTGATTAGTTGTTCTCCAAAAAAAGAGAACAATCCACATGATTAATAATGTTGCATTTCAGAAACGCACTGAGCTGCCAAAACTCTTAAAATATGCAGATATGGTGCTTTATCGAACTGCACAAATAATGTTTAGGGCCAGAAACAATTCACTGCAGGAAACATCCAGAAACTGTTCTGTGTTAAAGAGGGAGCTTACCAATTAAGTGGGAAGCTTAATTTCAAAATTCAGAGGGAATGAACAACTAGGAAACAATTTTCTATTTTAATGTGTGGATAAAATTATTAAACAGCCTCAAAAACAATGTCCACACATCAACCAGTTTAAAATAAGGTTTTAAAAAAATGATATTTAAGAGGTATAAAGAGGATGATTTGTCACTAAGGGCTTGTCTCTATTTAGTTATTAATCCTCTTTGAGGATTTAATTTTTAAGTACAGTAAAATGGCTGAGGAATAATTTGAGAAGCAGAACTATATGAGAATTAAATTACTATTTATTATAATTATCTGAACTGTGTGTAAATACGTATATAGAACAAAACAGTGGAAACGAATTTATGTTTCGTACGTATTGAAAAGGGATTAAATAAGTTAGACTTCTTCCTTAGTCCTTTTTTCAGCATGTTGAATTGAAATATTTTTTTGTTATTGTAACTGGTGCACATTCTGCTGTCGCTTTCTGTTTTAACACGTAATAAACTTTCATTCATTTTTTTCACAGTTACGACAGAATTTTGATTTGTTGAGCCTCTAAAAGAGATTTCATGCTCCTTTGTCACTTTCATTTCTTTACCTTAAATGTTCACACTAAGAAAAAAGCAAGAGAAAAACTTTATTTGCATTTCTCTTTACCTTAAATACAGTATCATTAGTGTCATTTACAGCATGTTAGCTGTCATTTGTTAAACTTCCATCTTGTATATTTTGTACAAGAAGAATAAAGCAAAGTCTTATATCTCCATGTCTGTCTCGCAGCGCTCAGCCTGTAAACTCCAGCTCAGATGGATCCTGTGTGATGGTCAGCAGAGACGTTCCCCCTCCGGCCCCACAGACCTCAGATAAATTATGGGTGCACTCCAACGTAAACAGACTCCTCACTCTGCATATGGCTCACCTAACTCTTTTGCACTCAGTTTTACCATCACCACTTTCCTGGTATCTTTATGTTTTTCTTTCTTCCATTTAATTTTACTGACTTGTTTTCCTAATTCTGCTTTTAATTCTGCATTTTTCAACCCTTCCAACTCTTTCTACCCAACTTCTCTCCTAAAGTTTTCCCTCTTCATTTATAAGTTAAACCATTAACTATTATTTCTTCCTTCTTTCAGTAATTCCTAAAGTCTTCCTGTTTTTAAAAGACTTTCCCAAAGGGTGTCTATGTGGAAAATGTGCAGGCAGACTCACAATATACTGTATTTGCATTCAAGAATATGTGATCTCTAGTGGTTGCAACTGTATGTAATGGCTAAAAATGTCTGACAGTGACAGTCATGTAACCTTCATCTTACTTTTTATTCTCCATCTGTCTCTTTTATGTTTCCTGCTGGCTGTTAAACTGTTTTATATCTTGGAGCTGCAGTAGCACTTAAAACTTTGTGTAAAAAAATGTTATGTAATGTTTTTAGTCAAGTTGTAAGTTGACCTTAAACCTTTGTGCGTTGCAGCCCTGCGGTCCCATCCTAAAGAGCTACTTGGGCTTCCCCATAAAGGTCCGGATTGGAATAATTTCAGCCTTTGCCACTATTACAGTAAGCTAAGCTGCACTAGTTTCTTCCTTGAATTTAACCCTTTAAAAGTCTGATCAAAGAAAAAATGGTTCTAATGTGTAATATATTTAATATATTTAAAATATTTTAATATGAAGTCTTTATTTGGTCCTTTAACAAAATGTAAAAAAAAATAATTAACAAAAAAACCATTTTTATATGTTTACTGTTTATAACTGCATGACACTTCAAAATTATTGTAGTGCAAATGGTATCCACCAGGGGGCAGAAGACAAATGTAATAGGGGGTAATTTTCTATCGTTAATCAAGTGCGTAATTGTTTGTTTTGAGAGCAAGATTTCTGTTTTTCATGCTCAGATTTCATCTTGCTCTCTTTTAAAACTCTGCTCTCACACTGAGAAAGTCCCTTTTGCTTCTAAATATATTGTTCTTCCTTTGAAAACTGTGCTCAGACTTGGTCTCTTTAACTCACACTCAGACACGTTCTCTGCTCTCAAAACTTCTGCTCTTGGATATTTTTTCCTCTCTCTTGGGTTGCTGAAAGAGCTGTCTGTCAAACCATTGCAAAGGTCTTTAAATTCCAGATTCACTTACACATGTACTAATATGTTAATTAGAAACTAGTATGATTCCTATAAATAGTAAATATCTATAAACAATTTGAAGCTTTTTGAGACACGATATTACAAAGTTTAGTTTCCAGAAGGGAAAAAAATTAACAATTAGTGTTTCCTTAAATGTTTGGGTTTTCCAAAACATTTACAGCTTTCTAAACATGATGCAGATGTTTTTTCTTTTTAAATGCTAATGAATATAGGTAAGCTGAACGTTTACGAGCACTGGATTTTTTGGCACTATGTGCATTTCTGGAAAAAGCTGGTAGGTTTAAACTTTTTCCAAAAATGCTTTACAGGTTCATAAAGGAGTTTCTAGAAAAGTCTGTGAAAGCACCTCAAATTTAAACTTTAATTTCATGCGTTTTTTCAGTTGGTGAACAAAACTAGATTGTTCTAGAAAACATTAAGTTTTTAAATCAGTTTCAGAAAGTCTCCTGCTATAGTTTTGTGTCCATCTGTGATGGGCTGGTTTGCAAAAAACTGGACTGTGTTGTATAAAAATGGTTCTCCAAGGTTCTTCAGAGTTCATGTGTCTGTATTTATCATGATGACATGATCGTTCCTACTGCAGTGCTTCCTGAGGGCTTGAAGGTCAAGACCATCTAAGAGGATTTTCTGTCCTTGTCCTTTCCACTTTGGGATTTCTCCAGACTTCCTGAATCTTTTCCCAAAATGCTGCTCTGTGGATGCTGAAAGACCAAAGTTCATTACATTGGGTGATTCTTTGATGGACTTGGGACCAAAGTGGTGAACATGACCCATCGTTTTTGGAAAGACTAAACTTTTGGTGGATGCTGCTTTTATACCCAATCTTGACACCCTCACCTATCATCATTTTTTCTACTGGTTGGATAATCTTCTAGAATGATGCTAATGGATAGTAGAGAAACTTTTCTGTCTTTATTGGCCATTTTCAATAACATTTTTCTTTGTGTGTGTGTGTGTGTGTGTGTGTGTGTTTGATGGATCTGTTGATCCATCAAAGATACATTTTATAAATACAGGGAAATTGGTGAGTGAAGAAAATGAAAATAATTGTATTTTTATTTTATATTTTTTATTTAAATTATATTAAATATAATTAAATTTATAAAATAGATATATTCATCAATAAATCAATCCATCAATAAATAAAATAGAAAGTTCAGGAGGAGATGAAAAGTTCCATCTAGATCAGTGAAATTTTAATTTGATGCTTTAATTGAACCACACTAAATTTTTCACAATAATAACACCACAGCACGGTAATTCATCAGTACATGGGTTCTGTTTGTAAAGTTTTCCCTCATGCGATGTGTTTCTGTGTTGCAGATAACAGCCATTTTCCTTTGTGTGGCTTTGGGTTTGGAAAAATACTGGAAGACGCCGAAAGTAGAAGCTACCATCGACTACAACAGAGTGAAATACCAACCTAAACCCTCCTTCACCTGACCTCTGACCTATCAACTAGAATGAAGACTTTGATAAATATTGTGCTTTAAAATTCAACTCATGAGCTTGTGATTACGGCATGAAAAATCTCCCACAAGTACCACAAAAGAGAAGCACTCCAGACAGAGTGAACATTAGATGTGAAGATGTGGTTTATATTTGATTGAGCAATAACTTATCTGTGACTTCGCTATAAATATTTGATTCAATTTAGATGAAATCATAAATGTTTGAAAAGCACACCAGCTTGGGTCATTTTATCACAGGTTTTCTTCATGGATGTTAATATGCTGTGTTGTGTTTCACTGTAATTTGTTTGTTTAACGGAAAAACTATATAACTTATAACTTTATAACTTCAGAAAGGTGAGAAAATCGATAACTTTTACTTATTTCTCTGAACAGTGGACTGATTTTCATTTGTATTGCTGACCATTATTTGCACAATGAAGACCAGTTTATTCTGTTTGTGTGCAGTTTATTTTATGTGCCACAAGATGGAGGTAAAGATAATATAGTTTTCAGTATGTTAGCGTGCAGACTACAAATATTTAAAATGAGAAATGGCCCCTCAGGTTCAGCCCATTTCCTGATTACATTAATCAGGGAAGGCACCATGAAAAGGCTCAAAGTATTACATAAGCAAACTTTCTAAATGCAGAACAGTGAACAAGAGCTGACTGCATGATGGAAACATTTCAGGAGGCACCCGGTGTGGTCTTCTGCTGCTGTAGCCCATCTGCTTCAAGGTTGGACATGTTGTGTGTTTAGAGATGATGTTCTACAGACCTTGATTGGAACCAGTACTTATTTGGCTTCCTATTTCCTTTCTATCATCTCCAACCAGTCCGCCCATTCTCCTCTGACCTCAGCAAGACATTTTGTTCCAGACAGCTGCTGCTCATCAGATATTTTCTCTTCTTCAGAACATTCTCTGTAAACCCTAGAGATGGTTGTGTGAAAATCCCAGTAAATACTAAGACCAACAACCATCCCACGTTCAAAGTCACTTAAATCCTCTTTCTTCAGTAGGGAGCACGGCTCGGTGTTTTCATGTCTGTTTCCTCGCTAGAAGCATATCAGCATTTTGACAGTAGATGGGATTTCCTGTACAGACAGAACTGATGCGTGGCACGATTGTCACAGTTTTGACTCTGACAAAATATTTATGTGCACAGTGAAACACAAGTAATCTTTTTTTTCTTTAAGAATTTTTTTTTAAAGGTGTTCGTATTAAATTTTTTTTTAACTGTTTGGTTAAATTGTTGTGACCAAACTTCTTTCTGTCTTAATGCTGAATGTCCAAGAGACTTTTCTTCAGGTTAGATGTTATTTTTTAACTAAAATACACTACCATGCTAATTCAGCTAGCATAACAACTTGCTAATACTTAAAATATCTAAGTGAGGAATAAACAATGGAGGCTTTAGTAACACAGAAAGAACAATGCCTACCAGAGTAGGCATTGTTCTGAAACAAGAATATAAATAATTTAGATGATAATTAAGAAACAGTAATAATGAAATGAAAACTCATTATTAGTACCTAAAGGAAAATTATAGGGATTTTGTTTGTTGGATGGTTTTGAAGTGTGATTAGGCTCATTTTACTACTTTTACATCTTAAGCGCTTTTCTTTATTTCCCATAAGAATATGCTGGTACTTAATTTAGTTCCTTTTAATCATGTGAAACATTCTAAAGTTTATCTCCACCCTTCGTGTTATATTTTTCCTATTTGCATATCAGAGGAAATGTCCTACAGAAAACGTTCCTCATGTTCTGATAGCTTTCTCCTGTTTAGTAAGAATCAGTTAGTTTATATTGCTGTTGGAAAGCTCCCATGTGAAGGCCATTGTGGCATTCCTTGCACTTCCTGATCTCGTTCGGCTTTTCGTCCCTCTCTAACTGCAACTGCACATGACAGGATTGAAGCAAGCCAGTCCCTCATCGCCTTCATCACTACTACAAATAAAACCCTGCTTTCTCTACCCAGCAGTGACTGGTCAGTCGTCAGGTCGTGTTTCTGTTGCCAGAATCCCGCCTCGGCCTTGACAACGTTTTGTGAATAAATTGAACTTTGATCTTTTGTACCCTTCTCAGCTTCCTTCCTTAAAACATTCAACAGTTGAATCTGGTGCAATGCAGTAAACATGTCATCACTCCTTTTCTTTAAATTGAAATGCTAAAACCTATTTTAATCTGTGATGGCAGTAAGATTAAAACTGTGTTTTAATGGAAGTCACTGAAGGTGTCCAGAGGAAGTACATAATATGCCGACACTAGAAGTAGTAGTTTGAAAATGAATGATACTGTTTTGTTTAATGTGACTAAATCTTGGTAACCTTCACCAATTAAAGTGGAAACACGTGCTAAAGGGTAATTTATGGTCCATCTTCACAGTGAAATAAATACACGAGTAGGTACATGATTGTGAATATTTTAATTGTTTTCTCAACAAGTACTACATCAGAGCATGTCGTACATCTCTGCCTCCCTCGCCACCCTGGGCCATGGGACTGAAAGCTCAGGTGCTGCACCAGGTCCATCCCCGGAAGTCAGCCTTGGAATTTTTCTGACTGATTGGAAACACACATCATTCATATTGTTTTTTTACCCAATTGCAACAGCTTGGAGCCATAACAATGTTATACACGATGTAGTGTAATGTAGTACATGATGCTTATTATAAACAAGCAAACTACCATTAGCTACAATTAGCTTACCCTCAAACGCGGTCTTTTTCGTATCCTCTCATCTTCGATGGTTACCAAACCTTCTCTCCTTGCCTTTCCCAGATGATTCATCTCACTGCCTCCAACCTTCTCTTAATTATTTTTTTTGACCAAAATCTGGCAAAAAGCCACAGACTGACAACAGGTACAACGGCATTGATTTCCTCCATTGTTGTGTTGTGCTTGTGTTGCATACAAATGAAACCTCACAGGACAAATGAAATGCCACCCCATTGTTGTAGAGTGGTTGTGACAAACTAACATTTATGCTGCTGTGTTGCTCAGCTCGTTGCTAACACAGATGCTAACTTTAAGCATCTCCAGGTGTGTTTCATGGTCAATGTATTTGGATGTGGTGGATCCAGTGGGGAAATTAACAAAAAAAGTAAGATATTCCAATTACTGAATTTAAAAATTGTAGATCTACCCATGTGATATGCATTTTATCATGTCCCTGTAAGTTGGCATATGTTGGAAAACAAACAACATCTGAAACAACAAATATCAGAGCACAACACAACAGCCTCCACAGGAAACATGGATTATGCAACTGCTAAGCACTATGTTGAAGCAAACCATGGCTCATCCGCTCACCCGTGAGTGTAGCAGGTGTGTTAAAATAGATCAGAGCTTGTTAAAATAGAAGAGATCTTGTGTTAGACGGTGCAAAGTCAAACCGGCTACATGAGGTTTTGTGGAATTGAGCGGGTTGAAACATCAACTAGAGGTGGTGATCTTTTGAAAAAACTGACCTAATGAGAGATGTACTGGATCTTAATACTCCAAAACTCCAAATGGACTTTATGATGATTTCAGACCGAGATGTTTTCTGACCTTCCACTGATGTTCGATAAGGCCGAAGTCAAGATTCAGTCAGCCTCCTCCTGTTTGCAACATTGTGAGGGTGGTTTAGTACAACAATGAAGCTGGAAGAAGTGCCACAGAGACAGATTTGCATTGTAATATGTTACTCTAAATGCTGCAGCTCAAAAACAACTTTAGATTAGAACCTTAATCACAGCATGGTGACATTTAATCATTCCCTTTTCTCAGGGACTCAGCCTTAACTGCAGATCTGTCTGAATTGTTGGAACAAAGAGTCTTCTGGATTTTGAAGTTCTGCATTTTGCTTTACTTTTTTCCTCATTCAGTTGTAGTTTGCACTTCACTCATTGTTATTTGTCTGTTCCCTTTATTACTTCTTCAGTTACTGACTGTTACGCCTTCCTCTTATGTAAATATCTACATCCGTATTTCTACAAAAGGGCTTTGTTTGACATGTCCATTTATTCAATATATAGTTGACTATCTAGTGGGCAGGGTTAGAGCGTTGCTGATGCAATTAAATGCATCTTCATAATTATGAATGTATGTATGTTTATTCCCTGTTACTTGTTGCTTAAATGAATGAGACAGAAACTCACCAGACCTAAAGAAGCCGATGGCAAAATGCATTGTTTTTTGGTTTAAAACAATTATTGCCATCTTTCTGTTCTAAAACTGTTCTAAAAAAAATTCTAAACTGTGTGACACCAATAAACTGCTAGCTTAAAATCTTTTAGCTACTATAACTAACACTGGGCCACTCTATCTTGTTGGGATATAAAAATGAATCTTTGTATAATGTCTAACTGTGTTGATGCTGCTTGGCCTGGGCTTATCTTAATTCTTCATTTTATTATTACGAAAGAAAATCACAATATTTATCTGTTCATGTTAGCATCAGCTAGCTGTAGCTAGTGTTAGCATGTTCTGTTAGTTCTTGTCTTCACACGGACAATGCATGATAATTTGTGTTGCTGTGCACATCAGTTGAGTTGAGAGTGTAAGTAAATAGTAAATGAGCGGTTTGAGGTAAAATTACTTCAAAAACAGCCCTGCGAGCAGTACTGCAAAATGGCCGAAGCTCTGTTCTGTGTCAGATCGTCATTTTCATGTGTTATGCCTTTTGGTCCAAGTTATGTTCCTGTCATTTTATTGTGTATTTTTGGATTTAAAATTGATGGGTTTTGTTACCCCTGCAGTGCTTTCTGTTTGTTTTAAAGTAAAACTGATAAGTTGTCCTGACTTGTCTGCCTCCTATCTGCCTGCATATTGGTCCTCTTCATCATACACCACTTCATAACAAAAGTCTCCTTCAGTAAATGCGTCATGCTTAAGAACCTTTGGGAAATGGCATTAATTACATCATTATATAACACACACATTTATTCCTGGTATGGGCCTCAGAGAGGAAGTGCCTCTTTAGGAGGCCCATACAGGGAAAACGGCTCCAGAGCTGGAGAAAACTTGGCTGCACATTACCCACATAATGTAAACATCTGAAGCAGAAAGTTAATGTAAAACATCACCATCATTAAGCCACTCTGTGTATCTGAGATGTTGATGTGGATAAGAAAACTTAAGCGTGAACAGATAACATTCATGATAAAAGGCAGAGATTTGTGATGATGATGTTAAAGGGACAACTGTCGGACAAAATAAACCAGTAATCAAACAAATCTTAAACGCTTTATCTGGACAGCACCCTCTAGTGGCTGTGTTGTTTCTAATGAAAACAAACCGGGAGGAAGTTTGGGTTGACTGATGGGTAAACGACACACTGGATTTTAGACTCAACAATTTTACCTCCTGTAAGGTGTTCATATCTTTGGTATAGTCAGTTTGTCTGCTAGCAGGAACAGATATTTCTTTATGGATTTACATGAAAATGTTAACAGATGTCTGGCATGGCCCAATTTAGATCTAAACCTTGGGATTGACATCAACCAAAGAGGTTATGTGATTGGTACAGTTTGTCTACTTATTGTCAAGATTGAGCAAATACTACAACAATTACGCAACAAAACAAGCTGAACTTCAGAAGACTTCTTGGAGCCATTTGGATAAGCAAAAAAATGACCAATTTACTGACAGTGCAGTAAACAAATGTTCTTAACATCATCACTAACAGTAACAGCATCATCATGACATGAAGACATCTGATCGGCTGCCATAGTCACATGACACAGAAGGAATACACTGTGGTCGTGCTTCACATGCAATTTTATTGCCTAAAACTGTCCTTTGATGTGGACCAATAAATTTCTGACTATTGATGGTGTGATGAAGCCCCATGAACGTGTCGAGTCTTCTTTACAACTGCTTTGAAAAAAGAACCTTAAGCCGAGGCCCCGTTTAACAGCTCAGTTGGGAGAACTGAATTATGTTCAATTCATGATTCATGGGACTCAGATTATGAAAGAGTGGTTCAGGGAGCAGGATTAGTCATTTTCACATGGATTGGTCACCAAAGAGTCCAGACCTGAACCCCATTTAGACTCTTTAGGATGTGGTGAAGGCTTTGAGCAGTGCTCAGATTCTCGAATTAACACTGGATGGAAACAAATCTTGTGACGTTGCAGAAGCTCATTGAAATAATGAGACAGTGAATGCTGCTGGAATTTAAGCTAAAGGTGGTCACAGGTGTGATCTTTTTTATGTCCAGGCTGTGTATTGTGCACTGGGATCAGGTGTGGTTGGTTTAACGGTCTGAAAAGTGGTTTGACTTGTTTTGTTACAGGAACAAAAGGATACTTTTAAAACCAGATGAACATGTAGAGATCTGCAGATCAAAAGGTTTTATCCAGATACAGACCACATGGGTTTAAATGAGGATTAAAGCTTAATTTAAAGAAGAAAATGGACATGTTCATACACAGCCGGTCATTAGAGACATGATCAGTGCTTTTAAGGAGACCAAATGCTTTGTGCAGACTCAGTCCTGAACACTGGCTTATAAACCTTGTAAATGGCTTTTTTTTGTCCTTACCGCTGACAATGTACAGAATGAGAATGGGTGAAGGAGCAAAGATTCAGAATGTTTTGCAATATTCATACAGCACATGTAAAAACCCAAATATTTTTGGGGGATTCTTTTCTGTCTGTTTGACATTTGACATCAGCATTTAGGACTTAAAGGTAAAACACTGAATAAAAAACATGATAATGAATCATGTAGAGAGGGTCACAATTTGGCTTATGATGGACAAAGACAGGATAAGATGTAAATATAAACAAAACAAGTAAACAAAGAAAGGCTGAAGGTCATAAACCAGATAAAATGGTTTGTTGAATCTGCTGATGATCCTCATCCTTCCATCAGGTTCTGGTGGCTAAAACTAAATCAGAACTTTACAGCTTATGAACCACGTGTTGAAAAAGATACCAGACCTTTACAGTTTCACGTGGGCGGATTCTTCTCTTTGGTAACTGCTTGTTCCTACATGTCAAACACATGAAAGGTGTTTAACAAGAAAGGGATTAGACAGAAACAAGTTTGGTTTTTCTTCTCGTCTTCTTACACTAACAGACAACGAGCTGCCACGAGGCCGTAGGTGGCAACTTCCTCGCTGTCTGTCGGACGTGATCTTCTCCTCGCTGTACACACACACACACACACACACTATGTAGAAATATATATAAAATTCAAGGACAGGACAGTTCAAAGTGCTTTACAAAGATATTGAAACATCAGAAAATAAGAAGCATAATTTTAAATTAATAAAAGAAAAAGGAAAAAGAAAGAACATTAGATTAAAAACAGCATTAAAACATGATCATATTTAAAAATTCAAACTTAAAAGAAACAGATGCAGATTTGGACTTCTAAATAAAAACTACTGAAATGCAGCAGGTGGGTCTTTAATCTGGATTTAAATAAACTGAGTGTTTCAGCTGATCTGAGGCTTTCTGAGAGTTTGTTCCAGACACGCTCCTATGTGGGCTTGATCAATAGTTCTCATGTATGCGTTTACCATGGTATAAGACTAAAATAATAAATATGATCATAGTTTAGCCTGTCAATAGTAAATGGCTAATTCATGTCACTCCCTTATTTTCTAGTTAATGCACTGAATTAAGTAATTTGGTAATGATTATAAAACAGCCCCTTTTCCCCTTTCAAGGTTTGAAATGTTTATAAGGTATTAAATCTGACTCAAAAGCACCAACAGTAGTCATTATAATAATTAGATTGACTTGTTAGTCAGTCATTGTGTCCTTAAAATTGGGAAATTCTACGATTTAATTTTATTAATTTAAAAAAAATCATTTGTTATCAGCATTAAAGACTTTGGTGTCTGGTGTGTTCTCTGTGTACTCTGTGTATCAGACTGGCGCCGGATGTGGACTAAACCATTTTGCACAGTTTTAGAGGGGTGATAGGGACCTCAAAGAACATCCATCATTGTTGCTAATACAGAATTAATTCTCTCTGCAACCTTCATTCAGGAAAAATGACTTTGGTCATGATATTAATTAATTACAAATTTTGAAATAGAAAACACACACACACACATGCACACACACACACAAACAAGACTAAACAGGATTTTCAAGGACCCCCTCCTGGGTAAATGGTACCGTTTACCCCCCAGTCTGACACCACTGAGCATAAAAGCTAAATGCAGTTTCTCCATGTCTGACTCTGGGAACTGATAAGAGACCGGATGCAAATGACCTGAGGGTTCATACTAGGTGAAGAGGTTGCTGATGTATTTTGGTCCTAAACCATTCAGAGCTTTATAGACCAGCAGCTAAACTTTAAAGTCTATTCTATAACGGACAAACAGCCAGTGTAAAGACCTCAGAGCTGGACTGATGGGGTCCATTTTTCTTATCCTTATTTATTTATTTGAGTACAAAAAACCCCACAATATTTGCAATTGTAAGAGATTAATGAACCAGTGGTTCCCAACAAGACACCTTCCCTTTTAATCTCAGGATTTGTAGACTGGCAATTTTCAAATTCCCAATTTCTTTAAGGTAGAAAATACATTTATATCTACGTGCCATCAGGATAGAGATAAACTTTCTTATCATGAGGTAGAAACAAACAATGAATTTCTGGTAAAAATGAAAGTTATGCTGACAAAAAATTAAATCTAACATCTGCCCATGAAAAGATTTAGTTTCAGCTTGAGTGTTTTGGCGAAGTGCCACGGTGCAGAGGGTAGATTAGGGGAGGAGGAGGGGTTGAAGAAAGATGGGACTTTTTTCTCGGAATGCTCCCCATCCAAGGATCAGATTTCACCTCAGCTCTTTGTTGAGTTGAAAACACGACAGCTGAGCATGAACAACATGTAAAGTGACTGCAGCTTTCACTCTTTTTACCTGTTTTACTTTCTTTCGATTTATGAGAACTCCCTTCAGCTTGAGCATGAACTTCTCTACTTTGTTTTCCTAAAAACAAACAAAAAGGTCAATAAAATGTTCTGAATACAAGTTACAAGTATCAACAGTGGCCTTAAAATCTGTTTATAGAAGTTTCAAATGCAGTAATTAGCCCACTTTCTGCTTTAGTTACTCTGGTCTTTCTCATAATTAGACAAACATGGTGTAAACAAATAAACAAAAACACAAGCAGCTGTAGCTCTAATGGTGGACATTAAATATGCCAGGCTGGAAAAACTGATGACAACATGTGTTTGGCATCAGGAATCCCAGTCAGAGATGAAAATGAAGCTGTAGGTTGCAGGTACTGCGGCATGGAAAATGTGGTTCCTGGTGAAGTAACCAGAATTATTGATCAATGTGAAGCATGTCCAGATTACAACCAGAAGACAGAGCAATCAGACAAAAACTATGGCCGCTGATCAAGAAAGCTAGAGAGGAGGGCAAAAAGCTACCTTCAGAAGCTCCTTTTCCCTGATAGATGGGGAAAAAAAATCTTTTCTGACGTAAAATGAGAATAGCATCATTCAAGGTCAGCTCTCATGAACATGTTTGTATGATGATATCTGCCTCACACTTATATTTTCTACCATAAAAAAAATTTTCTTTGCTATTTAACAACATGTTTGAGTTTAACTGACATTGCGTCAATTACCAAATTTAAATCTCATTTCATGGTATGTGAAGCTTTTGGTTAAAAATTTAGTTGCAAAATTTGTTTTTGCAGTTCATGCACTCTTTTGAAATAAAAAAAACAAAAAACAGGGAGCTGTTCACTGTTTTCTACCTGTTTTTTTTAAACCTTATCATCTCTCAGTATTGATGGGTTAATCTGTCTTGACCTTCCCCAAATCTCTAAATATGTCTCATCTAAGTTTAACCAGGACAACTGTAACTCATTTTTAAATCAAATTAAAAATAGGATCCCTATAATTTGTGACAATTATAAAGATACTTGGGATTCTGATATTACCTTAAATTAAATAGAGAAAACTTTTTCAGTCAATGAAGAAAGGATAAGCTCCAGGCATAAATGGACTTTCAGTTGAATTCTACTCGCATTTTTGGGATGACATTAAAAATACCCTTTTTTGTATGTACAAGCAATATTTACACCAAAAAGAAATGACAACAACAATGAACCAGGGAATTATATCTCTTATCCCCAGGGTTCGAACAACGGGGAGCTAAGGGGAGCTTGGCTCCCCTGAAAGGCAGAGGAGCTCCCCTAAAGAGATTCAGCTGATCCTTTAGGGCAGGGGTGCCCAAGTCCGGTCCTCGAGATCTACCATCCTGCAACTTTTAGAAGCAACCCTTCTTCAACACACCTGAATCAAATGACTGGCTCATTACCAGGCCTCTGCAGAGCTGAATGACATACAAATGACATCTGATTCAAATTATATCTCTTATCCCCAGGGTTCGAACCTTTACCATGGTTGATAATAAAGAGTGGTTAACCTGCCCTTGTCTCTGAGGAGTCCTGCGTTACAGGATGTCCGACCTGAACAGAATGAGTTGGGAAAAAGAAGATGCACCTCCTTGAGGATCTGGAGCTGGACTCAATGGTCCTCCTTGCTCCTAAGGACTTTAAGGTGGTACACAGGACAATTAAAGCCTATGTGGACACGATGGCTAAGTACCCTGGGCCCACTGAGAGGTTAAGTGTGGCTGTGGACCTAGTCACCCAGCTGGAAGCCAGGCCAGCTCTTCTCACTTTTCTGGGTCTGGTTGAGCTGGTAAAAGAGGCGTGGGTAATGTACTCTGTCACATGTGCAGAAGGTCTGAGATCACAGTCCAAATCTCCAGTGTCTCCTCCGGCTTCCACGCCAGTGTCTCCAGCGTTTCCTCCGGCTTCCACGCCAGTGTCTCCAGCATCTCCTTCGGCTTCCATGCCAGTGTCCCCAGTGTCGCCTCCAGCTCCCAGGCTCACGCCCCCAGAGTCGCCTCCAGTTTCACGGTCAGCTCCAGTCCTGCAGCCTCCTATGCCTGCTCCCCAGGCCTGCCCGGCTCTACAGCGTCTGATGCCACAGCAACGGTCAGTTCCGGCTCTACAGTGTCCGACATCACAGCCACGGTCAGCTCTGGTCCTGCAGCCTCCCATGCCTGCCCCCCAGTTCTGTCCTGACCCGCAGCCTCCTACACCTGCTCCCCGGTCCTGCCCGGCCCTACAGCGTCCAAGGCCACGGTTTGCAGCCTCCCATGTCTGCTCCCCAGTCCTGTCCTGCTCTGCAACCTTTGATGCCTGCTCCATGATCTGCTCCGGCTCAGCCTCCGACGCAAGCGCAATGGTCTTGCCCGGCTACGCAGCCTTCCACGCCTGCGCCCCGGTCCTGCCCGGCGCTTTGATGCCCGAAGCCAGCTCCCAGGTTCTTCCAGCCAGTGGCTCCAGTCGCCGAGGGGGTCTCTGAGCGGAACGCTCCTCTCCAGCCCCTGGTTCCTCTCTGTCTGTCGGTTCCTGTCACTGAGGAGGTAAATGGTCACGATGCTCCTCTCCAGCCAGTGGCTCCAGTCTCGGAGGGGGTCTCCGAGTGGGACGCTCCTCTCCAGCCTCTGATTCCTCCCTGTCTATTGGTTTCCGGCCCTGAGGGGTTCTCTGCGAGAGATGCTACTCTTCTGTGGCCCGTGGTTCATCTTGCCAAGAAGATTGTTCCTCTTCAGCCTCTGGCAGCTGGGCTTGCAATAAGGTGGACGTTACCGAGCTCCCCAGAGCTCCCATCCATGCAGCCTCCCGGTAGCCAGCCAGAGACTGTGCTCCTGTATGTGCGACCTCCTGGTCACCCGCCAGAATTATTATTAACTTGTACCTTGTCTTTTAGAGCCTCTTTAGAGCTTCAGTCAGTGTGCCTCCTAGTACTCCAGCTTCAGTCAGCGCGCCTCCTAGTACTCCAGCTCCAGTCAGCGCACCTCCCTGCGCTCAGCAGCTCCAGTCAGCATGCCTCCCAGAAACCAAGCAGCTACACGCATCGCGCGTCCAAGAGATCCAGCAGCTCCACGCAGCGCTCCTCCCAGAGATCCAGCTACTGTCAACACATCCTCCTGAGGTCCAGCTTAAGGCTGTGCTGTTCTCTGGCCGTCCGCCGGTGTCCCAGTCTGCTCGAGCTCCCTGTCGCCCACCACAAACTGTGTTCCGGTCTGGGCAGCCTCTCTGTCATCCTCCAGAACCCATTCTATCGTCTGCTTGTCTTCCAGAGCTCCAGGCAGTGCTCCCATCAGCGCACATCCCTGAGTCCCAGCTCCACTCTGCTCGCCCCACTCTGCGTGCCCCACTCTGCGCAGCCCTCTGGCTGTCAGCCTGAGCTCCAGCTCCAGCCCGTGCAGCCCTCTAGCCGTCAGCCAGAGCTCCAGCCCATGCAACTTGTCTGTCTGCTCCTCCGCCGGGTCTGCCTCCAGAGCTCCGGTCCAAGCCTGCCCGTCGTCCGGGTCTGCCTCCAGAGCTCCGGCCCTGGCCTGCTCGTCCTCCGGGTCGTCCTCCCAAGATCCAGCCATGGTCTGGTCGTCCTCTAGGACGACCGCCTGAGCCCTGTTTGTGGTTCTCTCCCCCTTCTGTCTACTGTCGTCGCAGCCTCCTAAGTTAACCTCCAGCATTCTGTTGGTCGTCTCAGCCTTCCGGCCGTCTGGACCCTCACCTGGTCTGCCCAAGCCTTTCCCGCCTTTCCTCAGTAATCACTCCCCTTATTGCTCACACCTGTCACAGATCAGCCACACCTGTCTCCCTTTCACCTGTCAGCCCTTATATACCCCAGCACCACAGTCACTCCCTGTGGGACATAACCTACGCACTTCATGGACTCACCCCTTCTCCGTTCCTGGTTCCTGTCCCTCCAACCAACTCCTTCAGTTCTATCTAAGTAAAACCTCTACCTTGTATTCATGGTTGATGAATGTAAAGAGTGGTTAACCTGCCCTTGTCTCTGAGGAGTCCTGCGTTACAATCAGTTACTCTCTCTAAGTTTCATCAAAAGTAGCGACGTTTCCAGTGTTTTGCAAAATAAAAGCGATATGTCTAAGATTTCGATAAAGTGCAATTGCGATTTGCAGGTGTTTCCACTGAATGGTGTTTAGCTGTTCTCGTAAAATCATGTCCTGCGAGACTCCACTTTGAGGAGGATAGAGATGTCTAAATCTTTGTAATTTCGCCGTTGTTTATCAAGGATGACCATTCTATTTTTATCTTATTTATAAAAAGATTTCCATCTCCTCCTGTGTTTACTCAGACTGCGCCATCTCTATTTGAAACGAACTGGTCACATGACTCGCTACGTCACGTCCGGTGAAGTGAAAATGTGAGGAAAGTGTTTCCATTACACTTCTGAGATATACTTCCATATCGACACGTCTAAAAACCACCTCATGAGAGCATAAAAACTTTTTAGTGATATTTGAGAGTTTTTTCGAAATGCAGGTGTTTCCATTACCGTTTTTTTATTGCGATGTTTAGCTTTTGCACAATTCTAGGGGTAATGGAAATGTACCTAGAGTCTTCTTGCCTGCAAATTATGTTTCTTTCACAACTTTTCACCCCACAATATGATCATTTGGAAAAATTTGGAAATAACTGTGGAAAAATAGATCCCTGGTCTTTCAATATTGGCTGGACCACAGTATTTCTATTATATCACTATTTGATGTAAGTGGCAGTATGTTGACTTATAAACAGTTTTTTGCAGGTTATGATTTTAATGTCCTAATGAAAGCTATTCCTCCTGGATTAACTCTTCTCATTAAAAATCATTTATCCTTTGGATCGCATATAGCTGTGCAGCCTACATTACTTGTCAATGGTATTGCTATAACAGATAGAAACTGTAATAACAAACAGATTCACCAGACATTTCAAATAAAAAGAAGAATGACTCCTCGTGGTAAATTTTTCTGGAGATCTCATATTCAAGATGTCAAGAAAGCCTGGCTTCTGCCTGGTAAATACTGCATTTCCAACAAAAGAAATTAATTTTAAGATTCTTCATAATATTTAATGTTGTGATCTCTAAATATATGAATATAGATAGTAAATGTTCCTGTTGTGAGGCAGAAGATGGATGTCTAACACATTTATCTTTCGAATGTGAGAAAACCAAAGTTTTCTTAACTCTTCTCAAAAATCACCTATTTGACCACCTGAATCTAGTGTACTCCTTTAAACTAATCTATTTTTTTTACTATGAAAACCCCATTAATAAACCTTTTGAACATGTGGTTAACTTTTTCATTTTACATGCAAAATCATTCATTCATGAACAAAGATATCTCGAACAACAACTGCTGTTTCCCTTATTCCAGTTAGAAGTAAACTCGCTTTTCCAATCTCTTAAACTCATTAGAAATGATAAGAAAAATATCAGACTTCTTAATTTTTCTGAAAATATTTTTAAACACTGATAGCTCCTCATCATAATATGTGCCTTATTCATTAATGCCAATTTCAATTGTATCCTCTCATGTCCATGTTTGTTTCTGATTTGAATTGAATGCTGATTAATTTTGAAATGTGAGCTTGTTCATTATTGTCCTCTGCTTTTACTTTCTCTCTGGTGTGTCTTTGGCTCGATTTTATTTTCTTTTTCTCTTCTGTTTACTCTCTCCTTTCTTTTGCCCCCACCCCTTTTGTTAGGTCCAGCATTCAGTAATAGACTTCAAAGAGCCATCGATAACTTCCCTTAAGAGGAACCTTAGATCCATACAGCTCCTCGTGGAAAAGCAAATAATAGCTGAAAATAATAAGTGAGTGATTGGTACTCTGACAACTGACAACATCAATAAAGTACAAACTGAACCAACAATAATATCTGTTCTTAGAATAATTTTTATTTCACATGTGCTGTAGCTTTTTGTTTTTATGTTATTCATAAATATGTTGCCTGGACTTGTCTGTACACACTGAGGCAAACTGCAGGCTGATTTTCCCATAAGCTGTGTTGATGCTCCTTCCTTGTCTTTCACACTTATTTCACATTATTCATCAGGAAATCAACCAGGTTTGGCATTGTGCTGTCATCACGGTTCTGAGTGAGAGAAGAAGACCTGCTTCTCAGGGTTGAATTTAGCAAATCTGTAGTTCAGTCCTCCAGGTTCCAAGAAAGAGAAGCCTGAAATCAAAGCTTCAAAGCTTTTTTATTAAAAACTATTGCCGTCCTGAATCAGGTGGGAAGGGTCCTGAACCTGCCAGCAGTCTCCGTACATATGTTTCAACCTTCCCTTTATACCAGCGGTCTGCAGCCTTTACAACCCAAAGAACCATTTCTCCCTCAGCCCAGCTAAATAAAACTTGTTTAGAGCCGCAAATGTTACGAGACCTTTGAAAAAACACAACTCATACTTTTTTTTATAAATATCCACTTTAGAAAATTTGTTATTTTTGAAGAAGTACATTTTTTTTTCTATTTTTAGGTTTAAAATTTAAGCATAAAGAAATCAAATATTTGCAAAAAGGGTTTGCAAACAAATATTTTTACTGGTACACAACATAATGTCATTATGTTGTGGAAATTCAACGCAGTTATTCCATCAAAACACTGAAAATTTTCTAAAATAAAACCTTCATTTGTTATGATGTCTAGCGCGGTTTTTAGCCAGTTAACAGCGCACATTAGCTTTAACTCGCCTACCTCCGTTAGCTGGTTAGCTGCCGTTAGCTTCGGGTTAGCTTCAGGTTAGCTCTTAGCTACAGGCAGCTCAGAGTTTGATGGGTGTCAATCATCCACTCCCACCTTCACAGTCTCCCTCTCATCTCCACTTCTTTGCCCATTTTTGGATTTTCCGGGAATGACAACACGCGTGACGCTGCAAGATGGAGACGGTGGGAACCGCCCAATGAGCTTAAATTCGGCTCTTCAGAAACCTATGAAGGGTCCTTCCATCTTTATGTTCCTTCCAAGATCCTTGAATTTTAAACTTCGCATAAGTAGCATGAATTTTTTATTTATATGGTGTTTTCTTTTTAAAGAAAGAAAGAAAGAAAGAAAGAAAGAAAGAAAGAAAAAAAACCCCTTCTGATTCCAGGCATCTCATTTCTGCTTCTGTATGTCTGTTTTTCAGATAAAATAAGGGAGACGTGGGATGAAGAGTTGGATCTTAAGTTGTTGGAAGCTGTGTGGAACTAAAGTTCAGTCATGATATGGTCCTGCTCAGTTAACAGCAGGCATCAGTCAATTCAGTTTAAGGTTGTTCATCGTTACTCCGAACTCAGGCTGATCCCTCGGTCTCACCAATGTGTGACAGATGTGGATTGTTAGAGGGCATGTTGTCTCATGTTCCTGGTTCTGCACACTATTGACTGGAGTCTGGAACATATTCCTTACCTGCGTCTCTAAGGTTTACAAAACAACTTTCCAACCGGATGCTGAACGTGTCATTCTTCGCTGCTTGCAGGCTACAGCAAACATATTTCCAGCAAACAATGATCAAGGATCCTGGGGATTATTTTTGCTAAAAGGCTCATCCTGGTGGATTAGAAGCCAACTCCTCCCCCTCCATTCAGAGATGGCTAGCAAATATTGCCATAATTGAGTAATGAAGCAGACACAATTGTGAATTTATTTAAGTGAGGAAGCAGAGTGATTTAGCTGGTGGAAGAGCTTACTGGATTCATTGAGTTGACTCTGGGTTCTGCCAGGGAGGAGAGTAAAACTTAGATATATAACAGCAAAAATCCCCATTGTTCTGAGGAGTTGCGATGGGTAAACAGTACTTGAGTTTTAAGGGGTGCAAACTAGGAGGCAGATGGTAATAAGAGCAGCAGTGCAGCAGAGCCGAGGATCTGGCAGGTAACAGGAGTCAGTTAATCTGGCTGGAGGTGCAGGTTAACCTGATTCTTGATTTCTGGAACAGTTGAGAACCCAGCAGGAAAGCCCACCCAACGCCCCAGCTGCAGCTGATAGCACATTAAACAAAACAAAAAAAAAGATTCCCAGCCAGTGGCCCCACAACGGATTCTACCCCTATTCTGATCTATGAGGACTAATTCAACTAAAGTTCTTGGCATGTTCTTTCTGTGTCTGCCTGGGTTCTCTCCGGGTACTCTGGCTTCCTCCCACAGTCCAACGTCCTGCATGTTAAGTTAATTGGTCACTCTAAATCCTTCCTATAGAGAATGTGAGTGGTTGTTGTCCCTGTTAGCCCTGCGATGGACTGGTGACCTGTCTAGGTGTACACTGCCTTTTCCCTGCTAATTGCTGGGTCAGGCTCCATCTTCCCCATGACCCTGAATTGGACTAAGCGGCATAGATAATGAATAAAATGAGGAATGTATGAGTTCTGTTGTTTGGGACCCATTTGTTTTTCTACTTAGACATGATCAGGGCAGCGTGACAACTTCACCTGACCTCTCCCTGCAGGACTTTGTTGAGTCACAGTGGCAACATTTTGTATGTGTAACTGTCAGTTTTATTATTTATTCATTCGTTAATTTACCTATGTACTCTTTTATCTATCTCAGTATGTCTGAACCAGATTTTTTTTCTATTAATTTTCTTTGAAAATGGCAAAACAAAAATTAAAGAAGAAGAAGAAAGAGCAGCCAGATTTTACTACATACCATCACAAATGTCAACCAGATAGATTAGTAGTCTATTGGTCTGGACCCAGTCACCTGTTCAACCCATCTCACCTGTTCCCAATTACCCAGTCACCTCCTCTATTTTTCCACCTGGTCTCCTCCTCTACACTTCACCATCATGACCTCATCATTAATCAGGCAAACTAAAACCTCCAATAAAAACAGCTCCTTCAAAATCTGGAATGTTTCCTTTACTGGCTTTAGAAAATAAATTGGTGGAAGTCTTATAGTTGGAGTCTGCACAGATTCTTTAACAAAGTAAAAGAGCCATGCTGGAGGCAGCCATATACAGCCGTGTTTCCTAAACCTGATCCTCCTGCCCTGCATGTTTGTGTTTCTGCTCCCACATGCCTGCTTTTCTTCAAGCTCTGCAGCAGCTTGATGGTGACAGACATTTAACTCACGTGTGTTGGAGAAAGAAACGTGTTGCACATCCAGAGCAGGAGGACCCCTGAGGGGCAAAGACTGATAAAAACTAAACTGAAGAATAGATGAGCGATGCTTTGGGAGGTGTATTTAGCTAATATACATCGGATAAGAATGTCCCTGTTTAACTGAAATTGGAAGTTCTGGGTGCACTGGTGGAGGGATGGAGTGGCCAGCTAAATCCTGGTCACCCAAGTGGCAACCCCAAGCACCACATCACAGCGGAACCATCATGCTCTGCAACAACTCTTCCAGACACTTTAGCAGCGGTCAGATGTGACCAAACAACGAACAATCGGAGGCACCAACAGGCATGCCAGGTAAATGCTTGCCCCCGCTCATGTGCTAGCCAACTTTGACTCGCTACAGCAGTGACACTGTGGAGAGTTTGCAGTGAGAGCAGGACCCCATAAATGGTCCCCGTCTCCACCCCTCGGTCTTGCTGCAAGCAGTGGTGTGTCTTATGTAAACAGGAGAAAGCGAGTTTATCAAAACG
This sequence comes from Melanotaenia boesemani, assembly GCF_017639745.1. Lineage (NCBI taxonomy): Eukaryota > Metazoa > Chordata > Actinopteri > Atheriniformes > Melanotaeniidae > Melanotaenia > Melanotaenia boesemani. The sequence continues at coordinate 6,943,457 of NC_055704.1, forward strand.
AAGAGAAGTTTTCTGTCTGTGACAAACAAGTAGAAAAACAGGCGGAGCAAAAAGAAAAGGGATCTAGACAGTGGTAGTAGTACAGATAATACAGAAGCAAATTTAGCTCAGAGCTTATCTTAGGCAATACAAATTAAAGCTGTGTGAGTTAAACTGTCAACATAATAATGTTAAGTTAGAATTTGTTGGTGAGAGATGTAGATACTGCACTTAATGTAAGTTGTGTGTTGTCTGCAGGTTGTGTTTGTATCACATGAAATATGTTAGCAACAAAGCCAATAAAGTTATTATTAAAAATGTTATTAATATAAAATATCATAATGGCTGGAGGAACCCCTTGTGAAATGTTGCCTAGGGCCCCTGGAGACTCCAGAATCACCTCTGCAGATAATTACAGGTAAACTATAGTCTCAGAGGGAGGCAGTGTGTGTTATATGTGTGTGTATGCATAGATTGATCCGACTATGATCAGAAAAAAATAAATGATGTATCTGTGTATTACAGATGATACACAGAATGAGCTCATAATGCTGCTGATCACCACAAACTAAGCTGAGCATCTCAGCAAAGCAGTAAAACTCAGCACAATCATCTGGAAAATATGCTGCTGCTGTATCATGTAAGTTTCTCCAGACTCAAGCCCACATTTGTAACCATTTCAAATTCAAGCCATTACTCCTTTCTACATAGTGATTTCTGGGTATTTAAACTCAATCAGCCAGACTCCTTCTCAACCTTTGCATCCCCCTTTACAGGCAGTCTCAATCCAGATTCCTATTTGTCTAAAAGGAAACAGCTTCCTGAATCGTATGTGTTGTTAAAAGAAGACTTGATGCAGTGGTAAATATGAGCAGTCTTGACTTTGTTGCAATGATGATGGCATAAATTCAAAATGAGTATGAATTTTTCTCCTCAAACACTTTTGGTTTTTGTACCACTTTTAGTCTTCTTCTTCTTTTTTTTTTTTGAGGACAAGGTTATTTCTTTTTCACTAATACACAAACTACCTGAACCCAAACCTCCAGATCTTTCTTAGTTGTGACTTGTAGTTGGATTAATGCTTTTCTTTGAAAAATACAGAATTATTGTTGCACCTTAATCAAAGGTCATGGGCAGCAAGATATCATGTGGAAGCATCTGTTTATAATGTAAACAGATTATAATATCCCTGCTAATGTGCTTTGTTGAAATGAGGATGGTAATCATGAAATTAAACCCGGCCCCGTGAGCACAGATTAAGACGGAGATGAGCAGCAGCAGCAAAACAACTCCCAGCTAATATGATTATAGGTTTGTTATCTATGGGTCAGTCTGTGAGATGACAAACCACAGCCATGTAGTCTGCCAGGAGCTTCTATCAAATGCAGTTAAACCTGACAGACTGCACTGTCATGGCCAGTCACCTGCCTGAAAGCTTTGCAGAGAAAGAAATGACCACTGTCCTGATTCACAGTTTATGTTCCTTGGATTACTGTTATGTTGTTTCATGTTCTTGGTCTTTGTTATGTTCATGGTTTTATGTTCTTGGTTTCTTGTATTTAGGGTTATGTTAGCCCTTTGTTTCTTTGTTTCCTGCTCATTAGTTTACTTGGCCTGATTTTCTCATTTAACTGTGTCTAGTTTGTCCTCAGTGTATGTAAGTCAGTTGGTTTCTGTCCTTCCTTGCCAGTCCATTGCTTCTGTTTGTTGTTTACTGTTAAATGTAGTTCATGCCAAGTCGGAGTTTTTGCCACCAGAGCCTTTTGTTATGTAAGTTAAGTTTTTCTTTATTAAAACCTCTTACTTGCACCAGTCTGCCTCCCGTCTCCTTAAGCCTGTACTTACTCATGTCCACGGCACCGTGACAAGATGGACTAGCCACACACAGACCCAGTGGACCACCCCTTCATCACCTCTGCAGAACTGGTGAGCTGGCTGAAGTGGAGTACCTTGTTGACTTACGATGCCCCCGAGTGGCTGCTGTTCTGGGGGTCCAGACTGGTGATCCGGACACCTTGTTAAAGACCCACTTCTCATGGTTCTGCATGGATGCATGCTCTCCTCCGTCTCTGAGGAGGTCACAACTCCTCCGCCTCCTGTGGTTCGCATCTCCGAGGAGACACCTTTCTTCGGGTGGATTCTGCTGGATTCACCACAGTGGTCCTACCTCCTGTTGTTGCGGTGTCCCAGCCTCCCTCCAGAGATCACTCCCCTCTCGTCGTAGCCTCCTGGCCATCCTCCAGAACTCTCTTGTCTGGACTATTTGCTTGGGCCTTACCAGAGACCACATTTCACCTCTGATTTTTAATTAAATGAAAAGAATTCCCCTCACACACAAATATTTTCACTGTATTAGGTCCACCTGTTCAATGTAATGCTAGTTAATGCAAATTACTAATCAGCCAATCACATGGCAGCAACTCAAGGCATTTAGTCATGTAGACATGATGAAGACAACTTTCTTAGGTTCAGAGAGTCTTCAAACATGGTGTGAGTATATACTGGGATTTTCACACACAACCATCTCTAGGGTTTACAGAGGATGGTCTGAAGAAGAGAAAATATCCAGTGAGCAGCAGTTTGTCTGGACCAGAATGTCTTGTTGATGTCAGAGGTCAGAGGAGAATGGGCAGACTGGTTGGAGATGATAGAAAGACAACAGGAAGTCAAAAAGGCATTGGTTCCAACCAAGGTCTGCCAAACATCATCTCTGAACACACAACATGGGCTACAGCAGCAGAAGACCACACCGGGTGCCTCCTGTCAGCTAAGAACAGGAAACTGAGGCTACAATTCACACACACTCACCAACACTGGACAATAGAAGATGGAGAAACGTTGCTGGTCTGATGAGTCTCCATTTCATCTCCACATTCAGATGGTAGAGTCAGAATCTGGTGAAAACATGGTGCATCAATGTATCAGACTAGTGGTGATGACATATTACTGATGGAACAAAATTGAAGTTAAAATTAATTTTTGAGTTCTGCTGGAAACTTTTCCATTTCTGCTTTACCTAATCTTAATTTTGCAGTCGCTCTCTAAAAGAGAAATTGGACTCTTTAGTTGTTTGGCCACCTCTGCCACCACCACCACTCCTAATTGATGCTGCTGTGTTTTGTTTTTTGTGTGGAGATAATGAACGAGGCCTGGAAGGGAGTCTTTCCTGGATATGAACGCCCCCTCCGCAGACATCAACATCATTATAAATCTATAGATGAGCCCTTGTTGATATTTTCTTGCTGCACATTTGAACAATGAAGCATTTCTTCAGCATTTTTGAAGAATTTCAAAGGATGAATGCTGGGTAAAGGAAAGAGGAGGGACTAGATATATCTGCAACAATTGTGGTAGTCTGGAAATAAATCTGAGCTTGGAGAGGGAATACCCATGTAAAACTTAATCCAGAGAAATTAGAATTCCCCCCAAAAGGCAGAAAAAAAGATGGATTTTCAAGCTCTATCGAAAGCAAACTAATTCCTTTCTAGCCTCACCATCAGGACTAATATCCAGTTGCATAAAAATAAATATAACTTCTACTTCCAGATCCAACGACTCAGACACACTGTATAATGATCTTTATTTGGATTATATTTATTTATTTGGACTATTATTTAGAACCCAAACTTCTTGACCTGACTGAAATCCAATCCAATATTTGTTAGCACTTTAAATTTATAGTAAAACAAACATTTAATTAAATCATTCTTTTTAGACATCAATGTCTAAGTGTTTTATCAACCAATTTGCCTGGAAATCAGCTGAAAGTTCAATGAATTAAGAGTGTTTAATACTGTGTAACACCGCTTCCCTCAACTGGTGCCTATTCACTGTGACTGTCCCTGGCACTGTACCAAGATAGCCGCTCCTTTGGCACATCTCTCCATACATTTGTTTATATTCAGAGAGCTGCTACAGCTCACACGTGTTAGCTAACACGTCTAACAGTCTGTAGCTCTCTAGGATCTTTCAAATTGAGGTAATAAAATATTCCTCCCTCACGTGGGGGATTTTACATCAAAGCAGTAATAAGAAGGATGCACATGTAGAGGTGCATCTATAGTTCCTTTTTAAAGACCATATAACAATCACTTTGGTCACATTATCGGGCCAATTTCCACTTAAACTTGCCTTTCAAATGATCACAAGAGGACTTGGTCAAGTCCTATCTGTGTTCATGGACCTTTGGAATAAAGTTATATTTAAAGTAAGATGCAGACAGAAACTGTAGCTGGCTGCCTTTAATCAGTGTTGCCATTGTCTCTGTGAAATTTCATGAAGGTTTGATGACCACTTCTACCTGTCACCACCACTGCCAAACACATTTCAAAAGACTTATTCTCATAGGAAAATGAGACCAAAATAACCCCCAGAAGAGTCCCACCAAGTTCTCCAGCATAGGATGATAACTTATCTTACAACACATGCTGAAGCTTGTATGATATCCAGAACACAACAATGTTGTGGGCCATGAGATGATAAGAAAGAATCTATATGCAGCACTGCAAGAGGCAGGCTGACATAGGATTGAGGATCTATTAGGCAGGGTAACAAAAAGCTAAAACCAAGGCTAAATAACAAAACCTGTAACAGAATACAGATCAGTTCACAAAGATAAGAGGGAAAAAATCCAGGACAGGACAGATGGGATCTAGCTATGAAAAAACAGAAACCAAGGAGTATTTGTACTGAGGGAGGGAACAGCTAAAACCTCTATTCAAAAATAGTTGGTACCCTTTGAAAATGTAAATTAAGACAGAATACAATAATTGCTAAATCTTATGAACCCATATTTTTTTTATTCCCAGTAGAACATTAACAACATATAAGATGTTGAAACTGATAGATTTTGAGAGAGACTGAGAGCTCATTTTAAATCTTATTGCAGAAAAACCTCTGTAAAAAGTTGGAGAGGCAGAGTCTCACAGATGTAAAGATGGACAGGGGTTCACCAATCTGGAACAAACTGTGTCTAATAATTGCTCAACATGAAATAATTAAGACTTCCCACCATCTACAGCGTATAATCTCAGGGTATCAAATCTCCTTTTGTAGAGTGCCAGGCAGGGGTTCATCAGGGCTCCATACTTGGACCCATATTATTCTCATCATTTATTAATGACTTACCAAATTTTTGCCAACACATCAATTTCCAGCTTTATACTGATGATGCTGTCATTTTTACTAACATGGAGGTTTCAGAAAAACTGACTTCAGCAATGACCTGTATTGATGAGTGGCTCAGTAAGTCATGGCAAGTTCATTAAATTAAAAGAAAACTGCCCAGAATGCCCAACAGCAAGGTCAAGGTGACATGTATTTTTTAAAAAGAAAGAAGCTACAGATTGTAGATGAATTAAAATATCTTGGTGTTACCTTGGACTCGACATTATCTTTTCTTTAATCTTGTTAGAAAATTTGTAAAATTGTAAATTTTATTCTTTGTAATTTGGGAAAAATGAGATTATCAGTGCCAGTAAATGCTGCTGTTTCTTCATTGTATGAGTATTGTATTGCTAACTGGTCACTGACAAACATTGCTACTTTACAACCAATAGAAACTTAACACAAAAAAAGTTTTAAAATATTTGATAAAAAATTTTTTTTTTCTTTAATCCTACCTATGATTTCAGAAATACAATATTCTAAATTTTGAAAATTTAAAAGAAATTTAAACTGGTTTGTTTGATTAATATGATTTTGCATGGACTCTCTCCCCCAACCTTGAACGTATTAATGAAGTTCATTTCCTGTCTAAGTGGTAAAGTAACCAGAGCCTCTGTTAGAGGCGACTGTGTGGTATCTTATAGAGGCAAAGCCTTCAGTCAACAGGTGCTGTCAGTTAAAGGAACTGAACTTTGGAATTGGACCCCAACTGTGTCACATATTTAAAACAAAACTTAAATGTTGGCTAAAGAGGAACCAGACATGTAACTACTACTACAATTGACTATTCTCTCAATTATGTCTCATGTCTCGAGTGTTGGATTGTGAGGAGGATCTTTGATTCTCTGTCATTATTATTGTAAACTGAGTTTATATTTTATTAATTTGAATCAGGTGTGTTGCTGCAGGGATACATCTAATGCCTGCAGGGCACCAGCCCTGGAGGACCGGAGTTGCTGATCTATTGCATTGAGATTTGGGGCCTATTTATTAAGCTGCCGTAGAAACAAAAACTGGCGTACGTTAAATATAGTCAACTTTTTATCATTTATGAAAACCAAACGTAACGCAAACTCTGACCATGGCGTATAAACAGAATATGGGAAAAACGCCTTTCCTTACATTTTTTTTTTTTGTCTGCTCAGCAGTTATAAAGAAGTGCTAATGCTGCTAATTACTTTATTCATGTACAGACATCTGCAGATGCATATGCTTTTTATGTAAATTGAATCTGAGATTTACAGAAACTACTAAGCTACACTTTGAACTTTGATGCAGACCTGCACTTGCATGTCTGCAGGTTCTAACTTTCCAGCTACATGGCATCTAAAAAAGATCTGCAATCCACCAATCTGAGGTTATCAGGTTTTCTGAAACATGTGGATTTCCCTGTGCAACCAAGTGTTAGTTTCACTTTTAGTCTGTTTTTTTTCTATTCTTAAACACCCTGAGAAATGTTTAGACAAACAAACAAGGCAGCCTGCCTTTTTATACTGAACAAACCAGGTTTAATCTGAAACATTTGTATGTAATACTCTGTAAATCAGTTCTTTTCTAAATATCAGGCAAAGAATAAAATACTTTTTTTAAAGTGGACATTCTTGCTTTTTTTTATGTGGTTTCACTTTTTGACACCTGACACCTGCAACATTGCGTCAAACCACTTCTGGCCTTTATTTTTATTTTATATATATTTTATTTACTTTAAATCTAATTCATTTATGCTATTTGCTTTTATTCACATTTATTTGTGTATTTATGTTGAATTGTTTATCTATTCCATCCATCCATCCATCCATCCATCCATTTTCTGCCACTTATCCGGAGTTGGGTCGTGGTGGCAGCTGCCTAAGAAGGGAAACCCAAACTTCCCTCTCCCCGGTCACATTCACCAGCACAAGTCGGGGGACAATGAGCATGCCCACACCTGCTCGGCGCCTCTCACTGGGAGCAACTCCAGAATGGAAGAGGGTCCAGCCCCAAGGACAGTGGTTCCAGAGCCCAAGCCGTGCGTCGAGGTGAGTTCAACTATATCTAGCTGGAACCGCTCAACCTCGCTCACCAGCTCAGGCTCCTTCCCCACCAGAGAGGTGACATTCCACGTCCCTAGAGCTAGCTAGAACGGCAGGACAGGGGAGTGCTGGAGGAGTGGCTGAGTGACTGTAACACAGTGGATGTTTTAGAGGTTTCCTTTTTTTTTTTTTTTTTTTGCAACAAGAATTGGTTCATTGAGGAGAATCCTGACTGCTTTGCATCTTTCTGATAAAATGAGACACTTTTCTTATATTTGGACTATTTTTTGTTGTTTATTCCAAATTTTTCTTCAGATGCTGATGTAATTTGAGCTATGAATTATTGACATTATGTAAATGATGCAACTTATCATCCAGCATCATCTTTATTTGCTCAGGGACACCTTCACTGCTTTTATTCTTTCTGATTACGTCCTTTTTCTGGCTTCTTCCTAAATGTTTAGATCAAGGCAACAAAGTTTGGTAGTTTCCTGTTTTCTGCTTCACATGGAGGGTAAAATAGGGTAAAAAAGAAGTGTGTATATTTGACACTCGATGCTTCTGTTTCAGGGATTTGCTTCATTGGCCTACAGCTAACTTGGGGGTACAAGCAGCACATTGTTGTTTTGCTCCTTTTTCTTTCTTTTTCTCCTCCTCTGCATTTTTTCCACACACATCGCCACACAAAGCGGAGGTGTGGTCTCCTTCCTCGGACCTGATGAAAACACTCCATAGATCTAGAGCAGCTAGAAAAGAGTGTCAGTCAGTAAAAATTTCCTGTTTAAATTTTGTTAAATGCAGCTGTTGTTAAATCTTTGTAAAGATGAAAAAGATTGCTTTTCATTCACCAGTTATACTGCTTTTTTCTTTTTTCTTTTAAAAAAAAAAAAAAAACCAGTCCATTGGCACGGTACGTCATTATATATGCTTTGTATTTAATTCATGGGGCGGCCCATCTGATGTAAAAAAGAGAGGCAAATTTATATAAATTTATTTGAATAGACAGCCAATAATATTTTTCATAAACATTTGTTTATTTAATACTGCTGCACAAACATATATACTGCATTTATAAGGAAGAAATTAGCTTTAAGACAAATCACTTGTGTTATCAGTATTATCGACCATTTAACTTTGCACTTTCGTCACATCTGGTTGTTTTCTGACTTTAACATCCTCCTCATAAAATGTAAACATTTTCTATAGACAAGTGCGATCACCTATGTTGGTGGTTGGTAATTGATCGATTGGGCCCTCAGCTGTTCACTCCCGGACTGGAAACACTGTGTGGCCCCTGTAACCCCCAACTTCTCCCTGGTCACCGAAATATGGCAGCTCGCTTCTTCTTACATTGAACTACAATGGGTAAATACAGAGAAACAATTTCCCATTATTATTATTATTATATTATTATTATTGTTGTTGTTGTTATAAATGCTGCTTGTTGATCTAGAACATGATGGTTTTAATGTAGAATAAAAGTACATTACATGCTGCATTCAGTTGCACTTGAACATCTGAGGTTTTGCCAGGTAAAGACCAGTTTACACACCAAGTACCAATATTTCTGGTGTGTGATTAAATGCAAATTCTAGGTCAGATGCACTTGTTTTGAAATCTTGTGGTTAGCTTTACTTCCTGGAGCTTAAAACTGCCGTCTAACCGTTCAGAAACCTAAAAACAGCAGTTCTGAGAAATGAAAGGGAAGAAGAATTAAAACATAAGAAGAAATAGTAAAAGACTCCAAGTTGACAAAATGTAAGCAAAGGTGATAAAAAGAATCTGATAAGGTATGTATTAAATTATGGAGGCACAACAACATCTTAAGAAGGAAACCAGAGCCAATATGGAGCAACTAACAAAATCTATCACCTCACAAACAGAAGAGTTGAACACAAAGCTGACCAGCTTCATCCTGGATCAACAAAAACAAATGGTCAAACATATGGACAAGCAACTGGAATATATAAGGACACAAATTGACTGTTCTATTGGATGGAGATTAAAAGATCAGCACACTGAAATCATAACAAAACTCAATTCAGTGTTGGCTCCCATACCTGATGTTATGAAACACAAAAGATCTGGAGGACTGGCCAGACAGATGTGACCAGCTACAAAGCAGAAACTGCTCAAAAGTTTAGGCTTGAAGCCATAGAAGCAGGGCAAGACGAAAATCAGGACAGGGTAGGTAGGAAGGCAGGATGGGCTGACACCTGGCAACCTGAACAGCTTACGGGAGAGACAAGTGGTCCAAAAGTAGAAACAGCAGTGATAGCAGCAAGGGTGTTGGACTGTGGAGAGGGTTGAGGGTAGCCAAGCTTCCACTATTAGGGCTTATTAGAAAGTGGCTCTGTTCAAAAGAGAATCTGATTGATAACTGACTCTTAAGGTCAACAGTCCAGTGTCAGGTTGTAAGTCAGGGATGTTTAGCTTTTTGGCCTATCCAGCCAAGGTGCTGTGGTCCTTGAACTTCAGCAGTCTTTATATATTAACAGCTTCCTTTTAAGCTTGGCTGCACACACAGAGGAAGCAAACTCTGACACCCAAAACTGTTGTCTCTGTCATCAAGGCCACCAAGTACCAATATTTCTGGTGTGTAATTACATGCAAATTCTAGGTCAGATGCACTTGTTTGGAAATCTTGTGGTTAGCTTTACTTCCTGGAGCTTAAAACTGTCGTCTAACAGTTCAGAAACCTAAAAACAGCAGTTCTGAGAAATAAAAGGGAAGAAGAATTAAAACATAAGAAGAAATAGCAAAAGACTCCAAGTTGACAAAATGTAAGCAAAGGTGATAAAAAGAATCTGATAAGGTATGTATGAAATTATGGAGGCACAACAACATCTTAAGAAGGAAACCAGAGCCAATATGGAGCAACTAACAAAATCTATCACCCCACAAATAGAAGAGTTGAACACAAAGCTGACCAGCTTCATCCAGGATCAACAAAAATGAACGGTCAAACATATGGACAAGCAACTGGAATATATAAGGACACAAATTGACTGTTCTATTGGATGGAGATTAAAAGATCAGCACACTGAAATCATAACAAAACTCAATTCAGTGTTGGCTCCCATACCTGATGTTATGAAACACAAAAGATCTGGAGGACTGGCCAGACAGATGTGACCAGCTACAAAGCAGAAACTGCTCAAAAGTTTAGGCTTGAAGCCATAGAAGCAGGGCAAGACGAAAATCAGGACAGGGTAGGTAGGAAGGCAGGATGGGCTGACACCTGGCAACCTGAACAGCTTACGGGAGAGACAAGTGGTCCAAAAGTAGAAACAGCAGTGATAGCAGCAAGGGTGTTGGACTGTGGAGAGGGTTGAGGGTAGCCAAGCTTCCACTATTAGGGCTTATTAGAAAGTGGCTCTGTTCAAAAGAGAATCTGATTGATAACTGACTCTTAAGGTCAACAGTCCAGTGTCAGGTTGTAAGTCAGGGATGTTTAGCTTTTTGGCCTATCCAGCCAAGGTGCTGTGGTCCTTGAACTTCAGCAGTCTTTATATATTAACAGCTTCCTTTTAAGCTTGGCTGCACACACAGAGGAAGCAAACTCTGACACCCAAAACTGTTGTCTCTGTCATCAAGGCCACCAAGTACCAATATTTCTGGTGTGTAATTACATGCAAATTCTAGGTCAGATGCACTTGTTTGGAAATCTTGTGGTTAGCTTTACTTCCTGGAGTTTAAAACTGTCGTCTAACAGTTCAGAAACCTAAAAACAGCAGTTCTGAGAAATAAAAGGGAAGAAGAATTAAAACATAAGAAGAAATAGCAAAAGACTCCAAGTTGACAAAATGTAAGCAAAGGTGATAAAAAGAATCTGATAAGGTATGTATGAAATTATGGAGGCACAACAACATCTTAAGAAGGAAACCAGAGCCAATATGGAGCAACTAACAAAATCTATCACCCCACAAATAGAAGAGTTGAACACAAAGCTGACCAGCTTCATCCAGGATCAACAAAAATGAACGGTCAAACATATGGACAAGCAACTGGAATATATAAGGACACAAACTGACAGTTCTATTGGATGGTGATTAAAGGATCAGCACACTGAAATCATAACAAAATTCAAATCAGTGTTGGCTCCCATACCTGATGTTATGAAACACCTGAAGGAGGAGCTCTCCTTGTTTCTTCCATGGCTGAAGACATGACTGCAGCCAAAGCGGCTACTTCCACAGGACATGCAAATGTACAGACCCATCCTGTGGTTTCCCCTGGAGATCTTCATTCCACATCTGCAGGGCGTCCCAGATTACAGTCAACCTTCAGAAACGATCTTCCGGATGACTCCTCTGTGTCACCTGACCACTCATCAACAACTGGAGAAAGACAGACTGAACCAGCTGCAATAGGAACAGAGAAAGAATGTGTGGAAAAAAACTCAAAAGGCAGTTATCTCCGAATCTGCTGGCCAGCCAAGCAGAGACACCACAAACCAGTTAAGCCAATCTACCTACACTCAACCTTCTCCAGTGTACTGCTGGCGCTGCAAAGGTAGCCATGCACCTGCTTCATGTCCACAGTGGAGGGCAGATAAAAACCGAACTCCCTCTTTGGATTCATCACCCCAGCCTATCCCGCTAAGAAGTCTCAGAGTCCTGAAGGTCCAGCTACATTCAGCTCTCTCACACCCTCAAGTCACCTGGGAGGGCCTGCTTCAATGATCTCTTTGCACCCACCTGGTGAATGCCGCTTGCCCTGCCAGATGGTGGTTCCTCTGAACATTGGTCAGTGGACAGGTATTGCAATCCTGGATACAGGCTCATCATATACTCTGATAAATGAAAATATTTGGTCAGTGGTAAAAGGCCACCAGGATGCGCTGAAGCCCTGGACAAGAAGACCTCTGTATTTAGCAGATGGTGAAGGACGACAGCCTTTAGGATGGACTGAACTGACACTTACCCTACAGTCTGTGACTGTGACAATACCCTGTGTGATCCCGCTAGCACTGAGCCTAGCTTTTCCTGCAGTGGCAGGACTTGACTTCATTTTCTTTTCTGGATTACAGTCTCTGAGAACAGTTATTAGTTTAAAACAAAAAAGGAGCACCAGTATCAGTTCTTGCGAGCGTCTGCTTTAACGCCCAGTGTTGGATCACTTCCACGTCTTGCTTTTTTTTCTTCTATCACCCCAACAGATTTACTTCCTCTCACCCCATGCCATGATCCCCTGGAAGCTGCCACTCATAATGCTCATCTGGATGACTTTGGGAAAAAAACAATTATTATGTCAATTGAGAGACAACGCAGACATTTGCACCACCACTTTGGGCTGTACAGGTATACGCAAACATAAAATCTTCCTCACACACAATGTGCCTATAAAACAAAAGCCTTACAGGGTGTCTCCAGCCAATCCCTTGGTGATAAGGGAGCATGTACAGGAAATGCTGGGAAAGGATATTATAGGATTATAGGATACTTCTCCATATGCAGCCCCGGTGGTTCTTGTGCCAAAAAAACAGGATCCTAAACCACAGTTCTGTGTGGATTATAGGAAGCTAAATGCAGCCACCCATACAGATGCTTACCCCACTGAGAGGAACAGTGTGTCTAGTCTGTCTGGATGACATCATCATTTACTCAACCACCCAAGAACAATACATGTATGACATACAAGCTGTATTTGACAAGTTGCGAGCAGCAGACCTCACGGTGAACATGAAAAGAGCCAATTCTTCCTCACATCACTGAACTTCTTGGGTCATATTGTCTCTTCAGCAGGAGTGGAAGTTGATGCAGAGAAAACGAAGGCTGTTCAGGAATTCCCTGTACCCCAAAACCTCAAAGAACTACAATGGTTCCTGGGAATGGCTGAATGGTACCATCGCTTTGTGCCCCGATTTACTCAGCTCACGGAAGCACTCAATGCCCTGAAGCGCAAAGGTGCGAGATTCATCTGGACCCCACAGTGTCAGCTTTTGAGGCCCTTAAACAGCATCTGGTTTCTCCACCTGTACTTGGCCATCCTGACTTCAGTCTTCCATTCATTGTGTATACTGATGCAAGTGATGTTGGCCTGGGAGCTGTACTGGCACAGTCCACCGGTCTGGGGACAGAGAAGGTTCTGGCCTTTGCCAGCCGGACACTGAATAAAGCTGAAAGGAATTACTCCACTACAGAGAAAGAGTGTATTGCAGTCGTTTGGGCTCTAGAGAAATGGCGGTATTACCAGAAGGGAGACACTTCACTGTTACGGACCATTCGTCCCTTATTTGGGTGTTCAAAACCCAAAAACCGAGCACAAGATTGATCTGGTGGGCCCTTTGTCTCCAGGAATTTACCTTCACAGTAGAGTATCGCAGATGCTACAACACTGTGTCTGATGCCCTTTTAAGAGCACCAGTACATGACCTCCACTCGCTAACTTGTGCCGTTGTGTTGCGCTCTGCAACCAACACCTCTAAACACCTGCAGATCACAGATGAGGACATATGGAAAGCTCAACAAGAGGATCCTGAGATCCAAAGCCTATATGAAAAAATCATTGAAACAGGGGAAGTTGCTGAAAGTCCCACAATCAGATTTACGGTGGTGGAGGACAAGGTGTATAGAGTTCTCCAGTTACCTCACAAAACACTGTATCAGATCTTCATCCCATCTTCCCTCCGACTACACTATTACCATGACAACCCCTTAGCTGGACACCTTGGTTGGTACAAAACATATAAATGGTTACAAGCCCTTATGTGTTGGCCTAGAATGAGTCTAAGTGTGAGGGATTATGTGCGAAGTTGCCCGGTTTGCCAGCAGTATAAACCAGAGACCCAGAAACCACCAGGAAAACTCCAACAGACTCTTGTCAGTAGACCTTGGGAGATGTTGGGAGTTGACCTTATGGGTTCATTAATTGAACTCACCTGCTTCATTGCTCCACCGTGTAGAATCAGCCAGTAGAATTTCCCTTTCGCCTCTAGAGGCTGGACCAAAGAAAAAGATAAGACAGCCTTTTCCTGATGACTGCGGGTTTGCACAGTCGGAGCGAGAGAGAGAGAGAGTGGAAACAAGCATCATCGAGGAAAGCAGATTTTGCCTCGAGGAAGCAGTTAGCAGGCTAGCCTTTGTAGCGCACCACTGCCAACGGACCAACAGACTTGATGAATGGATCTAATCCCGTCTCCTCCTGGATACTGGAGTGGAAGATCTGTGTCGTCAGTCCCAGCCGGGTTTTTTGTTTTTCCTTCCTGCTTACTTTTGTGTTGATGAGGAACGATTCACTTTGGAACACTTGTAGTTTTCTTGTTTTGGTGTCCCGTGGAGGGATCATTTAGAAAACCCGGATGTGGATGAACTGATGAAACTATTTTGCGGCCGATTGATTGATAACATGTTTTTTTATTTTTTTTTTTTGCATGGTTGCATTTTGTGTATATGTATAGTTTCTTTGGTGTTGGGTATATTTTCCTTTTAGCCATTAGTGTGTTTGTATGAACTGCTGCTTACAACCTTTGTGGAGTGGTTTATCAGATCTCAGGAAAGATATTTTTGCAAGGAGAAAGACCTGGCTGGCACCCCAGAAAAAAAAAACATAAAATAGTTATTTTAATGAAACTTAACCTGCTTGAAATTAATACCCCTGAGCTAAACTGTCAGTGACCTTTGGAGGTGCAGGTGCTGAAAGATAAAAAAAGGGCACATGGAGCACAAATTTTAAACACCAAACAGAAACTGACCTTAATTGGTTGAATTGCAGCAAAAGTCGTTGTCCACACCTCGTACCTTTGTTAGGAGGCAGTGCAAAGCAAAAGTAGTCCATGTTTTACCTGATGCATACGTTGAACATCTTCTGTGGAGGTGGTTGGTGAGAAGGTGGTGGTGGGCTCTATTGATCTGAGTAGACACTTTAAACAGCTTGAGACAAACATGAAAACAGGTCAGGGATGAAAAGAAAGAAAATGTCCCGAAAGAAGATTTAGTACATTTTATATTTAAAAGCATCAATCTGGAGCACTTTGAGAAAAATCAAACACAGTTACAGGCCTATGAATGTTTAATAAAGTATCTACCACACATGACAGATGAAATGACAGCTCTTGTTCTTTCACTGGGACTTTACCTTCTAGTTTGAGGCAAAACCAGTTCCAGCTACACTTGATATCTGCATCCAGTTGTTTGACCACCACAGCATCTTTCTCTCCTAACACAGTCATTCTGGAAATCCAGTGTTGTATCAGGGTTACCTAAGGAAATAAATGGTTGGTTGCTCAGGAAACATTGATACTTATAAATGCATCAAGGACAGACAACTTGAAACTGACAAGCATGACTTGGCCACGTTGAGCACTGGGATCTTCATATAGAAACAAAAAGAAGTCTGACATACTTTCCCCTAAGCACAATTTGGGGTTAGGTAGCAGCTATAACCTAACCTCGCCAGTCATATTGCAAGAATACACAGTGCACAAGCAAATACTGCTGCAAAACCTCCTCACTGGACCAGCAGCTGTTTGCTTCCTCCTTCGCCTCGCTGCAGGAGTGCACGTTAGGGCAGTGTGTGCATGTCTGGATCATGTGACCTACCAAAGGGAGATCTAAATGATGATTGTGTTTTATTTGTTATTTTGGGTCACACCAACAGACTTTCACACAACACACATGCAAAAAAAAAAAAAAAAAAAAAGGATGTGGTGCTTTAGCTTTCAATTTCAATGCAGCCGATGAATGAAGTGAAACCAAAATCAGTTTAACTTCATCCATCTTTATGCAACACTGAGAGAAATGTTTCAAACAGGAAACTGTAATTTCAAGAATAATCTGCAACCAGTGAGTCACATCGACAGCAGACAGTTGAGTGAAATGATGCTTAATGTTAATGTTTATGGGCCCATGCCAGAAGACAATGTGTGTTTATCTTGGGTGTGTAAAAAACAGACCAAAAAAAAAAATCCAGTATATTTCTAACAACTTTTATAAGAACGGTCACATCTTCCTTTTTTTTTTTTTTTTTTTTTTTTTTTTTCACCTGTCTTGTCCAGCATCGTTGCAAACAGAATGAATGTCTGGCTGCCGTCTGGTGCCGGGCAATTTTACTCTATCAAGCAGGGATTTATACTACATGTATAAAGTCCCTCTTGATGATATGAAAAACTTTATTAAATCAAACTCTTAATGCTGGACTCGACCGGAGGGGACAGAGAGAGAGAGAGAGAAAAGAAGGGAGAGAGAAGAGGGAGGGGAGGGAGAGGGACAGAAAGGGTGTGGGGAGTGCAGGTGGGGACTTCAGACATCATACAAAAGACCATGTAATCCATACTACTTACAACATATATAGCTAAGATCATCCTAGCCAGTAGGTCATTACACAACTAGTTGATAATAGTAACAATAATAATAATCACAATAATAATAATAATAATAATAATAATAATAATAATAGTAATAATAATAATAATAATAATAATAACAGAAATAATAATAAAATTTTAAGAATAATTATAAGAATAGCGAGAAAAGGTATATTGAAGAAAAAAATATGATAATAGATATAAGTGAAACTGCTGTATTCAAGAACACGCGCAGAGAAACCTGTGTGGATGTGCTGGAGGACTCGGCTACACGGCGACGTAGAGACTGTGTCAACATACCGAATATACGGAGTGGAGACGTTCAGGAAGGAGTGACCATGCAGAGTGATCATGCAGATGCCACCTCACCTGAACAGAGGCCAGAGTCAGGCCAGCGGTCCCGAGACCCAGGCCACCAGCCCCCCCGTAGGCAACAGACCCCGACCGGTCCACAGAGACGACCACTCGCCCGCCCAGGAAGACAGCAGCAGGAGACCCCAGCAGGAGCCCCCCCATGGACACAGGGCACCGGCCCCGGCAGGCCGAGGCCAGCAGTCCCCGACCCCCCCCCGAGCACCGGACGCCCGGGACAGACGGGGCAGAGGGCCCGGGCCCAGGAGCGCAGGGACACCCCCCACCCCCACAGGCCGAGGGCCAGCACGCCGCCCGGGGGGACCTGGCCCGCCCAGACGGCCACCGCCAGAGGCCAGCCCCACACCCCAGTGCCCAGCCGCACACCCCGAGAACTAATCCTGCCCCCCCCCAGACCAACACACACACAAACAAACACACACACACTCTCCTTCCACTCCTCCATTCATCCTCCCACGCATACACCATCCATCCCTCACATACTCTTTCCTCCCACACACACACACCATCCTTCCACCATCCATCCTCCCACACACACACCATCCTTCCACCATACATTCTCCCACACATACCCCATCCTCCCACACATACATCATCCTTCCACAATCCATCCTCCCACACATACACCATCCTCCCTCTCATACACCATACATCCACCTTCACATACCCCATCCTCCCACACACACACACACTATCCTTCCACTACCCATCCTCCCACACATACACCATTCTCCCACACATACACCATCCTTCCTCTTCTACACCATACATCCACCTTCACATACCCCATTCTCCCCCACACACACACACTATCCTTCCACTACCCATCCTCCCACACATACACCATTCTCCTACCTATACACCATCCTCCCTCTCATACACCATCCATCCTCCCACACACACACCATCCTTCCACCATCCATCCTCCCACACATACCCCATCCTCCCACACATACATCATCCTTCCACCATTCATCCTCCCACACATACATTTTATTTAGCAAAAAACTGTAATGGAAATGCCTGCGGGTTGTTAGAACGGACAATATAAATCAAATATTATCATTAATATTAGGTATTGTTTTTTCTGACATGATTGCATTTAAATCTGTTGTCTTTGTCCCAGATCTGTACCACCACTCTAGCTGTCTTTGGAGCATTTGTCCCCCTTCCCTCTTTCACATTATAGTATGATCTTAGTCTGTCCTCACATGTGATTGGATGCATGGTTTGCCCATCAAAACAAAGTCCTGCCCCTAACTGAAAAGCAGCAGAGGCTGAAGATTCGGCTCTTTTTGTTCACTACAAAGACACATCGCTAAAGCTGCAATTTGTTCAGGCAGCAGCTCGTTAAAGACCCCCCGGAGCCAATGGATGAATGGATGGATGGATGGAGTGATGGATGGAGTGATTGATGGATGGATGGATGGATGGATGGATGGATGAATGGATGGATGGATGATGGATGGAGTGATGGATGGAGTGATTGATGGATGGATGGATGGATGGATGGATGGATGGAATGATTGATGGATGGATGGATGGATGGATGGAATGATTGATGGATGGATGGATGGAGCATGGTGCATTATGGAATAGTGTTCATGGGAAATGTAGTGATAACACTGCCAGGCATAATTACCACAAAGTTTAGTGTTATTCATCTAGAGTACATTTTCATTTAAACCACCAACATTATTCTAGTTCACATTTCTAATGTTGGTGGATGTTAATCTAGTCTTGCATATAAACAGAAGCTACATCCATCCATAACCCTAACCCTGCATCCCAATCTCCTCCTCTCTGATGACATCACTAAGAGTGGTCAACCAGTGTTCAAAAAGTCATTCCACAACTACCACTGTTACACCACACATGTCCTCATTTTCCCAAAAAGCAGCATTTAGTGGTGATCTAAGTCCGAGATGGTTCTGCTGGTTTCCATTGACCATGACCACAAACTTTTCCCAGCTACGCTCATGTAGGTTCAGGTGGGTAAAAGTGACAAAAACTTTAATGAATGAGGGAGGAAATTCAGTTATGTTCATTCCAGAATCTGACATTTACAACCACGCTGCTGCAGATGCTCAGAATCGCCACAGCTGGAGTGTTTTCTTTTGCATGAGAAAGATTTGCATAAAGCTGCAAAGGCTGGTTGACTCTAGAAACTGCTTTAAGTCAACTGTGCAAGTACTGAAGTGAGAAGTCAGATTTTACCTTAAGTCCTGACAGTTTCTCACTTTAATGCTTCTAGACTTGCTTTACTAAATAAGAATGATGCATTCTTCTTTAGGTCCTGGTTCATTTGGTTCAAGGATAAAACCAAAGATTTAATCTTCAGCCACCTGGCACTCTTTAGTTTCTGTTTTGTTTTCCTCATTTTAGGCGCAACACAGTTTCTTTTTGTGTCATGTGGTTATCAACAGGTCCCACCTTTTAGCTGCAGATCTGCTCTGTGTGATGAAGCTCTGCACTCCCACCTCTTCATTTCTCTGCAGTTTATTCCAGGGTGGACACACTGCGTTACTGAACTGTACGCGCACACATTGCTTCTCCTCCTCAGAGTCAATCTGGAAAAAAAGTTAAAGATGGGGAAAATTAACGGATGCCTCAAATGCCTTTTTATCTTCTTCAATGTGCTGTTTGCGGTAAGTTTAAAGACTTTTTTTTTTACTTTGTTAGTTGTTTTTTAAAAGTCTTTTTTCTTGTTATGTTTAAATTAACAACAGAAATAAAGCAGAAAACTGAGACCTAATTTTTAACATTAGAATGAAGATTAAATCTTTAGGACAAATTTACCTAATGAGATGTGAGAAAAAAAATGCAAGTGAAAAAAACTTGTTGGATTTCTACTTTGACCAAATAAAGGAAGTAAAAATGATGTGATAAAACAAATTTAAAAAAAAGAAAAGTATTCACTGAGAGAAGAAGGAAAACTGATTACATAAAATAACAAATATTCAGTGGAGAAAAATATTGAGGATGTGGAAATAAGTTTATAGATCTTTAAAAAAAGCAGAAATAATAAATGTAACTGTGAGAAATTCTTCTTCTTTTCTAAAACAGGGGTTTGAGATTTTATTTACTGATGCTCAGCAAACAGTCACTTCCAGTAAAAGCAAAGTAAGAGAGAAAAAGGAGGGTATCTTGTTGCAGCCCTCCCATCGACCCCCCTGCTTATAAAATGTGATTGTTGTCGGCTGTAGACGAGTTTCCAGCTCTGATGGGCTGAAGAGAAAAAAGAGAAAGTTAATGTAGGAGGAGGAAGGAGCGTCCGCAGACTGTTTACAGTCTGAGGAATGTTTATGAGCAAAAAGTATATTAAAATGTTAAGAAAAGTTCCTTAAAACAAAAAAAAAAAGATATTTCTTTCCTTTAAACTCAATTTTTGTCTTTTTCGTGCAAAATGTTGAAGGCATATTTTTTTTTTCCTTTTTTTTATGTGTTTGATGAATCTGGTTTATATCAGCCAGAACATCTAAGATTTAATTAATTTTTTCTTTTTTTTTTTTGATGTGAGTTGTGTTGTTTTTGTGGATCTGTGCAGCAGATCTAACGGATAATCAGATTTTTAGCTCTTTGTCTCCCTCGTGTGGCTGTTTGTTGTAACGACAGACATGAAAACCCCTGAACGCACCATGCCTCATCTGAACCTTTTAGACCCGTTAGTCCTTATAAATATTCTGTAGTTTTCAAGATTTAATTTATTCACACAGTGGATTTAAATACAACTAAAGCTGACAGACAGAAAAGTAATAAAACATTATAGTAACTAAAGTTGAAAACATATTTATTTATATTTAATTATATAACACTTTTTAAACAGATTTTACAAACTGTGTCAGAAAAAGAAAACAATAATAGAAAATATAGTAAAATTGTAGGGCAGCATTCAGTCAATAAGTTAATTAAAACAAGAAAAAAAAACTATTGAATTAAGTGAAATTAAAAATAGATATAAATGCTTTTTTAATGCCTGATTGGAAATAAAAATAATAGAAATAAGGAAAATATTGTGTGTGTGTGTGTGTGTATATATATATATATATATATATACAATATTCTGTAGACATAAACACAAACCATACATATACTTATAAATTATTGTTTCCTGTTATTTTCCTGTTTTATTCATAAAATTATTTACATTGACCAAAAATAAAGTTCTTTATATCCTCAACATATAATTATACCATAGAGTCAAAAAGGCTCTTTTAAATAACAAATGTGTTAATTAATTAATTTAACCTCTGTTTATATGTTATTGTTTCTTACAAATAAACCTTCTGTGATTAACTCCAGTTACCAAAAGAAACTCTGAAGGAAAGTTTATATTAAGTCTTTTTTGTTTCACTTGAACATAAACTAATCTGTCCCCAGATCATCGGATGTGTGCTGATGTACTTGGCTGTGAAAGCGACCGCCCTCACTTTATCGGTGAGCAAAAACATCATTGTTGAATCCTTTTAGGATTTACTGCATGTGTGTTGATATATTATGTCACTGTAATGACATTTCAGGAAGTTTAATTTAATTCCTATGACAAATTTTTTCAATGATGATCAAATTTGGAACTTTTTTCCATAAAAATGATGCCTTCTTGTGTTAAAATGGCTGAGATGTAACTGAACAAGCAGGTAAGCCCTGCACTTCCCTTTGGCTCCAAGCTCCTCCCATCTTTCCACCACCCACAGCTGCTGAGCTCTTATTGGCTGATCCGACTTTATTAACTCAGAATGCTCAACTTGAGTGAGTAAAGAAAAATGAGGAATGCAAGAACAAGAAGAAGTTCCTGTAAACGATTCGCTAGGAAGAACATTACACAAGTCACGTGTTACGTAACAGCCGGAAATTCAAGCGTGTACTTGTTTTTCTTAATTCAACCACAAAATGAGCCAACATCTGGGAAAAGTCTCATCAGAGATGAAAATTTGGTCAGAGTTACGAAACACTGAAATAAAAAAAAAAAACATCTGAATTCCAGTTTGACTGTTCATCAGGACCTTTGTTTGTCTGTGTTACATAATACCTGCTTGAATCTGCAGTGTTAGGAAGAGCAGGGCAGCGGTCCAGATGTGGTGGAGGCTCTGGCTTCTATTAAATGCAGAACAGATGCAGCTGGAGGAGGTTTTCGGTCTTCCAGTCCTTCTTTCTCAGCCACAGAGAACCAGGAGAGCTCTGGCTGCTGCACAGTGCAAGACGACACTATTCAGCCTAGCTTAGCTTATTGTTTTTAGCTAATCAACTTTACTTTCCACTTTCGTTGGACATTTTCCAAAACGACTAATCAAATTTTCCATCCTGCATTCAGATATTCAGTCCCCATTGTGTTGGATTTAATGTTGTTAAATGGCTGAAACTTGACTCTGACTGTTGTGGAAGACTGTGTTTTAACTTTTTTTCCCTCAATTTGTAAAGTTCATTTCTAATGGACAGTAATGTGACCCATAAGACAGCCCCAGCAAAAGCTGAAACTGCCTTGCTAGGTACCTTTCTTCCAGTTAGCCAAAAGGCTTTTGTCTCATAATGACCCACCTCTGGACAGACAGGTGAAAATAACTGGGCTCGAGAACAGTGGAGCAAAATACGAACAAAAAAACAAGTGATTATTTTAGTCTGAGCAAAACTGGACTTAACTGCAGGTTAACATGGTAGTTTGACCAAATTTGTACAAAATCAAATACTTTAAATCGGACTTCACCAGGTCCACTTTACTGGTACCAGGTTGGATCCCTTTTCCCCCTCAGAACTGCCTTAATTCTTGGTATCATACCTTCAACAAGGTGATGGAAACGGTAGAGATGGTTGTGTGTGAAAATCCCAGTAAATACTCAGACCAACAACAATACCACGTTCAAAGTCACTTAAATTCCCTTTCTACCTCTTTCTGATGCTCAGTTTGAAATTCAGCAGGTCGTCTGGAACAAAATTAGTTCCTGTCATGGCTGATGAGAAATGTGCGTTAACAACTCATAGTGGTTTCAACCACAAGTTCCTTATTCACCACAATCTCATGAGGTATAAAATTTATACTTTGGTTTACAGAAAGGTATAAACAGAGGCCTGTTTCATCTCTTGTTTTTATTTAACTAAACTTTAAGACGTTACTCTTCATCACTTCATTAATTAATTGAATTATTTTTACTGCACTTTACCGTTAGTTCTCTTTTCTTTGCTGTAGTCTTATGAGTATAAGTATAAGTGTTCTCTACGAATGCCGTTGGGCTTTTGTTCCTGACGGTGCCATTGAATAAGTTTGGCCTGCTTTGCTTAACATTAAATACGATCAGCAGCACAGAGATGAAGAGACTCTGTTTAGGTTCTAGCTCTGTGGTTTTTCAGTGTTTGTGTTGTTCTATCTTCACTGAGCAGATCTCATCATTCGGAGGTCCAGGTCTGGGCTGGCTTTGGGTGATTGCTATCGGGGTCCTTGGCATCTCCTGCCTGGGAATCTTTGCAGCTGCCTCTGAGAAACTCCTCATCCTCAAAATAGTATGTAGAAGGGTCCATGTAACACACACACACACACGCACACACACACACACCTATCGGCAAGAGTTAATAATGGCATGATTTTTACTCATGATGATGTCTGTACAGTTTGCAGGTTTCATGGGGCTAGGAATGATCATCATGCTAATCTTTGGGATTGTTATGGCTGTCATAAGAAACAAGGTAATGTCTCCGTCTGGCTTCCTAGAAAATCTATTGAAATATGTGTCTGTTTTTATTCCTGCTGAACCAGATAGGCTTCCCAAGATGATTCACTTTGAGCTGAGTGACATTGTAGGTTAAAGTTAACACACTATTCACTGACGTTAGCCAACATGCTAACAAACAGACGGAACTTTTCATTCTAAGGTTTGACATGGCTCTGCACAACATAAAGTTACACAGCAGATCATACTGTTGACAGACTGACCACAGTTACCTCCAAACAACCGTTTATGTCCAGAAATTAAACGTTGCAGACAGAAGTTGCCCTTATCCACTGGGTGGGTGGTTGAGATTGGCCAAATGACGATGCTGATATGTTCCAGCAAAGATCCTGTTGCTCAGACTCCAGGTTTGAAATAATCAATTAAGTTGTCTTGACGTAAATTCAGTCAAGCCTAGTTAATAAACAAATATACAGTTATACATGACTATCATTTCTGTTTAGAAAGCGTAAATACTACAACAGGGTTTCTTATTTTTGTCCTATGATGACCCAATCCTGCAGGTTGACAGTGTTTCCCTGCTCCATCACCCTGACTCAAATTAACATGCCGTTGTGCAGAACTTTATAGGCTGTTGGATCCATTTAATTTGAGTCAGCTGTGTTGGAACAGGGCATCGGTAAATCGAATTCACTATGGCTGGCCAGCCAAAGGAACTGACCCAGTAGTAGGACCGTGTTTGCTAACTGTATCAAGGTGCAGGTGCATTTGGTTGAAAATGTGGCTAATGTGTCTTTAGTATGTTTTGGGTTAAGTATTGTCTCTTTTTTTAGGTATCCTTTTGTCCTCACATGTACCTGGGGTCCCATTGTCCAACCTTGAACATAACACTGGTGTTGTTTCTGACTTTGTAGGTGTCTGAGGGCTTTAAGGCCGCCTCCAATGAATACGCAAAGCCCATCATGGAGAATGAAGAATCTCGAGCCATGATTGAAGCTCTGCAGGGACCTGTAATGTCCTTTGTACTATTCACTTTTATTTAGCTAGGTTTAGCATTGACCCAGGTAGATGCTTACACAAAACTGTTAATATATTTTGCATTTGAGTGTTTTTACCCAAAAATAGCATTAAAGCTGCAGTAGTAGATGCATTGGTATGTTTATAAAAAGCTAATTTGAAGAAACCTTTCCTAAATTTATGAGCCCACTCAAATCTACAGTCCAGATTCTTACTGATGACCATTCCCACCTTTTGAAAATTGTGCTCTCTTGTTGGTTGCAGGGACAATGCTGTGGAATCTCAAGTGCCGAGGACTGGGGTACCGCCATCCCTGATTCCTGTGAATGCAAGTCTTCTCCGGGATTCTTTGTCCCTGGATGTAAACCCCTGCCACAGGTAGATTTGAGAAAATTAATTTAGCCAAGAAACTTTTAATCACTAAACATACAGAAGCACCGTATTGGCCACAGAATGGGCAGAAGAAAAGAAAAAAGAGCTGCACTGTACTCCACATAGTGTCCAAGATGCAAATCATTTGCTTGTTTTACTAATTGGGTTCTTCGTTAGCATATCTCGTCTCCTAAAAGTGTGAGTAAATACAAAAAGTTAGCACAACAGCCTTCCACTCGGACAACAATAACATGTAAATTAATTGTATCTTGGGTGCAGGTTTAGTAAAACATCACCTTGAAATGACATTTTTTCCCTCTGTATATATCAGCTTAGCTACTAATGTTAGCATACATGCTAAATGTGAGGAACTGCAAAACAACAATTATTGTTTTTCTTTAAAGTAACAATGTTTAACATTTACATCTATTGGTCAAGTTTGACTTAGTTACCATTTCTACTCTCCAACCCACAATTTTGCTTCAAATTGTGTTTTTGTTTGAGAGATAATGCTTGTATAGGAAAATAATTTTGCAAAATAAGCAATTTCCATCTGAAGAAAGCATCAATTTTTATTCCTGTTCTCTGCCGTCACTGATTCTGAAGTTGTTTCAACACCTTGTAACTGTCCTGCTTTATGTAATTAGTATAAGCCTGTTCATACAAAACAACCCACAACCACTGATTCCTCCACTTCTGCGTCGTAATTGCTTTCCTAACAGGAATCTTCTTCTACATATTTGTTATGGAAACATGACCATCCTTCCATGTAGATTTACAATGATGAAAATTATTCAAAGATTTATTGGAAAAATGTGTCAGCTGGGACAAATGAAAGTATGAGGGCAGTGAGGACTATTTATGTACTTGAAGTGATTATTTCCATGAACACACTCAGATGTCTACTTGTTGCAGCTTTATTTAAAATTTTTCATTTTTAATTTTACCTCTGATCTTCTGTTCTTTTAACATTTTGCTTTTATTTTTCCTCAGGGACACACAGGGCCATCCCTGATCTTTTCTCAGGTATCGTATCAAATATCAAACCAGTCAATCCAATCACCTTCTTTTTCAAGCTCATGACCTCCTGTTTTCTTTTTTCCTGCAGACCTGTGGTGACGTCATCTTTTCAATTCTCGACATTGTCTTCAAAATTTGTCTGGGCATCTTATTTGGATTTGCTGTCACTGCAGTAAGCTACCACTCATCCTCCTTCCAGTTATTGTTTGTTTTTCTGTTTTTTTTTATTTATTTTTTTTATTTAAATCGTGGAACTGGACGGTTAAAAATATTACCAATACCTGTCATAAAGCTTCGATGTAGGGAAAAGCAAGATAATTAACAGAGTGGAAAACAGTACATGAATTCCAGATCAGGTCTGAGATTGAGTCAGACCTGTTCTCTGGTAACTTAACTCAAACTTTTATGTGAATTTCTCCATGAAATTTTCAATAATCCTGAAGACAAATAAATGACTCATACAAACTATATAACTTATATGATCGAAGTGGTTGAATATTAAGGTGGTGGGATATATTTAACTTTTAAAATATTTTTTAGATTGCGCCAACAAGTGAACTTTGACTTCATAAGAGGACAATTCCAGTTTCATAATTCAATATTTGGCCCATTCCAAAGCAGATTAGGTATAAAAATACAATTAAAAAAATAAAAACCCCCACTTATGCCAACACCTAAGATTGAGTATCGTGCTTTGCTTTACAATAGATGATAAGATTTAGTTATTATTATGTGATTATTGTTGGAAAAGGTGTTAAAATCAGCATTAATCAGGAATGACTCCAGCCAAAGTTGGAGAAAATCTGATTTGTGAATAATTATGAATTTAATATTAGTTAGTGTTAAGTTGGATTTATACTTGAAGGACAGAGTTACGCGTAACCGATCTTACGGTGAAGATGCATGAGGTCGGTTATGACCTCAAAGGCGTCAGTTCCACGGAATCTCAACGTGCACCTCTTCTAGACCTGACATGCACCCCTGGTTGCAGCGCTGTTACGAGGAAGTACTCCTGTGTGATTGGTTGGTTTGTGATTACATGCTTCTAAATTTCTGGAGGTTTTTGCTGAATTTGTGTCATTTCAACAGAAGAGAAACTGCAAAGCAATGGCGTTACCATGCCCTTGAATGCGAGAGCATCAGCTGCGCCGACCCTACCGCACGCAAACACCGTCATAGGGTTGCGAGTATAAATCCAACTTTAGTGACTGAAGTGCTTGTCAAATTCAAGGAAAAATCTTTAACAGCTGCCATTTCAAGATACCACCAAAGCAGATCATTTCAAGATCCCTTTAAAGCACAATGTTGATCCTCCATTTTTGTATGGACTGGTCACACTGCCTTTTAAATCCCTGGTGAAAGCGACTCCTGTGCTGCTGCATATGCATTGTCCTGCATTTTTGTGAATAACAGTTTAAGTGATTTTCCAACTTTACGGGGTAGTAAGCCGCTCCCATTTATCTTCTCCCACATCTTACTGTGCACTGGTTCGCAGGGAAAAATGTGCAGTTGGTGCTATTTGTCCCTTGCCGGCGGCTGTATTTCCAAGATGGCAGGCCGTTATAGCGCCTCCCTTCTGGCTTACCCATCATATGGATAAACAAATCTAAAATTCTTCGTGTTCAAGAATGTGTCGGATCATTAGCAGAGGTCATAATATATACCAATGATAACACATGCATGCAGACATGGATTTTGGCCAGTAAACAGCAGAACAACTTCAGTTAGTCACGGGTGTAAACAATGCTTCTTCTATAGCGTTCATGTCTGTCAGTTACCAGGAACAACAAAAGTAGTGCAGAGACCCTGAGCGATGTTTTAAAGCAAATAGTAGCCATCTGCTTTCAAAGCATGCCATTTGGTTGGTGTAAAAAAACTAAAATGGAACTGAAACAACATAGAAAACACAACAAAAACACGAGAAATGGACATTCAACATAGAAGCTACTGCAGCAGGCGACCACCTAGCACATCACCATCAGTACATATGTGGTCATAATTGTAATAATAATAATAATAATAATAATAATAATAATAATCATAGACATAAATGTTGAATTAATGGAAAAACATGATTTATTGCCTGGCCCTATGAGGTATGTATATTAGATAATGTGGAAGAGCACTGTGATTTGTCAAAGCTACATTAAAGTTGTGGTGCTTAAACAAAATTACAAGGATGTGCAGTATTCATTGGTAGTTGTGCTTGCAACATCATGAATTCCTCAAGGGACTGAAAAATATTTTAAATTTGTAATTGATTTTATCGAGCCATTTATATAAATTCTTTGTATTTACTTTTGGATTATTGCAGCTTCTATCCTCTATGACCCCATTGTGCAACACTAACAAGGTTTTAATGGATGAATATCTTCTGTTTGGTCTTGAATGTGTCACCTGTCTCATTCTCTAACCACCTATCTGTCTTGTCTTTAAAGCTGCTGGGCCTGCTGATCACCCTCCTCATGATCCATCAGGTCAATCGTCATGATGGCGCAGGAGGTCCCTCCATTGCCATGAAGGGCTACTGATATTAACCCTCTGATCTCTGCACTGTAACAAGAGGATTAAGTGGTTTAAGACACAACCTCTTAGTTATTTCCCCTGTTTTTCTTTTCTTTTTTTTTTTTGTATGCAGGAATCTTGAGGGGATTATGCAGAATGCTGCTTAAAAATTTGTTTAGGGAGGAAAAGTTCTGCCTTGTAGATTTTTTCCTGTGCTTTTATATTGTTGAAAAAATATATTGCTTTTTATAAACAAACATTTTTTTTAATGATCTCTTTTGTGTTATTTAATGGAATGCAGCATCTGTGATGTATTGTAGAGAAGATGCCCCACTATAGCGCTGTTAACCCGAGGAGACCAAAATTGGAGGGAGCCATTACAGGTTCCTGTCAGGCAAAAATATTTCTGTGATAAAAAGTCAAAATTAGAATCTAAAACCTTACTTTAACACCACTTCAATCTAAATTTATTAAGCCATGTAAACACTCAGGAATCCACTGTGATTATTAAACAAAACAAAGAAAAAAAAACAAAACAAAACAAAACAAAAACGATGTCCTCATCTCCAGTAGGCAATTGATGCACAGCTGGCTCTTGCTGAGGAAGGATTTTTAATGACTGACAAATTCTACATCTTTATGAATGAAATAAAAGAATACTAGTCTTTGGATTGGAAGTTCAGTAACATGTGAAGTAATAAATTTAATTTGACACTTCATTTAATGTTCTGATAGGTTAAGGAATCAAAACTACTTGGTAAGTTTGAGGAAAATTTCATTTGGGTCAAATTGAAATGATTGGATGTCCATTTCATAATGTCCTAAAATTCTGTGCTATTACCATTTAAAGCAACAACCTTGTTCTTTCTAGTATGTAAAGAAGTCAGGCTCATTTTTTATCTTTCATAGCTGACTGGTATGGGGTGACAGTTCAAATGTTGAAATCAGAAGTTATTAACTTAAAGTAACTGAAAACCAAAATAACATTATCCTTTAAAACAGTGTTTCTCAATCATGGTCCTCTGGAGCTACTGACCTGCATGTTTTACAGGTAGCCGTAACACACCTGAATGAAATGAATTGCTTGTTAACAGGCTGCAAAGAATTTGATGAGAAAGTTCAGTAATCTGTATCAGGTGTGGAGTAGGAACACATCTAAGACATCCACTCAGTGGGTCCTGAGGACCTGGACTAAGACACACTGCTCTTAAAGGTAGACTGTCCAACTCAGCATATCGGCTAACTTCTGTTAGCGTTCTTCTTTTTCTTGTTGAACTTCAATAGTGTAACATACCTATAAAAACATGTGTTGTTAAAGAGGTTATGCTTAATTTCTCATATTTCTGGGAGAGCAACTTGACTGAGGTTGTTCAGACTACTAAATAGTTTTTAGGCTTTTAGCTTACTTAGCTAGCTTACTTAGCTGTCTGCAAGCTAGCATACCCCAGCAAGCTTGCTAACTTGCCAAATGGTTAGTATTTAAAGACTTGTTACACCTACTTCCAACACAAAAATATTTGGGTATTATTATTTTTTTAAGCAAAGGATGAGCAAAATTAATATCCCAACTCAAGCAAGAAAAGTTAAATACAATTGGAGTATGTAGCACAGCTAGCAGGTTAGCATGGCAGTTAACCTTGAACCATGAGTAAAATTGCTTAGTTCATAAAGTTATTACTATTTTTCAAAATTCAAATCAAATCTGTACTGGGGGTCTATAGCTACAGATAATGTTTGTGATTTCTGTTTTTAATATGAAAGTTCTTTTGGAAGGACAGCCATGACAGAAATGTTGACATTACGAAACACTGATTCTTTTTTGTTATTGGGATATGGTCAGTAATCATGACATTTTTTCTGAAAGGAAGTGGGATCCTCCTCGGGTTAAAACTTGTATGTTATTTTGCATGTTTTCTAAAAATTTGTATGTGTATGTAAAGCAGGGGTGCCCAAGCCCGGTCCTCAAGATCTACCATCCTGCAACTTTTAGATGCAACCCTTCTCCAACACACCTGAATCAAATGATTGGCTCGTTACTAGGCCTCTGCAGAGCTGAATGACATGCAGATGGCATCTGATTCAAGTGTGTTGGAGAAGGGTTGCATCTAAAAGTTGCAGGATGGTAGATCTTGAGGACCAAACTTGGGCACCCCTGACTTAAAGAGACATACAAATTACTCTGAATGTCTGAATTTATATATAGCTGAATCGCAAAGTTATTCATGGTGTTTTTCATAGAGGATAAAGCCATGAGACAAACCAAATCACCGTAACAGGAAACAACTACTGTTATGGAAATTGTTGTATTGTAAAATGTGCATTCGCATCATTCCAGAATAAACTCTAGAGATTAAACTCAGCAAAATAACTATCTCCTGACTTCATATTGCTGAAGCTTTTTGCATTTTACAGTGTCCTGTTTGTGCAGGTATCCATCCATCCCTTTCCTGCCGCTTATGCCAGGGTCCCCAGACTCTGCTTCTTCATCGGAAGACGTGTTGGCTGTTGAGGAGGTCTTCGAAATATTCCCCTTACCGCCTCACAACGTCCCGAGTTGAGGTCAACAGCCCCCCATCCCCACTGTACACGGTGTTGATGGAGCACTGATTTCCCCTCCTGAGCTGCCGGATGGTGGACCAGAACCTTCTCGAAGCTGTCCGGAAGTCATTCTCCATGGCCTCTCCGAACTCCTCCCACACCTGAGCCTTTTGCCTTAGTGACTGCCAAAGCTGCGTCCCGCTTAGCCTGCTGATACCCATCAGCTGCCTCTGGGGTCCCACAGGCCAAAAAGGCCTGATGGGACTCCTTCAGCTTCACAGCATCCTGCTGGTGTCCCCCAATGACTTCAGGGATTACTGCCACGACAGGCACCGACAGTCTTTCGGCCACAGCTCTGGCTGGCTACCTCAACAATAAAGGCATGGCAAACAGCCCACTTGGACACAATGTCCCCCACCTCCCCTGGGGCATGGTGGAATCTCTGCCGGAGATGGGAGTTGAAACTCTTTCTGACGGGACTCTGCCAGACATTCCCAGCAGACCCTCACAACACGCTTGGGTCTGCCAGCCCTGACTGGCATCCTCCCCCACCATCTGAGCCAACTCACCACCAGGTGGTGATCAGTTGACAGCTCCGCCCCTCTCTTCACCAGAGTGTCCAAGACATGCCGCCACAAGTCCGATGATACGACTACAAAGTCCATCATTGAACTGCAGAAGCAGGTTTTGGTGCGAAGTGCACATGTGGACACTCTTATGCCTGAACATGGTATTTGTTATGGACAATCTATGATAACCACAAAACACAATAACAAAACACTACTCAGATTCCAATCGGGGGGCGGGGGGGCATTCCTCCCAATCACGCCCCTCCAGGGGTCTGCTTTATCAAACTAATG
Organism: Melanotaenia boesemani; assembly: GCF_017639745.1. Taxonomy (NCBI): domain Eukaryota; kingdom Metazoa; phylum Chordata; class Actinopteri; order Atheriniformes; family Melanotaeniidae; genus Melanotaenia; species Melanotaenia boesemani. The sequence goes on from NC_055704.1 coordinate 6,975,264, forward strand.
TAGGAACAAAAAACCGGCATTTGCCAAATATACTTTTGGGATGTGTGAAAACCAAAATTGACGAGAAATTGTTCCTACCTCCATGCAAACTCTGACCCGGACATACGCACAGAATATGGGAAACGGGAAACTTTTCGGGAAAAAGAGAGATGATATTAATAAAAACCTCAACCACTAAAATATGTTCTGTCTGTCACGTACCCGGAGGTTGGACTCAAGAAATCTCAGAAACCCATGGATAGGTGAAGGAGTTTTATTTAACAGAATGAACAGAATGCAAGTGAACTTAGGTAACTGGCGGAGATCAGAGAGTCCGAGTGGAGGAAGGCAGCAGAAGGCGCTTCCGCGTTTCTCCGTCAGAGCAGTAACGCCAAGTCCGTGATCTAGAGACGAAATCCTGAGAGCAATCCAGAGGTCAGTTATCCAGGGAATCCAATAATTAATCAAGGCAGAGTTACCAGTAAGGGAGTGGGCAGAGGCGAATGTCAAGGTACCGGAATACAGGGTTGACGACAGGCAGGCAGGCAGACAGGTAAACTGGGAAACAGACAGGAAACAAAGGCTGGATACGTGCAGGGTTAAACCGAGACGATCTGGCAGGGAAGAGTTGTCACACACACGTATATAAAGGGCGCAGCCCTGCTGGAGTGCATCAGCAATCGAGCGGAAAAAACTGGAGATGCATTCGGGAGCGGCTGGGAAAACTGACCCCTATCAGCGGAAACATGACACTGTCATTGTGAAACAAAACTTACATGTTATAAAATCCATCCAGCTAAATAAGGTGACAGTCTGCTGCCAGCATGTAGCAGTCAGTGTGAAAAGTAGCTTTGGTCCTTCATTCCAGCAGAGTGGGACGCAGACTGGAGGTCTAGAAGTGATGCAATGCCAATGAAACACACAAGAGGTGGATTTCCTTTTATTTATTTATTCTTGCACAATGTCTTATCAGAATTTATTTTTATTTTTTTTTATTGTTGTCCCAATTTCTGTCAAGACAGTCTTTATTTCCCGTAACTCCTTGCTGTAATGGAAAATTTTTATACACATGCACTTTGTATTGTTACAAAACCTTGTCTTGTGTTTTACTGAGGAAGGAGGATGACTTGTACCCAGATAAGAATTGAGTGAGCTTCATTTACCTCCCCTTCCAATCTTCTTGTAACATTCCTTTAAAACAGAGGACTAATGATTTACCTTGATGTGATCAGCTCATGCTGGTCTATATAAACCAAACCCAAATGCATCTGTTCAGACTTGCACAGCCAAAACTTCTTTGACTGTGGATTTCTCATTGCTGATCAGCTCTTATTAAAAATACTTTGTTTGATTCTCACTTAGTGTGATCTTTGATAAATAAAATTCCACAACATTGTCCACCTTGTTAATAGTGGTGATTGTGTCCCTCTGCACTGCCCACCCAGCAGGAGCACCCAGCAACTAGAAAGAAATATTATTAAACACTAAATCTCAGATGTATCTGTAAATATTTAAATTATAAATTAAAACAGATGACTAAATTACAGGCATCAGTACAGTCATTTCTCCAAATCGATATGGCACTGTAAGATTCAAACCTCAGTCTCCTGCATGGGAGACGGATGTCCTACTAACCGAGATATCCAGCTGCATTTTCCAATCCCTCTGATGTGTCTTTCCTTCTGACACAGCAATGACAGCATCTGCCACCTGCTGCCACTATTCTGCTTTTCTGACACAAGTAATGCCCATGCCATGCCCACCAATTAAACATTTTTACGTTTGTCACTGTGGTCCATCAGAATCTCTGTCTCACACCCCGAAAAATTCAATTTCTTGATTTATTTTTCCCTCCCAAGACATCATGCAAATTATGTGATGAATATGTATCATAGGCGTCCACCTGACCATTTATAGCCACCATGTGGGTGTGGGAAGGCATTCCCTCACGTGGTCCCACTTTAGTGTTGATTCTGATTTATAAACGGAAACAAGCGTGGGACGTGAGTGTGCATGCTTTCATAAATCTGAAAGTTGAAGTGCGCAGCGTTTCCCTTTTGCATTGCAGACACCACTCAACTTGCTTTGCTATGCACAGTTTGATAAATGAGGCCCCAGGTCTCACTGTCATTGTCCATGTGAACATTGAAGTCCCCCAGCAGAACAAAGGAGTCCCCCGAAGAAGTGCTCTCCAACACACCTTCCAAGGACTTCAAAAAGGGTGGGTACCCTGAACTGCTGTTTGGTGCATAAGCACAAACAACAGTCAGGACCCGTCCGCCCATCTGAAGGCAGAGGGAGGCTACCCTTTTGTCCACTGGTGTAAATCCAAATGTACAGGCGCCAAGTTGGGGGGCAGTGAGCATGCCCACACCTGCTCGGTGCCTCTCACCTGGAGCGACTCCAGAATGGAAGAGGTTCCAGCCCCTCTTGAGGACAGTGGTTCCAGAGGTCAGGCTTTGTGTTGAGGTGAGTCCAACTATATCTAGCCGCAACTGCTCAACCTCATGCACCAGCTCTGGTATCTAATGGAACATATTCTTCTCTCTACTGTGAACCACTTTGGAAGCCACTTTTATTTGTTTTTTTCTCAAACTAAAATTTCAAACTAAAATGTTAACATTTAACACACAAAATCCAAGCTTTAAAAGCTCAATTAGGGTATAGGATGAAGTGAAATTAGTCCACATCCTTTTGTTCATAATAACTTAAATATTGAAACTTTTACAGCATTTCATCAGAATATATAGCACATTACAAACAATAACACACAATGATAACAAATCCCTAACTTAAGTTGTAATACACAAAATACATTTTCAATAAGCCTCTTTGTTTAATATATTTTGACTGTAACATTTTTTTTTTACTTAAATCTACCTTTGACATGTTTTCTTGTCTTCACTGCAGCTGTCCCATAACAATAATAATAATGAATTAAAGCTGCAAGCAGCGTTGGAGGCCCTCGCACCTCTGGCGCCGCTTCAGCCCCATCAGCCGGCAACCTCCCTCCTGCAGCACGACTGCACTCGCCCAAAGCCTTATGCCCATTCTTCCAGAGCTTACCTCCATCAAGAGGTGATTTTCCTCATGAGAGGATCAACTTGCACCTCAGCCTGTCCAGTGATGACATCTGAAGCATGTATGACCTTGTTTCTTACAAACTGTTTTGAATTCCCACAAACTGGAGCATGATTTTATCAAGAGGAAAATTCCACATGGCCACTAGGTGGTGCTATAGTCATTTCCATGTAAAGCCATGTTCAGGTTGGAACTCCAATGAAAACAGGAAAATATCAGCTCAATTGGTCAACTGACAGCAGGGTTAGAGCCACTTCCTGTTTCATGGCGAATGATATAACCATCACAAGAAGCCATTTTGATCATGATGTTGCAAGAAGTCAGTCATATTTTCAACCATGAGTTCATGAAGGATGATATTAATGAGTTTGAATCAGTTTTACAGGTATTAAAGGTTTAAAATGGTGGGATGTCCTGTTCCCAGGGGGCGGGGCTATGGCGTTGACAACATCAGGAAATATAGAGGCTTCTTTGCTTGTCCTGGCATGTTATATAAATATGCCACATTTCATGAATGTCAGTCAAAGCAGTGGTTGGGGCTCATAGATTAAATATTTATAGGGGGCGCTATCGAGCCACATAACCAGCATATGTCTATTTGAATCAGCTCCAGGCCTGACCACTGTCCTCCCTGCCAAGTTTGGTGGAGATCAGGAATACATTGGGTGAGTTACAAGTACTTCCTGTTTCATGGCGGTGGACGCCATTTGCCATGTTTTGCTTGGCAAAGGAACTTGAGGGTTTTTGTCTGTAGTATAATCAAAGAGTTTGACCTTATCTGAAGCACTTCTGAGTGTGTGAGATTCATTCCCAAAGACAGGGTCCCCGGTGTCTAAAAAATTCACTTCCTGTTTCAAGTGGGCGGGGCTTAGGCCAAGACCAGAAGTAGTTGTATGTATCTGTTCAGGAGCAGACCCTGATTAATCACTGTAAGTGTGATGGTGATTGGATGAAAATTGAGGGATTTATACTGATTAACACTAGAAGTCCCAGGAATTTTGATGTCTCCCTAAAGTCCCAGAGAAGGGTCGAAAGACCTTTAGTCCAAACTGACGACTCTGCTGGCAAAAATTAGCATCTCTTCATTTGTAAATGCAGCCATTACCTGAGGAATGCACCCATTGCATCCAGCCCCTCCTTGTTACCTTGAAACGTCTGGTAAATTCTGTGGCAGTGGGGGATGGTGGGCTGAGGGGGATAAATAGTAGCTAGCTTCACCTCCAACAAATAGAAGGAAGCAAAATGCAGAGGCGGCTTACAACTCAGCAGGCATTGGACCTGATCCTCAGCGATACAAACCCTTGTGACTCAGATGGAGAAGAGATACAAATTCAGCTGGATTCGGACTCTGACTCTGAGCAGTCTTCAGGTAAGATTTGAAACTATTATTGAACTTTTTGGTATGACAAATTTCTTTCTTTCTGCTTTGTCCTGTACTGTGAGTTGCAACACTGGAATTTCTCCATTTTGGTACAAATAAAGGATTTTTTTAATCTTATTTCCAAAACATCCTATTTTCGTCCTCTGAAATTGTGAAATTGTTTACCTTGCAGATGATGAGACTGCTCCACTGCCAGAAAAGAGGGCTCGGTTGGGAAGTGAGAGGACAGAGATGGCTAAAGATGGCACAGTGTGGCATGAAGAACAGCTGGGGACATGTCTCAATTTCACCCCAATAGAACCATACGGCACAGATGGAGAGCCAACTGCTAAGGCCAGAAGAAGTATCCGGACTCGTCTTCAAAGCTTCTTCTGTTTTATGACACTTGATATGCTTCGTAGCATTCAAGAATGGACCATTCAGCATGCACGGCAAAAGGAGCAGGCAGATTGGTTCATGAACCTCCCAGAACTAATGGCATTTATTGCAATTATTATCTTGCGGGGGGTGAAGAAAGTTCCATCACTACGTGACAATTGGTCAGCAGAGCTGGGAAACCCACGAATCACTGCTACTATGACCCGAAACCGCTTCCAAAACATCATGCAACACCTACGCTTTGATAACATGTTCACACGCAGTGAGCGAGTGGAGACAAATAAGTTTGCTGCAATTTCTAATCTGTGGGAATCTTTTGTCAATAACTGCATCAGATCTTATAACCCTGGTCGACACATCACTATTGATGAACAGCTTTTCCCGACAAAGACTCGCTGCAGTTTTCTGCAGTACATTGCAACAAAACCGGACAAATTTGGCATTAAGTTTTGGCTGGCTTGTGACTTGAAATCAAAGTACATTTGCAATATCCTGCCATATCTTGGCAAGGACCCCAGTCGTCCCAGTGGAGAGAGACTCTCTGAGAGTGTAGTGATGAGGCTGATGGAGCCGTTCATGGATAAGGGCAGAACTGTAACAACAGACAATTTTTTTACATCGCTGTCCCTTGCGCAACGACTGCTTAGCCGGAAAACCACCATCCTTGGCACAGTCAACAAGATTCGCCGGGAAATTCCTCAGTCAACTAGACAGAAGGACCACACTAAATTCACCACTCGAGTGTTTTCCACCACTGGTGCAACACTCACAGTATATGCGCCGAAACGGAAAAAGACTGTCTATCTTCTCAGCAGCATGCACAATGTGGTTGAGACTGAGAATACCACCAAAAGGAAGCCAAACACTGTCACACAATACAACACCACAAAGTGTGGTGTGTGTGTGATGGACCAGATGGTGCGGGAGTACAGCGTGCGTGCAGGAACGCGGAGATGGCCAGTCGCCGTGTTCTACAACATGATCGACATGGCGGCACTGAACGCTCATGTTCTTCATAAGGAATGCACCGGAGTGCAGGAGAGAAGAGTGGACTTCCTGGTTGAGCTCGCGAAAGAGTTGGCCAACTCTCATGTGAGTCAGAAGAAGGCACATAAGGAGCAACTGCTTCAGCAGCAACCTCCCACACCTAGCCCTGGGAAAAGGGCAAAATGTCAGGTCAACCATCGATGCAAGAACAATTGCGCAACTGTAAGATGTGTTGACTGCTACAAATACACATGTGGCAAATGCAGGATGGAGATACCATGGAAGTGCCAAGCATGTTTGGACTTAGCACAGACGGACTGCTGAAAGAGCAGAAAAGCCATTCACACAAGGGCATGCCACTGTAGCCTTGTGTAAATATTTGTGAAATTGTTTCATTACTTGCATTATTTTAACTGTTTTGTTGTTTTTTTTATGACAAAAATAAAAAGCATTGGAAAAAATTCACAGTTGTTCTTTTATATCTTTGTCATGTTGACATTTATGCCCTCTTGACTTAGACACTAATGCTTCTGGGCATTTTACTCACAGACCCTGCCTGTACCACCACAATCAAAAAATGTTCATTTTAAATATTCAAAATTGTTCATTGCTTGGGCTTTTTGGACATAAGGTACATGAACATTGGGTTAGAAAGTTTGAAAAATTTGTATTTTTTCATTTGTATGAAAAGAGGAGAGCTGGACCTTTTAAAGTGATTTTTTAAAAAAATATGAATTCATCATTTTGTCATATCATTCTAAATTGTTTGCTTTTTTATTGAAGGCCCACAATGATTATCTTTTTTTTTTTCTTCTAAAAGCACACAAATGTGTCGAGGAGGTATATATCATATATCATATCAAATATATTTTTAATTATTTGAAATATACTAGAATGCAGGAAAACCTTTCTGAATCTGTTTGAGGTCTACTCCAATCTCATACTCAGGGGACCAAGCAGTGTCTCAAGCCAAGCTTTGGGCAAAAGTTGACAGTCCAGTTTCAAGAGTCTACAGTGTCTCCCCTAAGTATGCGCCCTCCTGGGGTGTGCCAGTAATTGACTCGTCTACAAACAAAAGAAGCTGTTCGCAGCTTAAGACAGGATTTTAGCTAAAATCCTACTGGTCAATCGACCCATCTCTGGGTTGTAAAGGTAGAAAGGTCAATTGACCCCTCTCTGGGACTTCTAGTGTTAATGATGTCCTGGCGTCTTATCCAAGCTCGTCATGGCGCCATCGTCTCGCCATGCAGCGCTGAGCAATGTCCAGGTGACAACTTCTGGACATGTAGATGTGGTCAGCATGGAACTGAAGTGAAACATGGGCAGATTGGTGCAGACTGAGTGTTGTTTGTCAGAAATAATGGATTCAATGCTTGATGGCGAAACATCAAAACTTGACGAGGCGCCGCCGCTGAACGCCACCTCCTATTAGAAAATTTTCAATAACTTTTAACCACACATGCCTCTGGAGTGTTCAGACTGAGTTTGAGGTAAATACGATAAAATCTGTAGGAGGAGTTCGTTCAAATGCAAGGCAAAGAAACATGCAAAAATGACCCCAAAAATGACACTCTTTTCAAAATGGCCGACTTCCTGTTGAAGTTATCATATAGGTCCAAGAGGCTTTTTTGTACATCCTTCCAAGTTCTATCAATATACTGGATTTCAGCCATATCGCTCAATGTAGTGGGCAGTTATGATCAATTAAATATTTTTAGGGGGCGCTATAGAGCCATATTGCAATTTTTCCAGCATATGTCAATGTGGCTGAGTTCCCAGCCTGACTGTGGTCCTTCCTGCCAAGTTTGGTGGAGATCGACAGTACAAAGGGTCAGTTTCAAGTACTTCCTGTTTGATGGCGTTGGACCACTATTCGCCATGGTTACGTTTGGCGAAGGAACTTGAGATTTTTATTGTGGTATCATGAAAGGGTTTGACCTGTTGTGAAGCACTTTCAAGTGTGTAGGTTTCATTCCTGAGGAGATGGACCCCGGCGTCTGAAAAAAAGCACTTCCTGTTGGAAGTGGGCGGGGCTTATGGCTAGACCGGAATTGTTGAAATGGATCTGTTCAGGGCCAGACCCTTATTAATCTCTGAAAGTCTGATGAGGATCGGGTGAAAATTGAGGGATTTATAGTGATTTATGATGTCATGGCGTCTTATCGAAGATCGCCATGGCGCCACGGTCTCGCCCTGCAGCGTAGAGCAACAGTTTGCACTGGATATCATCACCAACTTGTTTTCTGCTGTCTGACCCAGTTTGGACCTGGTTGTGTCCAAAACATGAGATCATTGGGTCTCCGAGTAAAAACCATGACTTCCTGTTGCCAGGGGGTGTGGCCAATTCATAACCCAAATATTGACATGTAGATGTTTTCAGGATGGGACCATGGATGTATTATAGAACTGGATAACGGACTGAACAATGGCGGCACGCCGATTTTTCCCAGTGGCCACTCGTGGTACTGCAACAAAAAATCCCATGGGGCCCAAAAAGCATTTTTCCCATAGGCCACAATGGTAAAAGACACGGCTGTAAAACTGTTGACAGGACGTCTTCAGCTTTAAACACAGCTAATTACTAATCTTTCTATTCAATATTTTTAATTCATGGACATTTAATCCGTCAATTATTTTTCAAAAGGCCATAAAAGCCACAGAAAAGTCTCTATTTCTCCGGTGACGTCACGGCTGTGCACATGCACTGCCGAAGCGCGGTCATGCTGTGTCGGGAGCGAGGAGGACGGCTGTTGACTTCAATATGATGGGAAAGCTGTTCGTAAAAGTTAAGTTAAAGTTAAGTTTCTTTTTTCTGATATCGAGTAACTTAATACATTTGTATTCTTAATGTTTGATATTACATGCATGATAGTTCCTGTTTTTAAACGTATTGTGACCTAAATCCTAATTAGCTCTAGGTTGTAGTTACGACCACCTGTTTAAACCACCTGATAGTGCGTTTTACTGGTTTATTTTATGTAAAGAGAGATTCAGCCCATGAATAGATCGGGGAAAGTGAGGGTGGCTTTTTTTTTTATTTGTTAATTTCTTATATTTTGGTTCACATTAGTTCACTTTTTGTTAAGTAGTTTAATCACACTGTTCACCCAGAGGGCAATAGAATTTTTTTTAATTAAAATATTTTGTCTTATGAGCTGCTATTCTATTTTCGTTAGTTCAAATAAAATATGAATAACAGTCTTGACGCATCGCTGTCAGTGATATTTTGTTATACATATACAGTTAAATATTTTGGGAGTGTTGAGCCATTTCATGACAGCAACACAATGTCGCCAAGTTAGGTAAAATAGCCTACAAAACCATTTTCAATCCCTAACGGAAATCACGATACATAAAATACATAACTACATAATAAATATAGAATGGTGATAACCCAAGTGGCCTAGTTTTCCTTAACATAGTCCTCAGTTTAAACAAAGTTTTTTTTTCTTTGTCAATTAAAAAACTGCAGCATTTAACAAAGTGGAATCCGGCAAAACACAAGAAAGGAACATTTTAAGAGACGCAATTGATAATCTTGGTGTCATCCAGGGAATAGCAGAAAAATAAAGAGAATATGCATGGGTAGCACAATGAAATAATGCATTAACAAGGACTTCTAACATTTATTACAAAAGACGTGCCTGAAATTATTCATGAATAAAGGTAGGAATTGTAAGTCATCGTGAAAATTTGACACGGGATTATACAAATATACAATATAGACTGACTTATATTGGGCTATTACGAATCCCATATAGAAATTCATCAGATTAAAACAAACCATAATTTTAACAATTACTACACAACTTTTTCCACGTATATTATATCATTACTTTACATCGAGGTCCGATCGTGTGCCGTAGAAAATCATCATCTGAGTTTGTACAGCTCTCATACTGCAGATTAATGTCGTGACCGCGCGTCGCTGGATCAGGTCACTGGGCTGCGCATTGCTCGTTCACAGTGACGTGAAGCATGATGGGAGGTGACACTACTGCGCATGCTCTATGGGCCCAATATGCGGAAGTAACCCGGAAGCCTGAGAACTTTTTCGGCGTATGCGCTGGGTGAGCAACTTCCATAGAAATGAATGGGCCGCCATTTTCAGTCCGTTATCCAGTTCTATAATACATCCATGGATGGGACTGGCATCATACATGGCCATTTTGGTTGGGATATATTGTTTTATGTGGAAGTTATATCACTTTCGTTCTTCATGGCGAGACTTCAAACTTTGAGGCCCCGCCCCCTCCATGCCCTTTCTCCTATTAGAAAACTTTCAATAACTTTTAAAGACACATGCCTTCTGGACATCCTGAGCTATTTTGGTAGCGGTACGATAAAATCTCTAGGAGGAGATAGATTTTGAAAATGTCAATAAAACGCCAAAATGGCAAATTTGACCCAAAATGGCCGACTTCCTGTTGGTATTAGGCTGTTGCTCCAAGAGGATTTTTTGTTCACCCCAGCATTTAGAATATGTGTAGCAAATTTCATAAAGACTGATGACGTGTAGTGGCGGGGCATCATAAATAGGTGGCGCTCTCATTCAATTTTCCCCGAACAGTCCCGAGCACCCCAAAATACGTAAATTTACGCATTCCTTTGGGGGGGTAAGCAAAATTAGGCGCGTTTTCGCGCATGTTCAGGTCCCCTCAAATGCAATTTACTTTTGAGGAGAAGAAGAATAATAATACGGAAAAAACGGAGCAATTAAAACAGGCCTTCGCACCGCCTTCGGTGCTCGGGCCTAATAACTCTTGTAAAGATACACTGAAGTTTAGCATTTGTTTTCACAGCTAGTTTTTCTCATGGGAAATGCAATCTCAGCAAAATTCAATCTTTTGTGATTGTGAGCCTATAGATTTGAATAATTTGCTTTCCTTTCTGTTATGTTTACATTTAGACAATGTTGTTAGAAAGTTTTTTCTGTTTGAATGTTAAAGTTGGCGCCATGAGTGTGAAGGACAGTTCAAGGAGAGAAACCCACCACCACCCCAAACTCTCATTGTGTGTATCAGGAGTAGAAATTATGACATGTACTCCCATGAAATGTCTTTTTATTACAGTTTTGCTTGTAGACTTGAACTCCTGGTCTATTACTAACAATGTTTAAAGATGCTTCATTGAGATATTCTCTTAAGATTTGTTTTTTTTTTTTTTTCCAACTTGTCCTGCCTGGCATCAAAGCAAACAGGATGATGGTTTGGCTGCCATGTTGTGCTGAACAAACCACCACAGCACCAAAAAGTATGTGTTTGTGCACATATGAGTGCTAGATATGAGGAATGCATTTTGTGAAGTGATTATGCAAATGCAACTGCAGTCGTACTGAGGACGAGAAGAATGTGTTGACTACAGATGTAGAGTAGGTGGGTTCAAACCCTTATGTGGCTATTGATCTAATTTAATCTGATGTTTATGATATAATATAGTTATGATTTACTAACTAGAACAGGGCGTTCAGGATCCTGCAGGTATTGGACACATCTGATTCAAATGAACGGGTCATTTAAAGACTTGTGCAGAACTTGACAACAAGCTGTTGGAGATCCATCTTATCTGAATCAGTTGTGCTGCAGAAGAGAAACATTCAATACCTGCAGGACATCGGCCCTCAAGGACCGGAGTTGGTGATCCCAGATCTATAATATTACCTGTATTGATAGAAGCAAAATCTATTGTCACTTTATTTCATCAGACAGCCATTACTGACACGAAATGTCACAGATTACATCAAAGCTGCTTGTAATGGCCAGCAGGTTTTACAATGACTAAGAAGAGGAGCAGAGCTGCTGGATTTGGTGGAAAAACTCTAAAAAAACAGAAAATTTTGCTGTATACACACACATATATATGTGTGTTTGTGTATATGTATGTATGTATGTATATATAAATATATACACATACATATATATATATATTGTCATGCCTGCGCCCTCCTCTCGGGTGCGCTCCACTTCTCCGGAGTACTGATCACTGGTCACTAACTACATCACCCACAATCCCTCAGCTTCAGACATCTTGGACACACCTGCATCAAATCCCAATCATCTGTTTCACCTGGTCATCATGCTATATAATCCTCATTCCCTGACTGGTTCATTGTGTGTTATTCTATTGCATTAGTGTCTTTACCTATTGTACTACTCGCTCTTAGTAAAAGTCTACTTTCCACATACCTGCGCTTGTGTCCAGCTTCTCCTTGGAATCCTGACATAATAACACACCGATCATGGACGCAGCAGGTACTAACCCTGGAGAAGGGCCTTCCCACTCGGCAGCGGCAGCTCCAGATCCCACTACCATACTCTCTCAGCTGACAGCTGTCGCCACAGCCCTGGAGCAGCGAGTGGCGAGACAGGAAACTATGATGACTGATCTGTTACGACATCTTCAGATACACCCCAGTCATCAGCCCCCACCGCCGCAGGTAAATCCATCTCCGCCTTCTGGTAGTGCGGTGTCGGCTTCTGCTGGTCGGTCCACCCCCTCACCAGTCAAGCTTCCGGAGGTTTATCACGGGGATTCTTCAGGATGTGCCGGTTTTCTTCTTCAATGCGACCTGTTCTTTTCCTACCACCCGGATCTTCAGGATGGCGAGAGGATCGCCACGGTTATCTCCCTGCTTGGGGGAAAGGCACGGGAATGGGCCACGGCGGTCTGGAGCAGAGGAGGTAACCATCTTGCTGATTACTCCCGTTTTGTGGTGCTTTTCCGAGCTGTCTTTGATCATCCTCCAGAGGGCCGAGAGGCCGGTGAGAGACTCCTTCGCCTATGGCAGGGATCCCGCTCTGTTGCGGAATTCGCCCTGGACTTTCGAACTGTTGCTGCAGCTAGTGGGTGGAACGAGCCGGCCCTCATCTCCACTTTCCGGCAGGGGCTCAACATGGAGATAACAACAGAGCTGGCCTGTCGAGACGATGCCTTGGCCCTGGACGCCCTGATTTCATTAGCCATCAGATTGGACAACCTCCACAGAGAAAGACACGGTCGTGCGGCCCGATCTCCGCTTCCTCCTGACACCGACGAAGTACCGATGCAGCTGGAGGGATCCAGGTTGACAGCGGCGGAACGGCGGCGTCGGAGGGAAGGCGGTTTATGCATGTACTGCGGAGAGGGAGATCATCTCCTGCCTAGCTGTCCCCATGTTTCCAGAGGCAGGAGGGATAGAGGAGGTCGGCGATCCGCCGACCTCAGGGTGAGTGCGACTCCTCCCACTTACTGCACTGAACAGTTTGAGGTACCCATACGTATTCGTGCTGGTGATGTAAGCTTCTCTATTCCAGCCCTGATCGATTCTGGGGCGGCCGGCAACCTCGCCTCTCCTACTCTGGCCCGACGGCTTCACCTTCCACTCCAGCCTCTTCCCAAACCGATTTCTATCCGTGCCATTGACGGCGGACCCATCAGCGGAGGCACGGTTACTCACTTCATTGGTCCAGTCGAACTAACACTGGGTGATCATCAGGAGCAGCTCACCCTTTATGTTCTTCCGCATTCTCGCCATCTCCTGGTTCTTGGATTGCCCTGGCTGGTTTCACACGAGCCCACCATACACTGGCGTAACAGGGAGGTGAGAATCCTTACAGCACCTGGCAGCTCCACTCCGTTATTCCAGATGGCGTCAACATCAGTGGAGAGTCCATCCTCTGCAGCCGATCTGAACATTCCAGAGGTCTATCGGGACCTAGCAGCTGTCTTTAGCAAGGCCCGAGCAACGCAGCTGCCGCCGCATCGTCCATGGGATTGCGCAATCGACCTCCTGCCCGGCACCTCTCCCCCACGGAGCCGAATATATCCTCTCACTCAGGCGGAGCAGCACGCGATGGAGACGTATGTAGAGGAGGCTCTCAGGCAGAAGTTCATCCGCCCATCCTCCTCCCCGGCTGCTGCAGGGTTTTTCTTCGTTGATAAGAAGGACGGGGGTCTCCGGCCGTGCATAGATTATAGGGGTCTGAACAATATTACTGTGAAGTACCGTTATTCCCTTCCCCTTGTGCCCAGTGCCCTGGATCAGCTTAAAGGGGCCAAGTTTTTCACCAAGTTGGACCTGCGCAGCGCGTATAACCTGGTGCGCATAAGGGAAGGGGATGAATGGAAGACTGCGTTCAGCACACACGCGGGCCATTTTGAGTATCGTGTCATGCCTTACGGGTTGGCGAATGCTCCCTCTGTCTTTCAGGCTATGATCAATGATGTTCTCAGGGACATGTTGGGGAAATACGTCATAGCTTACATTGACGATATCCTTATTTTTTCCCAGTCCAGCTCGGACCATGTCCAGCACGTTCGCCGGGTCCTGGAACGGCTGCTGGCCCACGGTTTATATGTGAAGGCTGAGAAGTGTGAATTTTACAAGTCCACCGTGTCCTTTCTGGGATATGTCATCGGTCCTGACGGCGTGAAGATGGACGAGGCCAAGGTCGCCGCTGTCACTTCCTGGCCGCCTCCAAAGTCCGTGAAGGATCTTCAGCGGTTCTTGGGGTTCGCCAATTTTTACCGCCGCTTCATTCGGGGCTTCAGCGTGGTGGCCTCCCCTCTTACGGCGATGCTTCGGGGCAAACCCAGGTCCTTGGTCTGGACGCGGGAGGCTGAGGTGGCTTTTGCGGATCTTAAGTTTCGCTTCACGACGGCGCCGGTCCTGCGTCTCCCTGACCCTGACCTGGCGTTTGTGGTGGAGGTGGATGCTAGTGACTCTGGGGTGGGGGCCGTCCTCTCGCAACGCTCGGGGGTTCCTCCGAAACTCCATCCGTGCGCCTACTTCTCAAGAAAACTTTCACCGGCGGAACGTAACTATGACGTGGGAGATCGTGAATTGCTGGCCCTGAAACTGGCTTTGGAGGCCTGGCGGCATTGGCTAGAGGGGGCACTCCATCCTTTTCAGGTCCTCACAGATCACCGCAACCTGGAGTATCTGCAGACGGCCAAGCGCATGAATCCCCGTCAGGCGAGGTGGGCCCTGTTCTTTACCCGCTTTAATTTTTCCATCTCTTACAGACCTGGCAGCCGTAATACCAAAGCTGATGCATTGTCACGCCGAGACAGTGTGACTGACGCAGCCCCGGAACCTACACCCATTCTGCCAGCCTCCATCTTCCTCAACCCCATCATCTGGGACCTGGACGCGGATATTGACAGGGAATTGAGGGGGTCTCTTGCACCCCCGGAGTGTCCGGCCGGGAGGAAGTTCGTTCCTCAGTGTCTTCGTGCCAAGGTGATCAGGTGGGCGCACACCTCGGCTTCTTCTGGCCATCCAGGGGCTAAGCGCACGGCTGATCTCATCGCCCAAAAGTATTGGTGGCCCCGCCTGTCAGAGGAAGTGCTCCAGAGTGTTCGTTCCTGCTCGGTCTGCACTACCACTAAATCCTCCCGTCAACCTCCTGCGGGGAAACTCATGCCATTACCTATTCCCCAGAGGCCGTGGTCTCATATTGCAGCGGACTTTCTTACTGACCTGCCGGTCTCTGAGGGTTTTACGGTAATTTTAGTTGTTGTAGACCGCTTTTCTAAGTTCTGCAAGTTCATCCCTTTTTCCAGGCTCCCCACGGCACTCCAAGTCGCTGAGGCTTTGTTGGGCCAGGTTTTCAGGAACTTTGGACTGCCGGAGGACATCGTCTCGGACCGGGGTCCGCAGTTCATCTCCCGGGTCTGGCGGTCGTTCTTTCATCGCTTAGGCGTGGCTGTGAGCCTCACTTCGGGATACCACCCTGAATCCAACGGTCAAGCTGAACGAACTAATCAGGAGCTGGGATGGATGTTGAGGTCGCACTGTTCCCGAAACCAGCATGATTGGTCGCGCTTCCTGCCGTGGGCGGAGTATGCACAGAATTCCCTTAAGAATGCCTCCACCGGTCTGACACCGTTTCAATGTGTTCTGGGGCATCAACCCCCGTTCGCTCCCTGGATTCCGGACCAGGCAGGAGTGCTGGCTGTGGATGACTGGTTTCGCCGGGCTGAACGGGTGTGGCAAGCCACGCACATCCAACTTCGCAGGGCCATCCGGCATCAGAAGATCCAGGCTGACAGACATCGTTCAGAGGCCCCCGTCTTTCAGCCCGGAGATCGTGCCTGGCTCTCCACTAAAGATCTTCGTCTCCGCCTTCCCTGCCGAAAGTTGAGTCCTCGCTTAATCGGACCCTTCAGGGTTATTCGTCAGATCAACGAGGTGACGTACACTCTCCAGTTACCATCACATTTCCGCATCTCACCTTCCTTTCATGTCTCCCTCCTCAGGCCAGTGATCAGGGGACCTTTGGCTGATGAAGTGCCGCCAGAGGAGCCTCCACCTGCTCTGGACATTGAGGGCTCCGTGGCGTATTCTGTCAGGTCCCTCCTGGACTCCCGGCGGCGCCAGGGTCGACTTGAGTACCTGGTGGACTGGGAGGGCTATGGTCCTGAGGAGAGGAGTTGGGTGCCTCGGTACGATGTTTTGGACCCCGACCTGCTCCGAGATTTCCACCGGGCTCGTCCGGATCGCCCTGCTCCCCGTCCCAGGGGACGTCCACCTAGTGCTCGGCGAGGCCCGTCGGGAGCCGTGCCTCGGAGGGGGGGTACTGTCATGCCTGCGCCCTCCTCTCGGGTGCGCTGCACTTCTCCGGAGTACTGATCACTGGTCACTAACTACATCACCCACAATCCCTCAGCTTCAGACATCTTGGACACACCTGCATCAAATCCCAATCATCTGTTTCACCTGGTCATCACGCTATATAATCCTCATTCCCTGACTGGTTCATTGTGTGTTATTCTATTGCATTAGTGTCTTTACCTATTGTACTACTCGCTCTTAGTAAAAGTCTACTTTCCACATACCTGCGCTTGTGTCCAGCTTCTCCTTGGAATCCTGACATATATATGTATGTTTATTTATATATATATATATATATATATATATATATATATATATATATATATATATATATATATGATAGACTGTGCAAAGAGGCTCCTGAGACAATCCAGCACATAACTGCAGGGTGTAAGATGCTGGCAGGGAAAGCTTACAAGGAGCGTCACAACCAAGTGGCTGGTATAGTGTACAGGAACATTTGTGCAGAGTACAGACTGGAAGCCCCGAGGTCAGGTAGAGAATAACCGAGTTAAGATCCTGTGGGACTTCCAGAACCAGCCGGACATTGTGGTGATGGACAAACAGCAGAGGAAAGCCGTTGTGGTTGACATCACAATGCCAAGCGATTACAACAAGGAACATGAGAAACTGGAGAAATACCAAGGCCTGAAAGAAGAACTTGAGAACGCCTGGAAAGTGTAGGCAACAGTGGTGCCCGTGGTCATCGGAGCACTCGGGGCAGTAACCCCCAAACTGGAAGAGTGGCTACAGCAGATCCCAGGACAAACCTCAGACATCTTGGTCCAGATGCAGTCCTAGGAACAGCAAAGATACCGCGCAGAACCCTCAAGCTCCCAGGCCTCTGGTAGAGGACCCGAGCTTGGATGGATGAGCGACCAACCACGGAGGGCGAGGGGACAAATTTTTTTTTAAATATATATGTGTATGTATGTGTATCCTTGTGATGATGTGACTGTTTAATCGTAATGTGAACTGTGAACTTAAAATGCCACAATCCAAAGTGTAAACAAAATGCAATGATTCCAAATCTCATCAATTCATATTTTATTCCCAGTAGAAGATAAACAACATATCAGATGATGAAACTGAGACATTTTTTATTTCATGGAAAATATGAGCTGATAGCGAATCTGATGGCAGCAACACGTCTGTAAACAGAAGTTCCAGGGTGATGTTCAGCATCCCCTCTTCTTTTAACAACTGACTGTAGATGTCTGGGAAGTGAGGTGACCAGATGATGGTGTTTTAGGAGAGGAATGTTGTCCTATTCTGGTCTTATGCAGGCTGCTGGATTTCTGCTTTCATGATGCTCCAGATGTTTTATTTTGATGAAAGGTCTGGACTGCAGGCAGGCCAGTTCAGCAGCCGGACTCTTCTCCTGTAAATCTGTTGTGATGGATGCAGGACGTGGTTCAGCATTGTCTTGCTGAAATCTGCAAGGCCTTCCCTGAAAGAGACGTTGTCTGGATGGGATCAGATGTTGCTCTAAAACCTCCATGTACTTTTCAGCACTGATGGAGCTTCACAGATGTGGAAGCTGCCCACACCATAGACACTAATGCAACCCCACCCACCTGCCCACAGAATAGTTTTCCACTTTGCCTCAGACCATGTTAAATGATCTTTGGTCCAGAAAAGACAGCGCTGTTTCTGGAACATGTTTACATATGGCTTCTTCTTTGCATGATGGAGCTTTAACCTGCAGTTGTGGATTTCAGGATGAACTATGTTCACAGACAGAGGTTTCTAGAAATCTTCATGAGTCCATGCAGAGACGTCCAATAGAGAATCATGTCTGCTTTTCAAGCAGTGCTGCCTGAAGACCCCAAGATCACCAGCATCAGTTTGGACCTTCAACCTTGTTCCGTGCATACAGAGATTCCTCCTGATTCTCTAAATCTTTTGGTATTTTACACTGTAGATAGTGGGATCTTCAATGTCTTTACAATTTTACATTGAGCATCAGGGGTTAAGGGGTTAACATCTCTGATACTGAATAGCTGCCATTGAGGAGAGGCATGAATATAAATAATGATAATGATCATCAGAAGATTTGTACAACTTTTTTAAATGATGAAAAATGTGATTCAGAGGAAAAATCCAGCAGAAATGCTGATTCTTATCTTTTATTCTATTATCATACCAATAAAAACATTTTTAACTTAAATCAGAACATTTTTCAGCTGCAGTTTGAAATCTCCATAAAGACTTTATATTTGATTGTGAAATACTTTATTTATTCCCTAAAATAAATTATAATACTTTAGTTTAAAAATAATAATAAAATAAATAAAAACATTTGACAAACCTCATTGCTGCAGTTACCAGCAGTAGCCGTTAGATGGCAGCACAAACCAAAAAACAGACTAAATGCTCAGCTTTATCTCTGATCCTTAGATCTTTAGTCACCTATTATATGAGATCATTTCAGAGTAGGTTTTCATTCTATATATAATAAAATGGACAGAAGCCACCAGAAATTTGAGATGATCACATTCATTCACCTACTGACACAACATGTTAAATTATCTGATGGACGTCGATCCAGTGCTGCAGCACCTGTTCTGTTGACCTTTTCAGTCCCGCTGATGACTCATAATCTGTCATCTCTGCAGATGTGGTCTCACAAATGGACCTCCTCTTCTTCTATAACGTCTGAGAAAACCAAATGTTAAACTTTATTTGTATAGCACATTTAAAACAAGGTTGACTAAAGTGCTTTACAAATGAATGTAAAAAGACAAGGCTCAAATAAAACAAACATAACAGCAATCAAGTACAAGACAGTTCCTAAAACAAGTTAAATCAAAGTGACACCACAAAATAGTAATAATAACTTTACTACATGCAAACTGAGCTCAGGCTAAAAGCCGAGGTAAAGTGTTTTTAGACAGGATTCTAAAGAAAGACTTGGTTGAACTAGTAGCATCTGGCTGGATGATCTGTCATCTTTTGGACTGGATAAATAACCATTTAAAACTTTAAAAGTAAAAGAATCTTAAAACAGACAGGTAGCCAGTGAGGTGTCCATGTAGCAGATGTCATGGCTCTCCCTGTCACTGTCCTCAAATCTTTTTTTCTTTGCTCCAGTCTGAATGGTTTTTGGACCAGTTACATGACCACTGCTCTCAGAGCAAATTTGCAGCCATGCTTCAAGTGTGCACAGAAACCACTTCCACTATCAGAATGAGTGCAGACATGGACGATAATTTTTTTTCTGTTGATTTGAAAGTGAAAATGTTTAAACCAGTCCTCTGGATTGGACTGAAAATCCTTTCAGTTGGGACCGACTGGATCAGCTGACTGGATGTTTGTCCATGTAAACGCAGCTACTGATGAATATCCTTCCACCACCCTCATGTTTTCTATCAAAACCTGAGAAAATTAAACATACAAGTTTCGCTGTAAATGGCAACCCACTGTTTCTTAATGTGTGCGCCTGTACTTTGCTCATATATTAAATGATTAACTTGTGGTTTTTTTGTGTTTTTCTTTCCCCCCTGTGTCATTTTCATGTGTACAAAAGTATGGGTAAATTTGTAAATATGTAAGCATAACGTGAATGTGCTTATATGTGTGTGTATGCATTTATGTGTGTGTATGCATTTATGTGTGTGTATGCATTTAAACAAATGTATATTGTATTTTACATTGATGGTTAAAAACAGCATCCAGCAGCATTGTGGACTGAATGCAGGTAATGAAGGTGTGAATAAGTTTTTCCAGGCCTTTTACAGTTTAAAAGAACTAAAACCACTCCAGGATTTCTAGCATGAGCAGAAAGAAAAAGTGAACGTGAACTGAGCAGGAAACAGAACCTTTCATCACCTTCATGTTTCACTGTATTCTGCCTCTTTTATAAAACTTTAAAATGAAGACCTGACATTTTTATTTTAGTTTTTACATTTTACATAAAAGAAACAACTTTCTTCTTTGATTCAGATTCAGGCTTGAACATTGTTCTCAAAACCATGTTTTTTTTTTTTTTTTTCTGCTTACTGAATGTTTGGTGTTGTATGGAGGACCAAAACTGCCAAAATTAAAAAACAACTACAGAAATTTAAAAAAAGCTCAAATGAATTGATGTGCCAATAAATTGTACATAAAAATAATTATAAAAAACACAATAAATACATTTATATTTCTTTTCTTTTCAGTTTCACTGTTTTATTTTAGCTTTGTGTTAATATTCATATTTATTTATTTTTCTGTGTCATTTTCAGTTCAATTTATTTATTTATTCGGTCATTTTTTCAAAATTCATTTATTTCCTCTTTTATTTTTATGCAAAAACATAATATTGTTGCATTAAAACAGATTTATAAAGCAATCTTCCTGATTGTCCTTGTTTAAAAACTAAATCTGAATCTGTCTTTATTCTGTCACAGTACGGTCAGGTGGTGACTTCTGGACTGAAGATACGGCAGGACATGGAACTTAGAGCATTAAAGGTTTAGAGCATAGACTGTATATAAAAGATGGACAGAGCCTCCGTGACGTCACTCGTAGGTTTCTGAAGAGCAAAAGTGAAGCTCGTTGGGCAGTGGGGGTGGATGATTGACGTCTATCAAACGCCGAGCTGCCTGTAGCTAAGAGCTAACTGAGCCAACTCAGCTCTAACGTGAGCTAACCAGCTAACGAAGGTAGGTGAGCTAAAGCTAAGGCGCGCTGTTAGCCGGCTAAAAACCGCGGTTGGGCTGCACTCTCTGCACAGTTCAAAATTGGATTATAACTATTAATATTCATTGGCAGATGATCAATAGATTGTTTATTGGGATTAAATTAGTTAAATACAGAATGGGTGGGAAAACTATTGTCAAAGGGAAGGTAAAACCAGGTGTTAGACCTGTTTTCCTGTTTAACACAATAGATTTTATTTGTATTATAATCCGCTGACTTCTAGTTTAACATCAGTATAAAACATAACGGGGATGCAGAGAAAACTCAGACTAAACCAATACAAGTTTTTACTTTACAATGAACTATTTGACTGAAAGTAAAAGATAAACTTGATAAATACAGCAACACCTACTGGTGCAGTTCCTTCTTTCATTGTCATTTCGTAGTAATGGCTGTTTGGGACGAGATCAGAAAGTTTCACATATCTTCTAGCATTTTTTGCACCTTGTTTGAAATATTTTAGAGATAAAAACAGGAACAACAAAATGAATCCTGTAGTTTTACTGTCAGGCTTCTAACCATTAGAACACATTCAGGGTGAAAGGTCAATAAAAGGAGGAGGGAAACCCGCCAGTCTTCAACGTTCTTCAGATAAAAACATCTTCAAAACTGCTTCGAGGCTGGACGTGTTGTGTGTTCAGAGATGCCATTCTGCATACCTTGGTTAGAACCAGTAGTTATTTGACTCCTGTTGCCTTCCTGTCATGTGCATGTTTGCCCTGTCTAGCAGAAAACCTCAAATATATTGTGTACATTCACACTTCCAGGTGTAAGTGCTGTCAGGTGAGGATTTCAGTGAGCCTCACAGTAGGAGCTCCAGGCACAACTTCACGACTTTAATTTTAGATTCAGTGCAGATGTCACAGGGAACTTGAGCAAGTTTAGCAGCCATCTCTGACAGGAAAGTACTGACTAACATATCCAGCCTTCTAAAAAGAAAACACACTCATACTGGATGTTGCTGCATCAGTGCTGCAGTTTTGCAGACATGAAAATGTGACAGGATTCATGAAAATAATCCAGATGGACGCCGTCAGTTAGCTCCAGCTGGTTGTTGATATTCTGAAACACTAGACGAAAGTTTGACAGACAGAATTTGACATTTGATAACTGACGCTGCTTTATCAGCAGTAAAATGGCTCATATCTTTCCTGTTGCATACTTTATTGACATGTTCATGTATTTAGTGTATGCTCAAAATAATAAAAAAAGGTGTTTCATTTTATAGCTACTTAAACACAGTTTAATATTAATATAACTTGTTAAATGAAATAATTGTACTGGTTTTATGCATTTAGTTGAATTGAAACAAAAATTTTCATGATTATATTCCTCTAACATGCAGGGTTTCTGACAGAGGAAAGGATTGACCGTAGTAGCTTTGTCATCTTGTTTCAGTCTCTATGCGAGTCCCGTTTAATTAAGACTATGCCCCCTTGTGTTCAACCTAAGTAATGCATTCTGACTGAAAACTTCTCTGCAGGCCTTTGTGAACAACAGGTTCCAGTTACACACAATTAAGGTATAATAATGCAGACAACCAAAAATGTGATGTAGATGCCATGTCGTAGGAGGTGAGATCCCGAGTCTCATCAAAACTGATTTTGTTCTCACTGCTCTTCCTCCTTTAAGATGCAACTGGTGTTTGTTGAAACTAAGTGGACTAAAGAATGGTTCATCCCTTATCAGACCAGTTAATATCACCATAGCATCAGTTCTATGTCCGATAGGTGGTTGTGAAGCACATGCAGCAGGTTACAACACACTTTATCTACAGTCAGATTATTGTTTTAGATTGAATAAGCAGCTAAACACGAGGTTACAATTTCCCTTCTGACACAGCTGTCGTGGATTACGCTGGAAACTATGACACATAAGGGCAAAAATGTAAAAATAAAAACACAATGCTGGTTTTAGTTGTGTCTTTTCTCCTTGATGATAATTTCTACTGCAGTTTTCTACCAGAGGAAAAGACCTTTCCTCCATTAGGTATTCATGTGGTGTTTTGTAAATGATGGAGGGTGCAGTCTAACATGTCGGTCTTAAACTTCCCAATGCTGTTTAACCTATAAAGACCCAACGCACCATCCGAACATAGAGACTGGTATTTTTCATCAGGTCTTCCTCACACCATTCATTGACACCTGCTCTTGAATTGTGGGGTGTAATCATCTTTGGAGACAAGGAGCGAAGTGTTTAATGTAAAATGATTGTACTGATTGCTGTGACCTATCTTCCTAGGAAAGATTAAATGAGGAAGATACTTCAACCATACAATCAAACGCCTGAACTCACCACCGATTTGTGTCTGAAGCACTGCTAATGACTGTCATATGTTTACAACTTTGGTAATTATCTTGTCAATATACCAGCAGAAAACGCTTGTAGGAAAGATCTTTGACGTATACAGCTTTCTTTATGTTGAAGATGTATTGTCATCAGATGAAAAGCTCAACAAGGGAGTTATTGAACGTGTACAGCATTGTTCTACCTGGGAACAATTTCAGCTGAAGGAGCCGTTTCACTCAAACTATTGATTCATATCAAAACAATCCTGTGAAAAACAACCATGGAATTACCGCTGTTGGAGGATGATCATTCGGCTGTTTCATTTAGAAGAAAAAAATCAATTTATCATGCTTCTGCTAAACTGTGCACAATTATTAGGCGAGTTGCATTTTTAAGATCAGATTAGGATTAGATTTATTATCTAACAACAACTGTGCTCTCAGTCAATCCAGAATGTTTATAAAATTCAGGTGAAAGTGAGGATTTGACATCTGTACAAGGGTATCTGTACGTGCAGTTAGGTAACTATTAGTTTGCAGATGTGACACCTACAAATATAGGGTCACAATATTTGTTTGATTTTTGTTCTTATCAACAAAGAAGGCCCCATCTCTTTACTTTATGTGCATTTATTTTAAGTTCTTGTAAGTGTAATGATGTAGTTGGCCAGCAGAGGGAGTTTCTCCCAAGGTGAGCGCTGGGTGTGTTAGTCTGCTGGAAGCGGCCTATGCTCAGACTAGAGCCAGCCTGCAGACAGACCACAGCTCGTGCATGTTCTCTGTTCTTTCCTGCAAAAATACAGGTCAGTAACAGGAGTCTTTCAGACTCACAATCCCCATAAAGTTACATAAACTTTGTCTCTACTAAACCATTGCTGTCTAAACTTTGTTGTTTTGGGTTGGAAAATATTGCCAATAGCTTCTTGTATTGTGGAGCCGCACTGACTCCACTTGTGAATTAAGAAAGATGGCGGACCGTAGTGTGCTCAGTTTAGCTTAGCTGGAAGTGAGGCTCCCTGACTAATGTGAGTTTTGTATGTTTTTATGTAAATGTCCTATGCTGTTAAGTTTTGCTTTGGTATTAATGAATCCTAGTTTGAATTCTTGCAGAATGTATGTTGATATGTTTGCTATTCTCTTGACAGATATAAGTGCAGATGTTAAATGTGGTTTTATAAAGTGTTCAGGAAATGGTCAAGAGGTGCAGGTTAATTACCGCATGAGATGTGCTACAATTATATTTTGTGATAAAAGTTGTAATTTATGTTTGAGCAAGTGAAATAATTTAAAAAAGACTTGTTAAAAAAAAAAAAAAAATCAGTATACCGTGAGTAAAGACATTTATTTTTTTTATACGAGAATGAACCACAAAGTTAAAATGGTTATTAGAAATTAATAAAAACATGGCTTGTGAGATCTAAAAAAATGCATAATGTCAAAGCACATGATTGTGAATAAATGCTGAGACTAGAGCCTGCCTACCGACAGACCACAGCTCATGTGTGTTCTCTGTTCTTTCCTGCAAAAATACAGGACCCATTTGAGGTCTGTAACACAGAATTATTATGCAAAAATATCCCCATCTCACTTATTTTCATCTGTTAATGTGAAAATGTTTGTCATTTCAAAATTAAATCTGTAACCAATGTAGCAACCCTTCCTCTCAAGAACACCCAAAAGTCTTCCATCCATGGACAGTCTGACAGTTTCTTCATTTCTTGACCAACAGCATCCGTTCTTACATTTAAGAAAGGCCCAAGTTCTCAATAGGGTTTAGATTAGGTTAGGAAAGAGGCCATGTCATTATTCTTTCATCGTTGACACTGTTTCCACCAAAAGGTGCAGGGTGGGGCAGGTCAGGACGCATTTTCGTGCATTTTCCACATACGAACCACTGGGGAGGGTACCCTAATATCTGAAATGACCCGTCCTACTTTTTTGGGGCCCTTCCGTTGGGGTACCAATCTAACAGATTGTTAACTGACAGTTCCACCCCCAAAGGGTGGAGCTTGACACACTGCAATCCTTTGATTGGTTGAAAAAAGTCTCTTTCTGTGCAGCCTGGTATAAAAACAAAGCAGGAATGGCTCCTAGTTTAGAGCAACAGATTTTGTTGCATTTCCACATTTTGTTGCATTTTATTAGGATCCCCATTAGCTGTCCATTTAATGGCCGCTAGTCTTCCTTCCTTTACTGGCTAGCCATGCAGCAGAGTAGTCTGATGCATGAAATGGAGCATTGCCTGCGTAAAAATCATGGTCTTCTTGAAAGGTTCAGACTTTACCTGTACCACTGCTTGAAGAACGTTTCTCCTAGAAACTGACAGCATGTTTGGGAGTTCAGATTGTTTTCAACAATGAACGAAAATATGTTTGTATATTTACCATTCATCCCCGTGTGATATATTTGTAGTCTAGTCTTCTGGCTTCTGGCATCCACCTGGGTGCAGAAGCCAAGTAGTGGATTGTGTTCAACAGGAACACAATGTGGGGAACAAAGTTTTTACCATAAAGTGATGCAAAAGGTCTTAGAAACTGTATCAAATATGATACAAATAATTAATTATAGGGTTAATAATTTCAGCCCAAACCAGTGCCCCACCTCCACCTTGCTGGTGTTGCTCTATGCACATTGCTAATCCAGTAGCGGGCCCATCCATCAAGAGTCACTCTCATTTCATTAATCCATAAAACCTCTTAAAGTCAGATCTTGGCCCAGTCTTGGTGTTTTAACTTGTGCAGTTGTGTGGTTACATGATGGCTACATGACTTTTTCTACATGAAGTAGGAACAAAGACCACACAAACCTACACACAGCTGTGATATTTATTGCCCTTTTGAGGGAGGGAAGAACAAACATATTACTACAGAGTGAACAGGCGGGTCTTTATGCACACCTGAGTCCATCCATCACACACAGACCAGGCTTCAGTCATTCTGGACTGTCGGTCTCATTCATGAATGGCATTAATAACCCTCGGGCTGTGTGTGTGTGCTGACCCAGATTTCCTAATGAATTCTCTAATATGCTGACAATCTTTAACAACAATGACACTTTTAATATATTAGTAATGACCTTTTTCTAATGTGGTTTTGTATGTGCGTGTGTGTGTGTGTGTAAAGGTTTTGAATGGATGAGGGATCATCAGATGACACTTGTAACACAGCCTAATTGTTTCGAAGCGCTGTCTGGCTCAGCAGTAACGATGGCAGCTGATCTTTGGCCTGTTTGGATTTGTTTGTTTGTTTCTCAATAGCAGTTTATTTATAATAGAAAAAAGAAAAGTGCCTGGAGTGCTGCTTGGGTGTAAAAAATGATGGTAGTTTATTTATGTTGTTGACAATTCTAGATTCTCTAAGTATATTTAATGGTGTTCTGATAAGTAAATAAAAACTGCTTTGTGGTTAAAGTAAAACTAGCTAGCTTAGATTAGCGCTGAGACGAGTGGAAGCAGCTAGCTTGGCTAAATTTACCTTCTACCAAACCCACCTGCTAACACTGATTAAGCTACGCTGATTAGCATGTTTAGCTTGTTGTGTACTTATGAATTAGCGTTGCTTGTGACAACTACATGCCTGCAAGGAGCTTGGTTCTTGATCACTGCATTAAAATTTTGACATTATTTGTGATGCTGCAACTTCTTCACCTCAATCAACTGTTGGGATTTTTTATCTTGTTCTTTTTTGTGTTTAATTTATTTATTTTGTTTGTTGCAACTTGACAATTGTAGGAAAACTGGTATTTATAAAGGACAAACTGGAATAAAACATTAATATTTAAAAAAGTAATACAAACGCATGTGATGCATCTATACGGCCAATATGCTGCCTACCTGGTAAGGGTCCAGTTGGCCGTGGAAACACGACAGAGATCAGGATTTATCACAACAAACCATCCTGTACCAACCCAGACTGATGGAAACTGCGCTTTAGTGGAAGTTGCAGCGATCTTCTTTTTATTCTGGGGGTTTATAGTTTGGTATTTTATGTAATGTAATGCTTAATTGTGTGTACTGCTACAGGATTAGAGCAAAAGGAATAAAAATGAATACAGAAAAGTTTAAAACGACAGAAATTTCAGTTGTCTGTCTGACCTGAAGCTGGTTAGTTAAGTGAGCAATGTTGAATGTTTTTGGTTCACTGTTGCTGTAGCTGGTGCATCAGTTGTGGCTTTAGTAGCAGAATTAGTGATACAAAGCATTAGAGCACATTTGTGTATTGGAAAGCAATGGTAAAGGGAGGTATATGGTTCAATAAAACTGATATCCAGTCAGAATTTAGTAGGTGGTAAAGTCTTGTAAAATGATGCTGTTTCTTTGCTTTTCCTTTTAACATAGAGCCTTTTTAGTTGTAAGGCTTAACTCATGAGGACTTTATTCATCCCAAAAGGGCAATTAATTCATAACACACCCATATACACATCACATATCAACAATCAGTCAAGTAAAAATAGTCAATGTCAGCTCCAGCAGTCCAAACAGATTAAAAAATATATTAAAAAGATTCTTTATATTCAAGTAATTGTTGCAATCTTTTTATTGCCAGAATGGGACTGAAAATCAGGCCTGTAACTGCAGTTTTATGAGTGATTCAGAACCATATCTACGCATTACTTACAGATTGTTGAAAACAATGCACATTTCTGCTGTTTTAGCATGAAATGCCAGCTTATGCATGTTTTCTCTGAATTGTTGAAAAGCTCTGATCATCTGGAGCGTCTGAAACCAGACTAACTGAGGTGGATTAAGCACCAAATCCCTTTGATGACGGAAGAGGAAATGTGCTCAATTTCTAAGTCATTCCTAAATCACAGCTGTCAATATTCACACATAGGTGACTTGATTATTATACTTTACACTACCAAATCTCTCTCTCTCTCTCTCTCTCTCTTTCCTGTTCTCCTGGGAAAATGGAATCGCTGCTTCTTAGACATTTAGGCATTGGGGACCATCTTACACATCCCATCTGGCCTGGGAAAACCTTAGTATCCCAGACGGGAAGCTTGGAGTGATTAGCTGGGAAGACGGAAGGGATTATTTCACTTGGCCTTCTTCCACTGCAGCTCTGATCTGGATAAGTGGCAGGAAATTGATGGATATATCGTTAATACTGCTGGGTTTGGTATTGACTGGACTCTGAGCGACATTTTTCAATAAAAAAAAAAGAAAAAAAAACTATCCTGAACAAGATTTAGACGTTTTATTGACTTATCCATCCACTGGTGTGAATAAGACTGTGAACACGGTTGCTATGGCAGCTCGACGACCTTGTCTCTGAAATGTAAACATATGTGCTCGGGATTTTACTGTCTTGGACTCCGACTAGTGATTCCACGTTTAAACCTACAGAGCAGCCTGGAACCCATGCCTGAGCTGAGACATGACAGGATTTATTTTTTCCTTTTGTGTTAACAGCAGAGTTACTGCTGTTCTACGCCCCCATTGTTTTCCAGTTAGGTTTGATTCTTCTTTGCAGCATGAATCCTTTAATGTCAAACCGAGCTCCGGTTTTGACGCACTCTTTGTCTTCAGTAGTTTGTCTGAAGCCATGGGGTTGCTTTTGCCTTTTTTATGCACATTTACATAAAATATGTCACATTTTTGTGGAACTGTGCCTTTTTAGAATGGTTTTCCACCTGAATAAACTGTAGTCACTGTACATGCTGAAACCAAACCCACTCAAAGAGCTTTCACGGTTGAGAGACAGACGAAATGAAAATGGGAATGAGAGGTGAAAGGAAGGAGAGCAGGACCAAAGGCGGCTGTATGTGTGTGTAATGAGGCCTGACTTGCTTAATACCTCAAGGCGAGGTTTTGCTTTCAGATGCTAAACACACACAATGTAGAAAAAGTCATTTTCAAAAATGTTTGTTGTGCCGTACATATGGAGATGAATGCAGACTGTCAACCAATCAATAGTTTTTTTTTTTTTTTTTTTTTTTCCACATGAAACAAACCAAACATAAAATATTTTCACCTGTCATGTACTTGTTGATTTTCAGTCTGACTGATGGAAATCGGTTTACATGCGGACCGTATGGAACAGCAGCCAGTAGTTCAATATTACTGAATTTTACTGTGGTGTAAAAATTAGATGTGGACACTCCTGGGACAGGTCCCGTCCAGTCGGGAGTTCAGCTGCTGCTCTAAATCAGCACTCTGTTATTGTGCTGTTGGTAACCATAGCAACACTATTGATGCTTCCTGCAAGGATATCCACTCAGTTAATTCTGGTACACAAGTTTCACTACAGTTCCAACTAATGTATTTCTGCTACGTTTTTGTTAATTATTACATAGAATATCCACTCATCATCCACTTTATCAGGTCCGCCTTCTAGTTTCTGGCTGGACCCCATTTTTTCCTTCAGAACAGCCTTAATTCTTGGTGTGATAGATTGAAAAAAGATTTTGGAAACATTCCTCAGAGGTTTTGCTCCATCACACAGTTGCTGCAGGTTTGTCGGCTGCATCCATGATGAGAATCTCCCGTTCCACCACATCCCAAAGCTGCTCTACTGGACTGAGATCTGGTGGCTGTGGAGGCCGTTGGAGTCCAGTGAACTCATTGTCATGTTCTAGAAAGCAGGTGGAGATGATCTGAGCTTTGTGACATGGTGCATTATCCTGCTTGAAGTAGCATCAGAAGATGCTACACTGTGGTCATAAAGAGATGGACATGGTCAGCAACAATACTCAGGTTGGCTGTGGTGGTTAAACCAGGACATGGTGGTGCTAAGGGGACCAAAGTGGGTCAGGAAAATATCCCCCACACCATTACACCAGCAGCAGCCTGAAACACTGATCCAAGGCTGGATTGATCCATGTTTTCATGATGTTTCCACCAAATTCTGAACCTAGCATCTGAATGTGGAGCTGAAATGGAGACTCATCAGACCAGCAACGTTTCTCCATCTTCTATTGTCCAGTGTTGGTGAGTCTGTGTGAATTGTAGCCTCAGTTTCCTGTTCTTAAGGTTGGACGTGTTGTGTCTGCCCATTTTCCTCTGACCTCTGACATCAACAAGACATGTTGTTTCCAGAGAATGGTCTGAAGAAGATAAAATATCCAGTGAGCAGCACTTAAATCATTTAAATCCACTTTCTTCCTCGTTCTGATGCTCCGAACTGAGTAACTGACTAAATACCCTGTGTTGCTGCCATGTGATTGGCTGATTAAGTATTTACGTTAACACGCAACTGAACAGGTGTACCTTAATAACGTGGCCGGTTAGTTTTGTATACCATCTACTTAGAGGTTACATGCTTTTGTCATCATGGGACATTTAATGTCATTTCATCTTCTACAAGTAGATCTAGAATATATGGCTGCATTTTATTATTTTCTTAAGTTGAAGGTATGCAGAGCTACAGACCAGCTAGAGTTCAAGTGTCATCTTAACAACAGCCGCTGAACCCAAACCAGACAAAGCAGTAAATCAATGACATAAAACCTTATTTTCCTATTGATTATCAGCTATTGCATAATAAATATATAAGAAGACATCTAAACCTCAGCAACCTTTATCTGTTCACTTAACAGTTGGGCAACTTCAGTAATTTGCTTATTTTGTGTCTGTGAAGTGATCGGTGGATGGAGAGATAGGGTTGTAAAAACTTTTATCTTTTTGTTCATAAATTGTTTAGTTTGAATTTCAGGTCAGCAACACGTAAAAAATTTAGGGATGAGAGCAACAGGTTAGCATTGATTGGGTATAAAAAGAACATTAGAGTGTTTGAGAAGTAATGACACGGAGACATTCACCAGTCTGCAACGCCTCAGCAGCGAACTGTTTCTCATTCATGTGGAGTCAGCAGAACGCTGCTGGACTAAAGCTGCGTTGTTGGCTGCATCAGGAATACAACAGGCTTCCTGACAGGTGCGAACATTTGCTTCTTAAGAGCTCACATCATAAATTTTGTTTTCCAAACCCTTCATTTTTCATGTCCTTATGCAGCCTGTGTCAGAAGATATTTACATAAATAATTAAAGCCACTACTTCTGCCTCTGAATCAGAAAACATACAAAGATAAATTGCAAATGTCCTTATGTTGCATCTTTACTGCGCCTACTGGCTGAGGGGATGTGGTGGTGCATACGTCTGGTTTAAATGATCTCAATCTTGCGCTAGAGGTTACTTGGTTGAAGGCATGTTGCAATACTTGAAGCTATTAAACTTTTCTTTAAGCTTTAGTTTGTTTCATTAGTTTGATTTTAAACATATTTATATATCTGTAAAACCTTTGTAGTATTTTGGGATGAAGCTAGTTCAGCAGATTCTGTAGCAGCTTTATGGGAGAGGACTTTTTGTCCTCTGACCTGAAGTTCTGAAAACCTAAATCTTCCTTATAGTTTAAAGACGAGGACACAACCCAGCTGTTCATCAGCCTACGTTTACACTGCAGGGAAAAATGGCTCAGATTTTTACAGGACACAGCAAGATTGAATGTAAATGATTGTAGTGTCTAAATCATCATCATCATCATCATCCCCCCGCCAACCTTTACCCCTCCCCCCATCTCAACACCCTCCACGCATAACAGCAGAACAGGTGAGGGGAGAACTGAGGAAGCTGCACCCATGGAAAGCAGCAGGCCCTGACAGAGTCCGTCCTCGTCTGCTTAGGACCTGCGCTGCTGAACTGGGGGAACCACTCCAGCATGTCTTCAACCACAGTCTACAGCTGGGGAAACTGCCTACCCTGTGGAAAACATTGTTCCAGTTCCAAAGAAAAACCGCCCTGGTGAGCTGAACGATTACAGACCTGTGGCACTTACATCCCAGCTGATGAAGTCGATGGAGCGGCTCATCCTCAATCTCCTCAAGCCCCAAGTGCAACAGGCCCAGGACCCCCTACAGTTTGCCTATCGCGCAGGTGTGGGTGTGGAGGATGCTATTCTCTACCACCTACACCGTGTCCAAGTACATCTGGATAAGGGGAGGGGCACAGTGAGGATCCTCTTCTTGGATTTTTCAAGTGCCTTTAACACAATCCAGCCCCTGATGCTTCTGGACAAACTGAGGGAGATGCAGGTGGACCCCTGCTTGGTGTCCTGGATTGGTAACTACCTCACAGAGAGACCGCAGTATGTCAGGCTAAAGGACACCACATCTGACACTGTTATTAGCAGCACAGGAGCACCCCAGGGGACGGTGCTGGCCCCCCTCCTCTTCACACTCTACACCTCAGACTTCTGTTACAACTCAGAGCTGTGTCACATCCAGAAGTCTGCAGATGACACAGCCATCGTGGGGTGTATCAGAGATGATGGAGAGGACGAGTACAGGAATCTGGTCAGTGACTTTGTCACCTGGAGTCAGATGAACCATCTCCAGCTTAACACCTCAAAGACTAAGACTAAGTAACATGACAAAAAGGTGTGCTAACAGGCTGGAAAAACTCATCAGGCCGGCGGGCTCTGTGGTTGGCATGAAGCTGGACTCCCTGGTGACAGTGGCAGAGAGGAGAACACTAAAAAACTACTGGCTATTGTGAATGATGCCAGTCACCCTCTGCACACTGTCATCAGTGCACAGAGAAGCCTGACCAGTAACAGGCTGCTCCTCCCCAAGAGTAGGACCAACCGGCTCAGAGACTCCTTTGTCCCCCGGGCCATCAAACTGTACAACTCTGCATTAGGCAGGAGGGGGAGAAGGAGGGGGGAGAGGGAGGTGTGCAGTCCGCCTGATACAACACATGCACAATAACCCATACAAACAGTTACTATAACTTATACGTGCAATAGTGAACTGGGAATCTGTACCACCTCTACTGTGTGCAATGCTTGTTTATATTGTTTATTTAACTTATCTTATTGTTATTTATTGCATTCTATTTGTGCTTTTCTTGCACCTTGTTGCCTCTATTTTGCTTTGAACTTGTATATATTGTGTCTTGTGCTTGTCCTGCTTTACTGTTGGTGTTGTATTGCTGCTGGTACCCAAATTTCCCTGAGGACTCTCCAAAGGGATTAATAAAGTATTTCTATTCTATTCTATTATGTAAGTAGTTTAGTTTAGATGTGTTCCATAAGGGTCTATTTCTGCAAGTTCACTGGAACCTGCAAACTCGGAGAATTTCTAGAACAGGAGAAGAAGCACACGACCTTATAGGGTATAAAGTAACATGTTTTCATATACAGCTCTCACGATTGGCTCAGATGTGAACTCTTTGTTTGTTAAAGCATAAAGCAGCTGACATATGTGGTCAGATTTCTGCAGAATCTGTTTTGATACCAGACTTTTTGTAACAAACCTTTTGCTTATTCATAAAGTTGGTGTCCGGAGACTTTTTACCTGCAAGCTGTTTTTCCAGATGACCTACTTCTACAAGATTCTTCATGATAAACATAATAATGTTATATTTTGTTGGCTCCAGCTGCTGGTGTTTAGCATCTGTCTTTAACTCGGTAAATGCAGCATGCTGTGTCTGACATGTGCAGATGTGGGTCACTTCAGGGTTCACACTGGATGGTGGTGCAGTTGACATAATGTGAACAACCACACACACACACACACACACACACACACACACACACACACACACACACACACACACACACACACACACACACACACACAAAACAAAACACCTGCAAACAGTTCAGGTGTAACCACTTAACTTTCAGACATGTTGCCCACTATTTACTATTTTGGGAGTCTGAAATGGAAATATTTTTAAAAAATCTGAAAACGGCACATTTTTTTCTTTGTTTATGACCCAATTTAAGCTTTGCTAAACAACTTCTCCCATAACCTGCATGCTCACCCCCACCAACAGATACAACAACGGAGAATTACAGTGCTGTGGAGCAGGATCAACAAAACTTTTTAGGTTGCTTCTCCAGCATCCTCTTCTTCACATGTTCATTTATGTCATGCCAGTTTCTGCACATGCGCCATGTCTACTGTGTTTCAGGTGTATTTCTGTGGCATTGTTACAGCACCACCTACACCACTTAAATATATACTTCAGCGTTTTCAGTGCTTTTTTTGGGACGTACATATTTCTTGAAACAATTCTGTCTTCATGGAAACTTTTCTTTATTTTTCATAACATTGGTGCTATCTCCATGTGGCAGTTTTCTTGTTCAATTAATACCTATTTTGTCATATAGTTGCCCCCCCACCACCGCCTCCCCCACCATGTGCATTTGTAATCATGTGTTTGCAGTATAGTTGGCTCAAATATGAACGATGGGAGCTGGCTTCCATCTGAAAGCTGCTTATTTCTTTTTTATTTTCCCTTTAAATATATATTTTTGTGTCGCTACAAGAATGATAGCCGCACTTGGCACAGAAACCCACCTTCGTCTTCTCTGCTCCATCTAATTTCTGTGTTTAGAAATTTCCCTTTTTTCCTTTTTAAAATAACATTTTACCTCCAAGTGAAGAATGTTTTGACTGACCTCATAAAGATGACAGAAACCAAAATGTTTCCTTCATTTCAGGTGCTTTAGCCTTCACACACACACACACACACACACACACACACACACACACACACACACACACACACATGCTCTGTTTGTGTGTGTTTGTGTGTGGTAGACTATTCATTTCCCGCCGCAGATATCATGAAAGCTTCGTCGCAGCTGCACCACTTTGAGCTTTTGTTCATGTGACACTTGGTGAGTGTGTGCGTGTGCATGGTCTGTTAACCCTGCAGTTTTCATGACTAGGTGTTCTTGTTACCGTGACAACCTTTAGAAACTAGAGGTCAGCCGTGCAGAATATACAATCGATCTGTTTCTACTGGCTTTTCGCTTTTTATTTAACCATTTGCAGAAGGAAAGTTTGCTCTTTAAAACCTAATTTCTTGCATTTTCGTTCCTTTAAAAAAGTCAAAATCAAGAGATGCAAGGATAAAAGGTGTTATGTTTTCTGCGTCCTCTACCTTGATAGCAGTGAAACAAATCTTTCATAAACCTGCTGTCATTAGCTTTGTGTTGAGAAACTTTGAACACTGAGACTTTGCTGTTTGCAAATCAGTGTTGTGCAGAATGTCTTGATTCTATTCCTGTATGAAAATATCTCAGATTTTATAAATGGCAAGGAGTGCATAAAAAGTCAGCCCCCCCCACCCCACCCCCCACAACCCAAAACAAGGTATTTTCTATAATTTGCAGCAATAATTCACATCTTTGCTGTTTTAATTGAATGTTTATTCATGCTTATCTGAGCAGCTCTGTGCGTTTATTAATTAACATGCAGGTTGCAGCTTAAGGAGACTTTTTATCAAAGTCTCTTTAAACAAAACTTTGATTAATCTTAGCGACATGGAGGGCGAGCTTAGCTAAATCTTTCATTGATCCCCCTGATGATAAAACTCATGTAATTAGGTATTCATCAGATCTTATCGATACAGATTCATTAACGGTGTCTACTTAACAAAACCTTGATCAGTTTATTTAATCCATCCATTTTCTGGCTCTTTATTCACAGAAATATTCAGGGGGTCTGCAGCTGTTAGAGTTTTACTTGTTAAGGGTGTTTTGAAGGACTTAAATTCAGAGAGGGTTCAGAAGTTTAAGATATTTTCTTGTAATAAAAAAAAGGAAAAATACAGTCTAAATGTTACAATTGATCTGTTGGCAGATTTGGACCTTGAATAAAATCCTTCAACACTGAATAACTTTCAGTATGAAGTCTAAACAGCTCTGCTTATTCTGGTGATTGGATCTCATGCTGGGTTAAATAAGCTCTTTTCTGCCCTTGAACTGATTGTTTCATGTTAAGTGCAACTTTAAAGTGGCACTTCTGAACTTTCGGCCCTAACAAAGGCTGACTCAGCGTCTGTCTTGCATTCAGTCTCTTCTTCTGATCTCTCTTTTTAAAAACAGCCATAGTGTTAAGATGCTGCTGCACACTGATGGTCTGGGATGGAAAAAGTAGTTGTGAAGTGTGGATTCTCACCCTCGACTGCCTCAACGTTGCAGGGCAATGACAAGTCAGAGTTTTATGGTTGGAAGTTATGTAGTGCTACTTTAACCCTTAAAACTCTACTAGATCACCGGCGCCCCTGAGCACTTTTGCTTATATCAGCAGTGTCTCAGGAGCGGTGGTGTGTAACTCTGTGGGGTGAATTGTGATGCATAGTTTACCCTTTAGGTGATCTACGGAAGTTTTCCAGGCATTTATATCTAGGAGGTTTTTAAATCCAGCTACAAAATGTAGTGTTTATTGAGAGACTCTATATGTTAAATCCACCATGGTCCATGATAACAACATTATTTATCACATTTTCATCATAAAAAAGATTACCATCAGTACTATGTTGCTAAGAGACCTCTGTTTAGACCTGGTCATGATGATGAAGCCATTTCCTGTCAAACTTTACATCAATCGGAGAGCTTTGATTGATGGTAATGTCCAATCAGCTGAGCTGGAGTTGTAGGCTTAGCAGATAAATAGTGTAAATTACAGTAAAAGAGGAAAAAGTTTAAATATGTAAATAGTTATTGTTGTGTGTTTCAATGCCAAAAAAAAAGAAGAAAAAAAAAAAAGAAAAATGTCTTGGACTTTTAAAGGTTAATCAGATTTGTTCTGTATAATGCTGAGGAACAGGGCTATTTATATGTTTAAACATATGTATTTTAGTTCATTCTGTCAGTGGTTTCTAACCTTTTCTGAGCCAATATCTACTTTTACAGTTGCCAGCCTGTGGAGATCTACCAGTTCACGTCGGAGGCTGTAGCCATAGCCTTTCTATGAATTTACTATGCACAACGCAAACAGAAAACCCCTTCAGATATCATTAAAAGTAGCTTGTGAGTTGCAAAACTGCAGCAATAAATTTATTTTCCTACCCCTCTTGGACTTCCAGCATTGGGTGGAGGTAACTAGTCTCTCGTAGTCATGGTGATAGGAGCTGGTTGCAGGTCTTAGGCAGGCTACAAAGTGAATGTCTGTCATTGTAGATCTGTACTTCAACTTGAAGATTTTCATGTGATAGAAAGCAGCCTCACATAAATAAGTTGATCCAAAAAGTGCAGTCAAGTTCAAGGCACATCTTCTGAGG
Organism: Melanotaenia boesemani; assembly: GCF_017639745.1. Taxonomy (NCBI): domain Eukaryota; kingdom Metazoa; phylum Chordata; class Actinopteri; order Atheriniformes; family Melanotaeniidae; genus Melanotaenia; species Melanotaenia boesemani. The sequence goes on from NC_055704.1 coordinate 7,012,652, forward strand.
CCGGGATATTTTTGTCCCAGAAGTCTCCTCCCTATGTCAGGTGTTGCCCTTCTGCAAGATGCACTGATCTTGCTCCTCGTAACGTGCACTATGAAGCTGTGCAGAATCGTTGCCGTGGTGCTGAATTTCTACTTGCTTATGAGGAATGTTTCTCAGGTCACAGCGTTGCAACCACTTGGAATTAATTGCAGCTTGCTTTTAATTGTATTCACTGATAATGTTGATCCCATGTTTATCCTGACCGTGGCAGTCCTTTAAACTGTGCATATTCTGCTTGTTTTAAAAGCTTCTGTTTTTTTATATCAGACAGCAACTCACTGAACCTTCCATCTTCCATGTGTGTGAAGCAGCTGGTCTGCGTGTTCTGCACCCACCTCCTCCATAAGAGCCCTGATTAACCTTCTCTGTAGACTCCTTGAGAGGGAAAAGCACTTACATGCGTAAATTTCTTCAGTTGCTCCTCCATCCTGTGCTATCACCTTACATCGCCATGCAACAACCTTCCAGGATAATTGCATGTCCTTAACAGCAGCAACAATTTCTGTTTTGTTCTTGAAATCAAAGAGTGCATCTGCAGCCTATGATGCTCTGACTCCTGCCTTAGCCTTGGTGTTGGGCTGACTCTTGAATTCCCAACCTTTCTGAATGCGTGGAGCAGTTTTAACAGGGAAAACTGTCTCATAGTTAATGTGCACGGATCTGAAATGCTGCTTCATATTCCTCTTCTTTATTATGGCCACGCTGAGATTAAAAATGCACTGTTACCAGCTCCTCAGTAAGAAAAGCAGCTACAAGCTGTCCTAAGAATCCATAGTTGTTAAATTACGTCATTGTCTAAATGTATACAAGCCTTGTTACATAAAATTGTAATGGACCCTGCAGAGGAGTGGAATAATGCTGTGGGAGAGGCACAAAGTTAAAGAAAACCTCTCTAAATAAATTTAGAACTTCAAATATATTTTCTTCTGTCGATTTAAAAATAAAAATACATGTGTGTGGTTTTTAATTTAGTTTAATTAAGTCTAATTATGCAACTTTCCGACCTTAAAACGCCGCTTTCTGGATTTGTTTGATGGGACAGTGAGATCTGTTGTATGCATTTCTGCACCCGATGCAGAGAAGAATCCTGTACGTTTTCCTCCGGGACACTACATGGCTTAGCAGACACGTTTCACTTTATGCATCATATCACACGCTAGTGAACGGATATAAACACAGCAGCCGTTTTGAACGCAAACCGGGGCTGATTCAGCAAAGAAAAGTAAGAACTGTTATCAGAAGAAAGGAGGAAAAGAAAGAGATAAAGAGACAGAACAAGAGATGAAATAAGAGTTAAGACAAGACTGGCCTTTAGCTCACAGCACAGGTAGGATGCAAGATGGATGCTGGATTAACTATCGATAGGGGCAAAAGCTCTGTCGTGCATCTTAACAGCAAGTTACAGTAATTCAGTAAGTAAGTCAGCAGTATACATTAATAGGTATTAATATCTTATATCTGATGGTAAGCCAGGCCAGGAAGGGATCATAGAGCTAAAACTTTTTCCTTTTTGTAAAAGATTAACTATAGAAAACAAGTTAAGAAAACCTTGAAAAAATATTTATTCGTGACTGAAAATGGTTCTAGTTGATGCCAAAGAAAATATTTTACACTATTCTTTTCTGTAGGCACAAATACATAAAGTGGGGCTTAGACACCATTTTACATTTTACTTACCCAAAGATCAACATTTTGGATGCGTCTCCTGCTGCTTGATCTGATGCCATACCCAGACAGGACTGATCAGTAACGACAGTTTATATTAGTTACAGTCTAATAAAAATATTAGACGATAATTCCTGCAGTCTTGTTGATGCATCCTTGTGAGAATATATAAATAAACTTCTGTTGTGCAGCTAAAATGTGCCTCAGGGATATTACAAAAGAAAAGGTCATGTCAGTAAAATACAAAGGCTTCTTGTTTAGAATATATAAATGTCAGATCAGTTTGCATGTTGGGTTTTGATTGTGTTCAAGTGGAAAACTTGGCTGGATGTCAGTACTTGATAAGGCTCTAAATTATTTTGTTAGTCTTCCACAGTGGATGTGAAAACCTGTTGGGTTTTGCTTGTCTGGGCATTTTTGCCTTTAAAAAGTGGATGATGAACACAGACATAAAGATTTCTGAGATGTTAGCATCCAAATGCACTAAAGGTCAAACCACGAAGGATGCTGTTGTAATGAGTAGCATTCATCTTAATTCTTAAGCCAGAGATGCTCAAAAGTCAATATTTTATCATATTCTCATTTCCAATATTTGGTCAAGAGCCCTTTGTGTCTTGTAAAACTTAGGTTGGCCCCTCCCTTGTTTGTTTGAGGATTTTTGAGGAGTGATGAGTATCTCATCCATCAAACTAATGTAAACTGACAAGAGCCTTCCTGTTGGGTCTCCTCGCCTCACCGCTGAAAAAAGGACGAAAAAGAAGAAGAAGAGCGATGTGAAAAAACCAGCACAGAGAGCAATGTGAAGTACACCAGTCATGTTGAACTGGTTTCCTTAATCAGTTGGTCTTCCATTTCTTTATTCTACGTGTATGCAGTGGTGCAGAAATGTTGCTTGTTTTGGGAAAAAAGACACACTAAGCTAGTCTCTCGCTTTCTATCTTAACTGCGGCATCTTATGCATTTGTTTGCTGTAAAAGAAAACCAATCAGTTAGCTCTCCAGCTCAAAGACATGATGTTATCATGGTCACCAACTCCTCAGTAAGAAAAGTAGCTATTAGCTGGCCTAAAAGTTGCTAAGTGACGCCATCATCTGATTTGCATAATGAACCAATTGCAGTTGTAACAGTTGCTGACGTGTAGAGAATTAATGTCATGGGAGAGGCAAAAATTGAAAAAAAGACACCCTAAAGATGTTTAGAACAGCAATACATAATAAAATAATAAAATAAAATAAAATAAAATAAAAAGAAACAGCGTGTCCTTTTGATTGACAGGTATTCAATATCAGCTGAAAGAAGGGAGAGAGTAGCACAACTGCGGTTTTAGCCGGCTAACAGTGCGCCTTAGCTTTAGCCCGCCTACCTTCATTAGCCGGTTAGCTCATGTTAGATCCAAGTTGGCTCAGTTAGCTCTTAGGTACAGGCAGGAGTTTGATAGACTTCAATCATCCACCCCCACGCTTACAGCCCCCTCTCAGCTCCGCCACTTTGCCCGTTTTTGTATTTCCATGGAGTAACGGCAGGCGTAATGCTGCCAAGATGGCGATGGTAGGAACCACCCAACGAGCTTCACTTTTGCTCTTCAGAAACCTACAGGTGACGTCTCTGAGGCTCCGTCCATCTTTTATATACAGTCTATGGTTCTTTCACGTCTGTCTCCAATAACACCAGAAAAGGTCGCTAGGTTTGTGCTAGTCACGTTTTAGAAAAGAAGTCACTAGAGGGGTCTGAATACTTGCTAAATATAGCAACGAAGTTGCTACAGTGGCAAGGTGGAATACTTATTCTATTATTAATATAAATAATTAGAATTCATCATTTTTTCAATTTTAAATATTCTGATGTAAACATAGTGATCAGCGCAAATGTAAGAAATCTGAACCCAGAATTAAATATTTTAGGATTTCTGGCCATTCCAAGTGGGAAAAGAAAAAACAATTCTTCCAGATCAGATGAGGAGGTTTATTTCAGTTTCTGACCAAGAAATCTTTGAAGTCGGACAAAGAAATCTGACTTCTTGGGAGGGAGGGGGGGATAAAACTTCAATCTGCAGCTGCTATCAAATGCACTACTGAATTTAATTCAGCTTTATTTGTATAGCACTGATTTATGACAGTCAAATCAAGACGTTTTTAAAGATGCAGTCTAATCCAATTAAACTTCATATTTAGTTTATAAGTGAATAAAAACAAAAGCAATGCATATTGAATACATGAGTTGAAAAGGCAGATCTTGGTGGTAATTTAGAAAAGATTTTGCTCATTTCAATTGCAGTATTTGTTTTATGTTATTTCCAACATCTGATTTTAAAGCTGATGCCACTTTTTTTGGTTTACTTCATGCAAAAATGAACAGAGTAGAAAAAATATAAAGATTGTGATTTGAATGAATAAAACTTCTGGAGGAAAAAAAACCTCCAGCCATGCTATTGGAGAGTTGAAGTGAAGTGCTGTCGCAGCAGTTTTCAGTGTAACTCCACTGAGTGTGGAGTCATAATATTGACAATAGTGTTGCAGCATTAGTGCAGAAGGTTTCTCTGTTTCAGCCAAACATTTACAGCTGAACACAAAAAGATGGATGAAGGCGAATGAAAATGTTTTAATGTTGTTCTTCTCAACATTTAATTCCGTTGCTGTATAAAATGTAATTTCAGTGAGATATGAAGCCACCATCTCATCTTCCTCATCCAGCGCTCACTCCTCTATGTCTGCTCCTCCATCACTTTCACCCTCATCCTTCCTCCATCTGTCTCTGCAGCTAAATGCCAACTGAAATGAATATGTTAATTCATTGTGCTGCTGGCTTGTCGCCCCGTGATCAATGATCCTGGCTACTGTTGGTTCTGAATCTATACGAAGCTGGATCAATAAACCTGAAGCTGGCCTGAGCAGTGTGAGAAATTATGTCACTCGATGTGTAGCCGGGGCTCGCCTGCACACCCCGACTACGCTGCGTTGTGTTCTGGTGCAAAGGGGGGGGGACTGTGCACAGAGGGACGCAGGACGCGGAGGATGCTGTCTGACTGCCGTTTATTCCTGCATAAAATGCAATATCAAGCAGAGTGTGAGTGTTCATGCCATCCAAAAGGCCACCTCCCGCAGTCAGGGTTAAAGCAGACTGACTTTAGCTTTACACTGACAATTTGATGAAAAATAAAATAAAACAAATATATGAATAAATTAAATATAAACAAATAACAAATGATATGACAGTGCTTAATGCACAATATTAGAATCATATAAACCAAATTAGTGGAAATAAAGAAAATACAAAAAAAACTTGTCAAACCAAAATACATATGTATAACATATTTAAATCAAGAAGACACTTCTCATAGAAACGCTTCCGTGTTAGTCGGCAACGCACTTTAAATTTAACACTAATTTATATAATTTCTGAACCCAAACAGCTGTGTACATACATACCTGCATAAAATGCAATATCAAGCAGAGTGTGAGTGTTCATGCCATCCAAAAGGCCACCTAACATAAAAGTTTCAGGAGAGATGGATTAGCACGTGCGCCGAAGCGCACCCCTCCATGGCCACACCCACTTATACACACACGCAGGATGAGAGGAGAGCTGCACCGTAAGCTAACTTACGTCCTCACTCAAATACAACAGCACAGTTCCATTACGTGAATTATAACTTTCACAACATGTTACCAAACAACAGCACTTTGGCTTGTTTACATGAACTGATTAATAAAACTTATGGGAATAACTTTTTGTTACAGCGGCCTCAGATACATACCTCCCGCAGTCAGGGTTAAAGCAGACTGACGAGAGAGGGACCGGAAGTTACAATCACTTCCGCTGGCCTTCAAAATAAAAGCGCTGACTTTGCAAATAAAGAAAATATAAAGCATAAAGCCAAAACAAATAAACGTGTCAGGTTGAAGATAAAATAATAATGATGTAATGAAATGAAAATAATCCCAAACACAATGTGACGGATTTTGGTGAAATTAATAATACACATATATATGCACATCAATATAAACAATCCTCCTTTCTCTTGCATGTTACAGATGCACAAATTAAAAGTGAAATTGTGTTTATCTTCATTGCAGTCACATGTCTGTTGGTTTCCTGTTCAGGAGTTTAATTCAGGTCAGAAAACCAAAGATGGAGAAAGATTGATTAATATTTGATGTTTTACTTACTTTTACTACCTCTGTGATTCCTTAAATTAGAGAATAAAATCAGCAAAAAGACAAAATAAACCTTGGTGAAAGTAGGAATTTGAATTTAAAATGAGACAAAATTGACAAAAATGGAAGCCAACATTAATAATATTTTCATTTATTAACAACTCAAGAAGATGAACAGAAAATATATGAGATGAGTAAAATAAAGTTAAGCTAAATACCAATATAGAGCCTTATTTTATTTTCTATATTTTATTTTTTTTTCACAATAAAGAGGAATTATCTGCACTGTGGCATTTCTCAGACAAGTCTCACTAACATGCTGCAAAGTGTTTTCTGGCTTCCAAAACAGTGGTTCCAAGTGAATGAAACACCCCTACGATAAAAAAACAGACGTGAACACACCTCAGCTCTACTGTGTGTGGACATGGCCTCATTTAACTGGCTCTGGACAGTCAAAGCCTCGGGGACCCCCTGAGGTTGGCGGACCTCAGGTTGGGAATTGTTAGAGAAGGGGGGTCCTAAATTTGGTCGTTTGCAACCATCAGTTCATCATCCAGACTTTTTTCTGCATTTTTTTTGGCTTTGTTTAATTAATCTCCCAAAGTAGAAATAAGGTTGGCAGAAACCCTGATATCCTTCCAGATGCTACTGTTCATGGTTGGCTGGTTCTTGGATCGGTTGTGAAAATCCCTCCAGAGACCAGCAGTCTTGAGTTTAGATATTTATTACTCATTATGATCCCGATCCCTCAACTTGTGGTAGGGGGAACAAAAACCTCTTTCAACTAGATTAAGCAAAAGAAGTATACAACTAGAGAAACGACAAATGTGAAAGGAAAGGAGGAGGCTTTAAGGGGAAAGAGAAAGTAAGGAGATGTAATAAATAAGTAATAAGGGTTGAGGAGAAAGAAGGGATGGAAGAAAAAAGAAGAAAAAGGAGGGGAATGAAATGTGAATGAGTTGGCAAAAAAGTTTCAGGAAGGAAAAGAAGCACTTAAAATGGAGCCGAGAAATGCTCGTTGGAAAGAGTTGGACGTTGTAATTATCACAACTCAGCAAAGCGAGGGACAGAAAATGAGTGTGAGAGAGAAAGTGTGTTTTTTTTGTGTGTGTGTTAAAGGTCGTTGGATCAACCGCTCGTCTGCTGCTCTGATAACTTTAAATTAGACTGAAGCTTGTGTGAGTGGACGACAGTGATTTATGGAGGCGAAGTCTATCATCATTACACCAAGGGATAAATATTCACACAACTCCTCTTCCTCTCCATCCACTTTTCTTTCTGTCCTCTTCCTCATCCTCATCCTTCCATCATACAGGTGTTGCAGAAGGACTGGACCTCTGCAGAAATAAGCTCAAACCAGTCAATAAGACATTAATGGAAACACAATTTATGACTTTAATTTGACCAAACAGGATCTAGTGTGTGTGTATGTGTGTGTGCTGTATTTTCATGGTTACTAATAATGAAGGTCTGTCTGAGATCATAAATAACCAAACTAGCACCCTCCTCAAAATGGATTTGGATACAGACCACAATGCTGCAACTCATTGTTATAGATGGTCTTGTAATTAACTGATTAGCTGTTTACTTAGAAAACGAAGCATTTTCTAAACTCCTGAGTCTGCAGATCTGTTGGCTCTGAAGCTGCGCTTAGATAAATGCTAACATCAGCAACATACCCTTAAAGATAATGCTAACAAGATTTAACATGGCTCACCATCTCAGTTGTGCTGCTATCGGTGGGTCTGTTACTTTTTTTTAAACACTATTAGCTGCTAGAAGTGATGGCAATTGGCAGAGAAGTTTATCTCTTAAATGGATGGAAATGAGTTTGCTGGCCTAAGGAGGCATCATGTTAAGAATAGTCCATGGCCAGTAAGAGCAATCTCTAGCAAAAGGTCTATTATGTCATTGAAATGGCAAATGTGCCATGGTGTGGAAATGCACATCAACTATTCACTCCACTGAGTAGTTGATGCTTATTTTTACCAAAGAAATAGCCCACAGGTGCCTTCCTCCACCTTCTAAGAGGCTGAGTCTGCTGTAGGTGTTTCAATATAATTTCAATCCAAAACATGCAGTGTGTGCAGAATTATTAGGCAAATGAGTATTTTGATCACATCATCCTCTTTATGCATGTTGTTCTACTCCAACCGGTACAGGTTTGAAAGCCTACTACCAATTAAGCATATCAGGTGATGTGCATCTCTGTAATGAGAAGGGGTGTGGTCTAATGACATCAACACCCTATATCAGGTGTGCATAATTATTAGGCAACTTCCATTCCTTTGGCAAAATGGGTCAGAAGAGAGATTTGACGGACTCTGAAAAGTCAAAAATAGTGAGATGTCTTGCAGAGGGATGTAGCACTCTTAAAATTGCCAAGCTTTTGAGGCGTGATCATCGAACAATCAAGCGTTTCATTTAAAATAGTCAACAGGGTCGCAAGAAGTGTGTTGAAAAAACAAGGCGCAAAATAACTGCCCATGAACTGAGGAAAATCAAGCGTGAAGCTGCCAAGATGCCATTGGCCACCAGTTTTGCCATATTTCAGAGCTGCAACATCACTGGAGTGCCAAGAAGCGCAAGGTGTGCAATACTCAGGGACATGGCCAAGGTAAGGAAGGCTGACAAACGACCACCACTGAACAAGACACACAAGATAAAACGTCAAGACTGGGCCAAGAAATGTCATAAGACTGATTTTTCTAAGGTTTTATGGACTGATGAAATGAGAGTGAGTCTTGATGGGCCAGATGGATGGGCCCATGGCTGGATCAGTACAGGGCAGAGAGCTCCACTCCGACTCAGACACCAGCAAGGTGGAGGTGGGATACTGGTATGGGCTGGTAAGATGAGCTTGTGGGACCTTTTCAGGTTGAGGATGGAGTCAAGCTCAACTCCCAGTCCTACTGCCAGTTTCTGGAAGACACCTTCTTCAAGCAGTGGTACAGGAAGAAGTCAGCATCGTTCAAGAAAAACATGATTTTCATGCAGGACAATGCTCCATCACACGCATCCAAGTACTCCACTGCGTGGCTGGCCAGAAAAGGTCTAAAAGAAGAAAAAATAATGACATGGCCTCCTTGTTCACCTGATCTTAACCCCGTAGAGAACCTGTGGTCCCTCATCAAATGTGAGATCTACAGGGAGGGAAAACAGTACACCTCTCTGAACAGTGTCTGGGAGGCTGTGGTTGCTGCTGCACGCAATGTTGATTGTGAACAGATCAAGACACTGACAGAATCTATAGATGGCAGGCTTTTGAGTGTCCTCGCAAAGAAAGGTGGTTATATTGGTCACTGATTTGTTTTTTTGTTTTTGAATGCCAGAAATGTATATTTGTAAATTTTGAGTTGTTATATTGGTTTCCCTGGTGAAAATAAAAAAGTGAAATTGGTATATATTTGGTTTTTGTTAAGTTTCCTACTAATTATGCACAGTAATAGTCACCTGCACACACAGAAATATCCTCCTAAGATACTAAAACTAAAAAAGCCCCCCTCCAACTTCCAAAAATATTCAGCTTTGAAATTTATGAGTCTTTTGTGTTCATTGCAAACATAGTAGTTGTTCTATAATAAAATTAATCCTCAAAAATACAACTTGCCTAATAATTCTGCACACACTGTAGTCTTCTCCTTCACATCAGTTACTTTAGTCTAAACCAACAACTGAAAAACATTTAAAATGAAATAGAAACAAATTAATGATGATAAATGTACGGTAGCAGGTCTGTGCAAAAAGTCTTGCAGCTTATTGATAACTAATTTTGCTTCTGTTAAATCATGCAGAGCCAACAATACAGACCTCATTACCAGCAGCAAATGTTTACATTTAGACCATCCAAAAATGAGCTGTTAGCAGGATCTTTATACAGCCAGATTCTTCCGGATGTAGCTCCAGTTGATATGCACAGATCAATGACCCAAATGAGTCAGTTGCTTATGTTTGTGTAGATTCTCAGTCATCCAGCTGATGGTAATCCTGAGAGCTTAAATAAGAAAACTGAACTTCTTTTCTTGGCTGTTGAAGGTGTTTCACCTCTCATCTGAAAGGCTTTTTCAAGTTAAGCAACCAGCTTTATTTACGTTGCGTTTACATACATCAGGGATCACCAACTCCGGTCCTCAGGGGCCAGTGTCCTGCAGGTATTAGATGTGTCAAGGACTGGAGTTGGTGATCCCTGACATGCATGAATAGGTAAATCCACTTCAAATGTTGCACATGTTCCCATGCATCCACTGCAGCCCATGCTTGGGCCTTGGACACCACCTACAGGGCTGCAGGACCGCGTAACTCAACAATTGAAGACGGAAGATATGTCTATCCATGAGAAGCTCAATTAAAATACAGTTTCCCACCACTTGGTGGCGTTAGTGTCAATAGCTTAACAAACTCCCTTAAGCAGAAAGTTATGAATAAGTATTTAAAACAAAATAAATATAAGGACAAAATTAGTTTTAAAACTGGACATGAAACATGGAAAACATGGCAACAGTAGGAGATCATAACAATACACCTTCTCCAAAAGAGACAGAAGAAGAGGAAGCGCAGTACATGGTGGTGTTCTGTGCAGCAATTAAACCCATCATGGCTTCTTCTTCTTTGTTCCTGTCTCTTATGTCTCTTTCTGAGTGCTCATCATCATGATCTTCATTGTCCATGTGTTTGCTATTGTCTGAAACTAATGTCGAAACTCTGAGGTGAACTCTGAACGTTTCTAGTGAAATTACCGCCTAACAACCATGCCAATGTAAAGTACGCATGGGAATATGTGGACGGTGATGTTTGACAGGGACGTACCTGTTTGCGTACATGAAGAGAACATAAATGTGTCCCAACTTGTCAGGGTCTTCGTAGACACTAGCTTTCATTTCTAATCCTTACTGTTTATTAAAACGACTTGCCATATTGTTTGTACAATTTCTTGAGTTAATGGCTCAAAAAAAAAAAAAAAAATGTGTGATGTGGACCAGGAAGTTGGATAAATAATGTCTTAAACAGTTGAAGAGACGACTAGTTTAATGGTCACACTGATCACTGTGTATTAAAAGAAAACTGATGATATAGTGATGGAAAGCTACAACAAGAAGACGGAACATGCGCTAACCTGAACCAAAACAAATGCTGGTATCTTAATCTGGCTCCCTGTACTGGCCTTGGATGGCTGGTTATTAAGTTCCCTTGGAAATGTTATGCAGATGTTGCTGTCTACTCTTGGACGAGTTGTACTGGAAGACATTTCGTTAAACTTGTGCAACGCACTTGTATAATGACAATAAAGTTAAGTCTAAGTCTAAGTCTAAGTCTAACAAAGAGCATGCATTGTGTTTATTACTCTTTCAACACTTTTCTCAGGAAGAACATCTAACCTCCTTTCACTGGTTTCAATAAGTTATTGCTCCACTTCAGACTTCATGGAGAAAAACTGCTAAAGTTAGCCTTTAGTCGTCTGAAATAAAATGCATCTCCTTACTTTGAACACTAGGGGGAGACAGTGTACATATCCTATGGATTTCTGGATGCAAATGAGGTAGCAAAATAAGCTGTTACCAAACATTTAACACTCTGTACTAAATTAAATCTATTATAACAAAAACAGTTGGGAAATCATGGTCCATTCTTACTAGACAGATTCTGAGGAATCATCCAAACACCTTTTCTTTGCATTCAGAGATCGAGTAGCTTTCATCTTGGCTGCCAGTTTGATCGTTCCAGTACATTTCACTCGGTTAGGTCCCTTCCCAAGCTAAAAGAGCCACTGGACCAGGTGGTGATGCAGCATCCTCCTTGTGGTTGTATTCGGCTTTCTTTAGCATCCTTTCTATGATCCCCCCGTGTGGGGTTTGCTTGCCTTAATGTGACAACTGGGGTGAAAAATTTGATGTGGATACATGATCTGGAAGACTCTGCCTCTAATCTCTGCTACAGGAGTGTGGCTTTTACATTTCTGGTTTAAGCTGAAACATTTTCACAACTTCCAGATGGAGAATCATGAAATCTGCAGGAGGTAATCACAGTGTTGAAGATGGTACATTTACTGGAATATGTCAGCATGTTTTTGGAGTTCGTTTGGACATTCGTGCTTCATGGGTGACATTGTAATGTGTTGGCATCGATGCTCCTCTGTCTTGTCCTTTTCTTGGGTTAATATTAAATAAAAGATAAAACTAAATATTTTAGCTAATTAATGAAATGGAAACCTAACAGTTTAAATGATTATAACCAAACAGATGTGTTGTTGTTAATGTGAACATCATTTTATGACTGAAAAGGTTTAGTCAGGATCAGGGTGCATGTTCAAGATGCAGGCCAAACTAAACTAAAACACTGTGAAGTGCACATGAACAGGACTAAAGACACATTTGTTTTTATTTTACTTGTAGATAATTTTAAATGTAGTTTGAAGACAGTTTATAAAACAGGAGTTTATAAATTTATAAATCTAACCAGAATTCCAGTACCATCATTGTATAATTATAGAGAAACAGCTCACTGAGCTTTAAAAATTTTAAACTATTCTCAAATCTGAGTCTAGTATATAAGATCCTAAACAGCCTGGTCCCTACATGTCTGCTGGGTTTCGCCCTGCCACATACTGTATAATACTTGTATGTATTTTTAGGAGTGTACCCTGCCAGGGAACTGCTGATGTAAATTAGTGTAAGGCCAACTCTAGCACAAAACATCAAATGGAAACATTTGTCTGAAATTATACATGGTCCCTACAAAAAAAATAAATAAAATAATAAAATAAAATATAATAATAATAATAATAATAATAATAAAGAATGAAAAAGTTGCTGTGTATTGAAATATAATGAAGTCTGTGTCCAGACTTTGTGTGCTGCTTGTACTAATACTGCATGTACATTTTAGCATTATGCCCCACAGATTTGCTTCTAAATGTGTACACGTGCAGCAGTTCAGGTCTTCTTGCAGTTGCACTCTCTGCTCATAGAGGGCGCTGTTTCACTAAACCAACACACCTGCAGGCCGTCTTCATCTCAGCTGATTTTTCTTTTAAAATTCAGTCATATATAAAACAAAATTAGATCATTGAAACACAACAGCTGTAGCTGAACGCCCACACATGCACTGGATTCTCACACACGTACAGAGTTATAAATCCTGATAAAACCTTATTATTAACATCACGTCCAGTTTTAACCGGGGACAAAGAGCCCAGTGGTAGCGTCGCTACGACGACAGCAAGCACCCACTTCATTTACACCCACACACAACAGAAAAGTGAGTGTGCGTACCTCCTCTGTTGGTGTGTTTGTCTATACTGCACATTGTATTACTGTATTTGTGTGTTTGTGTGTGTCCCATGGGGCTGGTTGCCATGGGGACAGTGGTTGGAGTTCTAAATGGATCTCAATAATTCATGAGCTCTCTATAAGATGCTCAACACACCAAACACACAGCAAATACATGCGAATAACCACACTACGTAGAAAACACACACACACTATATGTTCAGATTCAACACATTACATTACAATTACAGAACATGGCAGAAATCCTTCTGCAGACAAGAGAAACTGCCCTGTTCTCTCTCGCTCTCACACACACATAGTTTTATAAAGCTGTTTTCTTGCATTAATATAAACACTTTAACAGCTTTTATTCAGATTTGATAAACTGATGTTTCACCATCAATTTCAAAGGTAACAGTAGAAATAAATAGATAAAAGAAAACAGATAAAAAACCTAAAAGCAACACATGTAACATCTCATGCTAAGCTCTGTCACTAATATTTAACAGACTGATGGAGAGAGGAATAAAAGAATTATCTATTTGTTTTCATGCTGGGTGCGATCTAGTGACTCCCAGAGGGCATTAAGGCAAACCTCTCTTTAAGGACCTGCGGCCTCATTTATCAAACTGTAAAAAATACAGAAAAATGTAAAAATGTTTAATTGGTGGGCACGGTGTGCATTACTTGTGTCAGAGAGGCAGAATAGTGGCAGCAGGTGGCAGATGCTGTCATAACAGTGTCAGAAGGGAAGACACGCCAGAGGGATTGAAACGTGTGGCTGGATATCTCAGTCAGTAGGACATACGTCTGCCATGCGGGAGATCGAAGTTCAAAGATTGCTTTGGACAGTCGTCCAAAAAATGACCATTGACACCTTGCACAAGGAGGGCAAGACACAAAAGGTCATTGCTAAAGAGGCTTGCTGTTCACAGAGCTCTGTGTCGAAGCACATTAATAGAGAGGCAAGAGGAAGAAAAAGATGTGGTAGAAAAAAGTGTACAAGCAATAGGGATAACCGCACCCTGGAGAGGATTGTGAAAGGAAACCCATTCAAAAATGTGGGAGAGATTCACAAAGAGTGGACTGCAGCTGGAGTCAGAGCTTCAGGAACCACCACGCACAGACGTATGGAAGACATGGGTTTCAGCTGTCGCATTCCTTGTGTCAAGCCACTCCTGAACAACAGACAGCATAGAAGCGTCTCGCCTGGGCTAAAGAGAAAAAGGACTGGACTGCTGCTGAATGGTCCAAAGTTAGGAAGTTTTAGAGCACTTCATGCTTCCTGCCGCTGACCAACTTTATGGAGATGCAGATTTCATTTTCCAACCGGACTTGGCACCTGCACATAGTGCCAAAGCTACCAGTACCTGGCCCCAACTGAGTAATAAGTGCTGTACATGCTCATACTTTTCATGTTCATACTTTTCAGTAGGCCAACCTTTCTAAATCCTTTTATTTCATTGGTCTTGAGTAAAATTCTAACTTTCTGGGATATTTAATTTGGGGTTTTTATTAGTTGTCAGTTATATTCATCAAAATGAAAAGAAATAAACATTTGAAATATGTCAGTCTGTGAGGAATGAATGTCTACATTATACAAGATTCACTTTTTGAATGGAATTGCTGAAATAAATAAACTTTTTCATGATATTCTAATTTTATGACGAGCACCTGTATACACTCTGAGGAAGTCCTGCAGGTGCAGAAGGACACAATCACTGCTATTAAGGAGGTGGATAAGGAGTTATGGGAAATAAAGACCGTCTGGACAGAAATTAGGAAAACAACTCTGGGTCAGACTTGCCATAGAAGTAGAAACATTTTCCGATCAAGTTTGGTTTTCATAAATCCCAAAAGTTGACTATTTTTGGCGTACGCTGGTTTTTGTTCCTACGCCAGCTTAATAAATGAGGCCCCAGATCTGAGTGACCAGATCTTTGCTTTGGAGGACCTGCCTGCTCCACAAGGATCCTGGCACAAGTATTAACAATGCTGTACAAGCTGTTTTTGTCCTTCACTGATAACACATAAAACCAACATGTACGAGTAAAAGTTAAAAGACTCAATAAAATAATGATAAAAGACACAAAAAATGGATTCAGATACATTTAAAGAATTTTGTTTCCGCAGCAGGTAGAAAACGCTGTTGGCCGTTTTTGAAATAGCACCAGTGTGTTTATCAAATTTGAATCTGGAATCCCGTATTGTGCCCAAGTATCTGTCGGTGTCACATCGTCAATTATCATTTCTTTAGTTTTTGTCACATTTCAATCCAGATAATTGTTTTCACATCATGTGGCAAAATCAGAGCTTCACTATGCCCTGATACCGACAACAGAACACTATCATGTGAGAATTTGACCAGGTAACTGCCCTCCTGCCCTCCTGGCTCTGCAGGTGTTCGTATACACAATGTACGGCAGAGGCGAGAGAAGGCAGCCCTGGGGCGAACCTGTGCTGGAAGTGACACAGTCACTGTGGCCATTCAGTAAAACCTGCTGAACTCTGTCAATTAAAAAAAAATTACAAGCAACAATAAAATCTGCTCAGAGAGGTTAAAATAAGATGGTAAACGTTCGGTTAAAATATGTGGTTGCATCTTATTAAAAGCAGAAGAGAAATGGGTAAATAGAATTCTGACATGGGACCGAGATTTTTCTAGATGTTCCTAAATTTTGTCCGAAATAAAAATCTTGGTATCATCCACTCCCTTTCCTGCCTGGTATGCAAACTTCAGTGGATCAATCCTGCTGTCAATAAGGCTAAGGATCATTTCTTTAAGGAGGTTTTCATAACAAGGGAGGTAATGGGCTATGGGCCTGAGTTCATTCAGTTCTTTTGCTCATTTAGATTTAGGCAAAGGAATAATGTTGGAGTTTTCCACAATTTTGGAATATATCCACTTTTCAGGCACAGCTGAAGCAGTTTTGTGAACATCCCTCTGAGCTGTTCAGTCAGTGGCGCAGTGTTCTCCCACAGATTAAATCAGGGCCAGCAGCTTTACGGACGTTCAGCTGTTTGGTGACACTTTTCTGAGTTATCACACCAAGTTGCCATTAGAGGTCCTGCTGACAGGCAGAGGTGCATCTCTGCTGGAAACTGATGATAAATGTCCAAATCTGTTAGCAATACATCTCCACAAAAGCTTTGCAGTTACAACATGATAAAAATCTGTCCTGTTACCGTGGGAACCATGCGGTCAGTTGATGGAACAGGATGAGCTCTGTTTTATTCCAACGCTGATCAACATAACTTATCACAGAACACTTGATCAATGAAACATTGTGAGATATATTTCATTATACACAGCTGAATTACTCAATATGTATATGTATAAAATATTGATCAGAAATGGATATTTAATATAATAATAATAATAATAATAATAATAATAATAATAATAATAATAATTATTATTATTATTATTATTTAGTAGTAGTAGTAGTAGTAGTAGTAATATTAGTGTATTATTGTTGGTTATCTCGACTGATTTTAACTATTTTATCTTAACTGGGGATTTTAACATTAACATAGATAACATGACAGATGGTAATAACAAGGAATTTTCTTCCATATTGGACATGTTTGGTTTATGGTAACATGGAAAAGAACCGACCCACATTCGAGGTCACATTCTGGACCTGGTTACTTAAAAAGGTGTTGATATTTCTTCTGTTGACTGACTTGGCCTTGTCTGACCATTTTTGTATTTTGTTTGATTTACTGATCACTCAGAATGTCCAACCAACCTGCTTCTCCGTTAGAAAGAGGTACATTAATGAAAGAACAAGTGCTAAGTTTGTTGAGGCCATAGCTACGTTACCAACAACCAGTGCAGAGTCAGTTGATGGACTCCTGGATCATCTATATCTGAAAATCTTGAATGTAATGGATGCTGTTGCACCGATAAGAATCAAGAGCACTTTGAGCAAACAGAAAACACCATGGAGAAACACCACTGTGGTTACCAGCCTAAAAAGAGAATGCAGAAAAACTGAGCGGAACTATAACAAGTTTTAACCAGGACTAAGAGATCTGAACACATCACACCAGTTTTGAAATCTTTACACTGGCTTCCAGTCAGTCACAGAATAGATTTTAAAACCCTTCTGATTGTTTACAAATCCCGAATGGTTTAGGCCCAGAATACATCTATGAAATGTTCAGAGAATATAAACCTAGCAGAGCAAGACTCTGGTCAACTAGTCCAGACCAGAGTTTAGACTAAACATGGAGATTTAGCTGTTATGCTGCAAACAAGTGGAACAAACTGCCAGTGGAGATTAAACTTTCACCATATGTAGACATTTTTAAATCCAAGTTAAAAACATTTCTTTACTCATGCGCCTCTGCATAAAATCTGCATGTTAACTTTTTAATTGATCTTGCTTTTAATTATTTTAACATAATTTATGATATTATTGTGATTCTTGCTATTTGTTGCTGTCTTTTACTATTTATTAATATCTGTAATGCTTTTTGTTTTATATAAAGCACTTTGAATTGTCCAGCACATGAAATGTGCTATACAAAAAACTGCCTTGCCTAGTAGTAATAGCAGTATTGTTATTAACAATAACAACAACAACAATAAACAGTAATCATGACACTAATCATGACATACTGGCAACCATAGTGATAACATGTACATTCAAAGTTCTTATGCTTTTCTAATGGGTGTCATGTTCTGGTTGAGCCCATCGTAGGCCATGGAGAGAGGGACACAGTGGGGTATGTTCATGCCCCCCCAGGGCACCCTGATTCAGACAGGCCCCCACCAGCATGCCAACCCTCTTCTAATCTGTTACCTTCGTTGAGGCGGAGGTCTTGTAGTCAGCTGCGTCTGTCTGTCTGTCCGTTAACAAGGTAAATCACAAAGTTATGGACAGATTTTAACGTTCAGAAACAGAACTAGAAGCACTCAGAGAGCGTAGACCTCCACCAAGCCCACCCAGAGATGGATTTGATCTTGTTCATGGACTGATGCAACCCCTGGGACTCTGATCCGGCCATCAGCTGATCCATAGAAAAACCTGGATGGACCTGATCAAGCCAGACCCGGCCCGAAGCAGTTAGCCAATGAGCAGGCTTGATACTGCCAGAGCTCCAATCACAGCAACTGATCAGGTCATTCTTCTTTATTTCTTTTAAACCTTCTCCATCCTTCTTTTTGTCTGATCTGCTGTCCCTTTCTTACTCATCTGCTTTAGTTTTTCTTTTTTTCTTTTTATCTTCCACACCTCACTAATTTTCTTCCCATTTATCTTTTCTTCTGTTTTCCTTCCTTTCCTCTCCTCCACTCTTCCACATCATCGCAACGTGATGGAAACCTGTTATTCTCCTCAATCAACTCCATCTCCTCCTCTTTGATGCTGATCCTCCTTGAGTTGTGATAAAATGTTTATTTCTCCTCCATCTCCTCGTCTTTAAGGGCTAATAAAACCTTCCCGTCTTTAATCCCCTCCATAATTACTGCTTCACTTTCTTCTTTAAATAAACATTCCTTCTTTGCCTCTTCAACTTTTTCCTTACCCCTGCTGTGATAAAATGAATATTATTCCTTTGTCTCCTCCTCCTCTTCACTCAACAGGGATGAAGGATGTTTTTACTTCTGAAACCAGAGTTTATCTCAGACATTCAGCTCGGTTCAATTACTCTTTCATGGCTGTCTGTCGTTCAGATGGGGGAAAAACAGGCGGCGTTAATATGGACACACACTGAGATAGGACTCCAATTTATTCACAGGTGGTCCATCAACTTAGAAAAGAGGCTGTGTTCAAGTCCTATCAATAACCATTACTTTGACCATTTTCATGACCGGCCTCATGTAATAGTATATTGATTAATTCCTTCTTTTTCTTCAGCAACCTCTCATGCGTCTTACAGCTTTGAAAAATGGTTTTGGGGTGAAACTGAATTTGTCAGTTTCATATAAAGATAAATGACAGAAGTAAACATGGAAGCCAAATTTAACAAGAAACGGGGTGCTGCCTTTTTCAGTTTCCTAAAAGTTAACAAATACTTAAATTTGAAATTTGCAACTTTATTTTGACCTTTAATAGACAAAAATTTAAAGTTATAAAATATGAAATAAATATACTAAAAAAGACATTTGGTTCCACCACCCAACTTACGAAGTACACTCATTGAGAATTGGTGATGCCGATTGTGCTTTTAGACACCATTTAGAGTCATGCTCTTCAGGCAGGAAGTCAGTCGATTGAAAAGCAAAGTGGATCTGGTTGATTTTAAAAATAAAACGATATGTACATGATCACATTTTTCTCTGAAGCATCACGTCATAACCGGGGGCATGGTTACCAAGCGTCAGGTGAGAGAGGGTCTCGAATAATTCTTGACACCATGGACGACGAGACGTTTATCTTGGAGGTGAAATGTCAACATTTTCTACGACTTGTCCCTTTTATAGAGACTAAAAATCAGAGACCTGGTCGGACTGGCTAAATAACCTTTTGCTGGTTTATTGTTCTCTTTAAATGACTATGAGTCACCAACCATTGCACAATGTTGCAATCCTTGCGTTATCAAGTGAACTGGAGAATCAAGCCATGGCAGAGATGCTCTGAAAGGCTCCTGGTGGGACAGGGTGCCAAGCGGAAAGCTCAGCGTAGCTGCAACGCTTCCCACTTGCAATGCTTTCACCTTTGATGCAACAGAGGGGTAAAGGTTTCAGCATACCTGCAGTTTCACTTCCACTGAAGGCAGACGTGTTGCAAAAGCTTTGTGAAAGCGAAGCGTTGCAGCTATGTCAAGCTGGGCTAATCTGAGGGCCTCATAAAGTTTTGAGGTCAGTAGCTGCCAACTTTGCAGAATATGGCCTACCACTTTGTGGCTGAGTTACTGTTGTTCCCAATCGCTTGCGTGTTATAATACTTCTTACAGTTTTGACTGGAATATTTAGTAGAAAGGAAATTTTAGGACTTATTGCACAGGTGGCATCCCATCATGGTACCACATAGGTGCTTGATTTTTTTACACCCGTGGCCATGCAAGTGACTGGAACACCTGGATTCTATGATTTGGATGTCTGAGGAAATACTTTTGGCAATATGGTGGATCTCAGGGACCCATTAGCTGGGCACTTCTATCAGTCGTTAATCAGGATAATCAAGGGGAAGCTCCCAAATTCATCTTAAAATCACCTGGAGACATTGTTTTCATGCCTGGATCGGACACCACGGAGTCCCCATTGAGATCCTTTGGATTTGCTGGAGAAGACTTTCTACAACTCCTGGTCGTGGAGATCAATTAATGCAACCCTGGATGGAAATGAAGGTTGTGACACTACAGAAGCTAATCAAAACAACAACACAGCAAATGCTTCTATAACGAAACTGAAGACAGTCAAACAAAATATTAATCTGTAACTTCCTGTTTTTTTTTAAGTTTGTTTGAATTTGTGACAAGTTTTCATCCTTGAATTTAACATGAAGTGGGCTTTGGTGTTAGAATTGTTTTTGTTTTATCTGCAAAGACAAATGACTTAATCCTTAATTAAAAGTTCACATCAAATCATCAAACAAATCTACAAACTTTAAGTAGATTTAAACTCTCCCGTGAGTGTCGCTGTATGTGGAACCATGTTTTTTTTCTTTTTCAGACACAGCACACCAGACTCTGAGGACATGTGTTGTTGCTAGCTTAATGTCATTACCGTGTGCAGCCTGGGAATTATGGACCAGGTAATTAAGTCATTAGTGTCCCAGTTTACACTCAATCACCTACCTAATCATTCCTGGATCTAATTGTCTGTACTGTGATGGACTTCCATCTAAACAATAGCAGATCTGAGACCAGCATGGGGGGAAATATCCAGACTTTTTGCTTTTTGATGAATCTGTCCTGAATCATAAGACTGTCCTGAGATGAAAATGGACGTCTGGTTTCTATGTGACGGAGGTCGAAGCGAGGAGTCAGGAAATAAATGAATGACAATGCAGTGTCCTCACAACTATATTGAATCAGCTTGAGTGTTGGAGTGGATGAGCTGTAGGCTGTTGTGCTCGGTTAAATGGGGAGGCTCTGTAGCGTAAATGAAGCGGCCCCTGGCTGCTCCGGGATCAGATGGTGTGTTGAATTTGTCCTTATGCTGCCGCCTTAAGGGCACCTGGAGCCGGGTGGAGCTATGCGTGGAGGAGGAGGAGGAGCTTGGCATCTGTGGCCTCTCATGCTCCCCCACTTCTTTTTGACTCAGTTCCAGTCTCTTCTACATGCTTTTCAGTCCCTTTCTATTGTCTTGATGTAATATTTTAGAACATTTTTATGATTTTTGTCCCAGCTGATGTTGGTGCATCATGTCTGTCACGTTGTGATGAAAGTCTTGCAGTTTAGTTTTAAAAGTCATTCTTAAATTAGGAAACTAAGACAGTTTTCTCTCTTTTAAGTTTTAGATGATCCGGGTCAGTTCACCAGAAGTGTGTTATTGCATTCTGATTTATCAGCGACCTGGTCCAGCTAGCTTTTTCTGAATGGTTTTCCAGAGGGTTTAATGGTTGTTTTTAACTTATATTTTGACAACTGTGTGCAGAGTTTCTAACCATAAGTAAATCTACATTTCTGGCCCACTCATATAAACATGCATTAGATCAGTTTTTTTTACTTTAGGTCTACTTATTGACCACCTTTCTTAGGCTCTGTAGCACCCCTAATATATGGAATGCACTGTCCTCGTTTATTCATTGTACTGAAAACCTTATTTAATTTAGAGTCAGAATATTTTATCAATCTGCAGTTTCAACAGGTTCAAGGTGCAAGGTACAATTAAAAATATAAGAACATAAAAATAACAAAAAAGGAAATGCTACAATATACTGTATGGCAGTTGTTGGTTGATGTACATGTACTGTATATTTGGGCAAGCTTTTACACCCCCACTTCCAAAACATAGTGGGGACTTTGTAAAATATAAATAAAAGCAGAATCCATTTATTTGCAACCCTTATTCTTTTCCTAATAGAACTTAGACAACATATCGGCTGTTGAAACTGAGACATTTTACCATTTTATGGAAAATATGAGCTCATTGTGAATCTGATGGCAGCAACACATCTGTAAAAAGTTGGAATAGAAGTAACAAGGCTGGATCTTCATGATATACAACTGCACTGCTCATTCCAACCTTATGAGCTCCTAGAAGGGGGAGTGCACAGCACTTGGACTTTGAAATTCTGAAAAGGGCAATCTACCGGTCACATTGTTTTTCCAGGTCATCAACCCCCAAGGTGCTTCCAATATGTTGTCAACTGTTAAGGCACGAGTGTTTGTCACTGTGCAACGGGTAGGAAAAATTATACAGATGCTGGTAGCTGTCGACAAAGTCCAAGAAACGATCTTCATAACTATCCACCATTGTGTTTACCTCTGACTCATGTTCCAGCTCTTGTTCGCTCCATCAGATCCTACTGGCTAAATTATCCTCCTTCAATCTTTCAAACAATGTATTAAAGTGGATAAACTCATATCTTTCTCAACAATCACAAATTGTTCGCATTCATACTAATCAGTCTGAGCCCCGCCCTCTGTCAACAAGCCTGCAGGAGGGCAGCATATTAGCCCCAGTCCTATTCTACATGTATGTTAACGACCTGCCACTGATTACTATTCAAATGTATGCTGATGACACAGTTTTGTATGTACATGGAGCCTCAAAAACCGAGATAGCAGCCAAACTCACACATGCAATGGTAAAAGTTACAACATGGCTGAATCAATGCTGTCTACAACTTATTTTTTTCCAAATCGGTAGGAATGTATTTCACAAAATCACATAAGGTAACTGAAGATGCAGACATTGTAGTATCAGGAGAAAAAATACAAATTTTCCAAGAATACAAATACCTTGGCGTTCATCTGTACTCCAATCTCAGTTGTAGATCACATGTAAAGCAAATATCTAAAAAAGTCCAATTTAACTTAGCTAATTTCTGATTTATTTGAAATTCAGTGTCTATTCAAGCTGCCAAAAACTTCATGCATTCAACGATCTTCTCTCATTTCTTCTATTGTTTAACCAGCTGGTCCCAGACTAACTCCACCACTTTAAAACCACTACAGTCTCTATACAAACAGACACTCAAAGCACCAGACAAGAAACCAAAGCATTTTCACCACTGCGCCATTTTATCAAAATATAGTTTTCTAAGTTGGGAAAATCTTATTAGGTTCACAAATTTCTGTCTTATATAAGAAAATCTTACACAGAATGGCCCGACCACCTCTTTTTTGTTTTGTCAGTCTCAAAACATCCACTCACAGAATCACTAGAGGTGTGTCCAGAGGTGACTGTATATCACAGCCCTTAGTTAACTGCATGATAAGCAATTAGCAGTCGCTAAACAATCATCATCTTCACCTAAATTCAGACAAAACTGAAACTTTAATTATTTTACCAGACAATGCCATCCCTGACATTAAACAGAAACTGGGGCATTTAACCCATAAGAACCCAATGTTACATATTTGTCACATACAGTTTCTGAGACATTTTGCATCAATTTATGGTATAAACTTTGCTCAAAATCCTGTTGAACACAATCCGATACTCGTCTTCTGTCCCCTAATAGATTCTCAGAAGCAGAAAACCATATTATAATATTTTTAATACACATGGCTGACTTTTATTCCAACAAGCCTTTAATTAAACTTGGGCTTCTATGACTTATTTTACGTTTTATACTTCTATTTTATGTATTTTGTAAACTATTTTCTCTGTAAAATGCTTTGTGACAACTGGCTGTGCTATACAAATAAACTTTACCTACATAGATTCACCTCCACCTCAGGATCAGAGATAAATATTACTTCTTAAACTCACATAGAAAAGCAAAAAGGATCAATGACCCATGATCTCTTCTTTTAGTCAGTGTTAGCACTTCGTATTAGCCATTTCAGCTAATGAAAGAATAAAATAATCTTTTCTAAACTTTCATGGAAATTAAATTATATCACATTGATAAGCAGTCTTGGTTTGGGAAAACCAGGATTGTGTTATTTACCACCACGGCATTAAACAGATCTGAGTCAAAAGCTGCAAAGTTTTTTCTTTTCTGGTGTCATTGGGTAAAATACCCAATCACAAGGATGCAGCTAGTGCTGGATCAGCAGGGGGTAGTTATAATTGCCTCTGATTTAAAATAATTCAGCTGCAGGAAAGTTTTGCACACCCAGTTTATGATCTTAGTGAAGACATTATCTGAACAGTCCTGCTGTGATGCAACGGGCAACTGCCCGGACAAGTTGCATCAGGACCTGATGCAAACATCTTTGAAATTCATCATTTAAAAATTCTAAATGGCAAACTTCTCCCACTTGCAACAAGCTTCAATGATGTCATCTCAGTTCCTGAAAATTCGTATTAATATGCATTTATTAACATAACTGCACAGATAAGAAGCTCTTATTTTAATTCCCATTTACCAGTCTGCCAGGTAAAGGTAAATACTTCATTCATAGGGTCTGATTTCATCAGTGGATGAAGTAACTTCTGGTTAACTTTTGCTGCAGCACACTGAGGTTGTAGTTTGCAGTTTTATGTGAAAATGAGAATTTCTTCTCTTAATGTGACACATTTAAACATACTTCTGACAGGTTTGTGTGAATTACATGCAAATTAAAAGCGACAGCTGAGATAAATGTTTAATCTGTGACTGACAGATTAATCATCAGCAGATAATGGAACACGTGAATCACTGCAGGATTACCTTAATGACACCACGTTGTGTTGGTGCCGAAGCCGTGCTGTGTCCATCAATCTGATAGATTGGAAACAAATGAGCATATTAAATTTCAGCTTTTAAAATGGAATTGAAACATAAAGTCTTTGCCAGGAACTGTACAGCATGTCCCCTGCTTTGGTACAGATTGGAAAAATATCTTTTTTACAATTTCAGAAGAACCACTCAAATTGAATTTGGAACTTTGTTGTAAACACAGCATCCATTTCAAAGACTTAAAGAAAAGTTTTGATTCTCTGAAGTAAAAAAAAAAAAAAAAAAAAAAAAAAAAACTTCTTTTCATTTGTCACCTTAAGTCTTAAACTTAAAGCTAACTCAACATGAATTGTAGAAAAAACACATTTTTTGGGAGTTAAAGCACTAGCTTTGCAACATTAAAGATATAAATGTCTATAATAGCCCCTTTTTCACCACATGAACTTCTTTTATTTACCTGGGATTAAAAAACAACACCAACATTACCTGGGTATAAAAAACAAACAAACAAAAAAAAAAAACAACTTTCCTTCATCACCAAACTTAACCTGGAGAAAAAAGCGCCTAAAGAAGGGTAGTAACGATAATTCTTGAGGGGTGGAGGCTGAAAAACTGATTGGTGGAACATACACTTGCAGCTTCCCGCACGGCATGTTTAGGCCAGTGTTGCTGCAGACATGTTTGTTTTACCTCTGCTAAATTAACCCTGTGTTTTAATTGTTTGAAATATGCTATGACAAGTGGATGAACAATGAGGACATTTGCAGAGGACGACACAACTTCCTGCACAACTTCGAACCTGCAACCCGAAACAACTCAGAAGTTTTAAAGGTTTTTCTTTTTTCTTTTTTCTTTATTTTGCACAACTTAGATTGGAGAGGTGAATGATGGCAGTTAAATGCTTGAAAAATGGAGGGCATGATAGCTGGAGGGCAGGCAAGGCCGAGTGAGCAGTCCTTGGAGAAGAGGAGGGAAGAGTGTGGAGTGATGTGATGGCTGAGCAGGAGGGAGGCAGGGTTGTGAGGTGGATGGCAGATGGTTCTGCAGTGAGTGTAGCTGAAGGTGACAATTGTTGATTGGTGCTTGAGAAAGCGAACAGGCTGGCAAATATCTGAAATACTGGGAGAGAGAACGTGAGCACAATAAAAAAAATTATTTTTATAGGAAGTATGAAGAAAGCTGGTGGAGGGATTGAGTTTGCTAATAAAGTTTGAAATATTGCTGGACATTGTGAGGAATTTATCCACTACAACGTGTTTGGTATTTTTTATTCAGAATTCATGGTATTTTTCTTTTGTTTAAACTAAAAGAAAAATGTCCCTTTCTTTTCTTTTTCTCCGTTTTCTCTACTTTTACTTTGACCAAGATTATCAGCTTAACAAACTCCATCAGTACGCTAATTAGATGTTTTTAATGCATTAATGGTAAAAAACAAACAAACAAAGGTTTGTACAAAATTAATAAAATTATTTTTTATCTATATCTGTAATCATCCTGAGGAAATGTAAAGCATTCACCAACATATTTGCTTAAATTTATGTATTAATTAAAGTATTTCTAAGCAAAGAACAACTGAATAATGTTCTGAATAAATAGGCAAACGTTAATGTTGTATTTCCATCATGCAGCTTGACTGAAATCTCAAGAACATGAACCTCAGAAAGTAAACACGTATAATTATTTTCATTCAAGCATCATGACGAGGTTAAAGGGCTTAAAGAATGATGGACACACTTCTTCACACTGTCCTTGTTACCATGGTTTCAGATGATCAGGAAATAATAATAATACATTTTATTTATAACACACTTTATATTAAAAACCAGTCTCAAAGCGCTACAGCAATAAAAACAACTAACACAATAAAAAAACAAGGAAAAAACAACCAGGTTTAAGATTAAATTTAGAACTGAGATTAAAAATAAGCACTGGTGAGGAGCTTCCGCCTAGAAGAAATATTTTACTTTCTTTTTGCATGTTTCCAAGCTTTGTGGTCCCCTCAGGTAACAGGGAGGGAAATCCAGATGTGCGGTGCAGCAGGACAGAACGCTCCATCACCCACCGTCCACATCTTTGTCCTGGGTGTTTGGAGAAGGTAAGAGTTATTGGAGCGGAGGTTTTGTACGGAGGCCTGTGTGCTCATTACCATGAATACACTAAAGTGTTAGAAGTATGATTTTTGTATTTGATTCTGTGGGCGACGTGAAGTCGGTGTAGCTGGTGAATGATAGGAGAAAAGGATATGTTTTGTCCCCCTCATTAGGATCGTAGCAACACTGTTTTGAATGTACGGTAGCTTTTGTAGCTCTTGCCGAGCAGAGTTCAGGCCCAGCAGGGGTCCGATCATCAGCTGGGGCTGTAAAGAAAGATTATATATATATATATATATATATATATATATATATATATATATATATATATATATATATATATATATATATTTACGAAAAACATTTTTACAGCTTGTTCTCACTTGATGGTGTTGCACACTAAAGTTCTCCAAGATGGAGGCCTTTAGCATCAGTTCTTTGTGAAATTCAAAAATTGCTTCTAAAGCTGCAGTTATGTTAAATACATGGAGTCATAGCTGAATTGTGCCATCACAGTACCAAACCTATTTATACTGGTTCTAAAGCTTTGATATACCTGTTAAACTCTTCATCGTCAAAGTTGGCTACAAGTCTGATAATGATGATGATTTGCAACAGGATTAACACTAGAAGCAGTTGTTCAGGAAGAACATCCTCCATACTCAAACACAACTACAGTTTCGACTACTATACATTGCTTAAGTGTTAG
Source organism: Melanotaenia boesemani (assembly GCF_017639745.1). Taxonomy (NCBI): domain Eukaryota; kingdom Metazoa; phylum Chordata; class Actinopteri; order Atheriniformes; family Melanotaeniidae; genus Melanotaenia; species Melanotaenia boesemani. Next base: position 7,040,306 of record NC_055704.1, read on the forward strand.
ATGATGATTCTTTGTGTATGTTGCACATCTCTTTTGTTTTTGATTGGTCATGCAAATGCCTAAAGACTTTATATACATATATACAGGGTGTGCAGAATTATTAGGTCCTGCAGCCCTGTAGGTGGTGTCCAAGGCCTAAGCATGGGCTGCAGTGGATGCATGGGAACATGTGCAACATTTGAAGTGGATCTACCTATTCATGCATGTCAGGGATCACCAACTCCAGTCCTTGACACATCTAATACCTGCAGGACACTGGCCCCTGAGGACCGGAGTTGGTGATCCCTGATGTATATAAACGCAGCATAAATAAAGCTGGTTGCTTAACTTGAAAAAGCCTTTCAGATGAGAGGTGAAACATCTTCAACAGCCAAGAAAAGAAGTTCAGTTTTCTTATTTAAGCTCTCAGGATTACCATCAGCTGGATGACTGAGAATCTACACAAACATAAGCAACTGACTCATTTGGGTCATTGATCTGTGCATATCAACTGGAGCTACATCCGGAAGAATCTGGCTGTATAAAGATCCTGCTAACAGCTCATTTTTGGATGGTCTAAATGTAAACATTTGCTGCTGATAATGAGGTCTGTATTGTTGGCTCTGCATGATTTAACAGAAGCAAAATTAGTTATCAATAAGCTGCAAGACTTTTTGCACAGACCTGCTACCGTACATTTATCATCATTAATTTGTTTCTATTTCATTTTAAATGTTTTTCAGTTGTTGGTTTAGACTAAAGTAACTGATGTGAAGGAGAAGACTACAGGGTGTGCAGAATTATTAGGCAAGTTGTATTTTTGAGGATTAATTTTATTATAGAACAACTACTATGTTCGCAATGAACACAAAAGACTCATAAATGTCAAAGCTGAATATTTTTGGAAGTTGGAGGGGGGCTTTTTTAGTTTTAGTATCTTAGGAGGATATTTCTGTGTGTGCAGGTGACTATTACTGTGCATAATTAGTAGGAAACTTAACAAAAACCAAATATATACCAATTTCACTTATTTATTTTCACCAGGGAAACCAATATAACAACTCAAAATTTACAAATATACATTTCTGGCATTCAAAAACAAAAAAACAAATCAGTGACCAATATAACCACCTTTCTTTGCGAGGACACTCAAAAGCCTGCCATCTATAGATTCTGTCAGTGTCTTGATCTGTTCACAATCAACATTGCGTGCAGCAGCAACCACAGCCTCCCAGACACTGTTCAGAGAGGTGTACTGTTTTCCCTCCCTGTAGATCTCACATTTGATGAGGGACCACAGGTTCTCTATGGGGTTAAGATCAGGTGAACAAGGAGGCCATGTCATTATTTTTTCTTCTTTTAGACCTTTCCTGGCCAGCCACGCAGTGGAGTACTTGGATGCGTGTGATGGAGCATTGTCCTGCATGAAAATCATGTTTTTCTTGAACGATGCTGACTTCTTCCTGTACCACTGCTTGAAGAAGGTGTCTTCCAGAAACTGGCAGTAGGACTGGGAGTTGAGCTTGACTCCATCCTCAACCTGAAAAGGTCCCACAAGCACATCTTTGATGATACCAGCCCATACCAGTATCCCACCTCCACCTTGCTGGCGTCTGAGTCGGCGTGGAGCTCTCTGCCCTGTACTGATCCAGCCATGGGCCCATCCATCTGGCCCATCAAGACTCACTCTCATTTCATCAATCCATAAACCCTTAGAAAAATCAGTCTTATGATATTTCTTGGCCCAGTCTTGACGTTTTATCTTGTGTGTCTTGTTCAGTGGTGGTCGTTTTTCAGCCTTCCTTACCTTGGCCATGTCCCTGAGTATTGCACACCTTGTGCTTCTTGGCACTCCAGTGATGTTGCAGCTCTGAAATATGGCAAAACTGGTGGCCAATGGCATCTTGGCAGCTTCACGCTTGATTTTCCTCAGTTCATGGGCAGTTATTTTGCGCCTTGTTTTTTCAACAAACTTTTTGCGACCCTGTTGACTATTTTGAATGAAACGCTTGATTGTTCGATGATCACGCCTCAAAAGCTTGGCAATTTTAAGAGTGCTGCATCCCTCTGCACGACATCTCACTATTTTTGACTTTTCAGAGTCTGTCAAATCTCTCTTCTGACCCATTTTGCCAAAGGAATGGAAGTTGCCTAATAATTATGCACACCTGATATAGGGTGTTGATGTCATTACAGCATGACATGACAGCAAAGGTAAGACATGCTTTCTGACTTTACAAACGTGAAGCATACATCGGGTCTTCTTCTACCTCTGGTTCGGTGAATCTTGGTCATAGCGAGATGAAACTTCCAGCTGTGGAATCTGTGAGATGTGAGCTTTCAGTAGAGGAGTCGTTTGTTCGTGTTCATGCCTTGGGGTGGACACGGGGAGACATCATTTGTGTTTACATATTTTTCGTACTTTGTGCAGCTGCTCTTTAAATAATTTGTTGTCTTAACTGTGTTTGTTGGTGATAGAAATGTTTTTACTGAGCTGGTAGCTGAGATTCTGGACTTTCTGTGGATACCACACATGTTTAGAGTTACCTTTACAGACCTGACGCTACACCCGGAACGAGACGTTAACCCCTTAACTCCCGGTTGCGGAGGCTGAAAATTAAAGTTTATAGAAATTACAGGCCAGAAACCTGGATAATGAAACACTGAAGGTGCATGGATGGAAGTTATTGTGCATATTGTGAATATTTCTCTCTCCTCACCATCTAGAAGCTGTGAGATTCAAATCCTGCTTTCTGTCTGTTCACCTGATGCTGATATTCATCACATATTGTTCCTTCTGTGTTTAGAAGGAAGCAGCTTCACAGCTTTAAATTTATCCTGCTGACTTTTTACCTTTTAGTTAGTAAATCCTGAACAATTCATCCTTCTTTCTCATAAATTTGTGATTTTATAAATATATATGAAGAAATATTTTATCTGTTGCTGTTTAAAGAGAAAACTGCTGCTAAACCTGTTTGTGTTTAGTGAAGGGGTCTGCAACCTTTCCAATTCAAAGAGCCATTTGTTCCTCAGCCAGCTAAATAAAACTACTTTAGAGACGCAAATGTTATGAGACTTTTCAAAAAGGCAAGTTAATATATATTTTAATGAAGAGCCACCATAGGATGTTTTTTATTTTTGAAGAACCACATTTTTATTTCCATTTTTAAGGTTTTAAAATAAAGAAAAACATAAAACCTTTATTAAAAAAAAGAGGATAGACAGATTTTCTGCTAAGGAATGTAGATATTTTTGGAAAATGATGTAAAAGAAAGGGAAAAAAAAGTCCATGGTTTCCAACGTAATGACAAGAAAGATAGATTTAAAAAAATATTTTAGCTACGTATTTAGAGGCATTGTGGAAGGTCCAGAGAGACACTTGCAGCTCCAGAGTTGCAGGTTGGAGACCCCTGATGTAGTGTTTGTAAACCAAAACTTACTGCATTTTCTTTTTATAGCTGTAGGCCTTTTTTTAAAGGAAAGAGACATTTTGCGCGTAACGATGCGATTAATCACGATTAATTGAATTTTAATCGTTGCCCAGCATATATATATATATATATATATATATATATATATATATATATATATATATATATATATATATATAATTCATTACACTTTGTACCAACCGTTCTGTTTTAAGTGTTACGATATAGGAAATGTACTCAGCAGCATTCTTTGTGCACGTGTGCTGGTTTTATGCCTGAGTCTGAAGGCACAGAAAGTCAAGGCCATGGACGAGATGAAAGGACCTGATTGCACCAGAAGGAGACCAGGCACTAACCTACCCATGCCTGCTGTTTTTCACGTCTTATCTTTAGTGGAAAATGCTGCAACCTGAGACTTGTGTAATTCTGAAGTGTCACAAGGACTTCATGAACCTCCCTTTATAATGTCTTGTGATGTGTTAAACAATTCAGTGTGTGTATCATACTTGCATGATGCGCATACTCCTTTGCAAAGTAAACTTGTTTACATTGAATAACTCTCTGTGATTCTTCCTTGTGTTGAAGGTTTAGGTGTGCAGTGCTGGGTGTTGGGAAGAATTTTCCTAACAGTCATCCTGCGGCCATCCTCAAATATAAGGCTTGAAAACTGTCAGAATCTTCATAAATACAGAGGATAAAGTGATTTTAAGTGGATTCTGTTCACCGCTGTAACAAAGCACCTCATTCATTAATTTTGTATACTGCTTTGTCTCATTCAGGGTCATGGGGGACTGGAATTGTGAAATGGTACCAATATGCCCAAAATCAGCTTCTCTCATCAAGATGATGCCAAATTCTGATTTTAACAATGACATGAACAATAATTTAGTTGTTTAAAAAGTTGATGCTGTAATTTCACAGATTAATCTCTTTGTATTAACATATTCATTTTGACAGCCCTAAAAAAAAGGTCCAGAATTTATTTGACAAATGTAGACTTTTGTTTTTTTCAGTATTACTGAAGTGTATGTAAAAAGTCACCAATGCCCGGGAACCCCTTTTGCATCTCTCAGCACTTGACACCATGGGATGAAAATATACTGGAAGGGCATCTTTAGTTTGTTGTGTGTTAAAGGGCAACTTATGCAAATGTCAGAACTTGAATCTCTCAATATTGTCAGGGGTTAATATGGAAAAATGGCTGAAAAGTCAGCAAACTGACTCACTAATGTCAACTCCTCATTAATATTTATGTCGACATTGCAAACATAAGCCAACACTTGACAGCACGAGCTGCTGATTGTACCAAACCGAGTAAAGCAGCAGAAATAAAACCTCAGCCAACTCCACCGGGTACAAGCGGGTTGTATTATTCTACATCTCAGCTGCTCAAGGGGGAAGGTGGTGTTCCTTCTATCAGTGGTGAGTTATTCAGCTGTGTGGCAGAGCTAGGCTGAAACTCTGAATAACATACTTTAGCTTGAAAACCATTTTTAAAATTTCAGTCATGGAATTTATTATATGTAGATCTGTTTCAAGACAGCTCAAGTGTCAGATGCAAACTTTACTGCGCTGCAAATGTCCAAATGCTCGCAGAGAGCAGAAAAGTACTTGTGCAGCTGAATATAAGTTACTGAAAAGTTCTAGGTGGAGGGAAACAACCACATTTTTCTTGATCGGCTTTTTAGATTTTACATTTAGATTTCTGAAGTTACCCAGCAATACGTGCAAGTCTGTGAGCTGTCCATGCCATTTTTACTAGGGCTCAGCCATCTGCAAAGGCCAGTGTCATTTGGTCTCTGGTAAAAACTTTACCTGTAAATCAGCTTTTAAGCTGTGACTACTTTAAAGCCATAAAAGAGTCATTTGTGCAAAGGATTTAAATGTGCCCTAAGGCTGCGATTTAATTTTTTCTTAGCAGGGCTCTAAGAATTGAACCCCTGCTGCTACACCACCAAACACACCCCCATGCACTTCTGCACTTTTTCCTGTTGTATTTACACTTGCATCACAAAGCAGTCTTTCATAACTAACAGATGTAATCAGAGAACGGTTGGGAACTGCTGCCTGATACACCTCCACTGGTCCTTTCAGGTAATTGTGCAAACCTCTGTTGTTAACAAAATATGGGTTATCAACTGGCGACCATCAATCACAGATGTTAGGCTCCTTTAAACCCAGTACATCTCTTGGTGGCAGAGCGATGGCAAGGGTTTCTCCCTGCCACCCCCACCTTAGGTCAGGGATATCCTGCTCCAGTCCTCAAAAGCCACAATCCTGCAGGTTTTTTATGTTTCCCTGCTCCGACACACCTGACTCAAATGAGTCCTTGTGCAGAACTTCATAGGCTGGACACCCCTGACTTGTCTGGTGTTTAGCAAAAATTCAGTTATTGGTCATCTACTCCCGATTGTGCACGTTAATGAGAAAAAAGGCACACCCACCTACAAGGTGGACGAGACTGTGGTGGACTTCAGTGTCAACATGTCACACAAGAAATGCTTCTTCGGCTGTGAGGGAAGCTCACAGCTGAGGGATTTGTGACCAGGCTTTAGGTGAAAGAAGGGTCTCTTCCTACAATCAAGGACTGCTTTTTCGGTCCTGATAAGTTGTCTGTTTTGTTTTGATAGTGTTTGATCAACAGTCAAACTAAAGGAAATAACCCACGTTTACTTTACCTGATCTCTACCAACAGGTAACACATATGTAATGATGACCAGAAAGTTAGTGATCAACACTGTAGATGGAAATGCTACAAATGTAACAACCAGGCTGAAAACACCCAGCTAATTAGCTATGTGAAACAATAGATCCACGTGGAGTGGTTAGAAATACAGCTAACTAGTGTAACAATGCATGAAAGTATTAGCAAATAGCACCATTAGCTTATTTCTTGGCAGCAGATGTTTTCCATCTCTGTTGGCACCATGGTACTTTTGCCACATGTACACCTATTAACAGGGACATGTACAAACATATAAGGAGAGTGAAATGCGGCTAATAACGTTATATCAGACTAAAGCTGGTAAGCAGCAACGGATACTTCTTGGTACATTCCTTGCTGTGGGTTGCTGAGTTGCTCATTCTGGTTTTCGGGTTCTGGTTTGGGCTCAAACTTGTATGGTTGCATATTTTGTGTTGACACTTGTAGGAGCCATGTTTTCTTTTTGGTTCTTCCTCCGACCAGTAGGGGTCATGTTTGATTTTGTGTGCACCTGTGCAGGAGGATGGGGGGTCATTTAAGGCCGTGCATCATTCCCAACAGGTGTTGTGATAGAAGGGAGGGAAACAGTTTTCTACTGCACTCGAATGTTATATGCTGAAAAGTTACCTTGATTCTATTGGAATTTATATGACAAATGAAACATGGATATACGACTACCTTTTGAACTACCGAGTCATTCATTATTAAGCAAAGAGTACACGTAGGAAAAGCCGAAAACATCACAACCGGTAGCAAGTTGTAGAAGTAACGCTACAACACTGTTTACTGAGTATTTATATTACTTTGGTTCTGCAGGTGTTTCTATGCCAAAAACAGTGCATGCTCATTCTGCTTATTCCATCAGATGCTGATCTGAGGGCCTACGGAGAGCATCGATGTACATAAATAAAGGGATTTGTGAAAAATGTGATTAATTCCTACCCTTGTGGACTCACATATTAAAAAAATTAGCCCAAAAGGAGCATAATAGAGCCCCTTTAATGTTTGCAAATAATATCAGAGTTTGTATTTGTAATACAAGGTTTGTCACCGTGCAAAACACAACTGCCTGGGAAATTAAAGTTTGAGAATTTGTTCACGAATGTGTAGAAAATAATTTGCATGGACGTGAAAAAACATTTTGCAAACAGAAATTCTTTTGCAAACATCTGTTCAACAATGCAAAGTGAAAAAGTGTATGCAAGACTGAAGTTGCAGATGTGGATTTCTGGCCCCATCTTTACACCTATATCTGATTGGATGGTGACAAAGTCAAGCTGTCCAATCATAGAGCAGACAGTTTTCACCGCTAAAGGCTTTCAAAGCGATGCAGGTAGATTTTAAGGATGGATGATGGTGTAAATGTGGGAAAACAATGTTATTCAATTCAAGTCTGGAGCAGCTGGTGCTACAGACTCTCTGCAAACTACTGTTGTCGCCTTCACCTGGCTATTATGGGCAGTTGCTTGCCTTACTCCTCACTTGGAGCTGGATAGAACCATGGTGGGCCTCTCAGCAGCAGCAGCTGCCAATTGAATCCAAGTGTCATTGAAATTGTGACAGCAGCCCATGGATATTAGTCAGAGGAGAGCAAGATAGGCAACTGCCCATAAAGGCCATGTAAAGGAGACAGTGGTGGTTTACAGATGGAGTCTATGAATGTTGGTTGTAACACCCACATACATATTCTTAAGCATAGAAAGTAACACTTTTTCACAACATCCCATTAACAATCAAAACTAAAACACCTTTCAAGCCCAATGGGGTCTTAATTCCATTGATACACACTTTGCTGTATTTAGCAGTAGAAAAGATGGATGTGCTGGTCCTTTTTTGATTGGTCCAAACCAGGGATCACCAAATACGGACCTCTCAGGCCAGTGTCCTGCAGATTTTAGGTGTTTCCTTGCTGCAATGCACCTAATTCAAATGAAAGGGTTCTCCAAATGCTATTTGTCAAGCTCTGCACTATCTTTTTAATGACCCATCAATTTGAGTCAGGTGCGTTGCAGTAGGGAAACATCTGAAGACCTTGGGGTCTGGAGTTGGTGATCCCTGGTCTAAGCTATAGAGACTGGAAACATGGCATTAGACTGCAGTGATACATAGATGCAGGACACAATGCTGTTAAGCCACTGTTGTGGTATAACATCAACATTCAGCATGAACATGACAAGACAATTAATCAAAATTTCTATAGTTTCCCTGCCCAGAATCAGAATCAAGGAAAACATGTCCAATATAACAAACTGAACAAGTGCATCCAGAAATCAAAATGTTCTCTGTCTCAAAAAGCAGTAGTTGCTCCTGACATTTTTAAAAGGGCACATGCTCACTTTTAAATTGCTGTTATTTAATTATCATTCATAGAAATGATAATGGACATCAATGCTTGTGTGATGCTAAACTGTGTAGGGATGTTGGGAGTTCCTCCACAGGCACGACATCTGTGGTATTTGTTCAAATGTTGTGCTGCTTTGCCTTTTGTAAGAGCATCTTTGATTGCAAACTGAGTGTAAGCACAGTTAGCTTGTATAAGCAATGCACACATTGAGAGTCTGTTGATTTGTTTTGGTTTGTAGGTATTGTATATTGTGCTGCTGCCACATAGTTCCCTGCCTTGCTCTGTTGTGTCTAAGGTAGTATTGTCCTTATATCTTAACCTTTTGCTCCCTTTTGACTTTGAAATTTAAATTGTAGAGCTGTGGACCTCCTCTGACAGCTGTTTTTCATTACATTTAAGAGTATTGCATAAAGGGTTTTGAGATCTATTTCAGTACCCTCCTTACAGACATCAGACAGTTTTTCCAAGTCATAAAACATGCAGTTTTTTTAAGCAAAGTTTGCACTACAGTGCTGATGGCACACACCATGAAACATGACCCTTTCAACAGAGAACCCTAAGATGCTTCTTAGAAGTGCTTGTATACCGTACGGTACTACAGCCAAAAGGCTTGGAATTCTGTTGCTGGAAGCTACCCAACATGTGCTCGAAGCTCATCTATCTTTTGACATCGTTGTCAAAGTGTCTCAACATGCAGTCAAATTTTGACTTTCAGCAGAGGCTTGAAAAAGGCACCAAAAGAAAGACAGAAACTGATTGAGACCTGCTGTCTTTTCAAAATCCAGATGACGGTTCATACAGTGCACCATAAAAAGGCTGGAAACTGGCTGTGCTCTCCAGTTGTGCACCTGACTTGTTTCCAAGCATGGCAGGGGATCGCTCAGATTCAGAATAAACAAGCCGCTCTTTGGAAATCTTTTCTGTAAAGTCATGTTGAGATGGGTTACTTCGAAACAGTGCATAAATTACCAAGTGTTCTTGCACAAGACACTGAACCCTCATATAACCCCTGACATGCTTATTAGTGTGTAACTGTAGAGCAAAAGAGTGTTTCATATAGAGTAAAAATGTACAGGTGCTCCCCATTAAATTAGAATATCATGCAAAAGTTGATTTATTTCAGTAATTCTATTCAAAAAGTGAAACTTGTTTAATGTAGACATTCATTCCTCAGACTGATATATTTCAAATGTTTATTTCTTCTCATTTTGATAATTAGAACTGACAACTAATGAAAATCCCAATTTCAGTATCCCAGATAATTAGAATATTTCTTAAGACTGATACAAAGAAATGATTTCTAGAAATGTTGGCCAGCTGAAAAGTGCTGAACATGTAAAGTATGAACATGTACAGCACTCAATACTTAGTTGGGGTTCCTTTTGCCTTAATTACTGCAGCAATGTGATGTGGCATGGAGTCCATCAGTCTGTGGCACTGCTCAGGTGTTATGAGAGCCCAGGTTGCTCTGATAGTGGCCTTCAGCTCTTCTGCATTGTTGGGTCTGGCGTATCGCATCTTCCTCTTCACAATAGTTAAGGTCAGGCGAGTTTGCCGGCCAATTAAGAGGGATACTGTGGTCCTTCAACCAGGTACTGGTATCTTTGGTACAGGTGTCAAGTCCTGTTGGAAAATGAAATCTGCATCTCCATAAAGTTGGTCAGCGGCAGGAAGCATGAAGTGCTCTAAAACTTCCTGGTAGATGGCTGCGTTGACCGTGGACCTAAGAAAACACAGTGGACCAACACCAGCAGATGACATGGCATCCCAAACCCTCACTGACTGTGGAAACTTTACACTCCACCTCAAGCAACGTGGATTCTGTGCCTCTCCTCTCTTCTTCCAGACTCTGGGACCTTGATTTCCAAAGAACATGCAAAATTTCCTTCTATCAGAGAACATAACTTTGGACCACTCAGCAGCAGTCCAGTCCTTTTTCTCTTTAGCCCAGGCGAGACGCTTCTAATGCTGTCTCTTGTTCAAGAGTGGCTTGACACAAGGAATGCGACAGCTGAAACCCATGTCTTCCATACGTCTGTGCGTGGTGGTTCCTGAAGCTCTGACTCCAGCTGCAGTCCACTCTTTGTGAATCTCTCCCACATTTTTGAATGGGTTTCCTTTCACAATCCTCTCCAGGGTGCGGTTATCCCTATTGCTTGTACACTTTTTTCTACCACATCTTTTCCTTCCCTTTGCCTCTCTATTAATGTACTTGGACACAGAGTTCTATGAACAGCCTGCCTCTTTAGCAAAGACCTTTTGTGTCTTGCCCCCCTTGTGCAAGGTGTCAATGGTCATTTTTTGGACGACTGTCAGGTCAGCGGAGTTCCCCATGACAGTGTAGCCAACAGAACCAGACTGAGAGACAAGTTATGGCTAACTAAATAGCTATTTTTTGGAAAATCTTTTAGTAATATACGTTATAAAATATTGTATGGCATTTTGATAACCCCCATCTATTCACTTTTGGACAAAATGCCCAAATGATTTAAACCTAAACTCACCTTAACAATCTCACAGGTCCTGTACAGTTAAAGACTCACAGACCCCCCCCCGCCGTGCTCTTATAGGGACCACTGTGTGGGGCTCAGGGAGCAGAGTTAAAGGTGAAGTGGTGTCGGGTTTTTCCACATTCATGATACCATGCAAACGAAAATTACACAAAATTACCATGAACATGCTTGTGGTTACCATATGGCAAACAATTCAGAGCCTAACCGAGAGCTCATGTTAGCACACACCAAGTTAATGTTTTAATCACAATTTTATGATTAAGTACTTAATATTTCTGCCATCTGCAGTTCAGTTATAAATAGTTTGTATTGAAACATCTATTAGGCAAATTTTCCTCCTACATCATTTGTTGAACTGGTTGAAATTAGTCATTGTGCTGCTGATAAAACACTGACCTGCACAGCAGGCTCAGTTAAAGGGACATTGTGTAAAATCTGTTTACTGGCCAAAATCAATGCCTGCATGTTTTTGTTATCATTGGTTTATTATGACCTCCGCTAATGTTCTGACACATTCTCGTCATGAATGGCGGCGGAGGTGAGGACTCAAATGCAGGCAGAATCAGGCAGGAGTCAGAATCGGTGCAGGGTTTATTTCCAGGACAGGGAACCACACATGACATGAAGTTAACCAAAAGGATCTGACAAGGAGTAACTGAAATCCCAGGCCTGAAATACACAGACTAACAAATTAAACACAGGTGATGTGCATGAGCAATCAGACAAGGTGCACTAATGAACAGAAACCAAAGAAACACAAAACTAAGCCCTGAACACCAAAAACCAAGAACAAAAACTAGAAACATAACCAAAACTAAACACATAAAGTCAGAACTAAAACCATAAACTATGACAGTAAGCAAATAATTTAGATGTTTTTTATACCTATGGCGGTGAAGCCGGTAGGTCCATGTCGGTGTCCCATCTTGAAACTACAGCTGCCAGCAAGGGACAAACAGCACCAACTATGCAGTTTCTCTGTGAGCCAACACACAGTGATTAAGACATAGGAGGAGAAGATAAACGAGAGAAGCTTACTACTCCGGCAAGTTGGAAAATCTGTCAAATTGTTATGTACAAAAATGCAGGACCATGTGCAGCAACAGCACGGGAGCCGTTTTTTATCATCACCAAGAAAGAAAACATGCGACTTAAAAGGCAGCGTGACCAGACGATACAAAAAGGACAAATACAAAAAGGATAAAAACATTGGGCTCGTCTTCCCCAGGTAGAAGGAGCTCAAGAAGGAAAAAGATTCTCCTCGACAAGTAAGTCAACGATGTTGCCTAAATGAGCCTGTAGCTGACTTTTTTTCATTTGGTTTTATTAGACATTGTTTCTTGTTACCATGGGCAACATAACAGTAGTTTCTGTTAAAATACACCAGCCTCGTTGGTATAGAGGTGTATGTTTATATGGTTTCAGTTGCTTTCATAGTCACGGTAAACACCAGCTTTCTGTCACGGTAAAGCCGGACTAAAAGCCAGGTGGAAGGCTTTATAAGCTGGTTTTTACTGTATCAGTATGTATGCATCAGTGTCCCCATTGAGATCTGTTCCCTCTGTAAGAACCCTTCTTCCTTCCAAACACAGAGGAGCAACATCTGAAAATGAATTTCCGTCCACCAGATGCTTCTACCTGACCAGTTATGATCCAGAGGGAACTTCTTCACCTCAGTGAACACTCCATGAGCTATCGGATGACATGCTTTCATTGGTGTTGTCAAGGCTTTTTGAGACACGGCAGCTACCGTTGCAATACGTGTTTGAGAAAGTGAGACACTAGAATTTACAATACCTTAGAATGAAATACACAGTTCTAACGTTAGATGGCAGTAATTTTTACACGTCCCATTTATAACCTCTGTTTACGTAGCCTGTGTTTTACCGATGTTTAACTATTTAAGTGAAGCCTAACTATTAATTAACTATTAAAACCAGTTCCTGAGTGACACAGTTTCAGACCGAGGTTGTCACAAACCCAGAGATAGGACTCAAATTATCAGAGCTCCAGAGATTGAGTAAAAAGTGATTTATTGAACAATAAGAATGTGCAATGGTGTTCAATCCGGTCTCTCACGGTCAGCTCTTCTGTGGGGGTATGAGAACAGGTGTAAGTAGGCAGAAAGTCAGTGGCAATGATGTTGGATAATGTTACTCCACGTACCAGGTGTAGTTGGGTTGTCGGGGAGAACGCAAAAAGCAGGACCAGAAGATTCAGCAAGGAGTCCGCTGGAGTGGGTTGATAACTGCTGAATAGAGAACAGGTTAGTGAGGGGATAACTTGGAGGGGTCAGGGAATCCAAATGACAGAAGCGGGGGCTTCTGAAAATCTCCGTCGAGGCAGAGAAGATAAGTCCGTTATCCAGAATCCAAATCCAGTGTACGGTCCTGAGGTCAGTAATCCAAGAATCCAATAAACAAACAAATCAGCGTTACCAGACAGGAGGCAGGCAGAGACGAAAATCCAAGGTCAACGGTAGGCAGGCAGGCAGGCAGGCAGAATCAAAGGCTGGATACATGCAGGGAAGAACCAAGACGATCTGGCGGAGAGAAGCTGTCACAGGCAGGTATTTAAAGAGCGCTGTACAGGTGAAGCGCATCAACAATCAGTGTGGGGAAAGAGGGTGCATTCAGGGAAGCTGGGAAGTCCGATCTATATCAGACAAACCATGACAGAGGTAGTCCCAGACGAAAGGATGGATTTGGTTCAAGACATTTTTTGCACTGGTGTCGACTTCAGGCATTCACATGTTTGCTATCAAATACAACCAAAGTTCTTTCTTTTTTTCCCCCATGACACATTTCCACTTCAGGTGGAAAATGTATGCCTTGTATGAGGGAGATGGTCTTCTGGAATCTTCTCAGCTATTGTGATTATTACTATATCAGTCATGTAATTATCATGTTTTATAAAAATTAAGTGCTTTCATCTCTTTCCATCTTTTATATCAACATTTTTCTAAGAGTAAGCTCACTGTCTGAATTTAAAGCATTGAGAGTAACAGGGGTTAACAGAGAATCCAACTTGCATGTTATTGGGCATCTGTAATAGTGTCATCTGAAACCAAAAATCAACTGAACTTACAATAAGCATGTAAATAATGAAATGAATCATATAAAGAAATAATTATGATCACCCTGACTGGTTTAAAGGGACTCGATGACTTAATTTTTTTGTAAACAGAAGTTTAAACAGAGTTCCCTCTATGAGCCTTTCCAGCCTGGTTGCCTTCCCGGTCATAGCACCAAAACAGCCCTTCTGAAAATCACACACGATCTCCTCATTGCAGCTGACTCTGGCCTACTCTCCATCCTCATCCTCCTTGACCTCAGTGCCTTCTTTGACACCATGTCAAACTCCAACTTCCTTCATAGACTCTCATCCGTTGGCATCACCCACAACCCCCTTCACTGGTTTCATTCCTATCTCACAGGCCGCATTCAGTTTATACTGCTAAAAATCTTTCAAATCCAACCCCTCTCCAGTCACTACAGGTTTGCCCCAGGCTCTTTCCTGGGTCCCCTTCTCTTCATTATCTATCTTCTCCCCCTCAGCCATATATTCCACCCCTCCATATTTCTCTGACCTCATCCAGCTTGCCACTCCAGCCCATTCCCCTCAGATTCTCCTCCTCCAGCCACCTCACTGTGCCCTCAGCCCACCTCAGCACCATGGGGAGCAGAGCTTCTAGCCACTCTTAAAATCCAGACTCAAGACTCATCTGTTTAAGTTTGCCTACTCACTTTAAGTCCATCTGAATTGTCCTACTTTTCTTATTTTATGTTGATTTTATCCATTGTTGTTTTGTCTTCTTGTTGTACAGTGTCCTTGAGTTTTTGAAAGTCGCTTTTAAATAAAATCACTATTACTATTAATATTATTATTCACCTGGAGTTGAAAACCTGGAGTTTCTCACATAACAGCGCAGCTGAATTGTATTAAAAGTACTTGAGAAATAAAAAGCATTGTCCTCATTGTTCTGTCTGAATGATCCAGATGAGCGTGGACTCTCTGAAGCAGGCAGATGATGGCATCTTCAACCTCAAGCCTATTACAATAAGGAAATTGTAATGGGTAATGGTGTTTATTGAGGTGAGGAAAAAACAGTCTGCAGGACTTTCATAATGTGAGATGTTAGAACAGCTGGTCTGTAGTCATTAAGAGCAGATGGATGAGAGTTCTTTTAGGTACTGAAACAAGGCAGGATATCTCCCACAGCACAGGAACTTTGATTTAACTTAAGAATAGTCAGAACAGGATGTTAGTCATGTCGAAAGGAAGAGGATGGAAGAGGCCTCATTGTGAGGTGGTTTCTTCATAGTTCTTTAAAAGTTACTGTAGTCCATTAAACATATATATTTTTAATTCTTTAGTGCAAAATAGAAATGCAGTTATTTACTGATAAGAGCCACAATCTGACTTCCATTACATTACAATCAATATATTTCTATAAGTCTGATTGAGGAACTAGCCCTGAGGTTAGATTTTAGCTATATATTGAAATTTATTTAAAAGGTTAATACATGGATTTTAGATAAAACTTCACAAATCTCTTGCCATAAACCTTGTAGTTCAGTACGAACAGTAACACTCCCGTTGAAACTTGAATAACCTCATGAAGTGGCTCCGAAGCTAAATTTAGCCAGATCTGTGAATGTCAGTTTTATATGCATCACTAATTAACTTCATGATATGACAGAACTAACGCATAGCCTCTTAATACAGTGCTGAACCAAAGAAGTCACCATAGAGTGCAAGAAAGTAAACGTGTCTCTTTGCTTCAGTAAAATTTATTTCGTTTGAATTATTGAAATGGGGACACGTGTTCAGTTATCTGTTGGGTTTTCAGGACAAATTTCACCCCAGTCCAGCGAAATAGGGATTGAGGCTCAGAAAAAATAAGAAAAATGATGAAATTTCCCTCAGAGAGCTTGGCCTCAGTCCCAAGGACACTGACATGGATTTATCAATATGAAGCACAGTTAGGCTCCTCGTCTTTCAGAGCCAACGATGCAACAAAGTCTGATACAGGATCAGCTGCTCAAGTACTGAGTTATATGTAGCCAAGTGAACTAAAATTAAGCACTTGTCAGTGGGAAACACAGCTTAGTATGTTTTAAACTGTTTATCTGTTCAAATAAGATCTGTTTGTAAAGCTGGCATTGGGATTACGGTGTCTGGGGTATTTTGGCGACGCTGCCCCTTTAAGAGCAGCTCCAAGCTAGAGCATGCAAGGAGCACTGGAAAAATGTTGCCTGCAGAGGTATACGTGGCTGTTTAAATGCAAAGTAAATGCTCTAAAATACCAAACAAATTGCAAATATGGTCCTCTTTGTTTCTTAGAGTTTAGTTAGCTTAACAAGCGAAGTTCAACGTTTGATGACTCCTTATGTCTGATGATTTTTGTAGATGGCTGAAACATGTAACGTGTGTAAAGGCGGATTTACTCGTGCAGTGTCTGCATGTGGTCGGTTACAGTGTAGCTGACGCTGGCGAGTTTGCTGTCTCACTCGAGCGTAGGGGGTACGCATCGTTTTGGTGTTGTGCAGTTTCTCCTCCTAATCTGAAGATGTTAGCAGGGGTGGTATTGGCTGGTAAACTCACCAGGTAGGAGTTCTTTTTATGGTTTGTTTCAGTTCGGTAGGGCAACAAGTGCCTGTAAAGCTGTTATCAAAGCATTCTTTTCCCATTTATTCGTTGTGTTTAAAAGTTCGAACTCAAAACTATAAAATTAATACTGCGCTTTCCCTTGAGTGCCGTCGGGGAATAAAAGACCCACAAAAGAATGTTTTCTGTGTCCTGTCTCATCCCATCATGACCGGGTCACATATACAAGCTCTCTGCTTCATGAGAATGGAAAGGGAGCGATGGAAGGTTAACAAGGAGGCGTGTTTCAGTAAATTTGTCAACAAGGCAATGAGCATCTCCTCTCAAAGTGTGACCTGAATCTTTTATCAGCTTTTTGAAACAATAACACAATGTTTATCAGGAAAAAAACATGGATTTATAGGCGAAAGCAGTCAGAGAGCACGTCTCAGAGATGAGAAATTTACATGACAGAAAGACTGAGAATGAGTTTAAAATGGCAAGAGACTCTCTCAGCAGAGCAAAACTGACACCAATCTGTCAGACATCCCACACACACAAACACACTCCTACAATAATGAAGATGAAATGAAGACGAGGTGGAGGAGGAGTGGAAGAGAAATGGAACAGAAAAGAGGAAGAACAAACCAATGGAGACGGTCTGTCACTCATTGACAAATTATGTTTTCAGTCTGATTTAACTGCAGTGCTGCTGTTCTCTGCGAGTCTTTCCTTCAGGCTATTCAGTCTTCAGGTTTTCAATTTATCGTGTTTATCATTGTCACCACCGACAGCCCGCTACCCGATCTGCATTCACACTTAAACTCTGCATCTGTGTGAGCGTAGGTGAGCCTCTGTGACAGGTCTTAGATCTAATGAAGCGGCTCACGACAGATATAAATATCACTTCAAGTTTATTAAGAACTGGCGTTGTGTTTGTGTGCGAAGGGAAAACTGCGGCAAGAAAAGTGGGATTACAGATCTGCGGCAGGAATGTCGTCATGTTTAAAAGTAGTCCTGCCAAATTTAGATACAAATCCAACCCAATAAGCACATGAATATTAACATGTGTCACCATGTAAAGCGATGTCAATTCTCAAAAGAAATGAATAAATAATAAAATTGTCCACTTTGCCTGTCAGTTCTGCTTCTCTTCATTAAAGCCAACGTTTCCTGCAGATGTTCTTAGATGATGGTCTCCAGGGAGGTAAATAAATTCTGTCCTTACAAACTTCTAATATGCTTGTAATGTAAAAGGAGAAGACAGTGTCTCTATTAATATACTTTTACCTACAATGGCATGATTTTTTTGTCCGTTTCTGTTTATGTACCATCCTGATCCAGTGGCTCCAACTGTGCATTGTATCTGGGCAGGTACTGACCCAGGGTGGCTCAGGCCTCCAAGGTGCACCATGGCTGTAGGAACGCCTGCTGTATGGAGCTAGGCTCAGGACATGAGTTTTTGTATCTTGCAAATTTGAAAGTGGAACAAGAATTCCAGGAACAAATCATATCTATAAGTACAGATTTCTTTTGCAAGTTTGAAAAAAACACATGTCAGTTTTAAAAGTACTAAACAGTTGTCCCACATTTTACACACCTACTCAACAACCAGTAAGATTTCTGTAATCTCTAACCAGTCATGGAGAGAGCTGACTAAGGCCCTTGCAACCGTCACAGCTCCCTAAATGTAAGTGGGTTTATGAATAAATATAACATGGTGGAACAAGCTAATAATAGACGTGTTTTTCCATTTCTAGAAAGAAACCTTTGAGTTTACATAAACCAGTTCACCTTTGGGGAGCTATGACATAAAGTTTGCTTGTGGACATTGAAAATCTTACCCCTCATTTCCACCGAGGGTGGGCGTGTCTGGAAAATGAAGCTTCATGGCTATGCTGAACTTTCCGTCTGGAACAATAAGGAACAATTAAGCAGAAAAAGGTTACTTGGCCAGTCTGACCCATGTCTGATGTACTTAATTAATCACTTTTCTTTGTTTTTGTATGCATCTTCCATGGGTGCAATTTCATACCATGCCATGTCTTTTCTGGCACTGTCTTTGTAACAGAAATGTGTCTGGTGTTGTACAAAATGATGTGACTT
The DNA here is from genome assembly GCF_017639745.1 of Melanotaenia boesemani. Lineage (NCBI taxonomy): Eukaryota > Metazoa > Chordata > Actinopteri > Atheriniformes > Melanotaeniidae > Melanotaenia > Melanotaenia boesemani. Next base: position 7,058,972 of record NC_055704.1, read on the forward strand.
TCCACCTCCAAGATAAATGTCTCTTTGTCCATGGAGTCAAAAATTAAGTGAGATCCTCTCTCAACTGATAGCTTAGCACCTGTGCTGCCGGTTATAATGTCATGTTGGTGTTTCAGAGTAAAACGCAATCCAAAGTCTGCACCTAGTGTTTTATATTTAAAATCAATCGGGTCCACTTTGCTTTTCATCGACTGACTTCCTGCCTGAATGATCTGCTCTGCTCTAGAGTGACGAGGTTTACAAGCGTCAAAAATAGAAAAACAACTCAAAAAGTAATGGACAAATTTTAATTAAATTTTCAGGAAATCTCAGTAACAGAACAAGGAACAACTGATTATATTTTAGGGGTGATCTGGATCACCGTCTGGATCCCAGAATTGTTTTAAGGAATCTTTACAATTCAGAGATGAGGATAATTTTGCCATCGCAACTTATCATCTTCAAATAATGCTAAGAATCATTAGCAAGAAAAAAAAAAGTTACAAATTGACATCATAATGATAGGTATAATGTGACATTGTTTGACTCGGTTCATGTTGTTTTTCTGGATCTGCTGATTCAGAAGGTTCAAAATATTTTCTCAGGGAGCCTACAGCTTGGTGGCAGTCTGCACTTTATAGCTGTGTTTCCATTACCCCTAGAAATGGGCAAAACTTAAATATTGCAATAAAAAACTGGTAACGGAAAATCCTACATTTACTTAAAAAAAACTCAAATATCGCAAAAAAGTTTTTACGACATCATGAAGTGGTTTTCAGGCGTGTCAATATAGAAGTATGTCGCAAATGTGTAATGGAAGTTACGACATGCTACACGCTACGACATGACGCAGGAGGTCACGTGACCAGTTCATTTCTTGTAAAGATGGCACAGTGTGTATGGATGGAGGAGGAGACTGAAATCTTTTTTTCAAGAAATTAAAGAGTAAAATATAACCGTCATCCTCGATAGCAAACAATATCAAAATGCAGAGTTTTACAAGGAGTTAGACGTCTTCCTCCTCAACGTGGAGTCTCACGGACGAGATTTTATAAGAATTACGGCTAATGTGCTAATCCCCATTCAACGGAAGTTTTCGAAATATCGCTTTTATTTTACAAAAAATTGTCATTGAAACACAACTTCTGAGTGCTTCTAGTATTTTTTTTATGAATTGGCTTATATGAGCTCAGTTATTATAAAATGTGGATCATATAATGGATTTGTTTCAATTGGATTATAAGTGGACTACAATTGGACTGTGTTTAAAAGTGCCTTGTGATGACTGTCCCGATCCCTTCAGTTCCCTTCATATTGTTCATATGGAAATTAAAACAAGCCCTGAGTTCTGCTGGTGTTCTTTTTTCTTTTTCTTTTTCTTTTTTTTTTGATTTTGTCAAATGTTTAAGTGATCACTAATAAGTGGCTCATACCTATTTACTAAGTTAAATCCAGGTGGTAGATTTTTTTTATTTTGGCCAGGCAGTGTAGTAGTCTTATGGACAGATATCTTTGTCTTTTCAGCTCCTTTAGACTTAGACTTAACTTTATTAATCCCTTGGAATTAATAACCCCCTTTAGGGTAACATTTTTCTAATTCTCTAAGGCAGGAATGGGCAAAGTCGTTCCTCTAGGGCCACAGTCTTGCAAGGTTTGGATATTTCGTGATGCAGCACACCTGAAACAGAATAATGGGCCAGTAGGCTCGGGTAGAATTGACAACAAACTGTTGAGCATAGCCATTTAATTTAAATCAGGTGTGTGTTGGAGCAGGAAAACATCTAAAAGTTGCAGGACTGCAGACCTCATGGGACCAAACTGAACAGCCCTGGTCTAAGGTGGTGCAATGCTCCACTCAACCTGATTGACATATGGTGGAAGAGCTATGCATAAATAAATGCAACAAACCTTAATGAAGTGAAGCAATGCTGTAAAAAAAAGTTGACCCAAATGATAAATTGCCCTAAATTCACAACAGAACTTTCCAAGAGTTTCTGACGCATGAGAGGAAGCAGGATGCGTCATGAGACAGACAATGATCCTGGGACTAAAGTGCAATCTGTCAGCAACACTCCTGAAACAAAGAGCATTTTTCTGCTGTGGTAATGTAGCGCTAAGGAGCTCTTGTTCCACTTGAAACATGCTGTAATCAGATGTAATGTACAGGAACAGGATGAAAAACACTGGAAATCAGTGGATTGAAGGCCTTCAGTGGAAGACTCCCTGTTGATTTACAGCAGCATCACTGATGAGGTTCTCGAGCTGGACGTGAGACATATTTACTGGTACTGTTTTGCTCAGGCAAAACTACAAGAAAAGGTATTCGAATATGAAGGTGCAATGCTGCAGCAAAATGCTAGAAAGCCATTAAAATAAGGGCATTAAAACCTTATGTGATTTAATAAAATTGAAGCATATCAACTTACCCGTTTCTGACTTTATTTACAATAGACAAAGAAATGTTTGTTTGTCTCTGCTTCTCAGAGGTTGTGAATCTTCTGTGTCCCAGCTTATTTTTTCTCAGCAGTGACTGAAATATTCCTTTGAACTTCTCTGTAGCTGTAACAAAGAAAGTGACTCTAACTCATATGTGTAGGCTTCACATTGACGTGAAAATTTCAGCTGTAGCTTCTTGTGCTTTGTAGACCAGACACAGCTAAATGCCAGCTTTCTAACCTTTTTTTAAATGAGAGCAGAAAGTGATGAGATGTACCACTCAATCCAGGTAAGCTACTCTTTCACGCCTTTTATACTTGAGTTTGAGACCACCATAAGACAGGTCAGCAATGGAAGCGATGAAGCCTGACACCCAACGATGAGGGTGGGGTATTCAGGTTCTGGTTCAACCCTGAGTCGTCATATCAAGCAATCCTTGACAGACGTACATGGATGAAGACAGACGAGTCCTTTCATGGATTAAAGGTGTCCATCAGACCTTCCTGTGGTCGAGGGATGATGCAACACATAGCAATACAATTCAACCTTGTTACACACATACTTTTATGTGTGCATCAGAGCATGAAAATGAGGGAAAGGTTGTTTTTCTGAGGTAGGTGGTGGGGAGCCATTACTATAAAAACAGAAAATTACATGCTCTCACTCTGATAATCCCCAGCTGCCACAGTTTGTCTTTGATGTGCAGATGACTGACATCTGTTTTAGAGCACAGACAGATGCAAAAACACGACTGTCTTTCTGTCGGAGGTAATTGTGTTTATCATCTTCAGCTTTCATACCTTTTTGATACACCATGAGTTCTGGCATAAAAACCATGCTGACCGCTGTGCTGCACCACCTCTTCCTTTGAATATTCTTCTGACTGTCAGCTGCTGAACATTTCAAGCAATGCTTTGTAGTATTCATCAAATCATAATGTGCCAAATGTTTTCAGGGGCTTATTTAGCATCCTTCCTTGGAAGAGTACTCGTCTGGCTAGTATTATACTAAAACTGGCATTATCGTTATACATTAACAGCCCCTTCAGTGGTTGCAATAATGCATCCTGATATGCATCCCCCTTAATTTCCTGCCAGACTGCAGGGTAGTTCTTAAGCTTCGTTTATGCTTATTTTATGTTACAAATTAGGTAAGACCAATTCAAACATAGTCCCTGCCCACATACTCCTATGTGTGCTTTAGATTGGCATGGTTGTTAGGCAATACATCCACTAGAGGGCAGTGCAGAGTTCAGTGTTCACTTTAGAGTTCCATTGTTGGTTCCAGTAGCAGTGTACCAAACATAATGATGGAGGAAAAGATTGTGCTAATAATAATAATGGAGAAGATAAAAGGGTCTGTCCAGACTGGACATGATAAATCATAACTGACTGATAAATCGTGATAATCATGAATGAGGCTTTAGCCTACTACTTTCCATTCTAATCAGGGGAATTATCTAAAACATTTTTAGTGCAAATTTAAAAATATTTTTGCATATATCTGGTATCTAAATCACAACAAATTCAAAACCCTTTAAATACAACCCTGTTACTGTGTTTACACACAGCAAAGTTTGGCAGTTTTAAGTCACAGTTCCAGCTCAGAAAGTCCATAACTGGACATAGTCCAATTAGAAAAAAATATTTAGTGTAAACTTACCTTTACCTGGGTAAAGCTTAGATGTCCTAGTGCAAGTGAATGCAGTACATACTGTACATACTGTGTACTGTAAATGATATTCTCTACAGTGTTTAACATCAACTTTCCCACTTTCTTGATTATAATCTGAGAAGTCAGAGGAAGAATGTGGGGATGGTTCTATCTACTCAGGTCTCATTATAGGGACGCACTTTGAAAAAGATTAAAACATATAAAAGGTTTTTTATTTTTTTACATTTCAAATGAATGTCACTCTAGATAAATGAAGTGGTTTAGAGAGGTGCAAAAGGATTTGGCCCATCTGCACAGATTGATTGAGTTCCATTTAGCAATCTGACAGCTGGAAGCAGGACGAAGAAAAAGGCTGTGTGTCCTCAAGAAGGGGAAATAAATCTACCAAATAAGAAAGGAGAGCAAAAAGAAGGAGATAAAATGAATTAAGGAGAAGCAGCTGCTTCCTATTTTCTTTAAAAAAGGTGATCAGCACACCTGAACAATCCCAGTTTGAGCTGATATCAGCAGCAGTTGTCTCATACCCCGTCTCCACTCGGCTGATTTCAATGCAGGTTCCAAACTAGAGCCAGACTTAGCACCGGTTCTTTGGCTTAGAACTGCTAAACGTTGGTTGCATCAGTGGTTGGGGATGGGGTTACCTGGCAAACAGGAAAACCATTAAAATGCTGAACTGCCATCATCTAACCAAAGAAGCCGTGGATTGTAAAAACAAAGTTGGTTCGAAGAGGAGACCCAGTGTTTCCTGGGATTGTGAACTCTGAAATTCAGTATAAAGTGGAGGCGACTGTCATGCCTGCACCCTCCTCACGGGTGCGCTCCTCTTCACCTGAGTTCTGATCACTGGCCACAACACTACAATACCCACAATCCCTCAGCTTCGGACATCTTGGACACACCTGCCGTGAATCACTATCATCATCAGTGTACACCTGGTCTTCTCCCTACATAAGCCCCAGTCCTGGACTACTGCTTCGTGTGTTATTCTGCTTTATGGCTGCATTCTGCGCATCTTCTATGTTACTTTGAAGCTTTATTAAAGCTTGTTTTCAGTGTTACCTGCGATTGTGTCTGGCTCTTCCTGGGATCCGCCTGACAGCTGCCAATCGGAAAAGGCCTGTTTTCATACACCTGCAGAGAGAGATGCTGCAGCAGGCTGCAAAGTAACTGTCCATCAGCTAGTAAATAAATATAAAAAGCTGGAAAATGATTTCAGGGACCATGAAAGGAAGCTGGAATGTTGCAGCAATGGGTAACCCAAAACAAATGGATCACAGATATGAGATTTATCTACAGGATGTCTGGACTGTCCTGTAGAGATACAGTGAGAAGCTCTGTCATCTGGTAGGGGCTCACAGTAGTGCCACTGGCCTTCCATTTCTAAATCTGTTTAGGATGCCTCCTGAACTCTCTTGTGAGGTATTCTAGACAAGTGGCAACCAGGACAAGACCACAAGGAAGACCCAGAATGTGCTGGAGGGACCACATCTCTCAGCTAGCCTGACCCAGAATGAGCTGGAAGAAGTGGCCAAGTTCAGATAAATGGTTGAAAATAGATGGATGCATAATCTGATGCAAACCTGAAAAATAATGGCTGGAAACAGAACAAGATGGTCTAGTCCAAAATCCTCCACCTGACTGAAATGCTATGGCTGCACACTGACAGAGTGGACCAAATTCCCTTTACAACCATGCAAGAGGCTGAAAGCGTTAAAAAGAAAAATATTATTTCAAGTTACTGCTGCTAAAGGAGTTTCTATAAGCTGCTGGACCATGAGATAGATTTAGTTTTCTATCACTGCTTCTGTGTTTTTGTATAGTTTATCTGAGGTTCTATTTACCTCATTTTAAGAGCTGGTACAAAACAAATGTCACATGGTCTGTAAAAACAAATTTAAAGAGTGTTCACTTTTTTTAACATGTATCCCTAAAGGTTCAGGCAACCTGGACTGGGAATGAAGTGTGTGGGTGGAAAGTTGTGGCATCTCCTTCAACCTTGTGAGTGTATAGAAGCAATCACAACATGTTTGAATCGGCTCTAAATGAAAAAATTGAAAACATCAATCTACAATTTCCTGCTCTCAAAGCTCAAGGACAAAGATGAAGCAAGTGAAACTCTAAATGAAATGTATGACTCCTGTCACACAGAAAGAAATAACAAAAGTTCAGCTAAGTGAACAATGGTTTGAGTGATGCTTTAAAAAACAGCAGCTGCAGAAATTCCAAAGAGCAGATAGTGAGGGTGCTTTCAGAAAGTTTAAAGTTCATTAATAGAGCTGATCATATACAGAAAAGTAAATGAAACTATAGCTGAAGACAAGACAGGAGTAAACAGCAGATTTACTGAAACTCCACAGCTTCACATTGAGAGCAGCATCCTGCTGCTCAGTATGCTGAACAACAACAGCTGCTCAAAGACCTCATAACTCCTGCTGTATTTATTACAGTGGACACCACATGGGCCCAGTAATATCCAAAAAATGTGTACCATCAGCATAACAGTGAGCAAGATGTTCTACAGCGTCCTGATTTATTTTTATTCAGACTTTTCAGTTACACTGAAGCAAAAAGTATTTTACCCTCAAACCAATAACAGGCATTTGATTCCATTTGAAAATGAATGTAACAACATTTCCTCAGAGGAGAAAGGAGACATCAAAAAGGTCTTTGACCTACCTCACAATTATGTCTGTGTTATGAATACTGTATAAATATGAGGACAGGCCTGAGTGGATAAAGATGTCGATGCATCGAACCTTTCAATATTAATGTTTAACCAGGAAGCAGCAAGACATTTTAATCATAGTTGGGCCTTTTTTGCTTTAGATATTTGACAACTTTGAGGATTTATTGTACAGCAGCTCTGCAGGATGGATTCTTGTCATGTCATTCAAGTTTCCAACATAAACCGTGAACTCTTTGAGATCTGGATTGTTTCTTTGCTATGTCATTGAGTTGATTGCTCTTTGGTCTGTGACATGATGCATCATCATCACAACACTGAAAATTGATCTTGATTTTTATTTGCTCAGCTATTTTGACATTATGCGCTCATCATATCTGCTTAAGAATGTGATATACTATGATGGCTCGCCAATGTCAGGGCTCTGACCTCAGGTGCCATGGGAGCTTGGCTTGTGTGCGATGTGTCATCAGATATGGTCTAACTAACTTTATGTATCTAAGGTGAGTATGCCACTGGAGCTGTAAAACGGCTTCTACCAACTGTTGTCATTCTGATCTGCATTTAAAACTTGTCTTTTCTTTGTTGCTTCCTTTCTTATCCTAGTCTGTTTGCTCAGAAAGTCTGCTTCATTTGGGGTATTCTGAATGTGCAAACTAATTCTGATTCGGCTCAAAGTGGACTCTGGTCTGCCTACAAAAACAGGTCTCGGTCCTCTTCAGGACCAAATACATGAAGCGGACTACAAAGCAATTTATACTACTGTTCAAAAGTTTGGGGTCACTTTGCCATGAGATTCAATGGGTAAGTGACCCCAAACTTTTGAATTGTGGGTTTAGCACACAGAATTGTGGGTAAACACAATCAAAACACAAGTGCATGTGGGGCGCTATGGCCCATTTATGCTCCCTTATGTACATAAATAGCAATGTCCATTTCTAACATTGTCGTACGCCGCCATCCTAATACTGCCATGCATGTTTTGCATTGCCATGGCTAAGTCAGTTCTTAGCACTGCACTAGTGGGTAGAGCTAAGTTCAGAGTTCACACCGTTTGGCTGCAGTAATGCATCCCTGTAAAGTTTTTCCAACTGCCCAACACACCCTTAACATTTACATATAGTCTTTCTTCAAAGGCTTGTGCAATTTCTACAGTTGTGCTCATCTTCATTCTTCTTCTGCTCTTATATTCCCTTCCTGATTCTCTTCTTCTCTGGTTTGTTTCTGTCCCTGGTTGCAGGGAAGCTATTGTCAGCTATTATACACAGCACTGCCACTGCGATTTCTGGTGGTACTGGTCTGTCTTCTGTGTCAAGCGACTGATAGCTAAGCTCCCTGAACATGGACCAAATTATATGCATAACCGACGCAGGAGACAGACACAGGAAGCTGTCCATCTCCTGTCACCGTCTGCGTATCTGTTTTCTGCGTTGAGCATAAATGGGCCTTTAGCATTTATGCTCTCTGGGTGGGAGAAATGGTTCACGGTAAGATATAAAAGGACATGAAAGTCAACCCAAGGATCTGAAGCTACTCTATGTTTAGCTTTTATGAGGTAGAGTCCAAAGTTGTCCTGAATTAAGCAAGATATGAACAAGTTTTCTTCTTTATTTAGTGTCTCGTCTTCTCCTTCAGTAATTCTTGAATTCAGACTCTCATGCAGACCAAGGAAGTAAAAACAGAAACTCCAAGAATGAATAAATTTATTTTTGCTCCATTGTTCACTTGCTGTGAACAAACGTTTCAGGCTCTGGCCAATTAATCCTCTTGGTCAGTGGTTGTTTTAGGGAAGTGAGCAGTTAATGTAACTGCATGACATTGTCCATGCATTTTGGTCTGCTTGACTAAAGTGAAATGAGAAAGCAAACCAACCCAAACAAAGGTGCAACATTTTCCAGAACTCCCTTTCCAGTATCCTAGTATAAATGTGCTATAAATTCAGTTGAGTTGAATATTGTCATGAAATATAAATCTGTTTTTTTTTCTGAATTAATGACAGAAGGCGACAACAAATGTTCCAGATGTATTTGTCCAATAGAGCCAGTGTTATCTACCTGGATAACCAGTGTATGACATATGTGCAGACATGGGATTGAGGTAGTGGGGTTTGAGGGTTTGGTGGGTAACTCTCCTTTAACCTTAAAAATAAAGCAACTTTCGTAAAAAGAAACGTCCTTGTAAGATTCCAGCAGCATGAACAGCTATATGTGGGTTGCTTGGTTGATCATTAGTCTTTCAGTGTATTTACTCTGCATTATGAATAATTTTCAAAGCTATAATCTGTGTCTGTGTAACACAAATGAACATTTTTTTAAAAAGTTCATATTTGTATAAAATTCTTTCAAAAGTTTTAAAAAGATTTTTTTTTTTTTTTTTTTTTTGTCATTGCTGTTTTTCTAAAGGTATCAGACACCCAATAATGCCCAAATGTCACACACTGATTACCCAACGTTTACAACGATCCTACCAGACATTGCAATTAGTGCTATTTATTGATCAGCCACCCCACACTAACTTCTGTCTTATCTTGGCCACCCCACTGAAATTTTCATGGATATGCTTTTAGTTTTGACGTTTTCCTTGGTCCACCTGTATGTTTCCCTTTTACAACCTTCCCATTTTGTTTATCTTGCTCCAAACTTGAGACACAGCTGACTGGGAGCAACTTACATCATTTCCCACATTCTGAGTTGAATTACCTTCTTGAAGGAGTCTTATACCTCCTTCCAGTGTTTTCACTAGTGTTGGGACCATGTTTTCTGTCAGTCACCAGCTTATTAAGCTCTCCAGAAACTCTTTTTGCCTGCAGACTCATTTGCATATTCAGACTTTGTGCAGGTATTTGTTTTAGAAATGCAAATTACAACCTAATTTCTAATTATACGTTGCTGGTCTGATGAGTCTCATTTCAGCTCCACATTCAGATGCTAGGCTCAGAATTTGGTGGAAACATAAAAAACATGGATCCATCCTGCCTTGGATCAATGCTTCAGGCTGCTGGTGGCTCTTTAGGTAAAATATCAGATTAAATCCTTAAATTAGTCACAAAACAGCTCAGAATTAAAAGACAGCTCATCCATCAAAAGGTGTCTGATATACTATCAACCTAAAAAAGAACAAAAGATATTTAATATCAGTTCGTTGCAGGAACTACTTTGTGCCCTTGATGAAAATCTTTTGGTGCAGCAGATGAAAATGATGCCCTCTGAGCGCCGTCTGATTCATCATTTATAAAGCTGAATGAGTTGGCGACAACTCTGCAGTCATCTGCAGGGCTTCAGCTCACTGCAGGGGACCCAGAAATAAAAGAGCTTTTATAATGCAGACAACCTTGTACAGGAAAATCTGCGGGAAGCTGCTCTTTACAGGCGAATCACTGCTGAGGCTGCGGGTTATCAAAAAAACCAACGTGATGGGATCAGGGAGAGAAACACACAATAGATGCAATAAAGTTTTCTCAACAATAAGCTTATCTCTGTGGTTTGGAAAGGGAAATAATGACGTGTGTTTAACATGTATTTGACTTTAATTTCATCAGTTCAGCTCATCCTTGAAAACGGTTACGACTATTTATCATTTTAATGTTTGTATATATGTGACTGTGGTGGAAAATCCATAGGGACACTTTATAAATGGATGATGACCAGCGTATAACCTTGTCTTCAGTTTTGTTCTGAACAAAACTTTTTAAATCGCAGAAAAATGGGAAACTTACAAACTTAAATAGAATATATTCTAATTCTAATGAGTTTTAAAGTAAATATTTGGTCTGAGGAGCTTTATTCTTCAACACTCTCTGGAGAAAAAAGTACCTAATTATACAAAAGCTTGTCACTGGTGTGGTACCCTCAGAGGTACTAATTTCTACCTGTGCAGCCAGTTTTGTACCTCTTGTGACCATTTTGTACTCTTATTAAAAGAAGAGAATGTTTATCATCACAACCCAAAAGAAAGTTACAGGTTTTTGTGCTAGTGAACACCTCAGCAACGATGTGGGGTTCAGTGTTTTGCCCAAGGAAACTTTGGAATTAGGTAAGCTAAATGAGTTAAAAGAAAAAAAAAAAAAAAAAAAAAAAAAAAATGTACAAACTTAAATTGAGATATAAACTTATTTTTTCTTTCCTCAAGATTAAACAACTTTATAGCCATTTATTTAAATCTTCTTTAATGTTTCAAGGAACTGTAAAGCCTTCATCTAGGAAGAAAGCTTGTTTAACAAATTTCTGTCTTTCTTTAGTTTTTTAGAAAAATAAAAAATATCTTAATGTTATACCCTACAACGTTCCCTGTCCAGATGATCCCACATTGCTTCAATACGGAGGTCTAGGTTCTGGAGAGGATCCAGCCTTTTATCAGATCTGTTTAATCCTCCCTGACTTATCCAGTGTTTTGATTTGCAAATCCTAAATCTCTTTTGTGTATAACCTGTTTCTGTCCCTGGATTTTTGACCCTGCCTCATGACTAAAGCCCCGTTTCCACTGAGCGGTTCAGTTGGGGCTGATGCGGTCCGGTATGCTATTCTGTGTTTCCATTATAACAAGGGGCCCATACAACCAAACCATACTGCACTGTTTATGGACCTCCATCGGAAAATGCTAGGGTATGGTTAAGGTGGACGTACTGGCATTGAATGATTGGTGGACAGAAAAACGTCACTGCTCACGACAGAAGCAAGTGTGAAACAAACACAACATTATTGTTCCTGGTTCAGTTGGACGTTGGAAAGATAACAGGAACAGGATACCTGCAAACAACAGTGAGGCCTGGTTGTACAATGCGGCATATATCAGTCATACAAAGAACCAAAAGCCAAGCAGAATAAAAACAAGCTGCTGACTGGCCTCCATTATTGTATGTAGCATCACTTTGTTGTATGGCACTGCAAGGCCACACTAAGCATTTGGTCTAAACCCCACATGCCCAGTGGTGGTTCGACTTGAAGTGGGAACGCTCACCTGAATTGACTGGCCCATTTCCAAAACTTCCGAACCGTACCGCTCAGTGGAAACGGGACTTAAGCTTCTCCTGATCCTGAACTTTTCTGGGTTTTGGAATAAGGACTGGTTCTTGCACTAGAGTTGTATTTTGGATAATCCATCTCTCTGCAATGGTTGGAATGAGTATATGACCTTAAGGAACGCTTCTGTCATAGAAGTTACAGAAATAAGTTGTTTCCATAACTTCCAGTTTTTCTCTCAGCACTCCCACTGGTTCCGTTGCTCACTGCTGGTTTCTCCTCATTCCTGGAAAGCTCTCTAACTGGCTAACTAACTGGCATGCCTTCTGCTCAGATGCTCACCTGTCCTTGTTTCCTCTCCAGAAGTGTTCATACATTCCCAGAGACTAATCTCAACCTGCTTTTGCTGCCCTCAATGCCTCAAATTCTTATCCTACCAATTCCTGAATTATTATTATTAATAATAATGATAATAATAATAATAATAGTAATAATAACAACAACAACAACAACAACAACAACAACAACAACAACAACAACAACAATAATAATAATAATAATAATAATAATTAATTGATTATCATAGATAAATGTTAAGTTCCTCTGAAAATGGTCAGGTACAAGTACTGAACTATCAATAGATGGAAAAAGCTGAACATGTCCAGAAAAAAACTTTGACCTTGATTTTAGAAAACAATCTTCTCTGGAAGGAAAATCTAGTTGAATGTGTCCCCTACTGTTTCGGGGGTGTTGCTGTTATCGATTCACGTTCATCCAACTCTGTGATGAGCTGTCTGAGCCTTATGAACACCGAGACGAAGGATCATTACCGATGTGAGGGATTGATTACCAGATAAAAGGTGTTTTGAATTAACGGTAGGATTTGATGAGTGGCTGTAATTTATAGTCTGAGCAACAGCTCGGTCTCTGTGCTGCTCCTCCTTCATTTTCTTTAAATAAAACCTTTATACTCGGCTGCTCATTGAGGGTTGACTCTTTTCCAGTTACTTCAAGTAAGTTAAAAAACAACAACAAAACAAACAACTAAGTACTGAGAAGTTACTGAACCCTTTAACACCTAATGTATCATTGATGCATACAGATTGAGACCTATTGCATCATCATATGGTAAAAATCGTTGTTCAAATCCCCGTAGGGTAAAATCTGTTGCCTTCTGCCCTCTGGTGGACACCTTTTAGACTACAACAACTCTGACCTTTCACCCAGTAATTAAACAAATAATTTTTGCTTATTCTTTTTTCACCATTAGTTAAAAAGCCCAAAAAAAAAGGTCTTCAAACTAAAAAATATTGTATTTTTTCTCTATTATATCTAAAAGGGATAAATAAGAATTTCCCAACTAGTGAAAAATCCGATTTAGAGATGTTAACTTTTTACATATACAGTATATTAACCTCTGGATAAGTACCACAGACTGGTGTGCAATTCCTGAAGAAACTGTTAAAAACTGGAGGGTTGTTTTATTGACTTGTGAGTCACGATTCCTTCTCTTTAACTTGTAGCTGGTTCATAGAGCCAGGACACACTGGAGGGACTGCATCCCTTGGCTGGCCAGGGAACACCGCGGGATCCCCCTGGATCAGGTTTTAACATGTTTTTGGGGAAAAGGAAATTTGTGGTACCTTGTCTTGACTGCTTCTTGTTTGACCTGATACGAAGTTAAACAATGAATGAATGGAAGATATGCTAAATTCAAGAATTAAAAATTGTGTATTGTATACTTTTATATAAAAAGAACTGCTATATATAAAAAAAATCTTTCATTAACTTTTGGTTCTTAAACACTTTAAACAAATAAGCTGCTATTTAACAGCAATATTCCCTTATTTATTTCCTATATTTTTCACTTAAGCATTAATGTTATGAAATTGAATATATTTGTATGACAAATGTTCTTTGTTAAAAGGTAAGAAGTCAGTCAGATGAATTTGACTGTAAGTGTGGAGCTGCTTTTCTTTTAAGCACAGAGGAAATAGGATCTGATGGTGAATTTCCAGCCATCATGTGTTTCCCTGCTGGAGCATACTAAAAGCAGGATCAGGGTCTCTCTGTAAAAATACTTTTTAAAAAGTAAAACCTTAAAGATGCATTACATAACTCTTCAACCTTAAAACTCTGCGTTCTGGGCTCATTTGATGGCACAGTGAGTTCTATTAAGTGTATTTCCGGAGTCGTCGCTACCCAACAGCGTCCTGAGTCTGAGAAACCACACTATCAGGGTTTGAATTACGGGGAAGTTGAGGGGAGCTCAGCTCCCCTGAAAGCCAGAGGAGCTCCCCTAAAGACATTCATCTAATATTTAAAGAATAGTCTACTTTAAGGTGACATTTAATTTTTCAATAAGGTTCCTGATGTTTCTTGGAAAGAATTGCATTTATTTGTAGGTGTTGTGTGTTTATTTATTATTTTTTTATTTTATTTAATAAATTAAATCTAAATGATGCAGGTGATCCCTTCTGGATCCTTCAGCATCGTGGACAGCAGCATTGTTTGTTTGTTAATATACTTCCTTTTGTGGTTTCTGTGTTTCTTTTGTGATTTTGGCTATGTGCGCAAATATATATGTGCGTGCAAAGTAACGGTGCACGCCTGAAAATAAAGCTCCCCCTAAAGCCCTGGTGTAATCCGAGCCCTGCACACTGTACTACTTTTTCTTCCAGGACACCGCATGACATTGCAGCTGAGTTTTGCTGTGTCACATGCTAGCAAAATTATATGAACACACGGCTGTTTTAAATATGCGCCGTGGCTGATTCAGCAAAACAACACAAGGAGAAAAAGGGAAAAAGAAAGAAAGGGACGGAGCAAGAGATGAGTCAAGAGTCAACATGAGACTGTCTTTTACTGGCTGGAGAGATCTCACAGTACAGGTAGGATGTAGATAAATTAGCTGTCGACAGGATGCACATCTCTGAGAAAAAAGCAAAAAGTAAAAAGAAATGCTGTAGAAAAGAAAAAGAAATTTTGGCCTTTACACTTGCTGTACTAATACCGTGATGCCAGCTCTTCCAAATTTCAAGATTAAATAACATTCAAACGGATGAGTTAGAAAATAGCATACCCCCCTCACAGTTGTCATGAAGGTAAACTCGACCTATTAATCCTAAAATGTTGTTTGTACCAGGCTTTAAACGTTTATTTCTGCTGTGAACTTGGTGTTTTTAACATGGGCATTTGTTCTGTTTTGGATCCAGCCCCTAGTGGAAGAGGGGTGTACTGCAATTTTTTTTGCACTTCTGCATAGGCTTCACGTTTCACCGCTGGAGGCTGCCGCTTGTTCAAGACACATGACGAACATACCAAGCCTGTAACACCTGTAACAAGTTAAGTATTAGCCCTGTGGGAAAAGCCCCTGTGGGAAAAGAAACATCTCTGGTTTGTTGTTTCAACTTTTCCCTGGGCATCACTATTTCCATCCCTAGTCTGAGTTCTGAACAGATGAGTTACACCCAACCCAACAGCATCACACTTTCACCCTCCTGCCACTGGGAGAGCAGCTCCCTCACCTTCATGGAAAGTTTGCAACTGCTCCAATAATCTGAGTGACAGCATAGAAGCAAATGTTTCATAATACACATTATGTTTGTCTTGTCCAAATAATTAGTTGGTTAAAACAACACAAAGTTTGACCAGTGATTCTGTTTATTCTGAAGATAAAATACATCTCCATGACTCTGTTTGTGTGCTGCAGTGCCGCCCTTATAATATCATTGGAGAACAGATCTTTGCCATGTGTGGGGGAAAAACACTCTTTAGAGATAAGAACGAAAATCCTTATGTCAAGATTAGGATAAACTTTATCGTCCCATGAGGGGAAATTTGTCTTGGGCTTTCACCCCAGCTAATAATTCACACATACAACTAAAACCCATACAAGCATAACAATAGATGCAATAAATCCAGTAAATAATGATACACAGAAATAGTAAAACCATAAAACTATGTATAAGAAAAAGCATATAATCATTCAAAAAGAAAAAAAATCAATGTAAAAACATTAAATGAATTTAAAAAAACTTAAATAAATAAATATAGAGCATTAATTAAAAGAAGACTCACTGATCTGTCCCTGGCACATCTGTTTGCGTTTAAACGTCTTTATACACCTTTAAACTTGCATGAAGGGACTCTATGTCCTTACTGAGAGCGGTAGCTCATACTCTGTGCAGGAGCCATTAATAATTTTCTAGATGGTCTGCATAGACACGTATTCCTCAACCCCAATTATTTGTCATGTTGTGTTAGATAGATGCAGCTGTTTGTCTTTTAATTGCATAGAGGGGTTAGCAAACAGTTTTTTATTTCATGCCAAAACATTGTACAAAAAAGTGAGAGCTGAATAAAATAAATAAATAAATAAATAAATAAAAGGACATATACGGTGAAATGAATACAAATAACACAGTGAATCCAGCTTTACTCAGAATCCAGATCCAAATACTGTATAACTGTATGCAGTGCATGATAATAATAATAATAATAATAATAATAATAATAATAATAATAATAATAATAATAATAATAATAATAATAATAATAAATTAAATTAAAAATAAATACTATTGATAATAAGAAGAAAGATAAAAATGTATTTCCCTTGTCCTTGTGTGTTGGAGTAGTGGTAGTGGAAGGGGTAGGGATGGAGGTAGGGCTGGGAAATATGTCGAGGTTTTCAAATATATCAAGACTTTATCAGACGCAACATAGAAGGAGGGAATATCGTTTATATCGAGATAGCTTGTTTTGAGTTAAAATGCATCTTTTCTTTTGCATTTGGCACAGCTGTATTTTTGTTATGGTCATTGAAAAGTATTTTTAATTTATTTTGTTTTAGGAGCATTTAATTTAATATAAGGGTATTTAATTTCAGTCAGCTGTTTTAATGCACATGTGCTGCTGAACCTTAATAAAAGTATATTTAGCACTAAAGGCTGTAAATTAGAAATGTCTTTTTGGTTACTTGACAATATATATATATATATATATATATCTCGAGATATATATCGTATATCGTGATTCAGGTAAAAAATATCGAGATATAAGATTTGGTTCATATCGCCCAGCCCTAGATGGAGGGGGCATCAGCTGTGGGTGTTTACAGCATCCAGGGCAGAGGTGAAGTTACCAAACCAGGCTGTGATACCATGTATAACGTATAAGGCTCTAGAATAATCTGATAAAAAAAAAAAATAACATGACCCTTTTGTTTACACCATGAATTGTTAGAGACAGTGTAGCAGCTGCTGCGGAGGGCGTGAGTTATGAATAAAAACATCCAGGTTTGTAGGAACTAACCTGTTCAGTGGTTTGATTCACTGCAGACCCGTGGTCACCCAAACATCTTCTCTTTAGTGTTATCTGTGTCCAGAATTAGATGGTTATCATCACACCATCTGACAAACCTCTACATTTCTAAAATAAATAAATAAAAAAAAAAAAATGTTTGATAGATCTTGGTTCTTTTCCAGTAAAGAGAAAACAGAATTTATTGATGCAGTTGCTTGGATGAATACCTCTGCACTCATGAGTGTTCAAGGTGAACAGGAAAGAGGAGCTAACGCTGCCTTCAGGAGCTTCTGTGCTGTTTGTCGCCCATAGTCTCATGTTTAAACTTAGTTTAATGTACAGGATGAGTTTGCATCTACCTTGACTTTATAGGTTAAAAAGGAAAAAGTTACTTTTGAAGATGATTGATTATGAAGAAGAAAGGGATCGTTTTGCTCTGATTTTGCACCGTTAAATCTTTATCTGTTGCATAATTAATGCATTTTCATTTATTTCCTATTAATGACAAGGCTTTACTTTAACTCTTTGAGTCTTGTGCCTATTGTTTTGACCCTCTGGTGGAAAACTGCATAACCATAATGAAACAAGTGTATCTCTGCAACATTCTTAAAATCGAACAGAAACGCTGTCAGATGTCTGTGCTACATCTCTGCCGGTTTGTGCTGCTAAAATGTCCATTTTGTGCTTCTGCCTCCGCCTGGCCGCAAGTACATAGTGTCAGTCAAGAAAACTGACCAATCAGGATTGTTTAATCTTAAGCAGACCTCTTCAACAGGTTACTAATCAAAAACCTTTATTATCTTTCAAATGAAAGTGACACAAAACAAAAAAATTATCTCATCGTTTTATGTTCACATTGCAGATTGTAAGGCTCAAATAAGACATTTTGCAGAAGCTCTTTTTTTTTTTTTTTTTTGCTTGTTTTGTGTTATTGTTCACGTTAAGATTCACATGCGACCTCCATCAGGTTCCAGCATCTCTGTTAAGATGTGTAAATGTTAGTATATGTGTTACTAGTAAAGAATAAATGAAGATGACACATAGCACAAGTTTTAAGCTTGCCTTAAAAAAACTGTTTCAGGATGAAAATGCATATCTTTTGTTCTTAATGCCCCGTTAAAGGAGAAAGGGTTAAATTTGCATAAATTCAGTACTTTGTTATTTTTTCTGTTCTTGCACTGATGTAATTTTACATGGTAGCATTTATATTTAATTTTATTTCCAACTTATAATAGTTTTTCAGTCTTTTTGTCCATAATGAAATGGGTGATTTCCCCATTTTAAACCAGTGGTTTAAGTGGTATGAATCAGTAGGTTCTGGGATTGGATGGAGCTTGTGTGCACATGGTTCTTATCAGTGAATAACTCATTTAAACTCAATTCATAAGAACACTTTTCTTTTTCTAAATTTCATGTAAAAACTGTACAAAAAATAGAAAAAGAATAAAACATAACATACAGACAAATAAGTTAAATACAGATATTTCTATATACACAAGCTTTTAATCTACCTCATTTGCTGTTTTTATTGTTATAACTTATCTTTTATTATTGTTATGAAGCATTTTGTCGTTTTTAGCTGTGAAAAGTGCTTTAAAAATAAATTTTACTTACAAATGACAGAATGATGTGTGTTGGACTCAGTTCTTCTTCTTCTTCTTCTTCTTCTTCTTCTTCTTCTTCTTCTTCTTCTTCTTCTTCTTCTTATTATTATTATTATTATTATTACTAATACTACTACTACTACTAATAATAATAATAATAACATGATGATAAGAAGAATCTCTGTGCAAGGATCGAGCTAATTGATGCTCAGAGCTGAGCGTTCAGTCATCTGCAACACAAACAGCATTGGTGGAGGAAATGATGTGTGAAGTTTGAGCACGGCTCACCTGAGGCCTCAGCTCACTGATATGTAATATGTAAATATCTCCGTAAGGATGAAAACATGCATGAACGTACGCTGCTACGTTCATGTGGTCTGATTTTATGATTTAATATTTATTTATGTTAAGAAATACATGAGTTGTGTGTGCTCCGCTTTTCCCACTCCCCCTTTTGTTTTTGTTATGTCAACGTCTGATAGTCACCCATGCGAATAAAGTATATTTGAATTTAAAAGGGAGTCTGACAGACAGACGGGAAATGTTTCACTGTGTTTTCCCTGCAGGCTGCTCTTACATTTAACTGCGTTCAACCCACAACATTCACATGACATAAATTATTCATTTCATCCACAAACTGCTTCAGTGTGTGTGTGTGTGGGAGGGTGAGTGTGTGCACGCACATTTATTGTGTCCATATGTGTGTAGATTCATTTTGAGCTAACCATTCATTTCCACTGACTCTTCACACTCTTTTCAAACCTCTAGAACCCATTTTCATGTTGTGATTTAAGAACAGTGGTGGATCTGAAGCGCATGGAGAAAAAACTGCTGCGGAGCTCATCACTGGATCAGAATCCACACTTAGCTCCAACTATCCAGCAGTTTCAAGCTCCAGCGGCCGCCTGAGCTGTGCTGAGGTGGACGGCTGCTGCAGCTTGCAGTCGTGACACACTGAATGCACTTTCTGAGCCGCTAAATGCTCCCTCCATAATTACAGTGTTTGGTCATGGAGATGGAGTGCAGTGTGAAGTCGTAATTAGAATTTAAAGAGCAAAGCAGATCGTTATTATGCTCCATCTTCAACGGAAAAGCAAAGGGCAGAATGCAGCGTGTCCATGTCCATGTGACTGAAACAACAAAGGAGAAATTTTCAATAATTTAGTTAACTTATTTTTACATGAAACATTGTGAAATTCAGAGCAGCGATAGGGAGATTTAGTCTGTTTGTGCTTCCCACATCCTGCACCACTGAATAGGCTGTGATCATAATAAAGTCATGCCAGGTTTCCCAGGTTTGGACCTGAGTGGAAGGTTTGCCTGCCAAACACGGCTGCTACATTATTCACGTTGTTTTGGAGGGTAGTTACGGTATATTCAAGTGCTGTGAGCGTGGATGGATTACTCATTTCATGCTAACTTTTCTCTGGGGCTTCTGCTACATTAGCGCCATGTTTGCTCACGTTGCCATGAGATCATGCTGAGTTGAAACATGGAATCTAAACTTTAATCTTCAGAATCTTTCATAATTGCTTTGTTTGTGTTTAGTCTAATTACAGTGCTTTAATTATTGATCTCCACTAGCTTTGTTTTCTCTCTTTAAATATCTGCCTCCACCTCTTTGGTTTATAGGATGGTTGAATAGATGGAGAAAGGATGTATGGATGTATCCCTTTTCTAAATGTGGTTAGTATCCTCTGTTAGCTTCTGCTAAGTTGAGCCCAAATTAGCTTTTCATCAAGATAGCGGTTGCTAGACAAGAAGCAAACAAAAGCAACATGTGAGTTAATCTTCACTTAAGCTTGTTTGTCCTAACAATCATTCTGATGAAGACAGCAGAGACTCGACGTCAAGGAAAAATCTAAACCATGAGTAAAACAGCCAGTTGAGGTTTCATCTGCTTGGTCGAGTAGAAGCTGGTCTAAAGCAGCAGATAGTTCCAGATATCTGGGGACTGAACTGTTGTTAAGTGACATAATCTAACTTGCATAATTGAACTCATCCATCCATCCATCCATCCATCCATCCATCCATCCATCCATCCATCCATCCATCCATCCATCCATCCTTTACTTTGCCTCTGTTTTGGCTGATCTGGGGTCAGGTTCCAGTGGCAGCTGCCTAAGCAGGGAAGACTTCTCTCTCTCTGGCCACATTTGCCAGTTTGTCCAGGGGAGATCCCGAATGTTCCCAGGCCAGAGAAACATAGTCCCTCCAGTGTGTCCTGGGTCCTCCCTGGGGTCTCCTTCAGGTGGGATGTGCCCAGCATACCTCACCAGTTAAAGACCGCCTTTATTTGCCAAACACCAGTGGCTCCACTGGGGGTCAGAAGAGGTGTAAAATGGTGTTCAACAGGATTTTAAGGAATATTTTGATACTGTATGTTTTTTTTATTTATTTTTTTTCTCCTTCAAGGTTGTTTCCATTTGTCCTTCATTTGACTTTTTTTTGCTGAACTCGGGTTCTGTTTGTTTCCCAGTTTCTATAGTTACCACTTAGAAACTTAGAAACTCCACTTTTTTACAACCTGTGAAGGTTGTAAAATAAGCCTCCCCTTTTCTTCCTGTTAACATGGGAAAGGACCTGATCTCATAAATCATTCATAGTGGATCCGCCATCGATTTTGCTTCAATACTAAACTAAATCTGCTCCAACAAATCTTACAATGCGTCTGTCTCCTGTAAAAACGCAGGTGACAACATATAATAACTCCTGGTTTTTGCTTCCTGATTCTTGTAAAAGCAGAAGCTGACAGCAGCGTTTCATCCAGATGAATAAAGTTACATATTGACAAGTGTTGGTGAGGAGTTCTACTGCAGGAAAACTCACCCACTGACATCAGATCTGACTATAAGTTTAAAAATACTGAATAAATTTAACACCAGGCATGTTTGCTCTGCTTTACTCTTTTGTATTCAGGTTTCATTACACACAACACAGCAGTGTTAGGGATTCAGAGCTAAAACCGGAGGTTTCGCTTGTTTTGGCAGAGCATAGTTAGCTGACCAGCTGTCTCATTCGTCCTGCTTGGTCTGACTGACACTGTTGGTAGACTCCTACGCAGGAAAATCCATCTAAAAGAACAGTCTTCACATTAATTCAGCTGAAATATATCAGCTCCAGCCTGTGTGGGAGAAGTCTGATGGAACAAGAACGACTTCTTCAGGCGGTGTCATTAAAACTTTAGAGAGGAGAAAAGTGGTGGAGCCTCTGACTTCCTCTGTAAGGGCATTAGCTGACTACTACTTGATATTTAATGAGTTTTAAATGAATATATTTTTAAGGGCTCTGTTGAATTTTCTGTCAAGATGGGGGTAGATGGAAATTTTCTGCTGGAGGGAATGTTTCCATTGCATTAGCACGAGTTACCGGTGGGGGAGCTAGTAGCAGTTTTAAATCTTAAAAAGCGTCAGTGAGCGCTTCGTCTGAATCTGCACAGGATGGGTTCGGTTACAAATGCTGGAGTCATAAAATTGCTTAAATGTGATACTTTTTAGGCTGACATGTACAGTGTTGGGAATTTCTACATGAACTAGTTCAAAGTTCAGTTCACATATTTTAAAATTAACTAGTTCAGTTCAAAGTTCATAATTCATTTTTTTAAACTAAGTTCAGAGCTCTAAAAATGAACTAGTTCATAGTTATTTTTCCCAATATGTTGCTGTGAGCTATTATCCTCAGAATACAGCATTTTCCTATTGTTGCTGCCCATTCAGCCCACACTCGTAGTAAGCTACAGCTTTTACTCCTACAATATAAAATATAAAAACATGAAGAAAAACTTGCTTAAATGGTCTTTACCGCTTTCACTTGTTAACTTGTTTTAACCTGTGAACTAATCATTCCTTCATCCTGCGTTTAAATCACCTGGCTGGAATTCATCGCCTGGCCTGGATTGGCCCCAGGCCGCCACACCTTCTCCACCCGCTCCCTGGTTTCCTACCCTCAGGACCAACTGCTGCCGAGACCTCCGTCCATAGATAAAAGGACGTGTCATCCCTTCATTCGGCAGCAGCTGTGTTTTGTTAGACAGCTTGCCAACTTGGTAGAGACTTTGCTGGTTGTTGGTCTTCAGTAGTCATTTCAAACATTGTATGGTATTTAGACTCTCCGTTCCCCTGAGGTCTGGACTTTTGTATGGTCATTGCAATTGCTTGTTGGAGACTGGGCCAGTTAGGACTGTAAACCTTCCATGACAGTTTTCTGATCTGATCAGGCACTAATACTATTGTAATGTGAGATTGTTGTCATTCAGTGTCGGAATTACCTATCGGCTAAATCCAATTGTAGACGCTCAGTTCTAGTGCTAGTTCTGTCTGCCTGCTTCATAGCATCTGGATTTTCTCCACCAGCAAGGTTGTCTGTTTTAGCCACCAAGAGTTGCTTTAAATGGCTTCTTATGCAGATCAGAAAAACGTTTGTCAATCTATAATAATTTTCTACAGCCTCTTTATAAGACATTTTAACAGAGTTTTAAAGATGGTTCGCTCTGATTGGGTAAGGAACAGTGTCCAAAAAGCCTATTTTGCGCTCTGTATGTGACTGTGCACAGGTGCGCATTACATATGCATATATTACAAAAAAAAAAAAAGAAAAAAAAAGGCCATTAAATTCAATCACATCGCAAACTGCTTCCACATAAAATGTACTTCATTCATATTGTTGTGGTTATTTACCTGTAGAGTCACATTTGTTTTACTTTTGAAGGTTATGTGAAATTAAAAAAAAATCTGGGCATCCAGGTGAATTAATTAATGCAATGTTGTTTTGACAGTGAGTTGACTGTTTTAGGAGGATGGTAATGTTTTTATTCTAAAGTTAAGTTACAAACACAAAGACATAAAAAGGTTCAAGAATCAAGGAAGGAAGGATGGAGAAAGAGGAGACATATAATCTTTGAGTGTCATGCATGGAGTGAGACAGCCTGATGTGAGTTCATGTTTCTAGCCTCTTGCTATGTTGCTGCTAATTCAAAGAACAGTTGTAAACAGTTTTCAGTCCTCTTGAACTAAAAACTGTTCATTTTAGACAATATATCATCCAGTTAATTCATTAAATGATATACTGGGATTTTCATTTGTGTTTGTGACATAATGCGTTTGTTCACATATCAGTCCAGATATTTTAAAAACTTCAGGTCCAGTGCTTTGACAAAAAGAAAATTTTCAATGCTACATGGTGGTCTGCATTCACTTAAATAACATAAAGTGCACTGCCTGGCCAAAAAAAAAAGTCACCACCAAAAGAAAATGTCGCACACTGCTATTTGGTTGGACTGCCTTTAGGTTTGATTACAACACACGTTCGGTGTGTCATTGTTTCTAGAAGCTTTTGCAATGTCACAAGATTCATTTCCAAGATCCTGTAGTGATGATGTGAGAGTCCAACCTCTGCACAAAGCCTATTCCAGGACATTCCTAAGATTCTTAGTGGGGTTCAGGTCTGGATGCTGTGGTGGCCAATCTATGTGTGAAAATGTCTCCTGTTCCCTGAACCACTCTTTTACAATCTGACCCCCATGAATCTTAGCATCGTCATCTTGGAATATGGCTCTGTCATCAGGGAAGATGGAATAACCTGCTCTGTTAGTATATTTAGGTAGTCAGCTGACCTCATACTTTAGACACATAACCTAGAGCTGACTAACTGCAGCAACCCCAGATCATAGACTGCACCACGTGCGTGTACAGCAGACACTAGGCATGATGGCTGCCTTTATGTTCAATTGTTATGCTCCCTATGAAATTGAAGCCATTTTCTCCAGTTAGTCTCACTAATTAGTGGTTTTCTTATGGATAAACAGCTGTTCAGTCTTAATCCCTTGAGTTTCCTTGAAACTGTTTCACACTGCACTTCCAAGCAGAAAAGTTTTTAACTGATTTAAAACTGCTGAGAGTTTTAGCAGTTTGTTCCACATACGAGGAGCATAAAAGCTGAACGCTGCCTCTCTACGTTCAGTTCTGACTCTGGGAATAAAAAGTAGATTTGACCCTGATGACCTGAGGGATCTGGTTGGTTCGTAATGAACCAGAAGATCCTGAAGGTATTTTGGTCCTAAACCATTCAGTGATTTGTAAAATAACAGTAGGATTTCAGGTTTCGCATTTTGCATTCTTTAACATTGGATATTTGCTATTTGCACAACACTAGCCAGAACTGCACCTGCATACAACTAAAATGCATTCTTTTTTACAATGCCTTAGCATCATGGACATCCACACTGTTTGCATGCAGTTACTCTCATGACCACTAGAGGATGCATATTCTTTCAATCTCATGATTCGTGGGAAATGGTCCCTATCAAAGGTGCAAAAGGAAAATGGAGAGACCTCCTTAGGAATTTTCCTCATTCCTTGACACATCAGGAAAGATACTGTTCAGTCACATAGGTTCTTTGTTTCTTTGTGCTGTGATCTTTTGAAAAAAATAGTTGTTTCCGTGCACCATAATAGGAGAAATGAACATCAGGGAGGTTATAAACTTTTTTCAATCACATATTTTTATAACACCTTTCCTCCCACCCTCTCAAAGAACAGGAAACAGCAATAATATTGTTCACTGTGTTATTGAGACTTCTAAAACAACCGCTGGTTAAAATCCCACGACGACAGCCTTAACAACATGCCTGTCAGCTGAATGTGTGTTTGGCTGCTCCATGTCTGTCACCACGTCTCCTTCCTGCCTGAAAGGTTGTCGATTTGGGTTTTTGAAGCTCAGAGAAGACAAATGACTGTTAAAACCAGCAGTCAGATTTTTCTTTTTTTCTTCTATAGTTGTCTCATTTGCCATGTTTCCAAGGAAACTGACTAATTTTCCCTGGTGCTGATATTTCACGCTGAGAAGATATAGAAACTGTACACATGTGCCAAACATGTGCCGCTGGTTTACACAGTGTCTTGCTTACAGGACAGGTGTAGAAATGTATAATAAATTCACTGAAAAAAAGGATTAGGAGCCTTTAGTTCGCCAACAACTGCTGGGTGCAATAACTGCACACAGTATAAAAAAACTCTCGTCCCCATGGGGTTGGTTATATCCTATTAACGAAATATAAAATGGAAATGCAATTCAGTTTTAAAGCAATGGAGCAGGTGCAGCAGAAGCATGCAGATTATTGATTAGGAAGAACAAACTCCTCCATTTGTGGACCAAAACATTTTTGATAATCAGCCTTGGATGTAAAAATAAGACAAGAAAACAAGATTAAACAGAATAATCTCTCAGTCTCTATGATGCATTAAATAGGACAAAATTAAAAGATTTTATGTACTTATATTTGTGTATTTGAAGTGACTAACAGCTCGAAAACTCTGACAAACAATAACACAAACCGTCACTTTGTTAGGGCCCACATAGACCTTAAATAACATCAGTCAGTCAGTCGCTCAGATCTGCTGCCTCTTGTGTTATTAAAGTGCTTAACCCGGTGCTTAATCCATCCATCCATCCATCCATCCATCCATCCATCCATCCATCCATCCATCCATCCATCCATCCATCCATCCATCCATCTGTATCTGAGGCCCAGTCACAGCAGGTTACACAGCAAATCCCAGACCTCCGTTTCCCCAACCACGTCTCCCTGGCCAGCCTAGAGACATAGTCTCTCCAGGGTTTCCTGGGTCTACCCTGACATTTTCTTCTGGTGGTTCATGCCTGGAACACCCCGTCTTGCTCCTCTTGATGTTAAGGAGCAGTAGCGTTACTCTAAACCCATCTCAGATGACCAAGCTCAGACACCATGCATAGGTAACTCATATTGGGCCCTTTCATCCACAGTTTTGTTCCTGTATGGCAGATTCACACCAGCCATTTTGATTTGAATCCTAGTCCAATTGCTAAGTTGTTGTTTTTACAATCGTTATCAGACAGCATGGGCTCTCTGTGTTATTTCTACTCATTTTTTGTGGCCTTCATACTTTTCCCTACATGCTTAGAATTGTAAAGTGAGGTGGAAGGTATTTAGTTGGTTGCAATCTAAAACATTGCCACTAGATGTCACTAAATATGCCACAGTGCTCCTTTAATACATCCACAGTGACTTACCACAATCTGTGGATTGGATTTAGACAACAGAGTTTTTGTGAAATTTAAAGCATCTCTAACAGTCATTCGTATATCTGAGGCTCAACAGGAGACTGCTGGATTCACTAAGCTATCATCCAGAGAAAGACATCCAGCAGAGACGCACTGAGATGGAAAGACTGCAGGCAGCAGCAGACACTGAAGTCACAATACCGACTGAAAGCGAGGCTACGAGCAGCCCAAACAGAACCGCGGGAGGCTGGTGCTGCAGCTGTGCTCAGTACAACAAGGTTGGAGTGTACGCTGCAGTAAACGGGACATCCTGCAGGCTTGCTGCAGGATAGCATGGCGTGTGTTAACGTTCCCAATTTCACATCTGAGCACATCTGAGGCTTTACTTTCTCCAGGCAGGGAAAAGTAAGCTGTGATAATAACTCTGGTATGGAGGAGTTTGTGGGCAGGTAAATTGGCTCGCTGAATCTGAATAAAACCCCAGTGCACATATTTTCTGCAATGACAGAACACGCTAGTCCAACACTTACTAATGTGTTTTTAATAGACTTTTGCACCACTGTTGTCTAGAAAGCCGTGAGAGATAATGATGTCCTCAGAAACTGTCAGTCATAATGACTGATATGCTTTCCGACTTCATATCTTTGGGTGGAAACTTATGTTTGCTCAGGAAAACTGTGAGCAGCTCCAACTTCATGCCTTACCAGCTCTAAAAGTGTAAATCCAGTCAAGTCCAGACAGCAAATTCCTGTCCTCCACCACATTTCTCCCCAAATGCCTTAAAGCCCATATACACACTTTGGTAACTCAGAGGCAGAAAAGAGCATTTTTGAGTTTCTGCTTTTTCACTTTGTCTGCACTTTTTTTTCTTACTTTTTAATGCAGCTGCTTGGAGAGTTGACCACAGCTGTCACACTACTGGAACTGTAATCCCCTGTATATGTGAGCACATGCACTCCAGTGGCCTCTAAGGGTGTAACTTAGCCTTGCATTGCTGCAGACAACCGAAACCTTTTTAAGCTGTCAGCCTCAATATCTGGTCTTTGCAGCAGCAGCTAAAAGGTGTGTGTAAGCTTGTGTGTGTGTATTCATACTCTCTGTGGCACTAACAACAACACTGTAAATGGAGTTTAAATGCTAAGTGACCTTTATGACCTTAAACTCATTTTGTTTTTCATGTAGCACACACACATAAACACACAATTGCATCTTGCAGCAGTGTGGCAGCTGCGGTCATGACCTCAGATGCAGAGTTCTTTCCATAGAACGGCTAAAACTGCTGCAGTGAGGTAAAAATGAAATAAAATGGCAGTTAAATCAAACTGCAGCCTGGAAGTCAGGTGAAATCTGAAGCTGGTATTGTGTCAGACTGACAGTGGCGTTATTGGAGATTACACTGACTTACAACCTTGACACATCTCTACTTGGGCATAATTCATGCATCTAGTGCACTTACTCATTCCATCTATTGCAATGATCACCACCTCTGGACCTCTTGAGCCAGTTGCTGCAGGTTTTAGATATTTCCCTGCTGCAACATATTTGATTCAAATGACAATAGTAACAGCTTGTTGTCAAGTTCAGCAGGCATCTGCTCAGTAATAAACGGTAAAAATACATACAGCATATATGTTAATGGGTGGGGGTGTTAAACTTTGAAGGATGAAACCTTATGCATCATTACAAACATTTTTGTCCATTTTGTCAGACAATTTTTTTTACAGTTTTTAGAAGTGGACATTTTAATTGAGAAATTTAATGGTAGTAAAATAAAAATAAATAAATAAATTTATAATGGAAATAAACTGTTACCCTGTGGTTGTGTGTGCAGCGGTGGAATGTAATGGAATAAAAGTACTATGTTACTGTACTTAAGTATGTTTATCATGTATCTGAACCTTACCTAAGTAGATCTAGTTGTGAATACTTTTGACTTTAAATTCGCTACATTTTGCTTTCTACTAAACTACATTTCCTCAATGTGTTGCTGTAACAGTGCAGCTTTTGTTGTCTCCAGGTCCTCTAAGTGCTGCACGAAATTTTATTAAAGTTAGTGGACTATCCCATATTTCCTATACTTATACTTATCATTCCCCAAGAACTCCATTCACTAATCATAGGAGAAACTTGTGGAAATCAATATGAAATATTGTGACGTTAAAGTTGTGTTTAGTAGAAGGATGATCACCTCTAAAAAATAAAAAAAAAAAAAACAACAAAAAACAAACTTAATTCTGATCCAATGAATCATTAGTCAAAGTGTGAACTGTGTCACTGAGGTTAAACACAATAAGAACAACCTTTCAAATAACTGATAGGAGATTTTTCCAGTAGCATCATCTGTAACAGTGTTCATTTAAATGGCACAGCCATACTATTGATGTGTTAAATATACATAGTCTACATACTTAATAATGTTTTAGTCAGTTAGTACTTTTACTTTTAATACTTTATATACTTTTAAAAGCTGGTACTTATTTACTTTTACTCAAGTAAAAATGTTAATGTGGTACTTAACTAGAGTACTTTATCTTGTTGTTGCACGTAGGCTTGACCTTGGGCTTTATATGTTTGTCCATTCATTTGTATTTTTCTTGTGTTTTTAGAAGCTAAATTAAAAACTGCTGCTTATACGGGTGAGTTTGAGTGATGTTTGCACGATCAGTCAGTCGGCGCACAGTTACATCACAGACAGTCCCCCCAGCTGGAAAATCTACTCTTCCGACAAAGAATTCCTGTAAAAAAGATATGAACTACATTCCATCAGCACGACCATATCAACACATAAATCTATTCATACAATTATGATTTGTACCTTTAAAGCTTGTAATAACATGGCTGGTTCATAAAGATGGGTGCTATAAAGGGCCAATGTTGGAGGTGTAGTCAGTTTTAATGAACTCTACATTACATAAATGTATGCTGGTAGATACACAAATAAAAATACAGAACTGAAAATCTGATTTGCATGTCCCCTTTGAGCAGACCTTCCTTTTATTAAAGTAAACAAAAGTCTCTTTATACACTCCAGAAGTCCTCCCTCCCTACATGCCTCAACCATGCTCTTGACCCTTCACATTCTGCTTGCTGATGGAGGTGTAAAGCTCTAGTTTGGATGTTAATCAGATGCCTGCATTTCTCCAAATTACTTACTTCAATGCAAATAAGACAGGGTGCTTCCTCTAGTTCCTCTCCAATGTGAAAATCCCCTTATCCCTGTAGGTATGCTGATACTGAAAGTGAATTTAATTTGCATTGATTTGATCTGATCTGATTATCTGTGCACTTTGTGTTTATTTGGCCTTTACAAGCACCACATTTGGTTGTACGCTCTAATCTAGGAAGCAACTCAAAAGCTCATTTTGGTTTTTGCTTTCATTCAAACTGTTTTCTACGTACTCACACATTTGCCACTTATGTCTTTGCAACTCACTTTAAATGCACCAGCTTTAGCCAGTTGCCTGCATTAAGACGTCTGCTCTGGCACATTAAATGAAATAATTGATGAGAAATTGCTGCTGTTGAGTTGTTTTTCAATTATAACTAATTATTTAATATATCTTATGTTAATTGAGTCTTACTGTGGCAACTTGATGAATAAACTCTCACAATCAACTTAAAAGCTACTTTCTTGTGTGACTCTGTATTTTAATTTGGATGAGCTATTGAGTGCTTGTACTCAAACACAATCAACAGCTGCAGAATGAAACATAACTTCAAGAAGTCAAGCTCAATTTATAGACATGCTGATGACCACAGCATCCAAGTGCTTTATCATGATGCCTACAAGGAATGCATACATGTCAGTCTTATAATATAAATGCTAAATACTTCTTGGAATTTTTCTTACATGTAATTCCTGACATGAAGGAGAAGAGACACGACTGCTGCAGGATGCAGACAGTCCAATCCCATCCTGAGAAAAATTTTATCTCATTCAAATGCAATCAATAGCTACGTTTCCATTACAGTTTTTTGCAAAATAAAAGCAATATTTATAAAATTTTGACAAAGTGCAATTTTGTATATACATATATATATATATATATATATATATAGTTTTTATTTGTAAAAAGATCTCTGTCTCCTCATGCATCTACTCATACTGTGCCATCTTTTCTTGAAATAAGCTGGATGGGTCAATACTAGTATTGGAAATACTCACCGATCTTACCAAAAGTAAGGGGACTGGTATCAGCGAGTATTTCTGTCTAAACACCATCCGATACCATGGAAACAGAATCATAATTGGTTTTTCCAAACACGACCACACACAGACACAGGACGTTACAGAGACTTGCATGACGGTTGTTTTGAGTTGGTCGGCGGAGAGGCAGCTGCACGTGAGTCACTGTTGTGCTAACATTTAGCATTAATGATATGTTGGTAATTTGCCATCATTACTAATGAGAAAATCCCATTAGCAAAACAGCGACATGCCTAATAAGCAGGGCTGAAGTTTCCAGAGGCGACATGAATGCTGCCAAATTTACCACCAGTGACCTTATAAAGCATTTTGGTTGAAATCACTTTATTGCCTTGAAGGAAATGTGCAACAAACCACAGCAATAACTAACATTGGCAAATGCTTTTAAAAAACATGAGGAATTTACAGAAGAAAGCCAGAAAGCCACTGCAATAACAGACAATGTCTTTGAATTTATTGTCCTTAACAACAGTAAATTAATTGTGTGGAGAAGTTACGACCCCCGGTTGCTGATTCCGGACTGTTACTGCCCGGTGCAGGGCTTCGGTTAGAAAGCTGACGAGTCGTCCAAGAAGGTTTGACACTTTACTTGAGAGCAGGCAGATACAGAATTACAGCCGTAGGCACGCAGGTGAACAGCATGTACAGGCAGCAGGGACAGGCAATGGATGGCAGTGAAAAGCAGGATAAACAGGGTAGGCTGTTTTAGGCAGTTTCTGGAATACAACAGAAAGGGGATGTACTGGTCACAATCTCTTATCACATAACAGGTTATTGACAGGTTATTGACATCATTACGACACATAACGTAGGAAGTACGCGGAACCGGAAGTTAGTGGCTACAGTACATAGCTAACGGCTAATCCACAACATAACATCGGCTGCAACTCACATATATACAAGTGTAAACATGTACCCGACTAAACAACATTAGTAGTCATAACAGGTCATATTCATGCACTACTTTCTTCAGATATGAACATAACTTACATCGTCAAGGACTGCATTAAGGCGCTGAACGTATCGTAAG
Organism: Melanotaenia boesemani; assembly: GCF_017639745.1. NCBI lineage: Eukaryota > Metazoa > Chordata > Actinopteri > Atheriniformes > Melanotaeniidae > Melanotaenia > Melanotaenia boesemani. The sequence continues at coordinate 7,090,887 of NC_055704.1, forward strand.
AACTACGTGGCGAACTGGAAGCGGAACTACTCTAACTAGTACAACGTAAAACGCTTCCTTCAGAATAATACACAAGTCTGTCACTTGGAGAATTCACAACAGCCGCCCCCACATTCACTGGTGAATGTGTAGGACCAAGGATTCTTCAAGTGTCCTTGGCTTCCTCCTGAAGCTCGGGAAGCTGGATGAGTTTGGCCACCGGTCTCACGTAGATCCTATCTCGGACCTGGACCCCCGCCGTCCTCACGCAGCCGTCCGGACCAGCAATCGCCTTAACCACCCGCCCGATCGGCCAGTGAGCTCGTGGAGTTGATGAGTCGACGACCAGCACGGTAGTACCTGTTGCAAGGTTCTCTGACGACCTCTGCCACTTCTGCCGCATCTGAAGGTGCAGCAAGTAGTGCTTCGTAAAGTGGGACCCGAACTGGTCCACCAACTCCTGGCAGTGTCTCCATCTGCGTCGCCCAATGTCCGTTGGGGCATATGCCACCTGAGGTAGCGCTGCATCTCGCCGCCCCATGAGGAGGATGTTCGGAGTGACTGGGTCTGGATCTGCCACGTCGGCTGACACGTAGCCTAGGGGCTTAGAGTTCAAGATACCCTCCACCTCCACCCAGACCGTGTGGAGGACGTCCTCTGACATGGATATGCTGCCCACAGCGACCTGCAGGGCAGATTTAATGGAGCGTATCTCTCTCTCCCACGCCCCCCCGAAATGAGGAGCATTCGGCGGATTGAACCTGAAGTCAATCTGGTACTCAGCCTTGGCTCCAGAGCGGCGAAGGCCTCCCTGAGTTCTCTCTCGGCTCCACGAAAGTGCCGCAGTCGGAGAGCACCTCCTTTGGCCGCCCCCTCCTAGCGATGAAGCGGCGAAGGGCGAGGAGGAAAGCATCCGCATCCATGGAGTTCAGAACCTCTATGTGGATCGCCCTTGTGGTGAGGCACTTGAAGATCACGCCCCAGCGTTTTTCCGCTCTTCTGCCCACCTTCACTGAATAAGGCCCGAAGCAGTCAGTCCCAGTCGAATAGAAGGCCGGGCGAAGGAGCCTGAGCCGCTGCGGGGGTAGATCTGCCATTTGTGGCACCTTTGGTTGGGCTCTCCAGCCCTGGTTAAGCTGATGATGCCTGACGGCTTGCCGTCCGCGCAGGATCCAGTATTGTCGCCGTAGCTCCGCGTAGACCCGTTCTGTGCCTGGGTGCAGCAGACGTTCATCCATGTCTTTAATGAGGAGCTTGACAGCCGAATTCTTATAGTCTAGTACAATCAGGTGGATCTCTCCGATGTTCGGGTCGCGCAGCTTGCGCAGTCTTCCTCCCACCCGAATGAGACCTGTCTCCGTGTCCCACTCTGGGGCAAGGTTGAGCAAACAGCTGTGGCTTGGTATGGGTCTCTGTGCCGTGAGGGCAGCAATTTCACCTGGGAAACTCTGGCGTTGGCACCCCCTCAGCAACAGGACTTCCGTCTCTCTGTGACTGAGAAGCTGGTGCGTAGGGTCCTCCGCCGCCGCCCCGTGAGCCTGTCACATTGCTTCCACCAGCTCTTTCCAAGTATTGTACTCAGCGGCGTCGGGAAACTCATCGTTGGACTCCCCGGCCAGGAAGTGGCAGGAAGCAGTACTTCTCAATTCTGAGGAGCTCAGTGCTGGATTTGAGTGGGGTCTCTTCGGCCAGTGCTCCTCACTCTGTTTTAGGAACGCTGGCCCTTGACTCCAGCGACCCGGCTCCTGTAGCGGCTTCCCTCTGGTTATGTCATCCGCCGGGTTGTTCAGACTGTTGACATACCGCCAGGTTTGCTGGTCGGTTAACTCTTGGATCTCCGCCACGCGTGTCCCAACAAACACCTTGTATCAGCAGGACGCTGACTGAAGCCAGTCCAGCACCGTGGTGGAGTCAGACCACAATGTCGCGTGTCAAACGGTAAGTGTTAACTCGGTCTCGATGAGCTTAAACAGCTGGGCTCTGGCGAGAGCTGCGCAGAGCTCTAGGCGGGGTATGGACTGCTGGCGTCTTGGGGCGACCCTGGACCTGGCCATCACGAAGGAGACGTGGATGTTGTCTCCAATGTTCACGGCGAGGTACGCCACCGCTCCGTACGCTCGCTCCGAGGCGTCGCAGAAAATATGAAGATCGTATCTTGCGTCCAAACCTTCAGCAGGAAGTGGCGAGTAGCAGCGGGGGATGGACACGGTTTGAAGGTGTGCCAGCTCGCTTTCCCAGGTCTGCCAGGCTGCTTGGAGGACTGGAGGTAAGTCCGGGTCGTCCCAGCAGTACTTCTCAATTCTGAGGAGCTCAGTGCTGGATTTGAGTGGGGTCTCTTCGGCCAGTGCTCCTCACTCTGTTTTAGGAACGCTGGCCCTTGACTCCAGCGACCCGGCTCCTGTAGCGGCTTCCCTCTGGTTATGTCATCCGCCGGGTTGTTCAGACTGTCGACATACCGCCAGGTTTGCTGGTCGGTTAACTCTTGGATCTCCGCCACGCGTGTCCCAACAAACACCTTGTATCAGCAGGACGCTGACTGAAGCCAGTCCAGCACCGTGGTGGAGTCAGACCACAATGTCGCGTGTCAAACGGTAAGTGTTAACTCGGTCTCGATGAGCTTAAACAGCTGGGCTCTGGCGAGAGCTGCGCAGAGCTCTAGGCGGGGTATGGACTGCTGGCGTCTTGGGGCGACCCTGGACCTGGCCATCACGAAGGAGACGTGGATGTTGTCTCTGATGTTCACGGCGAGGTACGCCACCGCTCCGTACGCTCGCTCCGAGGCGTCGCAGAAAATATGAAGATCGTATCTTGCGTCCAAACCTTCAGCAGGAAGTGGCGAGTAGCAGCGGGGGATGGACACGGTTTGAAGGTGTGCCAGCTCGCTTTCCCAGGTCTGCCAGGCTGCTTGGAGGACTGGAGGTAAGTCCGGGTCGTCCCAGCCGCGTTGTTTGTGCCAAAGCTGTTGGATTAGCACCTTGGCGCGGGTGGTGTATGGCACCACTAACCCTAGGGGGTCATATTGGCTGGCTAGTACCTGGTAAGCGGTCCTCATCGTCAGTGCCGGGTACTCGATAGCTCGGTACTGGTAGACAAGCGTGTCGGTGGCACAGTTCCATCTCAGGCCCAACGTGGGTTCGAGCGGGTCGGTGCGGCTCTGGCTGAACCACTGCTCTGTCGCCGATGATCTAGCGTCGGTGGGGAGGTGTGCCACCACCGCTGATTGGTTGCTGGCCCACTGCCTGAGGTCGAATCCCCCATCTGCCAGCACGGTGCACAGCTGATCGACCTGCTGCTTGGCTGCCGATGCAGTCGGGAAGCTCGCGAGGCAGTTGTCGACGTAGAAGTTCTGCTGTACTGTCTGCAGTACTCCGGGGTACTCGCCTTGGCGGTGGCGTGCATGTAACTGTAAAGCGAAAATAGTGCAACACGGGCTGCTGGTGGTGCCGAATGGTAGCACCTGCCATTCGTACACATCCGGCGGGTCCTCTCGGCGCATGTCCCTCCAGACGAACCGGAGGAGAGGCCTGTCCTCGGGTAGGAGGTGAATTTGGTGGAACATCGCCCAGATGTCCCCGCTCACTGCAATCTGATGCTGTCTGAACCGGATGAGGACACCAACTAGCAATGGTCCCAACGCAGGCCCGGGCAGAAGTTGTTCATTCAGGGAGGTGATCTGATGCCTGAAAGAGCAGTTAAAGACCAGGCATGACTTGTTGTTGTGGCTCACGAGATGATGGGGAATATACCATGCCTCCGCTGACTGCTCCACCTCCTTCGTTTGGAGTTTCCTGACGTATCCTGCTCGGATAAGTTTGGTGATTTCAGCTGAGTAGATTGTAGCTGTCGCCTGGTCCCTTGCAAGGCGCCTTTCGGTGCCCCGGAGGTGAGCCATGACTGAGTGTACACTGCTGTTGAGCCTGAGTGCTTCCAACCTACGCAGGAGGGGGGTGGCGTAGCATTGGACCCCCCCTGCTGTTAGTCGCTGGGTCTTTGTCTCCAGCATATTCATGGCGTCCTTATCCTCTCGTGAGCAAACAACCAGTTTTTCGTTTCGAAAGGGCAAAATGTCCCATTGCCACAGCCTCTCGACGTTCTGGTGTAGCAAGTCGTTGGGGCCGGCCTGTGCGGTGAACAGACACTGTGTCTCTGAGGTTGGCTCTGACGTACACCTCTCAGCTCCTTGCAAAGCCCATCCCAGAGCTGTGCGGATGGCTATGGGCCCGCCCGGACCCTTACGGGTTGGTCCCGTGGCGGTGATGAGGTGCACATGATCTGAGTCGAGCAGCACTAAGGGGCGTACTCTTGTGAATGATACTAGTGGTACGCTACGTAGATGGGGGTATCGTTTCTGTAACAGCTGCACGGGGTAGGTCTGTTCCACTAGGTCCAGGCCTGTGGCAGTATATGCCCCCTGCACCCTAAACCGCCTCCGTGGTCTATCCCTGGGGGAGATTTGAAAGTCGACCCTTGACCCTTGCAGGTGTGTGACGTCTGTCCGTATGGTAGGTAGGGTGAGGGTCTCCTGGGGGATATTTGGGGAGCTTACTGAGGAGGCGGTCGACGTGTGAGCAGCAGCTGAGTTCCACCCCCTAAGGCCCCTCCAGTGACAACAGCATACTGACCAGGAGGTAGGCTCTGAGGGCGAAGCTTTGGAAGGTTCGTGCATCGCCCGACTTCATGTCAGGTGCAGTGAGGATGGCTGCTATTTCGCTCTGGGCTAGCTGGTGTGGCTGGCCATACTGCAGCTGTAGTGCGTGCATGGTGGCTGTGTATGGGCGTGGGTCATGTCTGCAGGCCTGGCCAATCATTTGCGCCTCTGGGAGCTTAAGGTGTTCAAGCAGCACATGGTATTTATATTTCTCAGTCAGTTCCGGGTAGGGCTCAAGTAAATTGTCCATGGCTAACTTCAGGTTAGCGAACTCTTTCTCACTGTCTGCGGTGAAGTCTGGGATCTTTGGCTTGGGGACGCCGTATAGGGAGCGTGTTTGCAGGCTGATGTGGATAATGGAGGTAATGGATAACCCCATGACAGTGGTGCCCTGTGGTGTTGGGCGATGTCGGTGTACGGCAGAGCATGGACAGCCCCGCTTGGCTGGTATGGGCTCCCCGGGGAGCTCGTATGGTCTGGTTGCCCGATAGGGTGCGGGAGTCGGCTTGATAAGCTGTTGCGAGAATGGGGTTGGCGTCACCTTGCCATATGAGATGCTGGAATAAGGGGATTCTGTTCGTGTTGGGGGACACGGATGTATTGGAGTAAATGCAGAGTCTATGGCGTTGCCGGCAGTTACGGGAGGGAGTCTCTCAGAGTGGCCTCCACCTTTACGAGGATTGTCTCGTTCGCTGAGGCGTGTATTTCTGTGGGGTGCTTCTGGTGCACGTGATTGTCTGCCGACGGGGGGTGCTCGGCTGAGTGTGCGGGCGAGGGAGGATATCGTGGCGGCCGTAGTATGGCTGGAGGTGTTGTGCCTTCCATGACACGATCCTCCTCCGTTCTCCCTTCATCCTCTTCCTCTTCGTCCTGCAGGAAAGTGGTGATGTGCTCTAGTAGCTCCTGGCGGCGACGTTGTCGGTATTCGTACTGGCAGAGCTGGTGGGCAACACGAGCCATTTTAGCTTTCTCCTCCTCCTTGCTCCTAGAGATGGTTGCCGCCAGTTGCCTGAGTGATGCGGAGCTCAGTGGATCGGCAGGGCTTCAGTTGTTTGAAGGTCTGTTGTTCTCAAGGTGGGGACCTGCGTCCGCTCGCCTACCGTCTGCTGTGGCGGTTGCTCCTCTCTGCTCCTCATGCCCTCCGTAGCCTGGCTGGGAGGAAAGGGCGGCTCCATGCTGGTGGTAGGCGAGGACGTAGTCTTCCAGATGCCTGGGCGTGCGGCGCTGCCTGGCATGCCGCTCTGTAATATCAGTCTGTGAGAGTTGTGTCATGTCCTCCTCTGATGACATGTTCTGCAGCAGGCAGTAAATCCAGCTCGAAGGACCACTTTGTGGGGAAGTTACGACCCCGGGTTGCTGATTCCGGACTGTTACCGCCCGGTGCAGGGCTTCGGTTAGAAAGTTGACGAGTTGTCCAAGAAGGTTTGACACTTTACTTGAGAGCAGGCAGATACAGAATTACAGCCGTAGGCACGCAGGTGAACAGCATGTACAGGCAGCAGGGACAGGCAATGGATGGCAGTGAAAAGCAGGATAAACAGGGTAGGCTGTTTTAGGCAGTTTCTGGAATACAACAGAAAGGGGATGTACTGGTCACAATCTCTTATCACGTAACAGGTTATTGACAGGTTATTGACATCATTACGACACACAACGTAGGAAGTACGCGGAACCGGAAGTTAGCGGCTACAGTACATAGCTAACGGCTAATCCACAACATAACATCGGCTGCAACTCACATATATACAAGTGTAAACATGTACCCGACTAAACAACATTAGTAGTCATAACAGGTCATATTCATGCACTACTTTCTTCAGATATGAACATAACTTACATCGTCAAGGACTGCATTAAGGCGCTGAACGTATCGTAAGAACTACGTGGCGAACCGGAAGCGGAACTACTCTAACTAGTACAACGTAAAACGCTTCCTTCAGAATAAAACACAAGTCCGTCACTTGGAGAATTCACAACAAATTGTAGACATCTGTCTTGTTGCGCTTGTTTGTAATTCATCTGAGGAGGAAACCAGCAATTCATGGTTCATCTTATGTTTAACCCAAAATATTGTTATTAGTCGCACTAACAATAACAAAAATGTCTCAGTCTCATGACAATCAGATGCTAATTTAAAGAGGGGATGTCTTTCTTTCTGTGTTCTGTCATCTGTTTCATTAAAGCAACATAAAGAGACGTGAACGTGAACCTTGAGTTCACCAGTCTTTGTTATGGATACTGCACTGCTGCAGTTCACAACTTTGGTTTCCATCTCAGAACTTTACGCTACCATGACGATGACCTTGTTGATGTCGGTTTACCTGACTGTATGTATTTTGTTGTCTCTTTCTCTCTAGTTTAGATTAGTTTTATTTCTGTTTTATTTCTTTTGTTCTTTTTTAGTGGAATTCTCATTTTAATGTTCCTTTTGGACCTTGATATGTTGCTTTTAATGTTTTATGTAAAGCACTTTGAGTTGTCTTATACTGTACGTAGTAAAGGGTACATATCTGTACTGTCTCTTGTAAATGTTAGGGAACAATATGAGAAGATGGTCTGTGCTTAAAAGAGAAGCAGGAGAAATGGTTAAACAAGCTTTACTTATAACTTTAGTAAATAAACTTGCCTATCACATCACATCACATCACATAGCGCCTGTCCCTGAAACCATGTTGGCCAATCAGAGGGCTGATAAAAACGTTACTTCTGTTAGCAAGATTAGTTCAGCACAGTCTAGGCCATATCTGCCATGTAAACAAAGGAGTTAAGACTTAAAATTTGTGGATCATTATTTATATCTACTCTGAGATCATGGAGACAGTGAGAAAAAGGAAAATTTGCCATTTGGTAAGGATGATAAAATCGAGGCCTCATGAAACATTGAGTCAACTTTGACATGAATGCCTGAAATTGTCTCACTTTGTCGAAACATTTGAGACGATCAAAGAGCTCCATCTGCTGGTTGTGGGCATCTGATGCAGCAGAGGGAAAGTGTTGACGAGGTTTCCTCACTGCACGTCTGTCATCACTGTCTCATCTTTGACAGTGTTCTTTAAAGGATCTTCTTCTGCCATTCATATAAATAATAAAAGGGGCTGTTAAATAACATCGGTTCAGGTAACAAGATTATGGTGTTATTTAAAGTATACCAATGTGTAATGATAGTAGTAGGCTACTTGCAGCTACATCTGTATTTGTAAATGGGAACGTATGAGGTAAGGGGTGCTTGTGCAGCGGGGATAGTGATTCTGTTACTGATTTAATACAGTTGTTTTAAAATGAATTCTGAGACAAATGTTTGTGCAACTTTGTGAAGTGTCATAGATTTTTATTTTAAAAAAGGTAAAGGCTTCAGTCTGCTCCTTTTCTGGCACACTACCTCTCCAGCTTTGAAGACTGCACCTGAGCGAAAACACAAAAATTAAATTGCAATTAACCATTCATTAACCAATCATTAAAAATCTGTGCTGATAGTGATTAGAAACTGGCTCGGCTGTGGAAGGTCCCACAGGTTGTGGTGCTCCTCTGCAGCTGCAGATCCAGACGCTTCCTCTGTTGCTTCTGGACGAAGTTTATATGATTAACTTTAAAGTCTGCTTTTTGCAAGGCTATGAAAAAAAATAACAATATAAAGAGAAGGAAATATAGCCTATCTGTGATGTTGAAGGCACTCCGATCCGTTCTTGCACTCTCACTCTTTGAGCTCATTCAACAGTTACCGTGGCAACGGCTTCTTGCACAGATGTTTGAGTCCCAAAAGCTACTATTATTCTAATGTGAGGCTTTCTTTGAATTCAAAATGATGAATGGTTGCCACTGGTATTATATATATTTTTTATTATTATTATTATTCTTTTTTTTTTTTTAAAGGGGAGTACTTTGATTTGATTTCTCCAGCAAGGTACAGTATGTATTTTGACTCTAACAGCTCAATGACCTGGCCTACGTTTGATGTATTTATGAAAATATTGATAACGTAGTTCACCTTATTTTGTTGTCTTGCTTATATCAATTTTCTTATGTTTTTTTTTTTTTTTTTTTTTTTTTTTTTTGAAAGTGAAGTGTCTCTTGTGTTTGAAAGAGCTTGGCTAGAACAAAAACACTTCCACTGCTGCAAAGGCAGTGAAGACGTTAACAACTGAATGTGCTGCAGTCATGCAACAGAGCTGCTGCTCCTCCTCCTCCTCATCATCACAACCATCAACATCAGAAGTTGCTCAGACTGTGATACCAGGTGATGTGTTTGTATTTTATGTATATATATGTATACACTGTAACTTACAGCCTCTGTTTCTACTTTGGCTGCAAAGTGTGGCGTCTGGATGACCAGTAATAGAAGAACGAAGACAAAACGGTACCTCTGATGCCACCATTGAAGTACAGTGTGATAGAGCACAATGTTTGCAGATGATCCCCTGGAGTACTGGGAAAGACAAAAATCTGCGTACCCTACCTTGCACAAGCTGGCAATGGCCTTTATAAGCACCCATGCATCATCTGCCATGTCAGAGAGTTTTTAAAAGTAGGAGCCTCTTTAAAGAAAGAATCGCATGATTCTTAAACGTTTTGAAAAATTTTTTATTTCTAAATAAAAACCAAAACATACATTTTTCCCAAATCACAAAAGCAAAATAACTGCCCTCAACTCAATGAAACATTCACCCTGTTCACCATAAACTGTATTTCCACTTTGCCTTGTAACCATCGTACATTAAGAAGTTGTACAAATAATACAATACAGACAAACAAATACAAACTAAAACTAATGCCTTCTTTCTAAACAGATGCCCATTATCATGGAACATAAATTAGATTTTATTCAGTAAATTACTGATGTCATTGTGATGGCTTGACACTGAAATTCTTTGTCCACTAGATGGCTTCATAGAGCAAATGAAACATCACGAAGCTTGGCCCCTGAACGAGCCCATTTGATGAAAAGCTTCAATGCTTCAGGAAGCTTCACCTGCCCGGCTTCTGACTGAGTACATACTTGCTTTTAATTGTGCGTATGCTTGTTTACCATGGCTGCCTCACATATTCTCCATTTGTTTGAAGGGTAATTTCTTCAGGTACTCTAAAATTAACTCTATGCTTTTACAAGCTGCAGTTTGAAAGCAACCAGTAGGGGGCAGTGTAGGGATCACTTCGACTGGATGGAAAATCACAGGGTTGACAGTGGAAAAATGAAATGAGTTTTTTAAAGACAAAACAAGGTGTGCTTGGTTTATAAAATACTGCTGTTGTTGTTTATCTATTGTGATCTCAAAATTAACCGAACCCTGAGCTCCTCTATTGTCACCACGTTTGTTTAGTTTACACCCTAAAGATTCAGCACATCTATCCAGTTTGAGTTCTCTAATGCGCCACCTAGGGTTTTTTTTTGGGGGGGGGGTCAAGCTAAAATTTGCCAGATTCTCCAGTGATGCTTTAATCCCTTCTCCTTACTTAACCTCTAAAGTTCCTAAAGTTCTTGTATTTATATGATGGTGGATGAGGCAGTGTGTGTGAAGGTGTGTGTGAGTGTGTGCAGACGGCATGGTTCAGCTTCAAAGCCCATTTTGAGTCAATGGGTGTGTCATGACAGCTTTTTGTCAGCCCCCTACGGTGACTCATGACTCTTAGTGTCTGTAACAGTCAGTTTTCCCCATGTGTGTGTGCATGTGTGTGTGTTTGGTAGCTGACTAAGTTCCTCAGGGTGGACCCCCCGAAGCTTGGCTGTCAAACAGTGTTTTTCTTTGCCCGTCAGTATCCTCCCCCCCTTCCCCCAGTCTTACACTCTTTTCTCTCTTACTGTACATCTGTGTCTTTCAGAATTCATTTTTCTTTTGTAGAGCATCTTTTCTACACCTTAGTGATGTCAGATGATATATTTTTAAAAGAGATATTTTCCTTTATCTTCCAGAAATGGATGTTTCGTTGAGCAGTCGTGTCTTACCTGCCGTAAAAGAAAACAAAAATAATAAATCATGGAGGAATACTGACTCAGCTAACAGCTACAAGTAGGGATTATGTACCCTCTGGCCTTGGAACATGGAGGGTTTCGCTAGGAGACGGGAATGTCTGAGTTTCCCTCTTGGATCTGTTGCCTCTGCAACTCAACTAGAGATAAATAGTAAAAATTGATGGGACTGATGAATAAAATGATTTGGAAGATGGACAGACTAAGAACTTGCTGTTTGGTGTGAATCAGGAAACACAGCTTCGACCTTGGTGGAGGGTCCACCCTTTCAGCACTTTTTATTTTTACAAGACAAAATGCTGCAGCAACTCACATCCCCTCGGATTAAAAGTTTCTTATGACTCTCTGCCAATGGGGTAAATGTAAGACTCTATCTTTACAAACAAAAACCATGTTGTCTTTTGAATGTTTAACCATTGGGCTACAACATTCCCAATGGTCCTGATTACCAGTTTAATTCAGTTTAGCAGATTAAATGATAAGTCTGACACACTTTTTTTTATTAAACCAAATGAAAAGACATGATGACTGGTTCATGCCAACAAATCCTGCTGTGTCTCTCTCCGCTGCACAGCAGGACTCTAGTACAGAAGAAAAAGTATTAAAAACACATCGGTGAGCCTCACTGTTGCCCCGGGTTACGTGTTCCTTCATTAGCATTAGCATACATATAGTAGTTGGACTGGACTTAATCCCTCACACACCATCCTGCTGTCAGACACAAAGAAACAGAAGTAGATTCATGCACCACTGGGAATATAAAAATAGTCCCCAGTTAATGTAATTTTTTTTTTCTTTACATCACAATTGTGGAAATAAATTGCTGTTTTTTTCCTCAGTGTTTCCAAAGTTATTTTGGCTGTGAAATAATTCCTATAATTCATTTTCTTACGTATATAAAATTAAATATGACTTGATTTGATATAAGTGAATAAATATATTTTATTATAATTTAACACAACAAATAAAACTGACATCAAATGGATATAACAGCCTCTATGTGTTGCGCCCTCCGCTCCGTCAGATTGGGAGAGGTACGTAGTTGTTTTGGGAGCTAAAATGAGAGACGGAGACGCAGCCGAAGTCTTCACTCCATTTCACTTTATTCCACTCCAAAACCAATAACCCACGTCTTCACTGTGCAAGCGCACAACACAACTCGTTGCTGGTCAAGAGCAATTGATCATGCAATCATTAAACTCTTATTAAATTGGTAATATTGTATATAGTCTTTTTTTCCTTTTGTAACAATCATGAAAAAACCATTATGAAATATTACATTTTTAACTCTTGCAATTTCATTATTAAATACTTTCCAACTGTTTATGATACACTTTTTAAGCATTTTTAGCATTTCTAACCTGAGTTTTTTTACCTGTCACACACTCCCCCTCAAAAAAAAAAAAATGTCCCCAACATCAGAACCTAAATACAAGAAACACATACAAAAATGACTGGCTCATTAATTGTCAGTCACAATTTTTGTTCCAGAGGATGATGGCATTTTTGCCTCTGTATGAACACACTTTGTTGTTTCTTCACTGTGGTGTGTGTGTGATGAATTGTTTGTTACGTTCAGCAGCTTTTGCAGCATTCTCCTCTGGACAGTCAGTTCCAGGAGCTCCAGATCAGTCCCAAGAATAGAACCAGCAAACAGTGAGACGGTGTGTAGTTTGTAGTCACATCAAATATAATGAACTAGTCTCTTTAATTCAGCACAGTCTGCAGTATACAGTTTAATATAATTTCTTCTTCTTCTTCAACTTGTCCTGTGGGACTTGAAAACAGTTCATGGACCAGTTCTGAATGTGTTGAAGCCCCTTGAGCTGCTAAAAGAAAAGGTTTAAACTCTCTACTTTTAAGTGAAGAAATCATGGAATCCTTGATACAACTACATATTTTAATTTATTAATAGCAAGGTTTACTTCATAGCCATGTTTAATTTATTCATTTAAGCATGTCTATATATGCACATACTTATTTAATATTGACATTATGATGATGTCGGGTTCAAACATTAATGAGGTCTCTGCATGGCAGAAACAAAAAGAAATAATTTATCTTTCATGTGTTTAAAGTCAGAGAATCTTGATAAGATTTAAAGGTTAAAAAATTACCAACTTATGTTCAGTCTGTTTTAATTTAATTTATTTGCTAGCCTACAGAATGAGCAGAACTGAGGGCTGTACAACAGGAAGTTTCCAGCGCCGACTCCTCGCCATCACGGCTGCAACTCAACTGATCAACATGCAGAAAGTCACTGAATATTCAAACATCTTAACCTCTAACCAGTAAGCTCGCTAGGGGTTGCGCACCAGCCAACAGCTCTGCAGCCTCTGACAGAAGAGAAGGATCATTTTACAGTTTAAAACCAGACAGATTTTCAGTTATTACAAAGGAAATCTGTGCTGTATTTTGATCGCAGTGGCTCAGCCATAACCTGCTGCCTGAATGAAAATGAGCAATTCTTTTTAGATTTGTCCTGAAATTTAGCCAATTGTCCAAAAGATTCCAACCTAATAAGAAACTACAGTTCAGCTGGAAGTGATGAGGAATGAAAATAAGTTTTGTATTATCAGGTGACCTGAACCTTGGAACAAACGCACCCTTTTTCCCATAACTTGTGCACTATTATGTAAAGCAGCTGGAAAGATTACTATGCTGGGCAGCACTGCTGTTTCAGAAACATTTGCTGTAAGAAGATGATGAGGACATAAGAATGAGGCAGAATTATCTAATTTCTGACAATATAAAACATTATTTATACCTTGGAAGGGATATGTGGATGTTACAGTGGAATTGCCGGACTGTCAGGGTAAACAGTGTTCTTTTGAGATAGATGGACTCGGTAGCAGTTGGTGGGTAACGACCTGCAGCGTTCTTTGTGAATATGTTGTGTTTCTAGTCCACTGTAGTGGACAACTCTACAGGTGTCCTCCACCACCTCCAGCATAATGTGACCTGACGGCAACTACGACTCATGAATAATTGTCTGGATCTACCATGCATTATGTAACATATATAAAAAAAGAGGTACGCGTTTTCAGTTCCTTGTTAATGTAAATATCTAATCAGCCAATCACATGTCAGTGACTCATATGATCATGTAGACATGGTGAAGATGACTTGCTGAAGTTCAAATTGAGCATCAGAATGAGGAAGAAAGAGGATTTAAGTGATTTTGAATGTGGCATGGTTGTTGGTCTGAGTATGTACTGGGATTTTCACAACCATCTCTAAGGTTTACAGAGAATGTTCTGAAGAAGAGAAAATATCCAGTGAGCAGCAGTTTGTCTGGACCAGAATGTTTTGTTGATGTCAGAGGAGAATGGGCAGACTGGTTGGAGATGATAGAAAGGTAACAGGAAGCCAAATAAGCACTGGTTCAAACCAAAGTCTGCAGAATATCATCTCTGACCACACAACACGTCCAACCTTGAAGCAGATGGGCTACAGCAGCAGAAGACCACACCGGGTGCCTCCTGTCAGCTAAGAACAGGAAACTGAGGCTACAATTCACACACACTCACCAACACTGGACAATAGAAGATGGAGAAACATTGCTGGTCTGATGAGTCTCCATTTCAGCTCCACATTCAGATGCTAGGCTCAGAATTTGGTGGACACATCATGAAAACATGGATCCATCCTGCCTTGGATCAACGCTTCAGGCTGCTGCTGGTGTAATGGTGTGGGGGATATTTTCTTGGCCCACTTTGGCCCCTTAGTACCATCATGGTCTGGTTTAACCTCCACAGCCTACCTGGGTATTGTTGCTGACCATGTCCATCCCTTTATGACCACAGTGTAGCATCTTCTGATGCTACTTCCAGCAGGATAATGCACCATGTCACAAAGCTCAGATCATCTCCACCTGCTTTCTAGAACATGACGATGAGTTCACTGGACTCCAATGGCCTTCAGTCACCAGATCTCAATCCAGTAGAGCAGCTTTGGGATGTGGTGGAACGGGAGATTCTCATCATGGATGCAGCCGACAAACCTGCAGCAACTGTGTGATGCTGTCATGTCAATATGGAGCAAAACCTCTGAGGAATGTTTCCAACACCTTGTTCAATCTATGACACCAAGAATTAAGGCAGTTCAAGTGGAAAAATGGGTCCAACCTGGTACTAGTAAGGTGGACTTGATGAAGTGGCTGGCAAGAGTAATATTCATGTCCAGAAATTTCTATTAAATTTATTGATAGAAAAAGCAACGATGACCTTGAGCTGTACAACCTACCAACCCTATGCTCATTTTTATCTAGTGTGCCTTAAAACGAGGAATACATTGGGAGTGATGGTTCACTGTAAAAAAATGAATACTAAAGTTTTCAGAACAACACGAAGTAAAGCATGAGACTGAAAGATGAATTTTAGAATATGAGCACCTCATTTAGATGTATTTTGACCTTGTCTGGTCTACCTTTTTAGATTTTGTGTACTTAAACCACTGACACCTGTTGATAGTTATACAATAGCTGGATAAGATCTAACCCTCAAGACCCTGAACAAGAAAAGGCAGCTACAGTATAAAGATAGATGGATAGCAGTCTTATTCCTATTTAGACTGTTGTTTAATGGCTGTCTGGTTAAATTTGATCATTTCCCCTGAACTCAGACATTATTATGGATGAATACACTTTGAAAGGGGTGAACAGAGGTGACAATTTGCAACTAGCCTCTGTATATGTCCTCCCAACTCAGATGGGCTGTTCCAACATCAAACTGACCACATCTCCTTTAGTCAGCTTTTCTGTTTCTCCCCATATTTCTTCTGGCCAAATGCCATTTGCAAACTGCCAGATTGTCAGTCTTGGCTTAGGCTTGGCTGATTTTTATTTAGCCACAAATAACAAACTAGAAGGTCAGTCTAGCAGCTTAACAGCCTGTTTAGAAGCAATGTGAGGCTGTACTCAGACAAAGCAGTGCCACAGCTCAGTCAACATCCTAACATCCAATCTTGTCATCCAAGATTAAATAGATATCTATTGCTAGGTTTGCTAGCAGGTTTCCATCTCGGTAAAGGATTATCCAAATATATTCAAGTCCATCTAATGTGTTTTCTATGTTGTATTGTGTATAAAATATCGATGAGAAAAAAAATTGCATTCTGTTTTTGTTTGCATTTTAAATGACGTCCCAACGTTTTTGGGAACAGGGGTTAGAAAAGCAACATTGAAGTCTACGTGTAGCCTTAGGCATTTGAAGAGTTTGGAATCTGGCTTGAATGCATATTTGGCATCAATATTCTTAGTCTATAATTTAGAAATTTTCAACTCTTTTAATGTTTGATAGAAATAAAATAAATTGGCGACTAATATAGGCTTTTGATTTGTCCCAAAATATTCCTTTTAGGAGGAATAAAAGTTTAGATTTGGGAAAACAAAACACAAACCCTTAAATATAATTTTTTTCTGCTGAATTTTTAAATTAAAATGATGTACAGGTAGTATTTGAGGTGCACTAAATTCAGGATATCTTTCTTGTAGCAGCTTCAATGCTTGTTATGTTCACCAACTTAGCTCTATTACCAGGCTAACAATTGGTAACTACCAAATGTTAATGGCACTGAAACTCATTAAAGTTAATTTTCTGGACACATTCTCGAGCAATGTGAAGCATTTTATGCCAATCCATTCAGTAGTTTTATAGATAGGACAGCTAATAAAACTGATTTAGTGCCCCCCTTTCCCTCACTCTGATTAAAACAATCACAATCTGAATTAGCTGCATTAGCATGCTAACACCTGAAAAATAACTAAAATTTACTGAAATTTCTGTACGTAATGTTATGACAATCCATTCACTATTTTAAAGATGGCATAGCTAACAACACTTGGTTTACCAACAGTCATTCTGAATGACTGAAATTCTCATCACTATCTATGTGCATGCTGCGTTAGCATGCTAACATTAAAAGTTGGCATTGAAAAGTACTGAACAGATTACAATTTCCACCAAATATTGATGCTAATTTAAAATCATGAAAGCTAGGAGTCAGTCCATGGAAAACTGATGACTGCACAAAAATGTAAAACTATATACTGACTGGTTTAAAAAAAAAAAAAAAAACAAGCATACTGGGCAAATTACAATTTCCAAAAAAATACTAATGTTACATTAAAATTAGGAGCTAATGAAAGCTACAGGTCTCTATCGGCAACCCCTTTTAGTCATGCTGATGGACAGAAACTGTAGCCATCATCTTAGTTTGCTGTAATAGCATATCAACATTTGGGAAAGTAGCTCTAGAAATACTGGGTAGAATAAAGCAAGGCTTCATTTAAAAATTTTGGACCCCGTGAAAGCAATGAGTCATTCTCTGTACCACCAAACTGTGATCATGCATATCATGTTTACTGCACAAGCATGCTAACATTTGGAAAGTAGCATTAAAATACTGAACAGATTAAATTTTCCAAAAATGTTGTGATGTTCAGATAAAGTAAGGAAAGACAGAGTCATTCCATGGGGAACAAATATCCCTTAAACATATCATCTCACAGATCGTTTAGCCAATAAATCTCATTTAGCTCCCTCTCCTGGTCATTCTGATTGAATGTTTTCATCATGTACAGAAGTGTGTGTCAACCAGGCCGTCATGATTAAAATTGTGTTGGTTGAAATATGTGTGTTCAAGTATGTGTATATAAATATATATATGTAAAAAATGTGTGTGTGTGTGTGTGTGTGTGTGTGTGTGTGTGTGTGTGTGTGTGTGTGTGTGTGGTAGCTGGACAAATCAGCATTAAATCTTGTAAGGAAGTGTGGATGAGAGCACTGGTCCTCTGCCTGAGGACACACATACTGTTAATTTAATCATCCACCAGCTGAAACTTCACACACATCCTCTCATCCGGGCATCCAGATGCAGCTGGGTCCATTTGGAGTGGAACATCCCATAATGAGGGTGTGTCCGTTTCCATGGTAATAAATAATATGGAGCTTTTGGACAAAACTTAATTCAAAAATATTGCTGAATGTCATCAGGGAATCAGGGAGTGAGACCAACTGCAAGGCCAGAGGAGTGAGTGCCAGAAGGATTTTTCTGCTTTCAGTCGCTCTACTTTCCATCGTCCTGCTTCTATTTCTGTAGCTTTTCTCCATTTTCTTCCTACTGTTTTCTGTATTTTGCAAACAATTGATAACTAATTATCTTTGTCTGCTTTACAAAAATTAGCAGTTAATTGACAAACTCAACCAGTAATTGAAAAACTGGGAGCAGATAGATCAGCCAGCAGCTGTGTCTGGATAATGCTGGATAATGATAATACTTTTTTAATTGTCTTGGTTTGTTGCCAAGACTCTTGGCTCCTACATGTCGCCTTTGTCTTAAATAATTAAAACCACATTTTCTAACAATATGAAGCAGTTATCTCTGCTCCAAGTCCAGCAGAAAAAATAAAATTAGGAATGGGAAACTTTTAGAACTTGTTGACTACTTTAATAGAGCTTGTTGACTTTAGAAAGCCTGTTGTCTCCTTATATAGTATCCCATCTCAACCTGGGTCAACCACCTTGATCGTTATCCAGGTTACAATTGCTTTCAACCTATGTGGAAGATCTAAAACAGGTGAATCAGTTTTGTTTCGCCCTGCTTGCAGCTTCAAAGGAGCGTTGTGAGTTTTGTAACTCACTTGCATTCACACTGGTGCTGTTTGGTCCGCTCCAAATGAACCCTGGTTAACTTCCATGTACAGTATGGTTCGTTTGGTGGCATGTGAATGCTCATTAGCACTATAGGCAGACCAAAAAAGCAAATTCTGGTCTGTTTGAAAATCAGGGACCACAGTTCACTTGCAGCTGAGTTTGGTTCACTTGCAGTATGAAAGCAATCAGACTGTCCAGTGAACCAAAGAGAGGAAGTGACGTAGGACGTGTCAGAGCGCAACATGCTGGATAACCTGCTGCCTCTTCTGCTGCTCGTAAGATTTTTGTGAAAACTGTATTTGGTTTAAATACCAAAGTAAAAACAAACTGCATAAATTTATAGTTACTATTGGTTTTCAGTCCTGGCTATTTAATGAGCCAGATTTTCATGATCATGGTTTATGTTACATGTTCTGGGTTTATGTTATTGGTTTCTTGTATTTAGGGTTATGTTAGTCCTGTGTTGCCTTGTTTCCTTCTCATTAGTTCACATGGTCTGATTTGCTCATTCACTTTACCTGTGTCTAGTTTGTCCTTTGGTGTATTTGAGTCCATTGCTTCTGTTTGTTGTTTGCTGTTGCTGAGTTTAGTTTCACTTTATTACAACATTGTATCTGCACCAGTCTGCCTCCCCCCTCCTTAAGCCTGCACTTCATGTCCATGACACCATGACACTTCTTGCTTTTTCCTTCTTGGTCAGTGGTTGCTTTACCCTTAGTGAGCAGTTTTTGTGACTGAAGGACATTGTGCAGGCAGTTTGGTCTGCTGTAGTAATGCACAGTGTGAAGTAAACTAAAACAAAGGAAGGTGAAAAACTTCTTTGCATTGCCCACCCAAGTCCCTGCACTATCTTGGTGTGAATGTGCTTTTACACTCACCAGCCATTTTATAATATCAGCCTTGCTAGTACTGGGTTGGGCCTCTTTTTGCTTTCAGTAATGCCTTAATTCTTGGTGTCATGGATTCAACAAGGTGTTAGAAACTCAGAGATTTTGGAAACTCCTGGGTCCATTTTCACACAAAAGCATCACACAATTGCTGCAATGTGTATACAAAACACACCTTTTTTTTTAACTCTGATACGCCAGTTGGTGTCTTCTCTGAGCAAAGATTTGTTTATACATATGACCGGTAAGCCGGTAGGGCAGCACCTGATGGTCTGCCATCTTGATACCACAGCCACCGGCAAGGGACAAATAGCAGGAATCCCTGCGAGCCAGCACACATCGAGACGCGAGAGAAAAAGATAAACAAAAGCGGCTTACTACACCTGCATGTTGGAAAATATGTTAAATTGTTATTTACAAAAATGCAGGGCCATGCATATGGCATGCAAACGCCAGTTTTCAGCTGCGGTAAAGCCGAACTAAAAGCTGGTGGGAAAGTTTTCTAAGCCGGCTTTTACTTTTAATGTGACAAAAAGCCAGCTTCCCTATCGAGATCTGTTCCCCCTCACACAGAGGAACCATTTCTGACAGTTTGATAGGATGCTGTTGGAATATTTATGAAATCATGAACCTCTTCACCTGAGTGAACACTCCGTGAACTATCGGATCACATGCTTTCATCGGTGTTGTTGAGGCTTTTTGAGACATGGCAGCTCCCGTTGAGAGGCGCTAGAATTTACTATTCATTAGAATGTGACACAAGATTTCAACGTTAGATGGCAGTAATTCTTACACAATGTCCCTTTAAAGTGCTCTATGTTAACAGAATGCATCTTGAAGACAAGACATAAGTGCAATGTACATGAACATAGAAATAATAAAAAAAAATAACACAAACAAACATATCAATAAATAAATAACAATTATTAACGTGTGTTGTGTCTTGAGTTTGTTATCTGAACTACACTTACATTAAAGAGTCACTAGCATAGAAAGCAGTTTGGCATTGGCACAGATTTGTCAAGTTTTTCCAGGGTGCAGCCCACATTCTCAGCTCTGCTGCTCATCCCACAAATGTATTTTCTTTGTACAGACTTTCTAACCGTATACTGTTTATTCCTTAGAAGCATTGTTACCACCAAGAAAAAATCCACCAAACACCACTGTTCTAGTTTTTGTGCTAAGGTATCCCCTCAATGTACTTCAGGTGAAATGCAACAGAAAAAACTACAAACTGCTTTATTTTATGCATTCAGTCCTTTTCCACTGGATTTAACATTTGCTATCCAAAAAGAGAATACAAGCTGGCTGGTTTCCATGGTTACAACCAAAGAATGAATTAAACCTTTTTTTTTTTTATCACAATCAGCCTTCAGATTATTCTGGGCTTTTCTTGGTTTTCTTTTTATGTTTTCAGCGCGTGAATCACTTTAATAATATTTTCATTATTCATATTTTGAGATTTTTTTATTTAGTTGTTTTATGGAGGCTTCTGAGCCTCCCTCTGTTCTTATGAATAATACATCTATGTAGTTCCAACATCTAGTTTTAATGGGGTTTCATCAATCTGTATTTTATATGCCATAAACGTGAAGTACAGCTCTTGTTTCTGTCTTTTGTGAGGACTGCAGCCTACTAAAATAGGAAGTTCATATGATAATATATGTTCTACTGCTGCTAATGTAGCTGTATCCGATAACCACATGGTTCTTTGTGTTTACTTTCTTATTATGCCATGCTACTGATAAAAAGTGCAGGTAACAAACAGATAAAATGAAACTACAGATTAAAAAATGGTCTAAAGGATTTCTTTTCTAAGAGATTTGTGTCCTTAAAGCAGCTTTGAGATGATGTGAGCAGCTGTGGTCAGAGACCTACTGCTGGCATGCTGACCTCCTAATGTCAAAAGGACAGGAAGGAGACATTTTTCATCTTCACTGCGTTGTTGCAGGAGTGTGTGGCTTACCCAAACCGTGAGAGGATTGTGCCCTACATCTAAACATGTGTTCTCTCTGTGGATCCAGGTTCTCTTTCATGGTCTTAGCTATTTTCTAGTCCACCAAAGAGGTCACTGTTTACTTTCCTGACCGACCATCTTAACTCATGTTTTGTCTTGTAATGATAATTCATTTCATCTATGAAATGCTTTAACCTGTCTTTGTGAGAGCTTAGAGTGATTATCCTCACGCTTGACTGAATGCTGCTTTGATTCTGCTGTTCTGGACCCTGATAAGAGCCTTGAAACAGAAGCCTCAAGCAGTACAAAAACAAATGGATTGAAGTTGTGCAGATTTGCTCTATTTCCCACAGTTTAAGTGGATTTTAATTTGAGTGTGTTTACTCTGTTTGTTAATGTTTATTGAACTTGAACATAGTCATTTTGCTGTGGTAAGTTATGTTTTCATTTAATTATTTCTTGTAGCTTGAGGGCGTTGATTTCATACAACTAATCCACCAAAACTCCAAACATGTACAGCCATGAAAGTATAGTTTGTAAACATGACATATCCCATGATCCAGCAGCTTGCAGAAGCTCCTAAAGCAGCAATACCTAGATATAATGGATTTGCCTCAGTTCATAGAGGTTTGCAGCATTTGTTTCTCCACAGCATTTCAGTCCGGTTGAGGTCTGGACTTGACTGGATCATGTCAACATCTGGTTAACATGAGAAATAACCATGTTTACACACATTCTGAACTATGTATGTTCTTTGAACCACATGTGGGTTAAGTGACGTGATGAATCCGAGAAAAGACTCAAAAAAATGGTAACAGCAAAACAGAACTGAATTTTGGCAGATACAATGTGCTCAAAACTCTGAAAGAGTTAATGATTATTGAGTAACCTTTTTTTTTTAATGGTCCTGTCCAGCATGGTAGCAGCAGAATGATGGTCTGGCTGCTGTGTTGGACCAAACCAATTAGCTTTACCAAGGGGGGTTTCATGGGTATGAGACTCCTCTTTGTAGCCTGATTTATTTATTTATTTATTTTGAATTATGGAATTTAATCTTGCTCGACCTGATGGAGGGAACAGAAAAAAGGGAGAATGGTGAAAAAAAATGAAAATAGGAAAGTTGAAAGAAGAAAGAGGAGACAAAAATACAATAGGTAGAAGGCAATGAGCCTTCAATCCAACCTAACACCAGACAACCAACTGTTACCTGTACAGAAACACAACAGAGAATTTCCTACAGCTTTTACAGGAAACCAAAGCTGACAATCATCAGTGGTTCCTAATAAAAATAAAAAAAAAAGATAAATAAATAAAAAAATAAAGAAACTAACAAAAATGTATCACAACAACAACCCAAGTACCAGAAACATACACACACACACACACAAAAACCCAAACAAAAGTAGCTTTTAGCCCAGTTACCACCGGGTGTGTGTGGGCCATGTTACGGATGCGCCGCGGCCTCTGCAGCTATTCGCAGCCATTTTTATTCAATGGCTTAGTTCACACCGGGCGCCTTGTCACTGCTCACCGCTAAACATTCGCACCAAGTCTATTTTTGGTGGAATATGCATCCAGAACTCATCAAACTCAGCAGTTCAGATGGGGCAGACAGGAAATCTGACACAGGAGCAAAGTAAAAGCTTCTGGTAATTTTCAAAATAAAAGCCCCTGTGCAGATTTGCGCTCGCTGAACCATGTAAACATTACATCATTAATCAGTCAGGGTGTCTCAGTTTTTTGTTTTTTTTTTTCATCATGGACAACACATTTATCCTGGAAATGGAGAATCACAAGATTTTCCAATTCTCCTGTGATTTCGGGATCTTGCAGATCCAGCTAAACAGACTGCTCTCGCAGGCGCTCTGCATCTGACACACACCATGGAGGTCAGAACAAAACCACTCCATAGCCATAACACACACACCTGATGGGAATTGGGGGTTAGTATGGACCATTCTCACTGATATCACACTGTTCCTTTACGCCGCCATGTTGTGTGGGAAAAATCTATCTGGGACCTGCTCCCATTACTATTAACTGTTTCTCATCAGGAATGGACTTTACACTTTCCAAACCAGTTCAGACCTTGTGTGGTCAGGCCAGACAAAAATATTTTAAACAAAAATGTGCACTTGTTGGTTCTCAAAATCCAACTGATGAGAATATTGCTACTCAATTTACCTTACCTTGACATTTACAACTAGTCAATTCCCAGTGACACTTCACAGCAGCAGAATTAAAGGCATTCAAGTGAGATTAGAGTCTTATAGATATTTCATGGCAGGATGGGTATCAGACCTTTAGCAGTGGAAAGTGCCAAAAACAAAGTATTTCCTTTTGATGTCAAAGCCGAGTAAGAAAACAGCAGATGCAGATCACATTAATAAGATAATTTCCTGTTGAATGAACAAGAATATCTGTTCAAGAATTAAACAAATGAACAAGACCATTTTTAAAAACTTTAATGCAATTTGAACTCTTTACCTCTATCATCTTTCAAACTTTTCCAGATCATCCTTTTGCCTTCTTTTCTCAGGAGTGTAGACAAACACAAAGATGGACGGGGCATAGGCTGGGGACAACGGGTTTACTTAAGGGAAAACAAAATTAGCCTCAATAACATGTCTGTTAACAACAGACCTACATGAAGTGTCTGGTCCCGGGGCGCAATAGCGTTAAACCACTGCAGTTTACTGCATTTTAATAACGTATTTTCTTTCCTTTTTCATAAATAAAGTATAGTATAGTATTCAAAATTAGAGCAGCCCACCATAAGTAGACTTTGAAAGTATATGAAACAAATTTTTTGATAAACTTACCACCAACAAAGTGATCGCTACACAGCTGAGAGACAGTTTCCAATTATGTCGTTTGATGGCAGCAACACATTTAGCTCATAGTTCAAGGTCAGCAAGCAGTTTGTAAAATTAAATCCCATTCTTGGGATGTGGATTGGAACACCTAAAGGCACAACACTGATGTACTATTTTTTTTAATGCAAAAAAGCTAGCTGTAGCAGCTGAGCTGGCTAGCAGTATGCTTGCTTTGTTTATCTTTTGTCCAGCTACGAACGTTGCCAACGTCCAAGTCACGTGATCAGTGACGAAAGCTGAGAATGGTCTATACAAACCCACTGGACAACTCAGTGACTGTGTCAGCATACAGAGTAGGATGACTGATCAGAGATGAGTATGATCGTGCAAATGCAACCGCACCTCTAAAGAGGCCAGAGGCAGAATCAGGCAGTCCAGAGACCCAAGTGATCAGCAGCATGAACTCCAGCCAGAAGGCCCCAGCCAAAGTCCCCCAGGTCATGGGGTACAGGCCCCGGCGGCCAAGATCGTCAGCCACCGACCTCGCTGGGACCAGCCATCCAGGGCAGCCAGTGCACAGGGCCCAGGGCCTCAGAGCATTGCTGATGTCGTTATTCCTTTTCATTGTATTAACACAAACTGATATTTGCCTAAATTTAATACATGTTCTCTTTATTATGACCTGATCCACAAAGCTTTAGAATTGGACGTGTTCTTTTTGCTTTACATAAATGAATGACAGCATTTTATCTGAGCTCAACAGCTTTATTTGGTAACTACAGCCACGTCATCCAAACCTTTAATTTTGATGAATCAGTTAGAGCACACACCCAGAAGTCTTTCCAGCATTCATGCATTCATATAGGTCTGCAACGCCACTGTTTTTAATGGAGGACTTTTACCAAGGCAGTGCAGACAGGCAGGCAGGATGAACTTAATTTAGATGAAGCTTTATTTAACAAGGTTTGTCCCACTGGAGCTGAAGTCATGCAGGGAAGGAGACAGAGAGAGGTCTAAAGGTCAGAGGTGGTCACGGAGCAATGAGCATCGTAACAGGGAGGCTGCATATAATGTGACTGTGCTCAGCTGCTCTTTCCGTCCCCCTAGTTATTTACTTCAGCCAGGAATTCAATGGTTCTGATCCTCTTTGACAGACATAATCTAACATTTTTCTTGTTATTGTGAAACCAGCTTTCTTTTAGTGTGGTAAAGACTTGGCATGAGGCCATTATTTAGGTACTTTAAGAGCTTTTTTATTACCTCTTGAGTTTTTAAACAGGGTTTATATTTGTGAGTTTAGGCTTTTTGCTATGAGTTTTCTTCTATCAAGTCTCTTCAGTCAAGTCAAAAACCAACGCAGGCAAATCCAAGTTGAAATTAATAAGTCCAAAGGCTTAAACTTTTAATTTCATGTCATTGAAATCAGAGTTTGCTCTGAAAATATGTTTTGAAAATATGTTTTGAAAATAACTCTCTCAATTCCCAAACAAACTGATTATGTGCCCCTGTAAAAACACTCCATTTAGGTGAAACAATTTCCTTAAATTACCAACACCTGTAGCTCTGAGGTGCTGGGTTGGCCACTCCCTAACTTCTAGCCTGTAATATGGGTTCAAACTCAGAACAATGTTAAACATGAGTAGAACAACAGATGCCACACACACATGAAAAAAATAAAGTCTAAATAAATAGGGACAAGTGGTGAACAACTACAGGTTCACCCACTTTGTCACAAGGTGAAAGACTCGTGTGGTCACAAAGATTCTGCAAACAAGTCATATTATTTGATCAGATGAGACCAGACTCAATTTTTTTCTTTTGTTGTGGAGTACAGAAGAAAGCAAGTGTGAATCTCACTTTGCTTCCAGTGTGTTAAATGATGTGTGAATACATAGAAGAAGAAAAAGCACAGCAGATATGCTGTTAAGTGCAATCATATAAACCCACTAGTCACTTTATTATGCAGAAGTAACCATCAGAAGATGCTACACTGTGGTCATAAAGGGAAACACTAACCCTACCATCTGAACGTGGAGCTGAAACGGAGACTTGTTGCCTTTCTATCATCTTCAACCAGTCTGCCCATTCTCCTCTGAACTTTCACAAGACAATTTGGTCCAGACAACTGCTGCTCACTGGATATTTTCTCTTTTTCAGACCATTCTCTATAAAGCCTAGAGATGGTTGTGTATGAAAATCCCAGTAGATCAACAGTTTCTGAAATACCAGTCCAACAACCATGCTGCATTCAAAGTCTCTTAAATCCTCTTTCTTCCTCATTCTGATGCTCAGTTTGAACTTCAGCAAGTCGTCTTCATCATGTCTACATGACTGAACACACTGAGTTGCTGCCATGTGATTGGCAGCTTAGATATTTGTGTTTAAAAGTAAACAAGCTGACCATTTATATCTACCTCTTTTGACTAATATTTGTCTAATTTTCCTGTTTCCATCAGTCTTCTGCCTCAAATGGCTACTATCTGACTTTTTAAATACCCCCTTTAATATGAAACCATGCTGCTGCTCCAGCATTTGTTGACGTTTTTGTTTCTGTTTCAGAGGGAAGGAGACATGCCAGAATAAATATTATGTGCTTTTGTATTCACCATGGACATGGGTATGTCCCAGGGGAGGAAGCGTCACCTTTAGCACTTGCGGTGGAAGCTGACAAGTCATTAGCAGGACAAACAATCACCCACATATAAATCCGCACCAGCACACTGCACACATGAACACACTTTCACCGCCAGCGGGGTCAAAAGGGGTCGCATAAAGTGACACTATAATAAGTCTCTGTCAGCCTGATCAATGAGTACACACACACAAACACACATTCACAGAGAATACCAACAAATAGATGCGTACAGTGAATGCTAATTAGCTAACAGGCTAAACGAGGCACTGATCCCGTTTACTGTGCACAATATGAGTTTAACTCTCTCTCTTCTCATGTTAACAAGTTTGTTTTTGCATGTGCCGACTCGTTTATCAGAGCGAGAGGGGTGCGCAAACATGAATTAATCAACTTCTGTTTGTTTCAGCACAATTAGTGATTGAATCAATTCCTGCCTCCACAGGATGGAGAGGGGAGGAGGAGGAGGGGAGAAGGGGGAGAGATTAAAAGGAAAAAAATACCAAAAGGGGAGAGAGAACTGAGACTGGATTATTAAAAGGCAAGGAGGGAAATGAACATACATTAAAGGAAATGACAGCTAGAGGAAAGGCAAGGACAAAAGTAAATAGGAGGAAATTAAATTAAAAGAAATAATTGGGAAAGAGACCAAATAGAAGTGAGAAGAAGAGATGAAAAGAAGCAAAAATTGAAAGGATATTGAGAAATAAAAACAAACTAAACCAAAACCAAACATAAGAGAAAAACAGTGAAACAACAGAAGAAGGGAAATTATGTTAAATAGGGTAAATCATAAAAGGACCTTATGTTTTGTTAAATACCTATTAAATAAAGTTGAATGTTTAAATTTTTAATATAATTCCTCCTTATATAATAGCCTCTTCCTAAGATAGAAACAAAGTTTAAGGTTTCTATTGTGGATTGCTTCAATTTATTACCTTTTTGAGTCCTTAGGGGACAAAAATGTCCTCTCCTAAAATCTGCCATAAAAATATTATAGATTCATATTTTGTCCACTTTTTTTCATAAATATTTTAATCAACTTCAGTTCTTGTCAAAACTAATGTGCAATCATTCACATTATTTTAACCTTTTAAATGCATCTGATTACATGGTGTCACTGTTTTTATGAAAATATTTTCATAAATTAAGCCATTTTCCATATAATACATATTGAAGAACATTTTTTCATTTAAGTATTAGCCTTAAAATATACTATCAGTTAGTAACAACACTTATTTTGATGCATTTTTCGATTCAGAGTTTAAGGTTACCACCCTTTTGGGTCCTTAGCAAAGAAAAAAGTCCTCTAACAAAAACAACTATAAAAACATTACAGACATTACAGACAAAACATTTTACACAGTGACTAGGTTCAACCATTCCTACATTTCTGACACACTCTCAATCCACTTTATTAAGTCCACCTGTTCAATGACTTAATCGTCTAATCAGCCAATCACATGGCAGCAACTCTACATCTAGACATGGTGAAGACAACTTACTGAAGTTCAAAATGAGCATCAGAATGAGAGAGAAAGAGAATTTAAGTGACTTTGAACGTGGCATGGTTGTTGGTCTGAGTATTTCAGAAACTACGAATGCACTGTGATTTTTACAAGCAACCAAGGTGTTACGATCCTCTTTCAAAATCTAGGGTGTTTGGGTCGCTAACAAAAACAAGGCCGGACAGAACGTAAATATATAACAATAATTTCATTATATGCATAAATAATATGCAACAAAGGATATCCTAATCTATGTTATATATTCCGGCTACAAATAAAAGAAATCTAATAAACAAAAGTGTCCTTAACTTGCGGTTTTAACAGTTAACAATTACTACTAATAGTTACAGAAAGGAAACTTAACCCTTTAAGCCCGAGGGTTTTTGGAGGTGTGGTTTGCCTGAACAGACCTACCCAAATTAAATCAACAATAACTCTGTAATTTTTAGGTCAATATACATAAGCGTGGTCTCAATGGATAGGTAAGACCCTATGGAATATAAATCCAGTGTCAGAAACATTGTGAATGTTAATATGCCTGTGCAAATTGTCATAAACCATAGGTAAAAAAAAAATATCCTCAGCAATGTTTTTTTTGTTTTTTTGTACACAGGTGAAAACATCATGACAGAAATCATTCTGTGCATAGAGATACCACTGCATGGATTCAGCAACTCCTTGACTACAACTGTACAAAGTTTCATGAGAATAGAACAAAGCTCATAGCTTTTATGCAGGTTTTAGTGTGGATAGTACCAGGCGGACTCTCCATTTGGCCACTTGGATACGCAAACTGTGCCAAATTGTGCTGTTTCTGTATTTCCTCCAGAACTTCCAACACGGTGTATTTGGTTCTTTGTAATTTCTTGGACATGTTCATGGCTTTTATCCTTCGTTCTAAATGGATAAAAAGTTATGATGAAGCAAAGAAATGAACGCTGTTCGATATTCGCTCTTTCCGGTGCTCCCACGTGCGTAACTGCAGCAAAATGGCAATGATGCTCCTTTGTTTACGCGCAAGCATTTATACCTGACAGATAAAGTGTCGTTCAAGTGTAAGATATCACTGGAAAGCTTGTAAGATGTAGAATTCGACCAAACTTTATTTACACTTCCAAGACCCACAACAAGACAACAAAATGGCTGTGAATGGGAGCATATGACATGTTAGCACATGACGCCGTTTCACCATTATGGATTACTACGTTGTGAGTTTTGGTCGAAGAACAATGTGGATAGACTGAAAATGACCACAAAAAGGTAAGGAAATAAAAAATAGCACTTTTTGTGAGAATAGCTTTGGGATTTGGTGCTGTATTTGATGATAAATATGCTATCTGATAAGGCTGCTGTGATATGCAACGGTTAGCTTTGTGTTTGTTTTGAGACTGACGTGAGGTTCTTGACGAATATCTTTTTATGCTTGGTATCATATGAAAGTACAGCTTTTCTAGTTTCATTTGATACCCAATATGTTCTGGTGGAGTGAACGGATCACGCGTTGTGTTGCATTTTGTTTCGGGTGTTACTGGTTATGGTGGCGCTGTTGTTTGTGTCATACGTATTTTAAAGTTGTTATTAAACAAATTCTTTGTTGACCAAATGCACTTGAAGAGTTGATTTAGTGGCATTGGGTATTCTTCTTTAAGACACATTATAAATAAAATATCCTTACATCACTAAAGTAACTTTTTTACACACATGAACTTGTGTTTACACCTGTTGGACCCACCGGTGGGTCCGTCGGGCTTAACAGGTTAACCAAAATATCCCAAACAAACTTAAAGTTTAAAGTTAAAACGTTAAAGTAAACGTTAAGTTAAAGTTAAAAAGCTACTCACAGAAGGTGAGAGCGTCTACTATACAAAACTACAACTCAAAAGCTACTCACAAAAAGGTGAGAGCGTCTCTACTCAATACCAACTCAAAAGGCACAATTGTGCACACAATCAAAAGGACAGGAATTCAGCTCACAAAACCACACAGGTATTCTATCACACAAAGTCCAGCGTCTACTCTCCAAAACCCAGCCTGGCAAACTATGGTCCTGATGGAACACAGCTGCCCCGATTGCAGGTGCTTCCTCCTTTTTTGAAGTCCCTAGTGACTCTTCGGATTGGTTGTCGAAGAGGAAGGCGGGGACAGCGTCATCATCCAGCTGGCACAGTGTAGATGGAGCCTAATCAAGCGGCGGCGAACCACTACAAGATGCAGAGGGAGGGGCGTCTCCTGCTGGAACTGCCTCCAATCCCCAAGACGCAACCAGGCAGCAACACTTCCATAATTATGACCACAGGCTGTAGACCTGGGGTCGTAACACCCCATCCTTAAGTTTCAGATCCCTGAAACCCTTAATGGTGCTCCTTCTACAATAAACACACATGTTAACACTTTTACGCATGTTGACAGTAATATCAAACAATGTAGATGGCCTCAGCCACCTGTCATTAGGGTGCCACAACACGGGACCGGGCATCAGCAAACACATTCTCTTTACTTTTCTTGTGGTGTATTTCCAGGTGGTACTCCTGTGCAATGAGTGCCCATCGCATAAGCCTATGATTCTGGTTATACATTTTAGCTAGGAAAGTTAGCAGGTTGTGGTTGGTGTAGACTACTATAGGTACAGGTGAGGAACCCACATAAACACTGAAGTGTTGAAGTGCGAGCAGCAGCGACAGGGTCTCTTTCTCGATAGTGGAATACGGCAGCTGGTGCCGGCTGAATTTCCGGGACATCACTGGCATCAATTTCCAGCTTGAAGGGTGTTAGGAAGTTGGGAGCAGCCAACACTGGCGCATGCTGAAGAAGAGCTCGGGCACTGTCAAATGCATGCTGGCATTCATCCGTCCACACAAAATCACATTTTGAACTTAATAGGTTCGTCAATGGAGCAACGACAGTGGCAAAGTTCCTGCAGAACTGTCTATAAAAACCAGTCATTCCTAAGAATCGACGTAAGGCTTTTCATCCACCTAGAATGGGAAACTGGCAGATGGCCTCTACCTTGGCCTCAAGAGGGCGCACTACTCCACGTCCAACTTGGTGGCCCAGATAAGAGACTGTGGCTTCCCCAAACTCACATTTAGCTAAGTTGAGTGTCATGTTAGGCAAGGCAAGGCAAGGCAGTTTATTTGTATAGCACATTTCATGTACAGGACAATTCAAAGTGCTTTACATAAAACAAAGATATTACAGATATTTAGAATAGTAAAAGGCATCAACAGATAATCAACACATAATCACAATAAAATAATAAATTACATTAAAATGATTAAAAGCAAGATAAGTTAAAAAAAGTTACCGTGCAGATTTCATGCATAGGCACATGAGAAAAGAAATGTTTTTAACCTGGATTTAAAAATGTCTACATTTGGGGAAAGTTTAATCTCCACTGGCAGTTTGTTCCATTTGTTTGCAGCATAACAGCTAAATGCTGCTTCTCCATGTTTAGTCTGGACTCTGATCTGGACTAGTTGACCAGAGTCTTTGGACATAAGAGCTCTGCTAGGTTTATATTCTCTGAACATATCACAGATGTATTCTGGGCCTAAACCATTCTGGGATTTGTAAACAAGCAGAAGGGTTTTCAAATCTATTCTGTGACTGACTGGAAGCCAGTGTAAAGATTTCAAAACTGGTGTGATGTGTTCAGATCTCTTAGTCCTGGTTAAAACTCTAGCAGCAGCATTCTGGATGAGCTGCAGATGTTTAATGCTCTTTTTAGGAAGTCCTGTTAAAAGACCATTACAGTAATCCAGTCTACTGGAGATGAATGCATGGATGAGTTTCTCTTGGTCTTTCTGGGAAACTAAACTTTTAATTCTGTTGATGTTTCTGAGCTGGTAAAAAGCTGTCTTAGTGACAGCTTTGATGTGGCTGCTGAAAGTCAGATCTGAGTCTATCAACACTCCCAGGTTACGAACTTGGTTGGTGATTTTAAGAGCCCGAGTCTCCAGGTGTTTGCCAATGCTGACCCTCTTCTCTTTGCTACCAAACAGAATAATCTCAATTTTGTCTTCATTTAATTGTAGAAAATTCTCCCTCATCCAGGTGTTTATTTGCTCCAGACACTGACACATTAAGTCTATTGGACTGCAGTCATCTGGTGACAGAGACACATAAAGTTGTGTATCATCTGCATAACTTTTTAACACTTTATTTTTATGTTTCCAGGAATTTATAAACAGAGCAGTAAATAACATGTTACGGAGATACAAGATTTTCCTGGCATCGTACCATTTATCCAAAATAAAAACAAACTTATCAAAATAAAACAGACAGAACAAAAAAACAACAAAAGCACACAAGTAAAAAAAAAAACAAAAAACAAAAAAAAACAAATAGTAAATAAATAAATAGCTAGGGGAGGGGCAGGGGATTATAAACCTGAATATAAATATTCACAATAATTCCTGATCATTCAAATTGAGTATATGTTGTCAACTCCCTTTGCCAAGTAAGAATTCCACTTTTCCCAAAGAACATCACATTTATCCTTCTGGAGCCTCAGGCTCAGAGTCATACATTCCATACTTTGTATATACCTGATTATAGTTATCCATTGGCTAATAGTGGGGGGATCCTTACTAAGCCACTGTCTTGTTATGGCCTTTTTACTTGTTACCATAAAAATCTTAAGGAGGTATCTATCGTTCTTGGGTAGGCTAGGGTCAATATACCCCAAGTAAAGTGAAATACATGTGAAGTCAATACTGTAACCCAGAACGTCTGCAATGATGGTATGGACATCCTCCCAAAAGGACTTAATAACAGGGCAATTCCAAAATATATGTGAATGATCTGCTGGGGAGTGTCCACATCCCCTCCAACATTGAAGTTGGGCTCCAGTTTGTTTACTAATTTGCTTTGGGGTTAAAAAAAATCTTGCAAAGTTTTTCCATGAGAAGTCTCTCCAGGTCTGTGAAACAGTAGTTGTAATCTGTGTGTTAATTATATTTATCCATTGCTCTGGAGAGATTGCTAATCCCAGCTCCTCTTCCCATTTTACCTTTATGTAAGTAGTTGAGTGGCCCCTGAGATCAATTATATGCCTATATAGTTGACCTATAATTTTTCTAGATAATTTTTTATTGTAGGCACTGATAAACATTTGTGTGATACCTGATAAGTTTTTTGGGATATGCCCTTTCATGTTTTTATCAAAGTAATGTCTAAGTTGAAGATATCTATAAAAATCTTGTCTAATCAGACCAAATCTTTCTGACATTGTCTTGAAGTCTATGAAATCCTGATCTTCTACCATTAAACACAATGCTGTAATTCCCTGTCTTTCCCACTGGACCGCACCTCCGGCAGCTATAGCCAGTTTAAAAACTGGGTCATATACTGGCCAAGTCAAGATCAGGATTTCTCTCTGAATTTTAAGTTGCCTTACTGTTCTAAACCAGATATCAATAGAAAAATTAACCAGTTGGCTCTCAATATCACAGTATTTGGCCGCCTGTGGACATCCCAGCAAACTCTGCAAGGGTCTTTCCAATAAAGACAACTCCAGAACTTTCCATTTTGTCCAAATTTCTTGGTTGCACCAAAGCATAAGAGGTCTGATCTGTGCTGCTAGATAATAATCTTTTAGGCTTGGTAGGCCCATCCCTCCTTTTAATTTAGGTAATTGCAGTGTTTTATATCTCACCCTTGGGGTCTTACCACTCCAAATAAACCGGGAGATTACTTTGTCCCATTCACTAAACTGAATGTCAGATATATAAATCGGTAAAGACTGGAATAAATAAAGGAGTCTGGGTAAGACGTTTGTTTTTATCACCCTAACTCTACTCCCAATGTCCAGGGGTAAATGAGCCCATCTATCAAGGTCCTCTTTTATTACTTTGCTAACGTTTACATAATTTTCAGAATACAGCTGATTATTATCTTTTGTTAGATTTACTCCTAAGTACTTAATGACTGAGGAGTCCCAATTAAAATTGTATTTGTTTTTTAAAGCTGATGAGGGGATGAAGTTAAATGTCAAAGATTGAGTTTTATTAATATTTAGAGTATAGCCTGACAAGATTCCATATCTCTCCAACAGGTCCATTAATCTGGGAACTCCCAGTTCTGGATTCTTTAAACTTACTAGTACGTCGTCCGCATAAAGGCATATTTTATATTCTACATCTCTTACTATGATACCCTCTAAGGTTGGGTCCTGCCTTATGGCTTGAGCAAGTGGTTCAATAAATAAATTAAATAGAACAGGGCTTACTGGACAGCCCTGGCGGCAGCCACGTTGCAGATATATAGGTTTAGAGAGGCCCCCATTTACTTTAATTCTAGCTATAGGGGCGGTGTACAAAGTTCTTATATTCTGAATAAATTTTCCATGAAAACCGAATTTGCCCATAACTTTATAGAGGAAATCCCATCCCACTGAATCAAAAGCCTTTTCTGCATCCAAGCTCAGTAGTATAGCCCCTTGTTTTCCTCTTTGTATATGTTCAATAATGTGAAGTGTCCTTCTAATATTATCATGAGTCTGCCTACCTTTAATAAAACCCGACTGGTCTTCATCAATCAAGGAGGGCATAAATTCCTCAATTCTTTTCGTTAGAATGGATGCATATATTTTATAATCTTGGTTCAAAACACTAATAGGTCTATATGCACCACATTCAGTTAGGTCCTTACCCTCCTTCGGAATCAACGAGATTGCAGCCTCCCTCCAAGAAGGAGGGAGAACACCTTCACGAAGTGTATAATTAAAACTCCTCTGTAGTAACGGTATTAGCTGCTCCCTGAATGATCGGTACCATTCTCCCGGGAATCCATCAGTCCCCGGTGACTTACCTAACCTCAAAGAGGAAATGGCCCTATCAATTTCCGCTGTTGTTATATCTTTCATTAGTTTTTCATTTTGTAGTTTACCAAGGGAGGGCAAATCACATTGATCTAAAAATTCCTCAATCTTGCCTAGATCTAGTGTTGTGGGTTGGGTATACAAAGCCTGGTAAAATTTTTCAAATACTTTTTGAATTCCCTCTAGTTTATAAATCATCTTTTTAGTAGCAGGGTCCTTGATTTTATACACTGTATTTTCTGAATGCTGTTTTCGTAGTCTCCAAGCTTGGCAGCTTTGCTGCCTGCCTCATAATATCTTTGTTTTAAGAATCTAAGTTTCTTTTCCACTTCATCACAGTAAAACTTGTCTATTTCCTGTTTGATCGGTCTCATTTGTTGGAGAAGTAATGGATCTTTTTTTATACTATGTTGTTGCTCTAAAACCAGAAGTTGTTTTTGCAGGTCTATGAGTCTCTGATATCTTACTTTCCTAATAAAGGCGCTTTCTGATATAATTTTCCCCCGCAATACTGCCTTAGCAGCATCCCATAATATTACTGGGTTTACATTCCCATCATCATTGTCCTCCAGATATGAGTTGAACTCCTTTTTTATTTTTTCCCTAAAGTCAGGACTATTTAAAATGCTGATATTTAGTCTCCATGTTGTTATTTTATCTTTAGTGTCCAGATGTAATTTTAAATGGACAGGGGAGTGATCTGAAAGATCCCTCTGACTTATCTCGCATTCTTTCACCCTGTGTCTCTCAGAATTAAACATAAATAGATAGTCAATCCTTGAGTAACCGTTGTGACGGCCTGAGTAAAATGTGTATTGTCTTTCATGGGTATGAAGGTCTCTCCAAACATCTATCAGACTGAGATCCTGCATCCTTCTTTTGATCCATCTTTCGATGCTAGTATTTGTCCTTTTTGGGTTACTTGTGTCACACTCAGAACTCATGATTATATTGAAATCACCCCCACATATCAAAATACCGGTGGAGTGCGATACAATTAATTGAAATAACTTTGTGAAGAAGGATTTATTGCTACCTGAAGGTGCATAGACATTCAACAGTGTTACCTCTTTGTTATCTAGTTTTCCTTTTACCATAATAAACCTACCCTCTTTGTCCTTAATTTCTGACAAAAACTCAAAGTGGGCGGAATTAGACAAGAGAATAGCTACACCCCTTTTACGTCCCCTTTTAAATGATGAATAATAAGTATGTCTAAAGCCCATTTTCTTTATCTTTTCGTGCTCTTGATCTGTTAGGTGAGTTTCTTGCCAGAATATAACCTCTGCCTTTTCCTTCTTTATCTTGGATACTATTTTCCCCCTCTTGATGGGACTAGTCAAACCATTCACGTTGAAAGTGACAATCTTATATTCTTTGTTATGCATTTATATTTCGATCAATACCAGACAACCGCTCCCGTATCCCCACAAACAACATACAACCCCTACATATAATAAACTCAATAGAGTAACAACAAAAGAAAAAAAAACAACAGAAACAACAATCTAAACACTGGGCTTCCATCAAAGAGGTTATCCATGAACCTCTTGTATAGGGGGATATTCCCACCACTAAGTGGGGGGGCCCCCTTAAACTGTCTCTGCGGGTGACTTTCATTCAGATTATAGACTGACCACCTCAGTTTTAAAATTAAGAAGGCTAACATCAATAAACCAGTGTATTTAGCATGCTAACATATCGCAGTTCAACACATGATAGTAACTACAAATACCTTTAGAAGGTGTAGCATGCTCTCAGTGTCCTCTACTGGGTGAAAGAAGAAACTTAAAGTGGATTATCCGTCTTCTGGGACCGGTTCGGAACTTCGATTGAACCTGCGGAGTTTTTCTCGTATCTTTTGTTGATATTCGCTTCCGACTCGTCGTCGGTTGCTCTTAACTTTTTCCCAGCGGGTACTTTGCTGCGGTAGATCTCTCCTTCTGCTCTCCGGTCCCGGTGGGATCTGGAAACCCCTCGCCCGTAGATCCTCAGAGGCTTGTGTTGCGCTCTCATAGGTGACAGCGCCCGTATCCAAAAAAACTCGCATCTTTGTCATTGGGGTGTGGAATCTAATTCCTTTTTCTTTCAATATTTTCTTAATGATCGAGTATTCTCTGCTTTTATCCATCACGTCTGTTGCGTAGTCATGGTCGAAGAACACCCGTTTCCCATCCATAGTTATTTTCTTCCTCCATGCCGCACCAATTACTCTCTCCTTGGTGGTATATTTTAAAAATCTCACCAACGTCGAGCGTGGCGATGCAGAATTGGCAGGTCTTGGTCCAGGAACCCTGTGTGCTCGTTCTATGCCCAGCTCGGTCAGCCCAATGCTGTCACCCAATTCAGTTTTCAAAAAGTCCTCCACAAAAAGAAGCATAGATGTTCCCTCAGCTCCCTCCTTAAGACCATATATCCGGATATTATTACGACGGGAATAGCCCTCAAGATCAATGATTTTAGATTTAAGCTCCAACTGAGCTCTCTGCATCTGCTCCAATGCCTCCTGCACCTCCAAATGAAAAGTTTCCACCTCAGATATACGGTGTTCGGCTTCATTAAGTCTTAGGAGGCTGGCCTCTATTTTCTCCATGTTTTCTTCCATCTTTCGATTAATATCGGCTCTCAATTCACCAAGCTGTTTTTTAACATCCGCTTGCATGCCAACCTGCAATTCTGAGAGCTGTTTAGCCATATTATCCTGCAGACCCGACATTGCTTTAGCCATGGTTTTATCAATGGTGTCGCGGATAGAGGCTAACGTCACCGCTTCAGCTAGCATAGCCCCGTCATTGTTAGTTGGATCTTCCACTTCAGCGTCCTTCTTTTTGCTTCTTAATGCCATGCTAGAACAGTTTCTCCCCCTGGTATTAAAACTTGTCATATAACTCCTGATCATCTGCATAACTTTGATAACTAATGCTATAGTTCTGTAATATTTTACCCAAAGGGAGCATATACAAGTTGAACAGAAGAGGTCCAAGGACTGACCCCTGGGGGACTCCACAAGTCATGGCCACTCGCTCGGATTCATAGCTGCCGATCGTAACAAAATAACTCCGGCCTTCTAAATAGGACCTGAACCAGTTAAGGACCGCTCCAGAAAGTCCAACCCAGTTTTCCAGCCTATGCAACAGGATTCTGTGATCTACAGTATCAAACGCAGCACTGAGATCCAACAGAACCAGGACTGATACTTGATCAGAATCAGTATTCAACCTAATGTCATTTAACACTTTGACCAGAGCTGTTTCAGTGCTGTGATGAGGTCGGAAGCCGGACTGAAATTTATCAAGATTTCCACTTTCATTTAAAAAGTCATGAAGCTGGTGAAATACAACTTTTTCAATAATCTTGGAAATAAAAGAGAGGTTAGAGACAGGTCTATAGTTGTTCATTATAGAGGCGTCTAGAGTCCTTTTCTTTAGGAGTGGCTTAATAGCAGCTATCTTTAGTGACTTGGGAAAAATGCCTGATGCCAGTGAGCTGTTAACTATCACTAGGAGATCACTTTCTACTGAGGTAAAAACTGTTTTTAAAAAGTCGGATGGTATCATGTCCAGAGTGCATGTTGTTGATTTTAAATGCCAAACTGTTTCTTGTAGGACTTTTAAATTCACCATTTTAAATTGCGACATGACAGCAAAATTGTTTCCGGGTTTTAGGCACAGACTAATTTTCTTGTGTGACTGTGTGGAATTAATATTTTGCCTAATTGTTTTAATTTTTTTGGCTAAAAAAGTTTGCAAATTGATTGCATTTCTCAGTGGAAAGGAGCTCAGGGCTTATCTGTTTAGGAGGATTAGTAAGTTTTTCAATCATAGCAAACAGAGTGCGAGAATTGTTGACATTCCTGTTAATCATTTCAGATAAATGCAGCTCTCTGGCCTTGCACAGCTCATTGTTATAGTTACGCAGGCTTTGTTTGTACAACTCATAGTGAATTTGAAGTTTATTTTTCCGCCATTTCCGCTCAGTTTTTCTGCATTCTCTTTTTAGGCTGGTAACCACAGTGGTGTTTCTCCATGGTGTTTTCTGTTTGCTCAAGTTGCTCTTGATTCTTATCGGTGCAACAGCGTCCATTACATTCAAGATTTTCAGATTGAAATGATCCAGGAGTCCATCAACTGACTTTGCACTGGTTGTTGGTAACATAGCTATGGCCTCCACAAACTTAGCACTTGTTCTTTCATTAATGTACCTCTTCCTAACGGAGAAGCAGGTTGGTTGAACATTCTGAGTGATCAGTAAATCAAACAAAATACAAAAATGGTCAGACAAGGCCAAGTCAGTGACAGCTACAGAAAAAATTTCCACACCCTTTGAAATAACCAGGTCCAGAATGTGACCTCGAATATGGGTCGGTTCTTTTACATGTTGCCACAAACCAAACATGTCAAATATGGAACAAAATTCCTTGACATTACCATCCGTCATGTTATCTATGTGAATGTTAAAATCCCCAGTTAAGATGAAATGGTTAAAATCAGTAGAGATAACCGACAATAATTCAGAAAATTCATCAATAAAATTTGCACAATGTCCTGGACGTCTGTAGATGATTAGAAATAAAATTTTAGGAATGCTCCTTAAAATAAAACTAAGATATTCAAAAGAAGTAGAATGATGAAATTTCTTTACACTGGAATGAATCTTTAAATAAGGCAGCTTCTCCTCCCCCTTTCCTCCCGTTTCGACATTTATTCATAAAACTAAAATGAGGGGGTGCTGTTTCATTAAGAACTGTAGCACTTGTGTCTTCTGTTAACCATGTTTCTGTCAGAAAAAGAAAATCTAAACTGTGAGAAATGATGAAGTCATTAACTAACAGTGACTTGTTGGACAGAGATCTAACATTTAGTACAGCTAGTTTTATGAAGTTTACACTAGTCTCTGTTGTATTCTGAGTTATACAAGGTACAGTTAACAGATTAGATCGATTCACCCCACAAACTGACCGTGTTCGATTCCTTATTTTACTAACTAACACAGGAATCCTACTGGGTCCAGGCTTGATCTCAGAACAGCTGTCAGCAGTAGCAAAACTACAGCAAGGACCCTGAACGCATCATGGCATGTTATCTTTGTTGTGAATTCTGCTGCTCTGGGAATCTCCTGCACATCCTCCCGTGCCCTGGTCTGCCAGGACAGATGATCTAAGAGGAGGATGAGGAGGGGGAGGAGGGGGAGCCCTGTATTTCTTGGTAGATGGTGGTCGCTGGGGTTCAGAACTGGATAGAGACATCCTTTTAAGACCTTGGGTGATGTGGAGAAGAGGGTCTGGTGAGGGGGGAGAGCTGGGAGTTGATCGCTTCTCTGCTGTGTCCTTCGCTCTTATCTGTACACTCATGTTTGGGTTTGCCGTCCCAACAGCATGACGCAAGTGTGCACCAAGTAATCTGCATCCAGTTAGATTTGGATGCAGACCATCAGGTCTGAATCGCTCCTTACAGTTCCAAAAGATATTCAAGTTATCAATGAACTTTATTCCATGGGTGATACATGCGTTTGATAACCATGTGTTCAGGCCAAGAAGTCTACTCAAAAGTTCAATTCCTTTACCAGCTGTAGTAATGGGTCCTGAAATGTAAACATGGTGTGCTCCCAATTGACACAGTCTCTCCAACAGCAGAGAAAAGTCTTTTTTCAGGATCTCAGAGCCAATTTTCCTCCTCAGAATATCAAAAGACCCTCTGTGGACAATAATCTTCATACCATCTGAATGTGAAGACAGAATGGTCGGCAACATCTCTGTCAGTTCCCTGACTGATGTATCAAAAAGTGTTAAATTTTCCGTCTTTGCCATCTTCACATGCTGTGTTATGGAGTCCCCAATCAGAATTGTGTCTATTTGTTTTTGTGTGGAGGTGCCGATAGCTTCTCTAGTCCTCCTGTTTGTGGAATTTTGGCCTCTCCTCCTGGTCTGGTTAGCCCTGGGCTGAGTTTTAGGGCTATTTCTTGAATTTTGATATATCCTTGCATTTCATTCATCATCATTCATTTTATTATGACTCAACACATCATATTTATTATGCAGTGAGACTTCAGGTGGTGGAGTGAGTGCTGGAGCTTTAAATTTCCTGCTGGATTTACCTCTGCTGCGAACAACATCAGACCAGGTTCTTGCTGGGGTTGATGACTTTGGTCTGGCACCAACAGTGTTCCAGAAGGAGAGATCAGTCTGATGGTCCGGTTTGGGATTTTCCTCAGCTATTCCAATGTCATTTAAACACATCCAGGGAAGTGTATCAGCCAGGTCTGTAGCAGGATGCTCCACATTCGACATGCCTTCGCGTATGAAGATGTGACTCAATCCATTTGACAACTCAGTAGCATGTACAGAAGCTACTACAGAGTCAATAAATTCTTCATTCACACGAATGTCTTGCAATGTTTCAATCCTCTTCTCCAACTGTGTTATCCTCAAAGAAAGTTGCTCACACTCAGTGCAGCTCACTGATACTGCAGGGTTAGGAGACATCATTCCACTAGTTCTCCGATGGCAATCAACTAAATTTATCCAAAAATATATTTGTTCCAGTGATTTATAAGTGACCAGGAGTCCTTGTTCCTAAATTTCTTGCCGGTAAAGATAAGAAAAAAAAAGAAGAAAAAAAGAAGAAAAATGCAAGCAGAAAGGAGAGCAAAGCAGGAAGCGTCCGCACGGCAGCAAAGCAGGAAGTGAAGTGTTAGCTTTTTCAAGACGTGTAAAAACGTAAGATAGGGCAGACAGATGTTCCTTCCAAGTATTGTTAAAAATGACTGTCATCCAGATAAGCACGACACCAAGGGTGATCTGAAAACAAAGTGTTCACTAAACGTTGGAACGTGGCTGGTCCGTTGCATAGTCCAAATGGCATTACCTTGTACTGGAGGAACCGGTCAGGTGTCACAAATGCAGAAATGTCAGAGACTCGATCTGTCAGAGGAATCTGCCAGTAGCCTTTGAGCAGGTCGAGCTTGGTTACATAAGGGGTGGATCCTATAGCATCAATACAATCTTCCACGCAGGGCATCTGATAGGCGTCCAATTTTGTCATCGCATTAACTTTTCGGTAATCGGTTATAAAGCACGGGGACCCATCAGGCTTTGTCTCGACTATACAGGGGGAACTCCAAGAACTCTTGCTGTGTTTTGCTAATCTGTGTTGCAGCAAGTAGTCGGTTTCTTGCGTCATAATTAGTTGCTTTTTCATATTGCCCCGGTAGGGATGTTGTTTCACGGGTGTATGGTCACCTATGTCGATGTCGTGTCGTCGCCGTTCTGGAGTTGAGATTATATAATTAGTTTTCAATAATCGTTGCTTAACCACATACAGTCCCGCAAACCGAGCATCTAATGCTGTTCCAGTTAAGGGAAGGAGGGCCAGGACTTTATCTTCTTCCTCAAATTTACGAGCAACTGCCTTCTTGTCGTAACTGCTTGAGCATCTTTTAAAACGTCCGCTGCAAAAGCACAAGATTGTTTCAGACATTCACAAAAGGCATTTACAAATTTTCACATGTTCATGTTTGATGACGTTTTTTCTATTTATCAAGGTTTCCTTCAGGGCCTTTAACGGTCCCCAAAGTGAATGTTCAAAAACAAGCTCAGCCGAACTGTAGCCTGTTGATTCCTGGGGCGCTTCACGGGCCGCAAACAGAAGAAATGGGATGCCTTCATCCTAATTCTTGTTCTCCTAGTAACAGTACTTTCGAAGCATGGATTTCAGGGTTTGGTGCCATTGCGCTAATGCACTTTGACTTTCAGGGTGATATGCAGTGCTAGTCACATGGCAAATCTTCAAATCAGTTAACACCTGTTTAAATAACTTAGAGGTAAAATTACTTCCCAGGTCGGACTGGATTACCTGTGGTAAGCCGAATGTAGAGAAGAATTTTAGCAAGGCTTTGGTAACTGTCTGAGCCGTAATCCGGCATAACGGAGTGGCTTCGGGGTAACGCGTTACAGAGCACATAATGGTCACTAAAAAACTATTCCCGGTGCGAGGCAAAGGACCAACACAATCTATTGTTAGCGTCTCAAAAGGTTCACCTACTACTGGGATGGGATGTAAGGGAGCACGTGCTATTTTCTGATTGTGCTTACCAGTCATCTGACATACGTGACAAGAACGGACATGATGAATGACATCTTTTTTCTGACCAGGCCAGAAAAAGTGTTTCAGCACACGCTTGTATGTCTTAGCTACTCCCATGTGTCCTGACCAATGGTCATCATGGGCTAAATTCAAAACCTGGGATTGGAATGTGGATGGCAGCACGATCTGAGTTTCCACATTCCAATCCACACCTGGAATAGCAACCCCCAATGCCGCATTAGCACACCGTTCTCCAAGTAAAACCCACTGTGAGCTCCCATCAACTGATCAGCACTTACCACACTCTCAAAACACCTGTTTAATGTGGGATCCCTCCTCTGCACCTCACACAGACTGGCAAGAGATATGGGTCGAGGAGAGTCAGCAGTGGGTGATTGATCCTCCCGAACCTTTATGTCGAGGATCACTCCTGCCTTTTCTGCTTCTCCCCTCAGCTGCGCATCTTCTAAAAGAGAGACCATAAAAGTATCAGACAAATCAGTCTCATCATTCTGATCACACACCTCAGGTTTGTTCATGCGGGCTTGCGCTCGAGTTACCACACATGCTTGCTTATTATCTTCCAACTTATCCAGCACCTCTAAAGCTGGAGTCCCTCGACCTCCCGCAATGTCATTTCCTAGAAGGAGGGAAACATTAGGAATGGGCAACTCAGGACAGACACCCACAGGAATCACACCATTCACAAGATCAGTAGTCAACTGTATGTAATGAACTGGTCTGGGCACATATCCCGGTTCCACTACCATCAAAAGGACTCGATACCCTGCATAAGATTTGTCAAAAAAAGGGCAGAGCCCTGGCGTGGATGAGTGTGAGATATGCTCCCGTATCGGTAGGACTTTTATTTTGTTGGCTTCTGCCGGAACTCCAGTCAATGAGACTGTGCCATCCGTAATAAACAGCAAGAAGCAAGGATCTGGAGATGAACTAACATCCCTTTCCTTCCTTTTTCCACTCACAAACCCTACTCCCTTTTCTTTGGGAGATTGTCCTTTCTGTTTAATCTTTAACTGAAGACAATCCCCAATCAGATGCCCAACTTTGTGGCAGTAGAAACAGGCACGTTCCTCTTGTGTGCATGGTTTAATAAAGGTTTTTCTCTCAAAGCTAGTTTCTTTCTGAACGGGTTTGAACACTGTTTTATGTGTCAGCACCTAATCATCTGCGATAACAGCTGCAGCAGACAACGTTGCCACTCGCTGTTCATTCAGATAAATGACTACCTTTTCCGGTAGCTGTTTCTTAAATTCTTCAAGTAATATCTGATCCCTTAAAGTCTCAAAGCTGTTCACATTACCGGCTGAACACCATCGGTCGAAGAGAGTACTCTTCTCCAAAGTGAATTCTACGTATGTCAGGGTTTTGTTTTTCTGGTAATCTCTAAATCTTTGCCGATAAGCTTCTGGTACCAGCTCATAAGCTTTCAATACCGCTGCTTTCACTGTGTCGTAGAGCTGGCTTTCCAAAAGAGGGAGCGCTGCTACCACCTCTTGCCTTTCCTTTTAATCTGCATTGTACTAGCAGGGCCCACCAATCTTTAGGCCATTTTAAGGTTAGCGCTATTCTTTCGGGAAAGGCTGTAGACTTGGGGTTGTAACACAAGGTATGCAGAACAGCATCTTTGAACACACAACATGTTCAACATTGAAGCAGATGGGCTACAGCAGCACAAGACCACACCGGTTGCCTCCTGTCAGCTAAGAACAGGAAACTGAGGCTACAATTCACACAGACTCACCAACACTGGACAATAGAAGATGGAGAAACGTTGCTGGTCTGATGAGTCTCCATTTCAGCTCCACATTCAGATGCTAGGCTCAGAATTTGGTGGAAACATCATGAAAACATGGATCCATCCCTGGCGCAACACTTTAGGCTGCTGTTGGTGTAATGGTGTGGGGGATATTTTTTTGGTTTAACCACCACAGCCTATCTGAGTATTGTTGCTGACCTTGTCCAGCC
Source organism: Melanotaenia boesemani (assembly GCF_017639745.1). Taxonomy (NCBI): domain Eukaryota; kingdom Metazoa; phylum Chordata; class Actinopteri; order Atheriniformes; family Melanotaeniidae; genus Melanotaenia; species Melanotaenia boesemani. Next base: position 7,135,818 of record NC_055704.1, read on the forward strand.
CTTTATGACCACAGTGTAGCATCTTCTGATGGCTACTTCTCGGTAAATAAAATGTCTGGTGAGTTTATATGGTTGCACTTAACAGCATATCTCCTGTGCTTTTTTCTTCTTCTATGCAATCACACATCATTTAACAAACTGGAAGTAATGTGAGATTTACACTCGATTTCTTCTATATCCCACAACAAAGGAATAATTTAATCAGGCCTCATCAGTTTAAAAACATATGACTTGTCTCTACAGAAACTCTGCGACCACCAAGGTCTTTCACCTGCATGAATGGAAAGCCCGAGGCAAGTGCAGAATCAAATACATCAGGTCAGACATGACAAGGAGGAATTCGGGTGGAGGGATTTTTACAGGTTTGACAGCTTGAAACACAACAAGTGCTCTAACATTTTTTAATCTATTTGAATTTGACCATATGTGAAGATCTCCCCGTCTGCTCTCATCATCCACCTGCATTAACTCATTAATATTTGTTCCCATGTTTTCTTAATTAAAACTTAGTGAACTGTTCAGCTGTGTATTAATGAGTGTTGGATATTAAATTAAGGTAAACTCCACCATCGAACATAAGTACTTTTAATCTCTCCGAAAGGCCTTGAAGAACATCTACTCCTTCCTGTTTTGAGTTTGACATTTATTGCCATTTCATTGAGAACTTCAGCATCAAATAAGCACAAAAGGTGTTGCTCCTTTAACATCAGAAAAATTGCAACAGGTATTCTTGACTCTGTGGACACTGCCCCAAATTAATGTTAAACCAGACCATAAATTCTAAATAAACCAGAAAACAAGATGGGAAAAATGCCCAAAGGCAAATTCTTGTGGATAGAAAAAAAAACTAAGTCAACCCCATATTTATTGCTACTTCAAATATAAAATATAGACAAGAAGAATGATAGATTGTCTTCAACTTTTAACTATGAATGAGCTTTGTGCACAGAATCAATGCTTGCTCTAGATGAACAGCACAGCGTTAGATATGGCCATGTCCATCCTTTAATGATCCAAATCTCTGAAAAATGAAAACACCTTGTTGAATCTATGACACCAAGAATTAAGGCAGTTCTTTATTCCAAGTTTTGACCTTGGATGCTGTCAGGGTTCGAATAATGGGGAGCTAAGGGGAACTCGGGTCCCCTGAAAGGCCGAGGAGCTCCCCTAAAGACATTCAGCTGATACTTTAAGTGAGAGCCCTAAAAATAGTCCACATTCAGGTTGGGCTGGACTGGGACATTAAGTTAGCCCAGGAGTCGTACACTCACGCCCTAATTCATATACTGCACACATACGCTCACATGCAAGTGAACACACACACAGGCTAATTAATCACCAAAACTCAATGTTTTATATAGACCAACATTCACACACTACTATAAGCCACCAGTCCAGAGCTTTTTTTTCCTACTCTCATCAAAGGACTCAATACAACAATCCCAGCATGACTCCATTATTCATATCATGATACTATGTTATCCTGAAGCATGATTGAGTCATTCTGTCAGCAAATAATTGAGATGCCAGTTTACCATAAATATAATATGTTAACATCAATATTCGCTGCTTTAAACAGTAAAAACAAGAAGTGGTCAACAGCAACTTTACCTGAAGTGATTAAACTAACATTAGAAAATGAAAAAGTCAACTCATTTTAGACAGATAAGAGTCTGTCCAACCTTAAGAGGGGTTCCCAAACTTTTTCATGCAGTAGCCCACGTGCGGAGGTACGCTTGGTCCAGCAGGACCCACTAAATATTTCATGCAGTAAAATAAGCCAACAAGCATAAAACACTGCAATCACATCATTAACAACCAGATAAACACTCTGACAAAGTGATGAAGACACAAAGTTTCCTCATCAGCTTTTAACCTGGACTAATAAAATGTTCCTCTTTGGCCCAGTTTACAGCTGTTTCTGAGCTGGACGAGGACAGATGTGGACAGATGTGAACAGTAGCCTATGTGTACAGACTAATTTAGCTGAGCAGCTTCAGTATTGAAATATTCACCTGTCACTTTGTCATCCATCTATTATCTTTGGGTTGTGGGGAAGCTGGAGCCTGACCCAGCATTTTAGCAGGTGAGAGGCAGGGTGCACCCTGGACAGGTCACTAGTCCCAGTCCACTCACACTCTCTCCTAGGGAGAGTTTAGAGTGATCAGTTAACATGCATGTCTTTGGATGGTGGGGGGAAGCCAGAGTACGCGATGAGATGCAAACTCCACACAAAGGCCTCTGTTTGAACCTCCCCCCAGCTGAGGTTGAACCAGCGATCTTCTTACTGTGAGGCCGCGATACTAACCACCACAAAAAAAAAAAAAAGAAAAAAGAAAAGAAAAAGAAAGTCAACCCAATTCAGACAGATTAGAGACTGTCCAACCTAACTGTCACTCATTTCGATGCTCCACATCTGTCCAGCCCTCAACACATACAATTAACTAATATAGGGTTGGAATACCCAGTAGCTTTTATGTTTGGGCTGATAGGAGATATCACATTACAGCCAGTAGCATGAAATTATGGGGATAGGACCCGTTGCAAACATACATATGTATATATCTATATATATATATTAGTGCTGGGCACGTTAAAGCGTTAATTGCACGTTAACGCAACGCTTAATTAATGCCGTTATTTTTTTTATTTTTTTTTTTTTCTGGCCGCTGGCTTTGATGACAGAACCATGGCGTCCATGTCTCTCCTCCCTGCTGCAGCGGTGCGTCTGATGTGATCAGGAGAGAGCGGGTTTATTAAAATGAAGGCACATTTTCTGTCTGGAACTTAAGAAAGAAGAAGAACTGACATTTCTCTTTGTCAAAATACATGCAGATGGACAGAACATCGTAATTTTTGGACAGGAAACTTTTTTATTATTATGTTTTTTTAATAAATGTGGTTTTAATTTATGCAAGACAGCAAAGGTAAGACATGCTTTCTGACTTTTACAAACGTGCAGCATAAATCGGGCCTTCTTCTGCCTCTGGTTCGGTGAATCTTGGTCATAGGGAGATGAAACTTCCAGCTGTGGAATCTGTGAGATGTGAGCTTTCAGTAGAGGAGTCGTTTGTTCGTGTTCATGCCGTGGGGTGGACACGGGGAGACATCATTTGTGTTTACATATTTTTCGGACTTTGTGTAACTGCTCTTTAAATTATTTGTTGTCTTAACTGTGTTTGGTGTTGATAGAAATGGTTTTACTGAGCTGGTAGCTGAGATTCTGGACTTTCTGTGGATACCACACATGTTTAGAGTTACATCTACAGACCTGACGTTACACCTGGAAACAAGATGTTAACCCCTTAACTCCCGGTAGCGGAGGCTGCAGGTGCAGTCAAACAAAAAATGAAAGTTTAGAGAATTTATAGGCCAGAAATCTGGACAATGAAGCAGTGAAGGTGCATGGATGGAAGTTATTGTGCATATTGTGAATATTTCTCTCTCCTCACCATCTAGAAGCTGTGAGATTCTAATCCTGCTTTCTGTCTGTTCACCTGATGCTGATATTCATCACATATTGTTCCTTCTGTGTTTAGAAGGAAGCAGCTTCACAGCTTTAAATTCATCTTGCTCACTTTTTACCTTTTAGTTAGTAAATCCTGAGGATTTCATCCTTCTTTCTCATAAATATTTGGTTTTATAAATATATATGAAGAAATATTTTAACTGTTGTTGTTTAAAGAGAAAACTGCTGCTAAACCTGTTTATGTGTTTAGTGCAGGGGTCTGCAGCCTTTCCAATCCAAAGAGCCATTTTTCCCTCAGCCAGCTAAATAAAACTCCTTTAGAGACGCAAATGTTATGAGACTTTTCAAAAAGTCAGCTTAATATATATTTTTAATACAGAGCCACCAAAGGATATTTGTAATTTTTGAAGAACCACATTTTTAATTTAAATTTTTAAGGTTTTAAAATAAAGGAAACACATAAAACCTTTATAAAAAGAGGATAGACAGACTTTCTTCTAAGGAATCTAGATATTTGTGGAAAATGCTGTAAAAGAAAAAAAAGTCTCTGGTTTCCAACCTAATGACAAGAAAGATAGATTAAAAAAAATGTTTTAGCCACGTATTTAGAGGCATTGTGGAAGGTCCAGAGAGATACTTGCAGCTCCAGAGTTGCAGGTTGGAGACCCCTGATGTAGTGTTTGTAAATCAAAATTTACTGCATTTTCTTTATATAGCTGTAGGCCTTCTTTTAAAGTAAAAAGAAATTTTGCGCGTAACGATGCGATTAATCGTGATTAATCACAGCATGTCATGCGATTAATCGCGATTACAAATTTTAATCGTTGCCCAGCACTAATATATATATATATATATATATATATATATATATATATATATATATATGCCTCCATCCCTGCCCTAAAAACAAGCACACGCCTTTGGGCTGTTGTCACCATGTATGTTTAAGGTGACTGGCCACACACTGCAAATCAGCCTTTCAGCACCACGGACAGCGACCGAAGCTCCATATCAACATTGAACACTTCAAAACTGTTATTTTCTGGTAGAAACATCCTTTGTTCTGCTCCTCAGATATGGTCTGTCATTATATTCTCTCACTATATCTGTCACTTTAGGTTAGTTAAATGAGAGTTGAAAGTCCTTTGTTTACTTATTCTGAAAATGTGTCTTTTTAAGGAATATACTGATTTGAATCTGTTTCATGGTTAGCATTGTTGCCTACTGGCTGTACAGTGTAAACAGCAACTAAGCTGTGTTTTGGCCAGTTTCCACCGGCTGCACTTCGACAGTCCAGCCGCAAACGTCCAGAAAGCATCAAGCTCAGCAGTTCAGATAGAGGCTGACAGGATATCAGACATGGGACCAGTGTAAAAGCATCCGGTAAATTTCAAAATAAAAGCCCCCTGGCAGATTTGTGGTCACTGAACTATGTAAGCATTTCGTCTTTAATCGATCAGGGGGTCTCAGTGCTTTGTTCATCCTGGAAGTGGAGAATCACAAGATTCTCCAATTCTCCTGTGATCTCGTGGATCCAGGCGTTCCGCACCAGACATGCTCTTTTGTGGGAACTAACCTGCCGCAGAGGTCAGAATAAAACCGCAGCGCACACACACCCGTTGTAAATTGGCGGTAAAGTGTGTAATTCTCCAGTGACACAGAATGAGTAGTTGCATGTGTCGTTATCTGCCATCCTTGCATCCAATGCCCTTGAATAAAGCTTAACCTGTTAATTTGACTGATTGTTGGTGTGTATTAATCTGACATAGTGAAGTGGTTGTCTAAATTTCTGTTTTGTACTTAAATGGTGTAAGCTGACTGTTACCACGTTGTACCGGTTAGCATGATAAATTGTTAGCATGTAGCATTGTCTTTTTACTTTCGGTACATGTTATGTCCACCTGTGGCTAATATTAGGATTTTGATCTACATGCTATTTATGTTTAATGTTCCCTTCATGCAATTATATAGTAAGTGAATATTCTTTATTCCTTTTTCTGCATTGCAGTTTTACAAATCAAAGTAAGGAATGCGGTACATCAGTAAAAGCTCTTAGAAGGCAGCACGTCTGCTGAGTGCTTAGATCCTTCTTATAAAAGAATTGCCCTAACACAGCCAATTTAATCCATTTTTGCTGTTTTTCTTCATTAAATGCATCTCAAGACCACAATTTTCACAAATTTCCCTTTTTCTCACATATTCCAAATCAATGAGAAAGAGAATAGGTGAATTGTATGTAATAGATAAAATCAAATATAAATGCCATTCATTTTCTGAAAAGAACATTTATTTTAAGGGTGGCGAAAATCAGGATTCAACCCAGACACCGGCTCCAGTCCTTGCTCTGCTGTTCTCAATAAAGCGTATAGCCAGTCCACTGAGTCTTTCTTCTCCCATGCTGCTCCTTAAAAAAGTCTTTAACTTGAGCTTGGAGAATGAGCGTTCTGCAGTCGCAACGTTGATGGTTTAGTGAGATGTAACAGTAATGCAGTACAAACATCAGGAAATGATGCTGCTATGGTGCTGTTTTCCACTAATGTGGTGTTTCTCTGCATCTCAACTGTTCCTCCTCCGCGTGCTTTGCTTGTGTTGATCATTTAATCATTTTGTGCATATGTGCACATATGATTTTCTCTGTGCACAGATGTCAGTGTCAGGCAGGCCAATCCCCCACAACGATGTAATGCACCGTGATTTTTTTTAATTAATTTATTTTTGACAAGCAGGCTAGTCAGGCCACTTTCGGGTCCAGGCCACCAGGAATGGTCCCGCTTCTCCCGTGGACCAGTCCGGGCCTGCATTCAGGTCACATTTCATTTTTCAAAAAGGTTCCTGATGTTCCTTGAAAAGAATATCAATACTTTGTTGTGTATTTATTCTGTTATTTTATTTAATTAATTAAATCTTCCAAACGATTTGTTCTGTTTCCGTCAGCACAGTGAACATCTGCATTGTTTGTTCGTTGTGTGCTGGGAGTGTCCATACAACAAACACTTTACTAACTTTCTATCTGCCATCTTTGCTTTAAACCAAAGACAGCATTTGAAGTGAAAAACATAATGCCAACTTTGAAGCAGCAGTGTAAAAGTCATGGTTTACAGCAGGGATGGGCAACTCTGGTCCTGGAAGGACACTGTACTGCAGGTCTAAGATGTTTCCTTGCTCCAACACACCTGCCTGTTCCAACACAACAAACAGATCCAGCAGCTTGTTGTGAAGTTCCGCACAATGACCCATTCATTTAAATCAGCTGTATTGAGACAAGGAATCATCTAAAACCTGCAGGACAGTGACTCTGTAGGGCCGGCGTTGCCCATCATTGGTTTAGTGTCTGTGTCAGAAGGTACTTAAATAAAACCTGAGATCATATCTGTCCTAACACTGAGGCTGAAGCACAGATGTACCAAACAACACGTCAAATAATGGCGAGTTGATTTGAAGTGGCATTTGCACATCAAACAGCGAAAGATTTCTGCATTCAGATGCTGGAAATCCTGGCTATTTCCCATTGGGATTGAACATCTTGATTAATTTCTGCCACTGAATAAAACTGTTTTTTTTTTTTGTTTGTTTGTTTTGTTTTGTTTTTTTTACACAGATTTTTCAATAACATCAACTTAGTTTATTAATGTAAAGAGCATCAGTTTCTGACATGGAAATGTGAACTGGTTGCTTAACAACTAAACCTTGCATCAACATTCCTTTTAAATTCTCTTTTTGGAATGCTGGAACAAGAACTGATCCATGCACTGGTCATGTGCAGCAAAGGTGGCGAGGCTTGCACCTGGACTGACATCATAGCTGTGACACTGTGGAGCTGAAAGAATGCAAATGCAAACATTTTTAGTCCTCTCATTATCGAAATCATGACTGGACAACGCTGCAGAGATGGAGGAAAAGGAAAAGTGAGAAAATAGAGGAAAGGAAGGATGAAAGTGACAAGTCAAGGAGGGAAAGGAAAGAACAAGGAAGGAGGGATGAAAGGAGGATTGATGAATGCAGTTTTGGTTTGGACGTGTGATTAGCATTTAGCTGACTGAACTGAACTCTGCTGCATCATCAGTATTTACTGTTTCAGTTACACACACACACACACACACAGACACACACACACACACACACATACATACAAACTCATTAATAACCTGAATGTCATATGTGATGATGTTTGTCCTTTTAAAGCCACGAATTCAGGGAAATCATCTATGACAAATATTTCCTACTTAAAAAAAAAGACTAAGTTTTATTCTTTCTTGTACTTCCTGTACCCCCTCATTTCTTTCCACTCAGTCTTTATGTTTAAAAAGAAATATTTCAGCCCCAAACAGTACATTCAGAAAGTTTCAGACTTTTTTTTTCTCCATGTTGCAAGTTAGCAGACTCCCCTTAAAATGAGTTAAACTCTTTTAGTTATGAGTTTATCATCAATCTTCTCACAATTTCTCCACTTATTATAAATTCAAAATATAGAAGTGCCCCTGTTTGTAGAACATTGAGACCCTTCAAGTGGTGATCAAGTTCGAGAAAGAAAGCAAGCACCTCAAACACCCTCCTGCCCAGTATCCATCATCAAGGAAATGAGCAACTGAAGCATTTCAATGGTTATATTTTATATTGGTTATATATTATATTGTGGAAATATTTAAAGTTACAAAGGTAAAAGCTTTGTGAATAGGAGGGTTTTTAATATAACATTAAAAGCTGTGTTTCTATTATTATTTTATCACTTTATAAAAATATCTTGTGTTTTTATTCTGTTAGAATGAACCGTTCATGGCCGGGGTATCAGAAAATATTCATCCTAAAGGTGTTTTCCAAAAATGTTTTTTTTTTTTTTTTTTGTTCCCGAAAAGTGTTTAAATTTGGCAAAAGTCACTAAATGATGTCTATGACCGGATGCAACATTAAAATCACATCTAGCACTCTCTGATTAACTATGCTAGCTTTCTTACCACCTTGTTATAATAAGTTATAGTATAAAGACATTCTGAAAAAGTCACACGAGCTGATATTATCAGTCTTCTCACACCCTCCCTCCTGACTCATTTATTTACATGAATCACAATCAGAACTGGATGAAAATCTTTAAAAGTAATTCTGACTTGCAGTAAAATACCTCCTTTTCTCACTTTGTTGTTTTCAAGGTGCTCCTGAAGATTGTCTGCTTTGTTTTTCTACAGAGGCTGCAGATTGTTTGCTGTCCCGTTCTTGCTGTTGCTTTCCATCTGTTGTGTCTTTGTCTTTTCTTTCTTTTCACTCTCCTCCTTCCCCTGTTTCCTGGTCAGGTTCAGCATAACCTTGTAACACCATAATAACCAAAATAAAGAAAAATACTTTAGTATCAAGAGAAGCCATACATCTGTAGCGGATTCCCTCGTCTTCAAAATAAAGATTGGAACCTTTGTTTAATTGTGACTGAATTAAACAATCTCTGAGGATTTTCTCTCCTTACAGACTAACAGTCTCACTCCCAAAGTGGGGGTCTGACTCAAATTTATGACTTGGTTTCCAGCTCCACAGGTCAACAAAGGTCAACTCTCCCCAACCTGGACTGGGAGGACTTCATTAGGTTATTTACGAGACCTGGGAAATTTCTGAACTTTAATCCTCTGCAACATAAATTTGCTTTTTAGTTAACAACCAAAGGATCCCAGATGCAACTCTTCATCCCAATGTCCACTTTGAAACTGTTTCTTACTAAACTTGTGTTTTTCTTCAACTGATAAGCGGAAACCCCCTTTAACAGGACACCTGGACACACCAAGAAACGTTTATCTTAACATTCCAGAGGGTAATAAAGTGTCTTAATGTTTCTCTCTGTCCCAGCACAAGAGGAGACAAAGACTTTGTGTGAAGAGTAAAAGATCATACTTTTACTAGTCAACAATGTTCATTCAAATAGATACATATATATATATATATGTGTTTTATCTTGATACCATGCGCATGCATATAATCATTATCATTGTGTACAAGGTTTGATCAACAAGCTTGATTAATTGGTGACCTGAAACTTTATTACTGTGTTTGTGTGAGATATAACCTTTTTACTATTTTCTTGTCTTTTGGATGATTCACTGATGGATTCTAATGATGTCTCATTTAAGGCTTTAATAACTTGGATATATAGATATATTCACAAAATGTTTAATTTGATAAGTCTTTACAACATGATCAGACCAGCCCCTCTGTATCTGCTATCTGACCCAAAACCAGCCCACAAGACTGTTATTGGTCAAGATAATGGTCCCATCCTTTCCATGGGGTGGGTCTTCAAAACTAACACTTTTAAACTCAGAACAAAGAGTTTAGTTCTGCTCCCTTCCTTCTTGGTCTTCCTCCGTTGCTCTCTGCTTTAAGTGGACTTCAAGTCCTCTTCAACCCATCCTCTCCAGACATGGCCTTCTTCCAGAGTTAGGACACTTGGTCTGAACGCCAGAGAGAAAGAGAGAGATGCTGCCAGAGAATTAAGTTTGCAGTGATGTGAAGAACATCACCCGATACTAAAGTTGGTGCCTGCATACCAGATGCATGATTGACAATTTTTGGCTCTTTTTGGACTCCGTAGTTCATTCCCTTTTTCCAGCTAATACTTTGCTTTTCTTGAGTTATGTTTTTATCTTTTGGACTTTTAATATAGATCCTAAATAGATCCTACAGAGTTTCTTCTTTTTTGGACTGACCTAAAGCTGGACATTTTCATCTTTGCCATATCACCGCAAGTCATCCACTGTCCATCATCGATACCACCAGCCGAGCCGCGGGAGACCGCATCCGCAGAGCTGCCTGATCCAAACCTTCGGACCACCACGTGACACATCTTCTGGCCTTCTGGAAGTCGCTCGGGATCCAAACCACCTGCGCCAACTTCCTCACTTGCCATCAGAGTCACCACAACGGTCGTAAGTCGGCTCGATCCAAACAGAACCGGACGAGTCCTGCTCGGATCAATTCTCTGCTTTTCTGCTCAAGAATGGTTGGTTGTCTGACAGTGACCTAGTAGTTCTACATCGTAGTTAAACTTCCAGTTTAACGGATGAGATTCAGTTTTCCCTCTTTTCTTTTAAGATTTAGAGATCTTTTTCAGTCCTGAACCTTAGTTTAATTAACACCGCAGGTTAATTAACTTTTGTTCATTTCTTGCATACATTTCATTCATTCTGACACATTGAAATAAGATTTTGGTTTGAACTCCATATTCTGCATTTACCAATGTTTGATTCATTTTTCCATGCGAAGTCCTTTGTATATATTTCCTTTTCATTTATGCATGATTAGTTTAGTAATAAATATTTCATATTTATCCTAAACTGGTCTGGTTATTGTGAACTTCTCCTTTGAACCATGTTATGGGTCCCTTCGACGTAAGAATTCACGTTATTAGCGTCCGGAGACTGATTGATTGATAACTGATTGATTTCTAGCTTGAATTAATTAATTTATTAAATTGATTAATTTAGTTCTCTAATGGTGTCCACACAGCCATTAGATTAGAATAAAGCTATCTGTGTGGTGGTGCCCCACGAGTAAATTCATAAATAATTCCAAGAAATTAATAATTTTATTAAACCTCTTTAATGTTTAATGACGCTTAACGCTACACATCCATAAAGCTCCTCTTGGCAAAGCAAATTTGTTGCCCTGGCAACAGGTCTACAGTGCTTACTTTGTCTCTGGTTGCCGTCTGATGACACCAAACATGTGGACTATTGATCGTCTGTGGACATGAAAGGGAGCTGAGAGACAGCAGCCCAAGTAGGAGGCAGCATGAGTCCATTACCGTTGTCCAGGTCTGCATCGGCACCCATCATGTTTACTGCATTTCAATAAAAGCATGACAGACCCGCTTATTCAATAAATGCATTAACTCTACAAGTGAATGCATTAAGCATCATTAGCTATGTTCACATGGACAAATATTTCATCCATCCGATTGAAATCAGTTAAATTCCAGCTGACATGTTTACATGGATGCTGGATTTATCCGATCAGTTGTATGTTTTCACGATGAGTAGATTTAATTCTATAGTAATGCAAGATTGTCTCATCCAGTGTTGGAAATACCAGTGAAGGATCTCTGAAATCCACTTGTAGCTGACCTATGCTAGTCCTGTCCCCCTGCTTTCACAGCATCTTGATTTTCTATGCTGACAAGGTCAGATGTTTTAGCCCTCAAAATCATGGAGTTGCTTCAGATGGCTTCTTAAGCAGATCAGAATAACTTTTGTCAATCAATAATAATTCTCTTTTCTTCAGCTTCTTTAGATCCGCCTCTTTATTTTTCATTTTACCTGAGTTTTAAAGATGGTTCACGCTGATCGGGTGAGGAACAACATCCAAAGTCTCTCTTGCCCTCTAGATGTAGTTGTGCGCAGGTGCGTGACGTATACATAAATTACAAAAATAGGCCATCACTTGTCATCACAGTAACGTGATGCCAGGGGACCCATGTTAGTTGGTTTTTATGACAACAGGTGTGCTAATGAAGCAGCCTGAGGCAGCAGATGATGAGCAGTTGCAGAGTCTCATGTTATCTGATATGTGTTCTCAGTGGTGCACTGGCTGACCTTATTGTTATAAATGTAAAAGCAGCTTTCTAGGGCATATCTTTTTCTAAATTGCTCTCTTTTAGAGAACACTGGTCCTCAGCTGCCGCGGCCACAGCTGGACAGCAGGGATGGAATACAAACTGATTAAAGCAATAAAAACCCAACTTCAGTGCTTTGTCTCATTAGAACCATACCATGATACCGTCAGCAGGTGAATGGCAAAGTCCAAAAACAAATCACTGCCTTAAACCTTTTAAATAAAACACTTTAAAAAAATCTCCTTAAAGGATGATGTTTGCAGGCGTGTTGTGTTATCTTTAGTTAAATGAAGGCTGATAAAGTGCTGTTACCAGCAGCCGCTCTGCAGGATGTTTGAGCAGGTTTTCTCTCTGAGCTCAGTCCTGGTTGTAGCTGATAAACCTGATTTCCACCAGGCAGGTTTGGCTCTGATCTCATCAGGCCGCTCTGCATCTGCCGCTTTTATGTGCTTTTATTGTTTTTTCATCATAAACCGTTTCTGCAAACCAAATCGTCCGCATAGGACAATAAAGTTGTGAATTGAATCAGAGGTTTTTATTCAGCAAATGCTGCCACGGATACAGTCCAACCAACAATAACTTCTAATGGGTTTATATGGAAGAGCCAGGCAGGCTGTGTGTGTTGTACTGTAGCAGAGAATGTGTGCAAACCCCTGCTGAATATAAACGAGTAAAAATCCAATACTGATCTGTCTCTCTGTCTAAAACACACACACACACTCTGCAGTAGTGACCAGCCCTTCTGTAACGATACTCATGCGCTACATTAACTGCTGGCTTCTCCTTAGACTGCTGGAGCATCTCATTTATAAACACACAGATACTCCAGCATGATCCCACATTACGACCTCCATGTGAAAGTTCAGCCATTTGCTGTGTTATTGTCTGTAAACCTGAACATCTCCTGTAGTGGACATGAGGTTTTCCTCGATCATAGATCAAATTATCTTCACTACCTTTTTGCACAAGAGCTACACTGGAAAGAGACAACAGGAGAGCCACTTTACTACAAATCACAAGAAGGATAAAGGTGACTGAAGGTCCAGCACATAAAATCTAGCCGGCCTAGTATTTATTGCTGTAGAAGTGGAAGCTGAAACTGCTCCATATCAACATGACAGCATCACACAGTTCCTGCAGGTTTGTCGGCTGCATCCATGATGAGAATCTCTTGTTCCACCACATCCCAAAGCTGCTCTACTGGACTGAGATCTGGTGACTGTGGAGGCCGATGGAGTCCAGTGAACTCATCGTCATGTTCTAGAAAGCAGGTGGAGATGATCTGAGCTTTGTGATATGGTGCATTATCCTGCTGGAAGTAGCATCAGAAGATGCTCCACTGTGGTCATAAAGGGATGGACATGGTCAGCTACAATACTCAGGTAGGCTGTGGTGGTTAAACCAGGCCATGTTGGTACTAAGGGGCCAAAGTGGACCAAGAAAATATCCCCCACACCATTACACCAGCAGCAGCCTGAAGCGTTAATTCAAGACAGGATGGATCCATGTTTCCATGATGTTTCCTAACTCTGAGCCTAGCATCTGAATGTGGAGTTGAAATAGAGACTCATCAGACCAGCAACGTTTCTCCATCTTCTATTGTCCAGTGTTGGTGAGTGTGTGTGAATTGTAGCCTCAGTTTCCTGTTATTAGCTGACAGGAGAGACCCGGTGTGGTCTTCTGCTGCTGAAGCCCATCTGCTTTACGGTTGGACGTGTTGTGTGTTCAGCAGTGATGGGAATAACACTGTTACCTTTTTCAGTAACGGATAATCAAATGAATTACTCTTACTATTGTTACAACGTTGCTACCAAGAGTAACGATAAAATGTGGGGCGTTGCTATAAGTCAGCACACTAAGCTGTCTTCGTCTGATCGTTGGCTTAGAGGGACAAAACAACCACATAGCCTGAGTGATGATGATTGACTGATGAAGAGTAAAATGTCATTGCAGACTCTGGTAAGTCAGTGTGCACAACCACACTCACAAACAACCAGGAGATGCAACAATGGCGAGTGTAGAGCAAACAAAGGAAGAGTTTTAATCTGGAATTACAGACATCAGTTTTCCCTCAGAGACAAAAGACAAGAACATTATGAGAAATGTTCATTTTGACCAGAAACCAGGGTTTCTTCATGGTGGCTGGAAGCAGGTAGAATCACGAGAAGCAGCTTTCCTGAGGAGGAGATGGAGACACGACATCCTGCAGCCTGAGATTAGTGTTGATGGTTTTTCTGTCATTTATTCCATTAGGTTTCCATTTCATTCATTAGTCAGATCTAATATTCAGTTTTATTTTGAATAAATGAACATGGAGATGAATTTGAAGTTTTTTAAAGGGACCTTATTAAACCATTTTTTCCTGAGTAATTAATTATTTTTTATAATGCTGTAACTCTGTTACTAATTCAGTTACTTTTTAGTAGAAGTAACTATAATGAATTACTTCCTTAAAGTAACATGCCCAACACTTATGTTTAGAGATTGTATTCTGCATACACTACCAGTCAAAAGGGTGGACATGCTGTTCCATTAAATCTAATAGGAAAGCATGTCCACTTTGACTTGTACTGTACCTTTTGCCTTTCTATCACCTCTAACCAGTCTGCCCATTCTCCTCTGGTCCAGACAGCTGCTGCTCACTGGATATTTTCTCTTCTTCAGACCATTTTCTGTAAACCTTGTAAACCTTGTGTGTTAAAATCGCAGTAGATCAACCGACAATTGTTGAGTTCAAAGTCACTTAAATATTTCTTCCTCATTCTGATCCTCAGTTTGAACTTCAGCAAGTCATCTTCACCATGTCTACATGATTACATGCATTGAGTTGCTGCCATGTGATTGGCTGATTAGATATTTGTGTTTACAGATGATGAACAGGTGGACCTGAAAGTGGTCGGTGACTGTAATTAATTTAGGGTGAAAATAAAAAAACTAATAATGCTCTGATAGCATTTTGTTTTAGAAATCTGACCCCTAATTGAGAATGTGAAGGTAATGACATGTTGTGTTGCATGCTGGGATATCTGGATTGTTTGATTTAAATTTTACAAAGGGAACAAAAAAGCAAAAGACAGGGGAGAGTGAACAGAAGAAAAAAGAGATAGAGGTAAAAGGTAGAAAGCAACAAAAACTGTACAATCAAAACCCAAACAGACAACCAGCTGCTACATCTGTAAATAAACAAAAATCCTCATATGGCCGCTGTAAGGAAATAAAGCAGACAATCATTAGAAGCACCTAGAGGAAGACAAACAGAAAAACATGAATAACAACTTCTGTAATAGTCTTGATTTTGTCCCATTTTGCTGCAAACTCGAAGCTTTTGGTGCTGCCAAGCCTCCTGTGTACTGCTCTCCGGGTTCCTTTAAAAGCTAACTGTACCCATTAAAATAAAAAAAAATGCTGTTAACTTGACTGTGTCACAGCATTAATTGTTTAAATTTAAAGATGAACAGGCTTGATGGCGGATATAAGAAAAGACTCATGTAAGTGGTGACACCTCAGGAATTTATAAAATCTCTTCACCAGTGGACGCTGCGCTGCTTGAGGTCTTTGACGCGCCGAGATGAAGATGAAAACTCAGCAGCAGCAGAAATGTTTGTTTTTTAGAAGTCACTCTCTCCCCTGATAATAGAGGCGAGTGCAGCTGCTTTTAATATTTCTGTTTTGATATTCAGTATTTTATATTCAGTGTTTTGAACTGTGCGCCTTACTTCCTCTGTTACTGTACGCATTTCCTTCTCTTCTCCTTGTTTTTAATGTCGACATCAATGAGCTGCTGTTTCGACGAGGACGTTTAAAACAAATTTACATCTCAGGGGATCGTTCTGGTTGCACGAAGGTCAGCATACAACAAAACAGAAAACAAATCATGCAATTAAAACGTATTGTGCTACACTGCAAACATATTCTCCTTTTCATACCAGACTGTCTGATTTTATGTCTGTGCTCACTTCTCATCTAAATGGCCTGCAGAAATGGATTTTATATCCTCCATCCATCATCTTTGTAGAGAGATGTAACCTGAAGAAACAGCCCACGCTTTTAACATCGCACTCCAAGCAGGGCAGCATGTGCACGCCCATGTGCATGTGCTTGTATGTGTGAGTGCATGCACAATGGAATGATAGAGGTTAAGCAAAAAGGCAACATGACTTTGAGTGCCTGAAGGAAATGTGGTTGTTTTAGCTGAATAACTACATATTCACCTCTGTGTTAAAAATGGCCCTGAACATTAATGTATCCCTGTCTCTCTTGTGTTGCTGTAGATCAGGTTTATTCTGCCGTTGGTTCTGACTTCAGTGTGTACTCGCAGATGTTCTCTTGCAGTGTTGCTGGGTTGATGAATGTAGAAACTGTAAACACTGTCACAGTGTTTGACTGACAGAAAAAGGGAAACCTTTGTGAGACAAGCTAATTTCAGCACCATAGCAACCACATTAAAGGATTCTACATTAAAATACCAAAGTGTCAGATATGATTTGTGCAGCTGTAAATCAGTTTAGAAATATCTGCAAGGGAGAAATGGCTCGTTTTTTTTCCACTTTTCTTTCTTTTTTCCTTCAGCCCTGTCCTGTCCAGCATCATGACATGCCAAACGGTGATCGGTGTGCCAAATTGTGCCGGAAAGATTTGCTCTGCCAAGGGAAGCATCTTATATATAAGCCTGTCCTTGATACTTTAAATTCTTTTTATTAGGATTTTATTCATGTTTTTAATTATTTTGCTCTGCTGTAAACTAATATATTAATTCCGAAACTGACAGGGGGAACAAAGGAAGATAAAGGGTGACAAAGAAAGTTAGAAAGAGAGGAGTAAAAAGACAAACTGGAAATGGAAACGGACCAGGCTGCCACAACTATTATTACAGTAATACAGTGGTTCTCAAACTTTCTCAAACACACACACACACACCTATATATATATATATATATAGCAAGTGATTACCTGTTTCTCCACATCTCTCTCTTTCGTTTCTCGCTTTGATGTGTTCAGTAAATCCTGATCTCTGGGCTGCAGTTCTTCTTCTTCTTCTTCTTCTTCTTCTTCTTCTTCTTCTTTACATTTTTTGCCAGTTGGCAAAAACAAATTGGTGCATTACTGCCACCAAGTGGTCTGGAGTGTGGACCAGAACGTTTCCAAGACCCCCAAGTTGTCAAAACATGCTACATTTTCCTAAACCCTGTCATGTTGTTGGCCTATTGTTTCCATGGTAACAGTGTTTTGTTTGGATAAAGCCACAAATATTTGACAATAGTCTCCAGAATGAATTTTCTTGCAACGCAAGGCGAGTCCTGTCAGTGTAAACTGAAACTGGAATCTTTTCTCTATGATGACGTCTTTCATGTCATCTTGCATGCGCACTCAGACCCTCAGACGTTTTATTTACCATGTGATTTATTTTATGTCCTCATAATAAGCTTTAGTACTTAACTTTCTTTTTCTCTTGTAGCTCTGTGGTTTGTACACAAATCAAGCAGTATTCTAGATTAATCAAGGAAACCTTCATGATGCTCAAAAAGTATGAGAAACTTTCCATTATTTAGCTACGAAATTACACATGCTATAAAATTGTAGCTTTGCTGTCAGTTTCGGAGAGCATGCTCTGTGGAGATCAGGCAAACTGATCTCTACCTTGTTAATACATGTTCAGGTCAAAAGTTCACTGGCAAATTTAGCCAACAACAGCGCATGCACAGTAGTTTGTACATCCTCAGAATGTATATTTCAAACTCCTGAGTACACACCTGGCAGGCCAGCCTACTAACTTATTCCTGCTGTTGCATTATTGATCTTGTTTCCTCACAGTAATGCTTCATGTGCATGTTCCATGAAACCGGATGGATAAGAGCTGATAAAATTAGCCTCCCTCTCTAAAGATTTTGCAATCTGTGAAGAAATACTTTTCCTTAAGTTGAATACAAAATTACTGACAGAAGACAGAGCTTGAGAGTTAATATTTAGATTAAGAAGGAAAGCTCGTCATAAGATTAAAAATTCATAATGAGGCTTAAAATGAACAAAAACAGAGATGTCAAAGCTGAAATTGTTGGCAGCATGTGTGCAGAAGTCATGAATCCTCTCCAGGCTGCAGGCAAACAGGTTTACTGTCACTGATTAGTTTTTTAGTGAAACCTCGGAGGATTCAGGACATAATGTAAATCCCAGATGAACTTAAAGAAAAGACTGCCTGGCCAAACTGCAGTCTGCTTCAGGAAACTGGTGGAGCTGTGAAACAAAGTTTTTTGGACTGATTAAACAAAAATCCACTTTAGGAATCAAAATTATTCCTGACCCCTATTTAGGCGAAGAATTATATTTGTTACATCTCAGCAACTTTAGGAAAAAACTGTTGGTACTGTCAGCCTTCTACTGTATAACTTTTGTTATTTTAGTAAAAAGTATTCAAGTTTTAAAGTTTTGTAATGTCGTCCAATATTATAACAACACTCTGTGGTTGAAAATTTTAATTTCCAAGTATATCAGTGAGTTCCCAATAATACCAAACTCCCGCATATACAGATACCAATGGAGAAGTTTCTTTACTTAACAAGGCCAAAAATAAATAAATAAATTAACTAACAACAACAACAACAATAATAAATAAATAAATAAATAAATAAATGAGTCAGTAAAAAATAATCAAAATCTCCAATTAAAGTATGGATCATCACTTCAAGACCAAAAGACTTTGGATACAACATTGTAAAAGGACAACAGTTGGTACTTTGGTTAGCTGCGTTAAAGCTTTTTTTTTTTTTTTTTTTACAGTAGATTTCATTATTTGATTTTAAACTGAACCAGAACAAAAGGTTTTATACTGATCCAAGTGCTTCCAGTAACAAACAAAGCCTCTCTACTGAACTATGGCATATTTTCTGTGTGAGAGGTCCCCCAACGACACCCACTTTGGCACCTGTTTTGTACCCTGTCTCTTCTCTGAGCTCTCTAAAGAGAATAAAAGATAGACCAGTGATGACTCTTATCACTTTTTTTTTGTCTTACTATGCCTCTTTCTTTCTTTTCCTTGCTTCCTCATATAGTGCCGGTTTAAACCGGCCATTTTGTTGACATCCATTTGGAAGTGCAAGACTTGTTGCCAAAAAGCAAAATGTTTCTTCTCTCTGATTCGTGAAAGTTTGACAGGAAGTGAATTCATCATCATTTCCAAGTCAAAATAGAGGTCTCTTAGCAACATAGTAGTGATAGTGATCTTTTCTTTATTACAAGGATTTGATAGAGGTGTTATGATGGATCACTGTGGATTTATAGAGAGCATCTGAATAAACACTACATTTTGTGGCTGGATTGTAAACCTCCTGAACGGGATGTAAATGCCTGGAAAATGTCTGTTGATCATCTAAAGGGTAAGTTATCCATAACAATTTACCCCAGAGTTACACACTACCCTTTCTGAGAAGTTTCTGACAGTAGAAGTGATAGTGCTTGGTGCGCCAGCGATCTAGCAGAGTTTTAGAGGTTAATTACTCTCACCCACAGTTTAAGAGCTGGTACTGATTCCTGTTTTAGGCACATCCCCACATGTGTTGATGTGGATCGGGTTGGTAAAACACCAAAGATAGGTGTACTTGAGTAAAAAAATGAGTCAAAATCATAAAATTACTCCATCACACGTTTGCTAGATAGACCCTGGGTTTCACTGTTGATTCGATTTTCATTTCATTCATTCTTTTCATTTTTTAGGTACTAATGTAAAGAGCTATTGCATGTATGGGTAATGTTTTGTTAATTGTTTCTAGCTGAATTTTGTGATGGTGGAGTCCACTGTTAAGCTGATGTTTGTAAATGCAGCATTTGATAAAATAGTGGCAGAAATTTGCCTTGTTTTTTTTTTTTTTGTTTGTTTTGTTTCTTTCATCTGACAAAATTGATCTTGGAAATTCAGAGTGGAATCTTCTGCAGCCTGTTTTACCCCAACTGTCATCACTGATGGCTGATGTCAAAGGTGAGCTCCCATCCAACAGTGATGCCAGAGTACTGACAGCTTTCACTGCAGCATCAGGAAACAAGAAATAAGTGTGTGTATTGTTATACAGTTTAATAAAAGGAAATCCAGTGAATAATTGCTGATCAGTCTGCAGGTCTGCAGCTTCTAAATCTGATTCTGCAGATTTATTAACATATGTGTCCTGCTGTCTTCAGATAGCTACAGGGATTTAATGAAGAAGCTCTTCATGCAGCATGAAACAGCTGTGGGCAACTGGTTCTGCAGCAGTCCCTTGTACTAATTAACAGATCAATGCAGACTAAAATAACGACCTTCCTCCCCCAAAGGTCCCCTATTATGCAAAATTTTAACATTAATTAAAGTCCCCAGAGTGTGTCTTTTGTGTGTTGACTCAAAAATGCCACACAAATTGTTCGGGCTGTCCTTTTTATTCAGTCCTGTCCACAGGGACAGTGCAGGAAACAGTTCCCCTGACCACGCCCCTTTCTCAGTGATTGACAGAGAAGGAGCCACTGGGAGCAATTTACTGCAGGACAGTTGACACATACGTGAATAAGATGCCACTCTCTTTGTTTTGCCACATGGAAATATGACTTCATTAACCCTTAAAACTCCACACAAACACCCCCAAGCACTATCCCTTATATTATCAACAGTTTCTCAGGAGTGTAACTCTGTGGGGTAAATTTCGATGGATAGCTTTTCCTACGGAAGTTTTCAAAGCATGTACATCCCGTCCACAAGGTTTACAATCCAGCCACAAAATGTAGTGTTAATTCAGAGACAGGCAGATATCCAAGCATCACATGACTGCATTCTCAGAGAACCTGAGCTTCATCAGTCATCAGGTCTGCTGGTGACCACGGAAACGGCACAAGGGTCACAATGAGGCAGCTGTGTGCTACACTGAGGCATCATAAGGTTTAATCACACAGACAGCCACTCAGACACTCCTGCCAGCTCCAGATGCATTGTGGGTACCGAGGGGGCAATTTAGTTCAAGTGCTGCTGTCTGAGCACGACACACACATGCACGCTCGCAGATACACTCGCACGTACTTCACATGATTCACCGCACTGAGTTACAACCCAATTTGTAGAGGAGAGTTTTACTGATGACCTGGCAACCTAGCACTTTCTTTATTTACTATCTGGCAACCCAACATCACATTTACCTTCATCTGAGCTGTTTGTTTCAAAGCATCCATCCTTCAGGACAAACACTGGAGTCGTTTCCACAGCGACAAGAAGCCAATTACTGCACACCAGCCAGTTTACCCATCATGCTCTGCTTTGGATTTGTGTGAAACAAACTGGAGTCTCATTACAACAAGTGACGTGTTGTCATTAGATTCAATGGCTGCGTTAGCGCAGTGGTGGGTGTACATGTGTGTGTGCACCAGATGGTGATGCGTCAACCATGCAGCCATTAAGAGGACGTCGGAATAATGAACAAACTGCTTGTCCCCCTTTAGTTTCCAGTCTTACCGAAACAGGATAAAACAATATTAGATGCAGTAGGAACACCTGCTGCTTTGCAGTTTCTCAGTGAAAACTTTTACAAATTGCTTCTCATTAACAGATTTAAAATTAAACACATGGCAAATGACATAAATCTTCGAGAGTTGTTCCTACTGTACAACACGAGTAATGACTCAGCTTTTCAGAGCCAGTTTAGAAATTACATTTTCCTCTGTTGTTTTCTTTGTGCATCAAGTTGTTTTTATTTCTGTCTTCTAAAAACCTGAATGACAAAATGTGTGTGAAGGTGGTCAAATGAAAAAATCCCACTTAAGGTATGTGCAAACAATCAGCTTTAAGTAGGTGCGCTTTCATTACTCTTAGAATTTCGTAAAACCTAAATATCGCAATAAAAACCAGCAATGGAAACACCTACATTTCAAAAAAACTTCTCAAATATTGCTAAAAGTTTTTATGAGGTTTTCATGAGTTGGTTTTTCAGATATGTCGATATAAAAGTATATCACAAAAGTGTAATGGAAACACTTTTTTTGCATTTACACGTCCCCAGACAGGACATGGGGGTCACGTGACCAGTTCATGTCAAGTAAAGATGGTGTGGTGTTAAGTAGATGCAGGAGGACACAGAAATCTTTTTACAAATATTTAAAGAAAAAAACATAATTGCCATCATTGATCGCAAACAACAGCGAAATGCAGAGATTTACAAAGAATTAAAAGTCTCCTTCCCCCTCAAAGCAGAGTCTTGCGGGACAAGATGTTATGAGAATAATGGCTAATGTGCAAAACACCATTCAATGGATACACCTGCAAATTGCAATTGCACTTTATTTTGCAAAAAACTGTAATGGAAATGCAGCTAGTGAGTGATGGGCTCCTTTCCCAGTTAAATAAAAGGCCCCACAAATTCCAAGAAAATTCCAGAAGAGGAGCTAAAGAATTTCCACCACAGTTAATAATAATAATAATAATAATAATAATAATAATACTAAGAAGAAGAAGAAGAAGAAAAACTATTTCAATCAAAGTGCTGACATAAAACCAATGTAAACAGTTAAGTAGAAGATGTCTTGGTCTTGGTAACCCTTAAAAGACCAGTTCCCTGGGAACAAATATGGTGCAAATAAGTGAGCAGCAGCACCTTTAAATCAGCTGGAACCTGACAGGACAGCCAATGAAGGGACGTCACCACAGGAGTAATGTGATCATATTTCCCTGCTCTGGTTAGGATATGAGCTGCAGCGTTCTGCAACATCTGCAGGCCTTGACAACTTTTCTTGGGCAAACCTGACAGAACGGCATCACAATAATCAACACAAGAAGTCACAAAGGCAGGAAGACAGACTTCAGCATCAGGTAATGTCTTAAAATGATGAAAATAATGACCTTTGTTACTTCATTCATATGAAGGTCAAAAAGAAGCTCTGATCAAACAACACACTAAGATGCTGCATAAATTGACACAGTTGTTGTTTTTCCAGAGGGGGTATTCCATGAACCCCTCCATGATCCCCAGACCTTCATGCCTTATTGCTTCCTTTATTAAAAAAGGATGCAGCATCATTCACAGATGGATGGTGCCAGTACATCTTGGGGTGTCGACAAGGGGAAGTTTCCACCCACACTGAATTTAGTGAAGTGTTTGCAGTCTGAAGAATTAGATAATTATTCATTTTTATTAAACCAGAGCGCGGCCCACTTTTTGTTTGCCTGTTTGATTCTCCATGCAGGTGGTGGTCTCCCTTTGTCCTGCTTAAACAGGCCTACCCTGTACTGACCATTTTGTTGGTCCTGGAGGAATTAATGTTTTTTAATGTGGATTTTTTTCTTACATATATGTTTCCTCTTTTTGCATTTAATGTTTTACTTTGCAATATTAAAGTTTTTAATAATTTTAGACACAATAAAAATGCTGTGATGTGATTTCATTAGGTTTTAATATTATTTTACTACATGGCGGGAACATCGCCAGTGAGGAATTCTTTTGGCATACCTGTTTTGACCTGTTGGACAGTCTTTGAGAGCACAGTTAGCCTAATTCAGAGCAGATTTGTTTTTCAGCACTAGTTACCATGGTAACTTAGCTAGAACTCAGTTAAGCCACAATAATCAGACAGATTCCACTTAAAGAAATATTCACATTTCTTTTGTTCTGTCTGTTTTTCTAAAGACTGTTTCTGATTTGCATGATTGGTGATAGAAACCTGACTTAGATGGCTAAAGTGGAAGAAACAAGGCTTCACTAAAGTTAAAGGAAAATTTTAATCCCAAAAAAGCCAGTGCTCGAGAGTCATACCATCTGACTCTTCAGAAATGTTCAAAGTAATATGATGAACTGTACATAAAAAATGGAAAGAGTCCCTTGATATAAAAAAATGAATCTGCTTTGGAGGTGTAATACCAATGACCACTAGATGCTGGCTCCAGATGATCGCTGGCTCCAGGACACTGAAATAGAAATGATGTTATTGAGATGTCATTAACTAGATGGTAAATAATTGCATAAAAAAATCAATTTATACATCTAATTATGGTCACTTCAAGCTCTAGAAACACCTGGGTGGCGACAGGAAGTCAATAACTTAAGGCCTCAAAACTATGGTTCACAAGCCAGTAGCTTATGTTATGGTGTATATAAATATGATGTGAGAGTGATGCTAAGCACTTCGTCCTTACCATATTTTACGTTACCGCCAGAGGTTGCCACTTGGTCCAAACCTGCTGTTTGCGACTGATTTTGTTGCCGTTCCAGGGCAGCTGCGGCCTCCCTTAGCAGCTCTGGCATAGATTTGGACATGATGGAGCTCTTCCCGGTATTTGCACCTGTCGGCCACTGTACCAAATGGCTCTTTGAGTGGCGAAGGTTGTCGACCTCTGAATTAGAAGAAGAAGAAGAAGAGCGGCCACTGACGTCACTGTCCTGCGCCGCATGGGATTGCAAATTCAAATTGAATTTTGCAACATGTTTTGCGGGGCATGAAAAACATGAAAAAGCAATGTCCTTTACGTTTTCTTTTTAGCTGTGTCATAAAAAGAGCTGTTTTGAAGTTGAAAATAAAATGTAGTTTGGATGATCTATAATTAATTTTATTTATGAGTCAAATATGGCACCCATGACCTTGAAATGAAAAAGCCTTTCTGCTAAAGCATTTTAATTTTCAAATTTGACATTTCAAATTGAATTTTGGTTCATATTTGCTGGGGCATGTTTGGAAAATGTAATCCCAAATGTCCTTTTCTTCATCATTTTAATTAAGTTACAAAATGAGCAAGAAAATGAAAATGCAGGTTGTATTATTTATTATTCATTTTATCTACTTATTTATTTATGAATAAAAAATGCAGCTATATTCTGAAAATGAAAAAGCATGTCTGTTAATCCCATTTTAATTGAAATAAGCTTCCATAGATGAAGGTGTAGAAAAGAAACACTGCAAATAAAAAATTTCTGCCAGTTATAAGATATAAGGAGTTTATTTAGTTTAATTTGATTTGTCCAGTACCCTGTTTAAAGATACAGTATGTCAGAAATACTGACATCTAGTGGTAAAGATGGACATAAAAACAAATTTAATAATCAACTACAGATGTGAATGGACGGTTGCTGTCAGTTGCCAAAATTCTTCCAAACATAAACATGTTTTCATCTGCAAGTGGATCCAGTGGCCTCAGGTAAAGCGACGACTGCACTACAGCTATTCAGACTTCTTCTATGGTCTTTTTAAGGCATTAATTATCACAAGTCGTGCTCTACCACCTAGCCAACAAAGCTGGTACTGCAGTTTTAAAGCTTAGAGGGTTCTTGCTTCACACAGAGTTGTGTCCATTCAGAGACACCGTAGTAAAACTGGTGCAACAAATATGGGAGCTTCCATGTATGAGGACCTACGACAAGTAGATAGAAATGTTCTCATTCTAAGAGAATAAAAACATAATGAATAGATACCAATAAAAACACAGTTTCTAATGACGTATTTTTCTGTCATCAACCTTTGATTTTGCACCTTTATGCAACATGTGCAAAACATTCTTTCTATATATTTAATGTCATTTACTTTCATCAATTGGCTTCATTTCCTGTTTTATTTTGAAAAGCTCTTTATGTCTACACACATATTAGCCTAATTTCCTGTTCTCCTTTCCTTCCACACATGCACTCAGCTAATTACTCCACAACTTTGTTCAGTTAAGGCCACTGTTCAGCTTCAGCGTGTTGCTTCAGTGTCAGGTTGACTCGTTCAGCTTTTTAGGTGAGTAAAACAGATTTTTTTTGTCTGTTTTTTCCCCTCTGTTTTCTTTTTCCACCTTTTTGACAAGCTTGTTTTATAAATAACTCTTCAACTGCTACTTGTGTATGTTGGTTACTACTAGTGATGGTCATATTGAGGCTTTCCAGAAAGTGGTTTAAAAGATATCTGTTTGTGCAGGGGAAGAAAAAAACAATACAAGTGCATTAGAAAAACAAAGATTAAAAAAGATAAAATATAACATAAAAACAGCAAGAAAAAGCTCAGATAAAGAAATAAAGTTAAGACTTCCGAGTAAAAGAACCAAATGCAGATCTGGACTTCTAAATAATAACTAGTGAAATGCAGGAGAGAACAGGTGGGTCTTCAACCTTGATTTAAATAAACTGAGTGTTTCAGCTGATTTGAGGCTTTCTGGGAGTTTGTTCCAGACATGTGGAGCATAGAAGCTGAATGCAGCTTCTCCATGTCTGGTTCTGACTCTGGGAACTGATAAGAAACGGAAACCAGATGACCTGAGGGTTCTGGTAGGTTCATACTGGGTCAAGAGGTCACTTATGTATGTTGGTCCTAAACCATTCAGAGCTTTATAGACCAGCAGCAGAACTTTAAAGTCTATCCTCTGGCCAACAGGCAGCCAGTGTAAAGACCTCAGAGCTGGACTGATGTGGTCCACTCTCATGGTCTTAGTGAGGACTCGAGCAGCAGAGTTCTGAATAAGCTGCAGGTGTCTAATTGATTTTTTAGGTAGAACCTGTAAAGACACTGTTACAATAATCAAGCCAACTAAAGATGAAAGCATGGACTAGTTTTTCCAGGTCCTGCTGAGGCAGCAGATCTTTTACCCTTGATATATTCTTAAGGTGAAAGTCGGCTGATTTTATAATTCCCTTAATGTGTTTCTCAAAGTTAAGGTCTGAGTCCATCAACACACCCAGATTTCTGGCCTGGTTGGTGGTTATTAGGTGTTTAGACTGAAGCGCTGTGGTGACACTTAATCGTTTCTCTTTGGCTCCAAAAACCATCATCTCAGTTTTGTTTTTGTTTTTTTTTTTGTTTTTTTTGTTTTTTTTGTTTAACTGGAGAAAGTTCAGACACATCCAGTCATTAATCTCTTCAATGCATTTCCCAAGAGCTCTAGAAAGAATCCCATCTGGCAAACAGGAAATCATGAAGAAAACATTTAATTTGTTCACAAATATAAGTTGAGTTTGAAGTCACTGTGGTTCAAATTCAAGTCCCAGACTTGAGTCCCCATCTCTGATGTGCGTCCTTACAATCAGATGATTGGCCGCATGGTACGCTGTCAGCTAGTCCCACTATCTCCACAACTAAGTGGAAAACAGAAGACTCAGAAAACTCCTTTGTTTCCCCCTCCTCCCTAGGTTAAGAGTCTGGATGTCATCCTGGACAGCACTCTCTCATTCCAGTCCCAATTCCACCTACATCACACGTCACGCCGACATCTCTCACACCAACCAGAACTGCTATTCATTTTTGGGTCACCTGATGTTTGGAAAATTTACATTATGATTATTTTTAGACACTTATATTAATCCTAAGGTTAAGTTTAATCTGTGAGCAGTGCCAGACAGGGAGCACTCATAACATATGTTTACAAAGACACTGCAGACCCCAGTCTGACTCCAGGCTAAGGTTAGTTTAACATATAGTCTGACTTCAGCTGCAGTCTTTTTACTTTTGATTGCTTTGGACTGTTCCTGCGTACACTGTCCTGTACTCGCAGGGATTGGCTGAAAGGGGTGTGGGTCGAGACATTGAGTAGAGTAAAAATGCTCTCAGAGGAAGAATAAGTTGGAAACACTTAAGTGCTCCCCCCACGTCCATCATGCACATCTGAACTTACACTGGATGTTTTAAATGAGACGCGTCATCATTCACTTCATTGATTGACCTTCTGACATGTTCGATGACACACCGTAAATATTACTACTAAAGTAACAGAACATTTTTATCTGAGCTGAACTGATTCTGTAACCACGGTAACGATCCTAACATGACAGTTACATGTACTTTGTCCCAGTCTGTTACAGTCTTTGCTGACCTATATAAACAATACAGAACTAATATATTGAATGGGTGGCTGTGATTGGTCCTCTGGGGTCACATGTGCTTTTTGACACCCCCTATTCTGTTCTGCACCGTAAGTTAAGTGTATGTTATTCCTTGAAACTCTTCCTTGGTATGGATGTTGATCATATTATTTATTACAAAGGCATTCTTGTGGGTTTGTCAAAGTTATGTTAAACATGGTATGATGACCATTGATGAGATGAACTTTGACCCCTCAGCAGACTTATACCAGTTTGTTGCAATTAATTTAGCGTTACTCTCAAATTCAACACACAAAGATGCTCAGACTTTTTTTTCTTTGTGTCATTGTGGTAATTTTGTTTATCTATTTAATGTTTGCCATTAATGCAAAAGAAGCTGAATTTTTTAAAGGTTATCTCAGTTATATGTTGTAATTTTATGATACCAGTGTTTCTGGTCTTGTGCTAGATCTGGAACTCTGCTTTGAGAGGACTAGTAGAACATTAAACGATGCATCATTGAAGATGTCTTTGCCATTTAGGCACATTTTTTTCACGTTATTTTGGCTGTGTTAGTACATATAGAACAATCTTTTTTTTTTTTTGTTTTTTTTTTTTTTTTTTTTTTTTTTGTGAAGTCTGTTCACAAATTTTAGAATTTAAGTTTTATTTTATCTAAAATCATTTTGTGCATAGGTTTGTCATGGAACTAATTTTAGTTGTGAACAGTAAAATGACAAATTTCTCAAAAATGAACCCCAAACATCACATAATGTTTGTAGTTGCTGTTAGATTGAAAACTAAAATTGGGGACACTATCAAGTAGTTGTGCTTACGGTACCCGAATGGCTAGCAGCCCTGGTTTTATAACCACACAAAGTTCCAGCAGCCAGTTACTGATGTGGAAGCGGAACAAGTTAATCACACACAAAGAGAACACACATGCTGACGGAGGCGTGTGAATCATTCTAGCATGAAAAAGGCTCCCAGCTCAAGGAATGAACCAGTGTTAGGAATTTAAAACAAAAGTTTTAAAGATCCAGTCTTAAATTGTTACTAGCAGCCTGACATAAATATACGTGCAATAGTGAAGTGGGAATCTGTACCACCTCTACTGTGTGCAATGCTTGTTTATTGTTTTATTTAACTTATCTTATTGTTATTTATTGCATTCTATTTGTGCTTTTCTTGCACCTTGTTGCCTTTGTACTTGTGTATATTGTGTCTTGTGCTTGTCCTGCTTTACTGTTGGTGTTGTATTGCTGCTGGTACCCACATTTCCCTGAGGACTCTCCAAAGGGATTAATAACGTATTTCTATCTATCTATCTATCTATCTATCTATCCATCTATCCATCTATCCATCTATCCATCCATCCATCCATCCATCCATCCATCCATGTCTCATTTCTTCACTTGCATTAAAACAGAAAATAAGATTTTCAAAGGTGATTCCCAAAGAGCTGATAGCTGGAAACTTGACATGGTGGCATAAACTGGACACATGGAGGACAAAAAAAAAAAAAAAAAAAGGAAAGTCAGGACTAAAAAACTATCCACAGCTTTCTGATGTGATGAAGCCTTGTGAAAAATGGTCTCCATGGAAACATGGTTGTCAAGAAACCATTCTTAAGGAAGAGAAATGGGGATAAAAGTCTGAGGTATGTGACATGACACAAGAGCTGGACTGAAGATCAGTGGTAACAGGTCTAATAGAGGGATAGATCCTCATGCTCATCCTCATGGAGCAGTGTGGGATCATCTGGAGAACGGAACAAAAGGCAGAAGCATCCAAAGAAGAGCTTTGGAAAGTCTTCAAGAAGCCTGGAGAACTGTTCCTGAAGACGACTGAATGAAATGACAGAAAGCTTCTCTAAGATGGTTCAGACTGTGATGAAGAATGAAGCTTCTTCCGTCAAATATTCTCTTTAACTCAATAGGTTTAGACTGTTTTAGCCTTTATGTTTGCGTGTTGCTGTACTTATTTTCCTTTTGTATTTGAGCAGTACTGTAGGTGTATATGTGTGTTGAAATGTTTTTCCTGCCCAAACAAACCCTAAATAGGAGCTATACTCTTTTTTTTTTTTTTTTTGTGCTGTCAGACTAGCGTTGGATTAGAATTCTGCCTTTGTGTTTGAGTACAAATATTCCCTTTTCTGTGAGCAACTGAAGGGTAAAACCATCTTTAAAGCTTTCAAGTTATTACTTTATTGTCATGAAAGGATCCATGTCTGGTGTCAGAGTCCCAGTTTGAAGCGGGCCTTACTGGGAGATGGCAGAGTGAGACACCAGCCCCCCTCTCAACACAAACAAGCTCATTCATCTTCTATTTGGCCTCATCTGCATGAATTTAAATGCGGAGAGTAAATGGTGAAGTGTTAGTTTGTTAGCTCAGCATCAAGCTCCTGGAGTGGATTCTGCTGTAATGTAGACGAGAAATGCTCAATTATTTCTGCGTGTGTTTGTACGCGTGTGTGTTCTATGCTAATAATTCTACGGAGGGTTGAGGCAATCAAAAACCTTTCACTTTCAATCAACATCACGCAGAGCAGCACACACACTCCTGCTTTAAACCTGTTTGACATCCCCAGTACGGTGAGAGATGCACACAAGTGACAATCTGTAGGAAAGAGGCTGTTGAAGCCTGAATGTGAAGAAGACGGTGAGATACACACTTTCAGATTTACAGTATGTTACTGTGACACAGCCGCACAGAGCGAATCAAACAGGAAGAAAGTAATCTGATTCACACACACTTTATCAGATTAGTTTGTTTGATTTGGTCTCTGCACTGTAAAACTGGTATTGGAGGGTGGTTAATATCACCCCTCATAAAAGATAAAAGTTAAGCACTTTTGTGACTGAAATGCATAAAAAGAAGTCACACAAACTTTTCCATAAATAATAAACCAAAGATATATAACCTGTGCATGTGTTGGCATTCAGGTGAAAAATGCCAGGGAATTAACTTTTATAAATTTATAGTTATTTTAAAGAGAAATAATGTGGATGATGTAATAGACCGCCTGTAAACCTGCTTTGACTTTGTCAAACTGTGCTGTACAAATAAAACTGACCACACATGTAAGAATGTAGGTATTCATCTAGTAATGAGTAATGTAATCCTAGGAATCAGTGAAGTAATATCGGATGAGGAAATGTGATACAGTAGAAGGTAAAAAGTGAACCTGAGCAGGTTTCCAGGAATCGTCCCCACATTCACTTTGAAACACCATGAGGATACAGAAAGATGTTAAGCCAAAGGTAGTCTATGATAGGAAGAATAAATCCTTCATTATAAAACCTCCTTCATCTCCATGGAAACCAGCAGGACCTTCTTGATCCATGTCAAACAAAGGCAGAGTCATAGGAGAACACACTAGCAGAGTTTTAGAGCTGGAATCAAACTTTTCACCACAAACAGCAACAGTAGGACACGACTTCTGATCCTGGCTTCTAGCTCCAGAGTTTCTGTCCCACCGTGATGAGGCATTCCCATATAAATGCTTGGAGTTTGAACTGTTTTGTTTGGATGGCAATGCTTGAGAAGTGACAATTGTGAAAATAAAAAGTAAATATGGGAATTTAAACACAAAGGAAATTAATATAGTTTAGAAAATGCTAGAATACTAGAATATATTAAATGTATGCAAAAATAAGACTTAATAAGCTTAAAGGTCCCACATTATACACAACTTCATATGAGTGTCAGAGGTCCAACAGCATTGTTATCACAGTGTATTTCCCCAAATTCAGCCTTAGTCCTTCATTTCAGTCGTTCCAAATGTGGCTCTAGTGAGCTCCAATGAGAACAGGCTGTTTCTGTGTCTGAACCTTTAAAAGTTCCTAAGTGGTGCCTGTCCACGCCCCTCTCTGGGAGAAGATCTGGCTTTTGCTGGTGCCCACTTAGTGATTTTAAAGGGCAGGCTCAGCTGGCCAGGGGGAGGGTCAATGACAGCAACCATTACTGGGGGTAGTGGTTATTTCCCCTTGTTACGTCACAAAGGGAAAGATCTCAGACTCACCTGTTTGAGCACAAATTCGCTAAAAAGTGGAGCAAGTGAGAGAGGAGACAAAGTTTTCCCATTCTTGGGCTTCATACACAGGCTGTGAGGACACACATGACTGTTAGTCTGCCCCAAACCAGCTGTTTTGTTGATCACTTACACCAAAAATGAATGCTTCACTGTTAAAAGTAACGTTTTAGTTGCTTTAGTAAAAGAACATTGTGAGGCTGTGGTGTGACACCCCTTCACTAAGGTAAATGTGCTCCATATATGGTGACATTGTTTATTTTTGTTTAAGCTGAAGTTGTGAGTTCAGTTGGGAAAAATCACATCACATCTCTCTGAGGTCTTGCTGGGCTTCATGGAGAGCACACATGAGAGCAGCCTACCGACCCAAGCTGCTTTGTCCAGTAATCTCCCGATTAGGCTGAACTGAGTAGAGAAGGATGGGAGTGAATGGGGGTTTTGATTAGTTTGTTTTCTGTGAATGTTACTTTGGCTTTTCTGTTATGTATTAAGTTTAGTTAATCACAATGTATGTAGTTTTTAAATAATTTCAGAGAAGTTATGTTGTAAATAGTAGTTTATTTGTATTTAGAAATGTGAGGGACATCATCTTTTTGTAAGATGGTTCAAACAATAATTATTTAGGTGCTGTGTGATGGGACATTGACTGACTGTCTGATCCTGCTGAAACCAACTGTGTGGTGCCTGCTGCGAACCACCCTGCTATTTGGTGAGCTGTTTGTAATGGGAAAAAAAAGAAAACTATTTCTAAGTAAAATAAAATTCAGAGTAATAGCAGTGGAGATTTTTTTCACTCATGTGAGATGCTTTACCCTTCGAGACTGCTGACTGGTTTGCTGTTTTAAAGGTTCCACAACATCTACACCCCTACAAACATTCTTAAAAAATCTCCTAAAAATATCCTTATAAATTTCATTAGGCTACAGTGTTGTATGAAATTTATAACAAACTCAAACACAAAGTAATTTTTTTACCACCAATTTTTACTTAAGCCAGCAGATTATTTGAATAAATAAGTAGAAATAAAAAGTAATATAACAGCTGCTCAAAAATAAAATATGCTGCTATATTTCTCCTACTCTTTCTTATATATAGTTTTATTTACATATTTCCATAGTAATTTGTGGGCATTGTCTCGGTCTCTCTGTCAAGGTAAGTTGTGGGCGTGCTGGTTCACGCCTGCGGTGACCAAGGAAACGGGGCTGTGACCACGAGGTCCTGAAAAAAACAACTATTGTGTTCATTTTTTCGTTTCATAATAAGGGGTTATTGCTTTGAGCACAGCTGTGAAAGAATCAGGAGGGCTTCACAAAAAAGCAGAGAAACCTCCAGTGACAATATTTAAAAGCGACGGCGCAGAAAAACAAGCGGACTTTGCAGCGCTGTCCATGTCGTGCTGCATCACCGCTGTAAACAGGAAGCTCACAGCTGCTGGCCTAAATGTATTAATTTGGCTAGTAATGGAGTAATGCACCGTTTAGTAACGGTAACTGAGTTACTTTATTTAAAGAGTAATGCATTGGCGTATTAGTTACTGACAAAGATGATGGCGTAACGGTAACGGCTGGTTTGGTCAGTTGGCAGGAGATCTTTCTCCCATGCAAGAGACCAGGGTTTAAATCCCACAGGGGATTAACACCCAACCCAGTTGACTCCTTAGACAAGACCCTTAATGCTACTCCCGACTGAAAGTCACTTTGGAGAAAAGTGTCTGCTAAATGATTGTAATGTAATACTATCCAACACTGATGAGGAGTGAATAAATAATAAATTCACTGTAAAGCGCTTTGGGTGCCTTAAAAACCTTTATAGAAATCTAATCTATTATAATAAACAGGAAAAATCTTCCCTTTTTTACCCAGAATAAACATCTACTGTTCAGCCAGTATGTGCAGAAAGCAAAACACAGTGACATTAAACGCATCATCGATCCGAGCGACAGGCTCTGAACGAGCCCTGCCACCGCTGTCAGCTGTCTAAACGGCGAGATGGCTGATGTTCACATATTCCTTTGTCTCTTTTATCACCAAGCACTAAAGGAGCAGGAGGATTACAGGCTTTAGTATTGATGGACCGAATCCTGCAATCAGACTGGGAGTCTGACAGACCTCAGTCTGCTCAAGCCAGGAGAAGTTAGAAAACTACATCTTTACCCACATAGTTCTGCTTACAATGATTAATTTTCAATGAGGCCTTAAAAATATCTCTGGCCTGTAAACATCCAGACACTTAACGTCAGCCATGGACAGGTGAGCTATGTGGCAGAAATGATGTAATGCCAAACATTAAGAGCTTTCAAAGGGAGAGTGATGGAGATTTTCAACAGCTGAAGACTTTCACGCTATATTATTTATTTCCTCTCTCAAGCTACTTGTAGCTTTGAGACTAAACATAACAAATAGCCCTCATCCTGTTTTATAGCTTCTCAAATGCCCTGCAGGAGTTGCAAGTATATCTCCAAGATCTAATAATTTGCAAAGCCTGAATGTTGCATCTGTTCTGTCCATGTAAACACCCAGAACTCTTGTGACTTACTTTAATCTTATGTAAGATCTCGTCTAAACTTGGATCAAAACTTATTTAGCATTTTTCGACCAGGTAACACCTAAATGATTGGCAAACTGATTAAGTTTGAAATATAATATGTAAATGTGAGCTCATTTAAATGCTAATGACACAGAGTCCTTAAAGAACAACACTGTTGTAGTTTAAAACAGAGTCAATGTTATATTAGTTTTAATTGTACTTATGGACTCAACATATTCACTAACAATCCTCAAACAGTGGATTTCAATTATTTTGTGGATTGGATTGCTTTTGGTCGCGTTAATGAGAGAAATTTTCAATTCTATACATTTTGTAAACTATAGATGAACAGGCTCAAACATGACAGTCGGGTCATCCTGGAGATATTTTTATAAAAACCACCAAGCCATCCTGTCTCTTTCTAAAATTTCTGTTTAATGGTTTATTGAAATGAAGTCAAATTTCCAGCACGAATAAATTTTTTTTTCCTCATGAGCAAAAACCTACAGTTTCAGATCACAGTTTAGATTTTGTCTTCATCAGATTTTGGTGCAATGGTGCCACCTAACAAGAGCTAATTCGGCATCCATCCTAAATCTCATCTCTGAGCTTGTGATTGTTAATATCCATTAGGAAGGAGAGAGGAATATTTTCCTCTCTCCTTCTGTTGGAGTTTACCAGCATAAAACTCATATCTGAATCTATGATGCTGCATCAAGGTCATAAATATAAAAAAGTAGTTCCTTAAAAACTTATAAGTAGAAAGTCAAAGTTTTCCCAGCCGAGTCCAACTATCAGCCAAGGACTCAAGCCTCAGTACGTTTACTCCCACACAGTAGGATAACAAAAAGAGTTAAATTAGGGCTTTTCTTCAGTGTTTTCCAAAATATTAAGTTCCCCAATGATGTCTGTGAATTTCTTTGCTGAATCAGCCATAGTATGCGCTCAAAAGGGCCAGTGTGTTGATATCCAGTTGCTGGTGTGTGAAGCGATGCTGTAAAGA
Organism: Melanotaenia boesemani; assembly: GCF_017639745.1. Classification (NCBI taxonomy): domain Eukaryota; kingdom Metazoa; phylum Chordata; class Actinopteri; order Atheriniformes; family Melanotaeniidae; genus Melanotaenia; species Melanotaenia boesemani. Next base: position 7,171,191 of record NC_055704.1, read on the forward strand.
GACGAACTATAAAGTGATGTTCTGGTGGTTTCTCAGTCTGCAGACGCTGCAGAGCAATGACGGCTCCAGAAATGTTTAACAAAAGTCACTGTCACCGCAATGTGTCAGGAGCAGAGAGTTTTAAAGTGGGATAGTTATTTAGAGTGTCTGTGTCTAAATATGTGTTGTGTAATCCTTCATGTTTTCTTTTGAATGTTTTGACATTCATTTGAATCTTTAAGTAAGCATGTACTAACCCAGTGGTTCCCAGCCTATTTTCCTTGCAGACCCCCTTTAAATACCAAAAAGCCATGGCTCCCCTGCCCCATGCCGGGCTGAAACTGTGCTTGGTTTTATTTTAAAAATGAGATTCTCACCATGAACAATGTATTCTGGCTGAATCCTGTCTGTTGATGAAGCCAACGTTAAATTAACAACATGTAGCCTTGCTTTTTAATAGGGATAGTAAGTTGGCAATAATCACAGTGGCTCTGAATGTTCGAAGCCTCTGGAATCCCCGGTCCTCTTTGGGGGACTCTCTTGGGGTGTCCCGGACCCCAGGTTGGAAACCACTGCACTAATTCCCTTTCTATGCGGTGTCATATATGTCAATTGTATTTTTTAGAAGATGTACAAGTCTTGTTACAAAGCAACAAGACTTGTACATCCTGTTCTCTTGTATAAATAATAAAAATTAAGAGTTATTAGGTGTTGTTTTACCCACCTTCTGTAAGATTGTTGTAAAGACCTCACTCTTCTAAGACTTCAGATGGGTTGGTTTTAATAATTTTAATTTGACTTTTGAGCTGTTGCATGATTGTTATGCTGATGATATTCAGCTTTTTATTTCTTTTAAACCTCAGGATGTTTTTAAGATTCAGATCTTGCTTGGGTGTTTGGATGTTGTCAGGAGCTGGATGAATGATAACTTTCTTCAACTTAATGATGAAAAAACTTTCCTGAGATAGCTCAGAGTCTCGGCCCACTTGCCTCATGCATTAAGCCCTGGGTCAGGAACCTTGGTGTAACCCTTGACCCTGCAATGTCCTTAGATGCTCATGTAAAATCACTTGTTCGCTCTTGTTTCTATCACCTCAAAAACATTGCTAAGCTGAGTCCAGTTGTTTCATCATCTGAGATGGAGATAATCGTTCATGCCTTCATCTCATCCAGACTGGATTACTGTAATTCCCTCTTCACATGTTTAAACAAAAAATTGCTTGACCGTCTCCAGTTGGTTCAGAACGCTGCTGCAAGGCTGATAACTAAATCCCCCAAATTCACCCATGTCACTCCTCTACTAATCCAGCTGTACTGGCTGCCCATTTATTAGAGGGTGCATTTTAAAATTCTGGTTTTTACCTATCAAGCCCTACATGACCAGGCACCTGAATACATCAGGGATCTCCTACAGCTCTACGTGCCCAGCAGGTCCCTGAGATCGAGTCATCAAGATCTGCTGGTTGTTAAACCAACACGGCTGAAAACTAAGGGTGACAGAGCCTTTGCAGCAGTGGCCCCTGTCCTCTGGAACTCCCTTCCTCTAAGCCTGAGATCTGTGGACTCCATGATCTCTTTTAAAAGGCAGCTAAAAACACATCTTTTTAAACTTGCTTTTACTTTATTTGTTATTTGTTTTTATTCTCTCTGTATTACTGTTATTTAGTGTTTTATCTTATTGTTAAGCACTCTGTGATTTTATCTTGAAAGGTGCTATATAAAAAAACATTTACTTACTTACTTTACTTACTTTTGTCTTGCAAATGATGATTTAGACTTCATGATGTAAAGAAAACTTCATATGTGATGCATTTCTTTAAACCATTGACCCCTCACAGTGTTTTCGGCTGTTTTGGAATTATTATATTATAAAAGCATAATGCTGCCACCACAGAAATTAAAAAAAGAAGCCTATAATGGCATAATATGACTAATTTATTGTTCCAAAAACATATTATTCATATATGAATGTTCTATATTAATGATTTAACAATGTTTAATTTTACTACATACAAAACTACAACTTTTTATCTAAAGTTTGGTTTTACTATTTTTCTAATATTAAGTGGGACCAGAACAAATATTTTAAAATCTTTGTGACCTTCAGCCTGTACAGTAGTAATACACTGTAGTAATAGACATCTAATCCCAGTATTCAGTCTTCTATCAACATGACATATCTCTTTCCAAATCTCACTCTGATTGAGAGGACATCTCGTGCACAGCCCTCTTCAGGTCACCCCACAGATTATCTGTTGGATTTAGGTCCGGACTTCTGGTTTTGTTTACGTTCTTTTGTTTTGGATCAGTGTTGTTTTTGGCTGGCATCTTAGTTTTAGTCTTAGTTTTAGTCTTCAGGACGAAAATGCTTATTAGTTTTAGTCACATTTTGGTCGACAAAAACTCAAAAGGGTTTTAGTCCAGTTTTAGTCAAATAAAAAATTATCAGTCTTTAAACAAATTAATTTAGGTTAATGATACATATTAAAAAGTGGAATCAAGGTTGACAGGTTATAACAAGTATTGCAATTCATAAAACAAGTTAACCTTAATGCTTTTACATAATAACCAGATCCTTTACCAGACTGATAGCTTTAGTCGAGACTTTCCCATCAACAGAGATGCAATGCTGCCGTGTTATACTTACTGCTGTTGGACAGAAACCTTTTATTTCTATATTTCACCTTTTTTCATGAATTGATGTCCTACGTCATCATACACAAATGTCACACAAGAAAATAGCAGATCTATAAGTTCAACATATAGCAACACATTGCGAGCTTGTTGTTTGGTTATTTTCATCAATACTTACAAAATTAAAAGGAATGTTTTTAGATTTAGAAGGTTTCCCAACCAACAGCAAATACTTTCTGATCTACTTCGGGTTAAGCATCGCACAGATAAAGTGCTAACTGTGGAATCAATTACTCCAAAAAAGCAAAGAGCAACAATTTCCTTACTTTGGTAACTGTGGTTTTATTTCTGAGAATTTTCTGAAGTGCAATACTCCACCCTGAACATACACATGCCCAAAATATGAGCAGTGGATGAAGAACACATGCTCAACTTGACCTGGTCTGCCAGTGAAATTATGAAGGATTATAGTTAAAATATGTCCATATATCGTTTCATCGCTTCCACCAAACCCCTTCGTCAATGCTGCCGCCATGATTCATCTATGACTGAATAAACTGCTTGTCTGTGTGCACGCTGCACGTCTGGTGGTGGGCGTGGCCAAGGTGCAGCAGCATTGCTGACTGACAGATTGCAATCACAACAGGCAGAAATGTCGTTCATTTTTAATGTCGGACAATCAGCCCTTGAACATTTTTGTCTCGTCATTGAAATCTCACAAACGTCTCATCATGTTTCGTCATCAGAAAGCCATTTTTAGCTCATCGCTGTCTCATTATCATCATGAAAAAAAGTTTAGTCAACTAAATAAATTAGTGATCGTCATTGCTGACGAAAACAAAACTGTTTTAGATGTACGTATGTATGGGGTCATTGTTGTGTTGAAAGTTGTGTGTTGAAAATTCCTCTCAACAAGTTTTGGGCTAGAGGTGAACGGTATTTGGAAGTCTACATGATTCCCTTCACCTTGATGAAAACCCCAGTTCAAGCTGTGTTAAAGAAACCCCAAAAACATGATACTGCCACCACCATGCTTCACCATGGTTATAGTGTTCTTTTGGTTATGCAAAGAAGTAAGTTGCTTTGGAATTGTGGCCAAAAAGCTCCAACTTGGTCTCATCAGTAAAGAACACATTTGTCAACATATTTTTGTGGTATTTGCTTAGTTTTTTCTTCATTTTTTTAATACTCTAGGATTAGATGTTTTTCTTTGTCACATAAAACTTTCATCATGCAACCCAGACACATGTAGAAAATAGATTACTGTCATATGTAGGATACAACCAGAACTTCCTACAGCTCACCAAGTGTCGCTGTAAGTCTCCCTGACAAGTTTTCATCTCATCTTTTCACCAACTTTAAGTGATGACAAGTTCTTTGCAATGCCGAGTTTTCTCTGTGCTCCAATGCTGTGGACTTTTGTGCCCTTCTCCTAAAGATGTAAGTTTTAAGCTAGCATAGGAAGCTTATCCTGGACTACTGGCATCTTCCTTGGTTAATGTACATGAAAACTAAAGACTACTCCAGTAATTCTAGGACCCTCAAGGGCCCCAGCTGTCTTTGAACCTCTTCAACAGGAAACAATTAAAGATCAAATTGATTCAGTTTTGTACAACACCAATTCATGGCAGTCATCTCAAGGCACTTCTAAAGATGCAGCCGAATCCACTGTAATCCAGTCATAATCCAATGAAACCAAATGATTATGTAGTCCACATTAGTTCAACTCAGAATAATTGTGTTCATATACAGAAATCAATGATATAATAAAATTACACTAGAGCAAGTTTTCCCCTTGAATCTTTGTGCACACTCTATGCATTTTTATGCATCATTTGATGCTTTCTCCAGACAAATAAACCCAGTACCTGACAAATAGTAAAAGCCTGCTGTATGATTGGGGAGAAAGATAGATGGATGGAAAGGTCATTACAGGAAAACATGTTGCTGCATTAAAACTGCAGAGAGGGAAAATGATGTATTTGCAGATAAAACATGGCTTGCTATGATGTAAATTTAGCTCTGACACTATCTTGTAAGACATGGGGATCACTGACCAAATCAAACCAGAATTAATTTTATTGACTCAATATTCTTGATATATAAGATTAATAACTTTCTAAGATGTTGGATCAATTGGCAAAAAAAAAAGCAGACTTGCCAAAAAATCAGGGCAAAAATCTAATTACAAAAAAGCTATCTTGCATCAATGACAGAATACATTGTTACCATGGTTACCTGACACATAGCCAACAATTTTCATTGTAAGTGTAAAAACTTATTTGACCAAACTGAGCTGAGACCTAAACAAGCTGTGATTATTTGGTCTGGTGAGGTGGTTTTAATCTAGACCAGAAATAGAGATTAAAACTAAAAACCTGACCTACAGAGATGTTAGCTAGTTTTTAGTAGAGTAATTATGAAACCAATTTACCTAAAAACAACTTTATGTAAAGCTTTCAGCTTTATTACCATATTATTGTTTGATATTAATAAGTTAAAGTTATAATACTGATAAATTACATATATTCTGAAAGATCTCTGAGCGCCATTGTTTGTATTGTCAAGTTTCTTAGAACCAGTAGTGCTTAACTACTGGGGTAAAATGTGATGGATAGCTTACCCGTGAGATGATCTACAGAAGTTTTACGGCATTTATATCCCATCCTGGAGGTTTACAATCCAGCCACAAAATGTAGTGTTTATTCTATTTTCTTCTTCTGGTCGGCCTTTATGCTGCTATATCTATTGATAACATTCATTTTACATCATTTTAGCCTCATAATCTGACAGCTGAGGCTGGAAACATGTTTGGATGTTGACTCTGAGTTTTAACATGCAGTTTTATATCCATGAGATGAGATGCATACGATAGAGGAACAATACTGTTTCAAATAGTCACTGACATGGATCATGTATGTTAAGTTTTTTTCAGAAAAAAAAAAAAAAAAAAAAAAAAAAAAATATATATATATATATATATGCTTTTATAATATTGCCTGTCAGTAAATTTGGAAATCTTTGAAGGATGTTTGTTAAGTTAATTCTCATGTCTGCCTGTAATGCAGCTGGCCCCAGTCAGCTGACTGAGAAAAAGACAGTTTAAATTATTTTTATTTAATAACAATAATGATGATAATTTTAGAAATAAGTGATAAAATAATAAAAACAAAATAATAAAAATAACATAATCAGGAATTTTCAAAACATTAAAAGTTATACAAAACAATGTGATGGTACCAAGTAGAACTAAATTATCTGACCTGAGTAGACCGTGTGCTTGTAAAAGGTCAGTGATAGTGCAGGGGGCAGATATTTACAGGTACAGCAGTGTGTCTTCAGCACTAAAATGGAATAAAACACCAGATCTTTATAATATGTAGCCCAGGGGCAGTGTGAAGAAAATAAAACCAGTTCAACAACCAATCCCTGGAGCACACAATACTTAAATGGTGCTAAAAGAGGATAAGTGGTTGTTTACCACTACACAGAAACTTCTATTTGTAAGGATTAAAAGAAAAAAACAGCTCTTCCAGTGCCTGTAGTCTATTAAAGATAGAACTTTAATCTCTGACTAGCCTTAATATGTGTTTCAGTCCAAATTTGTTGTCAAGAAGACACATTTTATTATTAGTTGTTACTTTATTTGAAACTCTAAACAAAGACTAATCAACGGCAAGCTATGTGGTAAACATGTTACCATGGTGATTGAACCAGCTTGAACACCTTTGCGACTCTGAAAACACTGACTTTAAGCTCCATAGGCATCACAAACCTATTAATCCTGCTTCGTATTACAGCCTTTAGATCAGCAGGAACGTTACCCCAGTTGGATTCCTCTAATACACTTTGCACAATGGCAGTTCTGGGTTTATTTTCAGCCCGGCTGTGAGAGCAGCCTTTGAAGCTATTAATGCAAAACATCGTGTCTTGTTTAGTACAAACTGAATCCCTTGAAAACGAACTGTGAGGAAAAGCGTTGCTGCAAACCATACAACCACTGCTTGAGATGTATGAAAAGTTGAAATGAGATGGAATTGTCCTTTTAAGACCTGATTTGGACTCATCCTGAAAGACTAAAAACCTCTACTAGGTGCACCCTGCAGGCTGGGCCGTATCAGAAGACAGATTAAGCTCACATTGATCAAACGTTTTGCTTCTCTGTCAGTCACCAAAGCTGTCAGAGACGGCTTAGACAACAACATTATAATCCAAACTTGACGGGATGAAAGTCACGTTACACACCACAGCGCTCATCAGTCAACACACATCAAACGCCATGAGTTACTCAGCTCGGTCCAGCGGTGGCAGCAGTAGACTGACCACAAGATGCTCCGCCAGTCTGCATCAATGTCTCTTTCATGTTGAGCGACTATGAATCATAGATGGATTTATTCTTACAAGGAATTGTGAAATATTGATGTTTGGATCTCGGTCTGCTCTCCCTCCAACTGGCTCACTGCAATATATATTTTTTTAATTTCTCTTCTGCTGCTGCTAGATTGGTGTCAAGTGCAGAGAGCACATACACACACATACAGTCTTTCTTCCTAACAAGTGATACGCATTCATTACATTTTCTACCCACAGTGTGTGTTCTCTGCTCTTGACACCAATCTTCCCTGAGGCTGAAGAGTGTGCCGCCCACTTAGATCTCTCTCCATCTTTCCCTCGCTTGCTCACACTCTCTCTTTCCCTGCTGTCTTCCACCTTTATCCAGTTGGATGAAATGCGATTCTAATTGGCTGTTGAACGTCAGAGTAGCTGCGTGTTCGTCGGGGCGTGTGCGCTGACCATTAAAGTTCCTCTCCTGGCATTGATTCACAGCCTGCAAAAAATTATTGCTGTTCATCAAAATTACTCATTTGAAAGGTTTTTTTTTTTTTTTTTTTCCACACAGAAATAATCCCGTCATGCCTTAAAGTTGCGTGGATGTAATTCTACACCTTTGCCTCATTTAGTATGTGTGGATCTATGAATATGCAAATCAGTCTCTGCCTCTGTCTCCACCGCTCGCCTGCAGCTAGAGCATAACCGCTCACCTTCGACTCTGCTCAAACACTGTGAAACTAGTCTGCACAGCACAATGGCAAGTTGTAATGCTGAAGAAATTCAAGCCTTAATGTTCAAACCTGAAAACCAGTTCTGAGGAAATAAATAAATAAATAAAAGGGCCAAAAAGGTTGACTACATAAAATACATACTGACGCATCGAGCAGCCTTGTAACCATGTTGCTAATGCTAATCAGGTTAAGAAGTTGCAGAATTTGTTTGGGATTTATCTCATTATTCAGTTTAATTCAGCTTTATTTGTATAGTGGCAATTTCCAGAGTTTCACCAGACAAGGCATATGTTTCTATTTTCATTTTAAAGACACATTTCTTAATTTTCTGCCCTTAAACTCTGCGTTCCGGACTGGTTTGACAGCACAGTGACCTGGCGCTATGGGGCAGGCCCCAGCAGGCAAGGCCCACCCATTCATGTCAGCCCCTCCCACCCAGTCTTTTCCTTTTATTTGTATACTTTTTAATATCATTTTCATTTATAATTATTTGTTATTTTTATAGTGGTACTAAATGATCAAAAGTAGAATCAGTTCCCATATGTGCTTTTTTGCATTGAGAAAACTGTGTCTTTGTTTAAATTTAATCTGTGTGTGCGTGTAATCCCGTGAACATGACGTTCTTTAAATTATCTCGATATTTGGAGTGAAGTAATTAACTAGCTTGGATTGAGTAGTAGCAAACTGATACCTCTGGACAATGAACATGAGAGAGTGATCCAATGATAACGTGAAGAAAGGAACATGTGTCAGATGTCACAGTTTGGATGATTCCAGCAATGTGTCGGGACCTATATAGATAGTAACCATAGCAACGACAGGCACATACGTCCTGTCTTCTCCTCTTCCTCTGGGACATGCAGCTGAATTAAACTCAGTCCGACTCGTCCTGACTATGTGTAAGTGGCAGTTACATGTTTAGTAGGTCCGGTTTGTGTCTGCTGCAGATGTTTCCAGATGTTTTACAGAGTTGAAGTTGCACAAAATGAACCAGGATTAGTTTGGTTGAGCTCTAGTTGCCTTTCCTTTCTCTAAGACGAACTTATGTAAACTTGTGCAGGTTAGTAGCTTACTGAGGGTTCCTCCACGGTTCCTGTTTGGCTGCGATGTGGAAGTTTGTTGGGTGGATAGAGCTTGACGGAATCATATGTGTTGTGCTGAGCGTTTGTGTTGATTTGATCCACAGATCCAAACGTCTCTCACATAATGTTACTGTTTTATATTAACTGATCTTGACTTCTGACAGTCTGTTAATAAGTCTGATTATTGGTCGAAATGAATAAATTGACTAAACTGACTGATTTGACAATTTTAAGGGTTTTATTTATTTATTATTTTTTTCAATAGTAGAGGAAAAAACTGTATTGTTTATTTTTATTTTTATTTATTGTATTCTATACCTAAACTGCTTTGACATGTGTCAGATATTGAATTATTAAACTGGAATTTATCCTCTTATAAAGTCAAAATTCATTTGATACCCACCCACAGTGATTAATTGTAGTCTGGCCTGGCGTCGGGACTGGGTATTCAGAGTTGGAAGAAAAAAAGAAGCTCATCATTTCATCATCATCATCAGTACTTTCATAAATTTGTCCATGTTTTGCAAGAAGAACAAAACCTATACATTTGACTTAGTCAAGGAACCTCTGCAAAATGTGACTGTTTCCTTTATCAATTAATTTAAGCAGAGTTGGTGCAGGAGCCTGAGGGTGCTCCGAATGGAGATCCATGCATCAGGAAATTAAAAGTGGTAAAATCACAGAAACGTCCGCAGTGACTTTGTTCCCAGAGACATGCCCGCAGCAATATGTACGACCAAAGCGTGACGACCTTGCAGACATTTTCAGAACAATTCTTTCAGTCATTCAGCTCCACCATCTGTTGACATCTATGAGTACTTTCTCTGTATGGAGTCCATCCTTGAGGGATGGGTTATTAGAGTCATATCCATCTGTTGAGGCAAAATTGTCTTCAGACAACAGAGGATTGAACCAGTGCTTTCTCTGACTCCACCAAGGTCCAAACCTCTGCTTTCAGCCATGCTGCTTTGATGAGCCCTTCTGTGTCGCAAAGTTGCCGGCTTAAAAGTCGACTGACGGTGCTCAACTTTGTTTGGTCTTTGATAGTTTCATTTACCCTCTAAACATGAAGCCAAGAAACATTTCTGCCAGTTTGGTTTAAGGAACTTGACAGGGCTCCAGAGTCATGACCCGGACTTGTCCAGCACCTGCGGGAGCTGAGGCTGTAACGCCTGACATCAGCAGCTGACCTCACTGCTGCAGACTCAAATCAGATGTCGGAGTTGGCGGCTGAGGAGCTCGCTGCTTTCCAGATTTTCTGTAATAAGCAACCAGATTGTGTAAAAATCTGTTCCTACTGGAGACAATAATGATTATTTTACATCTATCTTCACATGTAAAGCTAAATTATGTTTATACTTCACTACAACTAATTTGCTTTATTTTTACCTTTGACTGCTCTTTTGTTCAGATGTTACAGATTTCTAGCATTGATTCATTGAGATGTATAGTTCCATACACTCACCAGCTACCATATCAGGTCCACCTGTTCAGATGCTTGTTAATCTAAACAGGTCATCAACAAATCACTTGGGAGCAACTGAATGCATTTAATCATGAGACGACCTGCTGAAGTTCAAACTGAGCATCAGAATGACGAAGAAAGAGGATTTAACTAATTTTGAACGTGGGATGGTTGTTGGTCTGAGTATTTACTGGGATTATCACACACAACCGTCTCTAGGGTTTACAGAGAAGGTCTGAAGAAGAGAAAATATCCAGTGAGCAGCAGTTTGTCTGGACCTGGATGTCTTGTTGATGTCAGAGGTCAGAGGAGAATGGGCAGACTGGTTGGAGATGATAGAAAGGTAACAGGAAGCCAATTAAGCACTGGTTCCAACCAAGGTCTGCAGAATATCATCTCTGAACACACAACACGACCAGCCTTGAAGCAGATGGGCTACAGCAGCAGAAGACCACACCGGGTGCCTCCTGTCAGCTAAGAACAGGAAACTGAGGCTACAATTCACACACACTCACCAACACTGGACAATAGAAGATGGAGAAACGTTGCTGGTCTGATGAGTCTCCATTTCAGCTCCACATTCAGATGCTAGGCTCAATTTGGTGGAAACATCATGAAAACATGGATCCATCCTACCTTGGATCAGTGCTTCAGGCTGCTGCTATTTTTTTGGGCCCCTTAGTACCAACGTGGCCTGGTTTAACCAGCACAGCCTACCTGAGTATTGTTGCTGACCATGTCCATCCCTTTATGACCACAGTGGAGCATCTTCTGATGCTACTTCCAGCAGGATAATGCACCATGTCACAAAGCTTCAGATCATCTCCACCTGCTTTCTAGAACATGACGATGAGTTCACTGGACTCCAACGGCCTCCACAGTCACCAGATCTCAGTCCAGTAGAGCAGCTTTGGGATGTGGTGGAACGGGAGATTCTCATCATGGATGCAGCCGGCAAACCTGCAGCAACTGTGTGATGCTGTCATGTCAATATGGAGCAAAATCTGGCCAATGTGGCCAATAAGTGTATTTGTAGTCAGACTCTTATCACTGGGATACAAGTTCAGGTGAAGGATTAAAGTCAAGGTGATGTTAGCTGACTGCACTTCCAAGAACAAGCTTATATTCAGTTAGAATAAATAAAACTACGTGGATCAGTATCTGACATTAAATATGCCTTTTGGTACAGCACACGTAGAGACAGCAGACAATGTCAGAAAGTGGACAAGAAGGACTGAAAGACAACTTCTTCACCCACAGGAAATGCCATAGAGCAACAATGATTTCCCATAACCAAGCAGCACCCTAAAATGTTTCAAGCTGTACGGTTGACAGAGATTATCCTTCATTATATTCCATCCTTTGGGTGTTAACTGAGTAAAATGCAGGAGGAAAGGAGAACAACAGAGATGAATGAACTGTTGGAGCAAAGCCAGAGAGAAGGTGAGACCACATCTCTGAAATTAAACTGAAGTAGTTACCACAGTAACACAGAACAGCTTACTGAAATGTGTTGTTTTTTTATTTCTTCTTCTTTTTGTTAGATGGTTTATTTTTACATCTAAATATTTTTTTTAATTAACATGGATTTTATTTTCCCAAGATGAATAATTGTAGACACATTTTCCCAAAAAATTTTAACATGAGTAACAAAAGTAGAAGAAAAAAAATCTTGAAAGAGACATCTTAAAATTTCATGCAATAATCAGCTTGTCTTGAATTTGATGGCAACATTTCTAAAAAGCTGTTCCAGGTCTACGTTCATTTTGGGTAGCCTCCGCTCCCCACCAGACCACTGGTCTGTAAACATGTTGAACTGAGACCAGTTGCTGGACTTGTGTGACTTGTGTCTTTGGTGTATTTTGTGTTTCATGATTCTTCTAATGTTTCTAGCCAGGGAGCGGCAGTTATCTGGACCACTTCAAGATCCTGACTTCTCCTGTGAAGCTGTTGCGATGGATGCAGGATGTGGTTCAGCATTGTCTTGCTAAAATCTGCAAGGCCTTCCCTGAAAGAGACGTTGTCTAGATGGAAGCAGATGTGGCTCTAAAACCTCCATGTACTTCTCAGCATTGATGGAGCTTCACAGATGTAATGGTTGGCAATTCCATAGAACAATTTTCCACTTTGCCTCAGACCATTTTAAATAAGCTTTGATCCAGAGACGAAGCCTCTGTTTCTGGATCCTGTTCACATATGGCTTCTTCTTTGCATAATGGAGTTTTAATCTGCATTTGTGGATTTCAGGGTGAACTGTGTTCACAGACAATGATTTCTGGAAGTTTTCTTGTGTCCATGCAGTGGTTTCCAGTAGAGAATCATGTCTGGTTTTAATGCAGTGCTGCCCGAAGACACCAAGGTCCCCAACAGCACTGATTTTCACACAAATGTCTCAAGCTGCTCCTTGACGAAATGTTGATGATGGAATACATTAACATCATTCTTAGATTTTTAACATTATATATACACGTTTTTTTTGCTGAACTTCTGCCTATCTTTACTTCTGAGAGACTCTAAGTTGCTCTTTTTATTCCCCATTGAGTGGCTGCAAATTTGTCCCATTAGCTGCAGCTTGTTCCTCTCTATTTTTTTTCCAACCTTATGTTTTCCCCATCATAGCTTCTTTGTTACTGACATTAAATTCAAGATATGCTTATATTTTTCATGAAACGGTAGAATGTCTCAACATTTTATATATTTTCTAAATTTACAATTGTGAATTAGATATTGTCATTGCATTTTCAAACTGGGTTTTTACCTTTTCTGGTTGTTTTGAGCTTTAGCAGCATCTGCAGGGCAGCACTGATGGGACTGGGCTAAAGGTAATGTAGCATACTGTAGTGTACACTTTATACAAACAGCAGGCCTTTTACAAGAAACAAAATGTATGTATAACTGGGGGCTTGTCCTCTGGTAGAGCTCTGTGTGTAGCAACACCCCTGTAGGGGTTTCTGAAAGTAAACCTTTGATTCCGGGATGAATTAATTAATATTAAACTCATTTTAACCTTTAGAAGATGCAACATTTAAGTGAAGTGCACTTAAATGCATCTATAATTATAAGCCAATTACAAACAGCTTTGAAATGCCACATCTTGTATAATAAGCATTTAATCCTCAACTGCCCACCAGTGCATGACTTTTTCTTGCCATTAGTTTTGCAAATCATGATGGTGTTTTAATTTCTGTACAGACAATGAACACAGGTATGTTTCCAGGGGGATAATCGCAGCTGGCAGAGAGGGTAAATGAACGAAAGCCATCAGCAGAGCTCAGGATGGTACAAACTGGCAACAGAATAAAGATAAGGTCCCATGAGTACAGCGGAACCCAACAAAGGGAGCAAAAGAAGAGCAGGAACTAATGGTGAACAAAATGAAGGAAAGCGAAAAAGAAGCAAGATTTTAAAATACTGCAAATCCAAAACTAAACTGAAATCTGACATTGAGACAAATGGACGGTTTAGATAAACTCAAGAAATGCTCCATAAATCCAGGTCAGTTCAGCTTTATTTGTAAAGCACCAGTTCACGACAGTCATTTCCAGGCACTTCTGCAAACACAGTCCAATTATAATCCAATTCAAATAAATCCAATATAAGGTATATATGAGTCCAATTTATAATAACAGAGTTTATATAACCCAATTCATAAACATAATTATCTAGCTAATGAAAACAACAGATTGCATCAGATCTTTTCTTTGTTTCAATCATCCCCCTGAGCTGCACGAGGAGACGGTGGAGAGGAAAAACTCCCTTTCAACAGGAAGGAAAACCTCCAGCAGAAGCAGAACCAGGAAGAATGGCTGGAAGGACTGCCTGGATTGGTTGGGAGTGGAGAGGACAGGAAAGAGGGGTCAACAAGCAGCATAAGACTCAGTCAGGGACGCCTGCTGAGAAAGAAGAGAAACAAACTTAATGACATTAGATATTTATTCATGGAGCTCATAGGCTCATTCACCGCAGCCTTTTTGATTCGAATTTGATTCGTCTGTTGTTTAGAAAGTCCACTTCGTTTTGAAGATTGTGAATTTGCAAATTAACTCTGACTCAGATCAAAGAAGTGACTCGGTCCGCCTACAAATATGAATCTTGGTCCTCTTCAAGTGGCCCAAATACAGGAAGCAGATGACCAAAAAAAGTTATGTGTGGGTTCAGCGCATGGCATTGTGGGTAAACACAACCAAAACATATGCACATGTGGGATTATCAGCAGGTCTGGCCATGAAAAATAGCTCTTAATCAGATGTGGAAGAACTCTGTAAAAGTTCTGATAGAAATATGATCAACCCCCGGCTGCTGGGATCTGATGCAGCTCCATGTTTTGTGGTGTAAACAGAAGTTGTCCTGCATTAACAAATAGATGAACCAGGTTTCTTTTTCTTTGTCTGCATTGTCTTTTCTTTCAGTAATTTTTGATGCAGCGCTCCCTGTAAAATACATTAATAAATAACTTTAAAAAACCTATAAGATCCATAAATTAGCTCTATTTAACTTTCAGACCTCAAAACTCTTGAACCATCTGACTTGTTTTGATAACACAGTGACGTTATGTACATTCCTGGAGCTGCTGCTACAACTTCTGCTTCTGGAACGCTGCATCACATTATAGCTTAGCTTTGCTTTACAGCTCTGTGTCAGCTTGATCCAGAATTAGCCATCAATAACATCAGTTGTATACTATCACTTTCCAACTACAAGGCCTGTATGTATAATATTGGTCTCAAAAGAAAGCTGAGAAATTGGATCACTACATAAGTGTCAGAATCAAGATAAGTATTACTGTGTCAGACTGAATTCACCCGGACGACAGCTGATGAAAATGGTAATTTCTTGTTAATAATAATATAATAATAATACATTTTATTTTAAAAAAAGCGCCTTATCAAAGCACCCAAGGACACTGTACAAACATAAGACACTAAAAGAAAAAGTGTTAAAAGAAAACCACACTAATTTTAGTGAAAACCAGAGGATAGCAGCCCAATTCATCTAGGAATGAGTCACGTAATGTCTGAGGTGAAACTGAACAAAAGTAGAAGGTGAAAAAATTAACCCGGGCAGGTTTCCAGGTGTTTTAATAGCGGTGTTCCACAGGTAAATATCTCAGGAAGCCATCAGCGGATGTTGATGATGATGATGATGATGATGATGATGATGATGATGGAGACCTCCATCAATGGTCAGAGTCAGGAGAATCCAGGGATAGCCCCCACATTCACCTTAGAAACACCATGAGGATCCAGAAAGAAATGAAGCCCTAGATGGTCAATGATAGGAAGATTAATACTTCACTATAAAACCTTCATCTCCATCATTGTTTGTGTAGTTTGCTTGAAATGGAGAAATTAGCAGAAGCTCTAAAGTGGACAGAGCTGTTTTCATGGTTTTCCTACATTATCATATAATTGCTTGTGGTTTGAACTCTGTTTGGTTTGGATGCCAGAGCTTGGCAGAGTATTTTAGCTGAGTTTCTGCCTGTGATTTTAGTACGTTAGATTGGTGTGTGCAAAGATCTTCTGCACTGCACAGATCTCATGCTGCTTCCTGGACAGGGGGCTCTCATGATGAAACAGTTAAGATCAAATGGAGCTTGGTCACTAAGAGCTTCATATGTGAGTAGTGTTAATTTCTATTTTGGACTTAACAGTGAAGAGAAGCTAAAATTGATATTGAGCCAACTGGAAAATGAACTCCATCTGTTTTTTGCTTTGTATAAAATCCTTTGTTTGCAGCTCAAACTGTTTCACCTAACAAGAGAGACATTTGAAATCATAAAATGGTCACAAAACAAAATCTTATTTGCACAATAGATTGAAAGTTAGGTAAGTTTCTTTTATGTACTTACCACATCTTCTGCAACAGAGGCAGGATTTGTCACTTGCCGAACCAGAAAAAGAAGTTCTGAATCTGGTGGAGGTTGGGAAGACGTGGTTTACTCAGAACACTTTTAATGCCTGAACCAATAACCCTTAGAACTCTGCTAGATCACCAGCACCCCGAGCACTATTGCTTGTTATTAGTTTCTCAGTTATGTTATGTTATGTGTAACACTGTGGGATGAATTGTGATGAATAGCAATCCCCAACCCTGGTCTTCAAGGCCCAGTATCCAGCAGGTATTAGATGTTTCCCTGCTGCAACACACCTGTTTCATATTAAATGGATCTCTGAAAAGCTCTGCTACTGAGACTAAATTTGAGCCAGGTGTGTTAAAGAACGGAAACATTCAAAGTCTGCATTCAAAGCATCATGCCTGTATGCGGACTGGGATTAAAAGCTCAGCTTCTACAGGTATTTTTACAATAAGAAAATAGACAGACCAACAGTAGCAAAAAATGTCTTGGAGCTTTAAGGGTTAAGAACCAATAAACTGGGTACTGTTGAGAGACGATACTCTTTAAAATAGTAACTTTCTGCTTCCAGATAGCACCTTCTAGTTTGAGGTGGATGGTGGCGTGAGACTGAGTTTCTACCTCAAGCAGAGTTGAAACATCTTTGAGTCTTCTTAATTAGTCATGGTAGGACAGAGTGGGAGATTCATGGGTGGATCAGGCTAGTATTTGGAAAAAAGCGTGGGTGAAGAAGAAGGTTGTGACTTCCTAGGATGTCTGGACACTTACTTGTGGACAAAAAAACAAAAAAATGGACAAATCACACAGGACCTGTCTCTCAGAAGATCCCCCAGGAAGAGCTGAAATAGGTAGCTGAGAAAATGGAGAACCCAAAATATATGTATGTGATGCCTTTTCTTTTTATTTGCAATTTCAGATGAAAAACCTCATATTTGGAACAAACCTCTGCATTTCACTTTCAAAACCTGGGCCCTCATTTATCAGTGTTTAATAGAAACTGTTCTAAATTCTACCAAAGAAAATTAGGAAGCTCATAAGTACAAAAAAATCCAAATTTATCAAATGAGCAGAGGTCGTTCAGCATGTTAGTAATAACCTGCTAAATCCCACATGTTCTAAATCACCTGCCTGCACCATTCATGGTCATTTACACTCAGAAACACTCATTTAACATGATATGGTGACATGTTCCATTAGAAGTCAAGCGGAAATCCCTACTTTTTCCTGGGAGTGATGGAGAGGAAGAGAGACTATTTACTGCTGACTGTGAAACCAAAACATCTCTATTCAGTTCACTCATACAAATTCAATCAACATTTTAAAGTAAATAAATTTAAATGCAAGAGAAATATTCTTTAATAATCCACGGAAACATTATGCTGCGTAACAAAAAATTTTAACTAAATAAACGCTGCAGAGAAAAATGACAGCTGTGAATGATTTGGGACTAAGAACACGTCTGTTTATTAAATGGTCCAATATGAATCTATAAAAAAGAAAAGAGAAGAAAAAGGTGGAGTCGAGGAGGCCAGAACCCAGCGAAACATCCACCTCTGGAAGTTTTTTGGTTAACTTTGGTTGGCTTTAAACACAACATATTGCCAGCATCATTGCAGCGCAACCCTTTGATTTGGCTTGACGTTAGTTAAAAATAAATAAATGTGTGCTGCTTGGCTAAAAACAAATTTGCCACCAAAAACAAAAAGGTCACACAGATATTTTGTTGGACTACCTTTAGCTTTGACTACAGCAGTATTCGCTGTGTCATTGTTTCTAGAAGCTTCTGCAGTGTCACAAGATTTTTTTTCCATCCAGTGTTGCATTAGCTTTTCTCCAAGATCTTGTATTGATGAGGAGATGATTGATTTGCACCTCTGTGCAAAGCCTTCTCCAGCACATCCCAAAGATTCTCAATGAGGTTCAGGTCTGGACTCTGTGGTGGCCAATCCATGTGTGAAAATGATGTGTCCTGTTCCCTGAACCACTCTTTCATAGTCTGAGCCCCATGAATCCTGGTGTTGTCATCTTGGAATATGGCTTTGCCATCAGGGAAGATGGAATAACCTGCTCATTCAGTATATTCCGATATCAGCTGACCTCATTCTTTGGACACGTAATGTTGCTGAACCCAGACCTGACCAGCTGCAGCAATCCCAGTTCATAGACTGCCCCCACAGGCTTGTACAGTAGGCACTACACATGAAGGTTGTCTACACTTCATCCTCTCTTCTTACCCTGATGCTTCCATCACTTTGGAACAGGGTTAATCTGGACTCATCAGACCACATGGCCTTCTACCATTGTCCAATCTTAATGCTCCCTAGCAAATTAAAGCCTTTTTCTCTGCTTATCCTCACTGATTAGTGGTTTTCTTACACAGCTGTTCAATACCAATCTCTTGAGTTTCCGTCACATTGTTCATATGGAAATGTTCTTACTTTCACTATTAAACATAGCCCTGAGTTCTACTGTTGTTTTTCTCCCATCTTATTTCACCAAATGTTTAAATGATCACCGTTCACCATCATTCCAGATGAACCACATTTTTTCCTGGAAGATGATGGTTCTCCACTAACCTTCCAGTTTTTAACAATGTAGTTGCCCATTCTAAGCCCAGTTTTAGTAGTTTTTGCATCTCTTTAGACATTTTTTCTGCATGATGCCAATAATTTGACCCTTCTTAAACTGCGTAACATATTTTCCAAGACCACCAGATGCATTTTTCCACACGGTTGTTTAAGAATTGAGAAGCTGCTTATTGCATCAATTTGGTACAATAACTTGTAGCAGCTGACACATCATCATCCATGCAGTAGGTTCCAGGTGGCAGCTTTTTAATTGGACAGGTAGTGTATTTTGGTCTGCAGAAAAGACTGCATCCAACACGGATGACTTAAAGCAGCTCACTGACAGTCAGGAAATGTCCCCTTTCTCATGTCTTGACTAAATTACTCTTAAATATTCACTGAAGTAGTAGTTTTTATTAACTACTACTTCAGTGAATATTTAAGAGTATTTTAGATCTCAGATCAGGACAGACATCTAACAGGAACTCTGTCAAGAAGTAGCTGTGTGATATAGAGCAGTGGTTCTCAAACTTCCTCTACCGTGCCCCCCTTTGGAGGAAGAAACACTCCCAGGCACGCCCTTATATACACAGAGCGAGGGGATATATACACACACACACACACACACATATATATATGCAAATGGTATCTGGCGTCTTTCATCTGCCCTCTTTCTCCCTTTGATGCGTTCAGTAATCTCTGGGCTGCAGTTCTTTTTCTTCTTCTTTATATTTTTTGGCAGTTGGCAAAAACAAGCTGTGGGTAGTGACCGAAAGAACAAGATCGCGAGTACAAGCGGCCAAAATGAGTTTTCTCCACAGCGTGGCCGGGCTCTCCCTTAGCGATAGGGTGAGAAGCTCGATGATCTGGGAGGGGCTCAGAGTAGAGCCGCTGCTCCTCCACATCGAAAGGAGCCAGATGAAGTGGCTCGGATATCTGGTTAGGATGCCTCCTGGACGCCTCCCTGGTGAGGTGTTCCGGGCACATCCCACCGGAAAGAGGCCCCAGGGAAGACCTAGGACACGCTGGACAAACTACATCTCTCGGCTGGCCTGGGAACGCCTCGGGATCCTTCCGGATGAGCTGGTGAATGTGGCTGGGGAGAGGGAAGCCTGGGTTTTCCTGCTTAGGCAGCTGCCCCCGCAACCCAACTCCGGATAAGCGGCAGAAAATGGATGGATGGATGGATAAAACAAACTGGTGCATTATGCCACCAAGTGGTTTTGAGTGTGGACTAGAATTTTTCCAAGAGCCCAAGTTGTCAAAACAGTCTGTTCCATTTTTCCCATCCCATGCGCCCCCAGTTTGAGAACCACTGATCTAGAGTCAGCTGTCTGCACTCTCATCTTCTGATAACTCCAAATAAATGGCAAGTTCTCATCTGTCTGTCACAGGTCTTTTTTTCTAAGTTTTGAAACAAATGAAGCTAAATACTAGGCTGCTAACTGAATACTTATTATTTTTGACAAAGTAAAGAATGCACAAGGATGCTGAGATCACTGTGACACCTACTACCGTCCCTGTTCTACCACTAGATTCTGTGTGTACGCAGGTCAGAGCTGTTCTTATATTTAAGGACATTTCTAGGTAGAAGTACAAAGTGGTAAATTGTGTGACAATGTTTTCATGCACAAAATACACAAATCTGTGTGTAAGACAGCTTGATAAATGAAGGCCCTGGTGAACAGCCTGAAACCAAAAGTTTAAGGCTGAATTTAAATGCCTTTGGCTTTAAAATGAGAACTTCAGACTATAAGAAGCACCAACAGACATTCAACTTTCAACAGACAGCCTCATATCAGCCTTCCTCTGCCTCTAACTGGACAGGTATGTTGATCACTGAAGCATCTGGCAGATAAAAACGAGCTGTTAGCTTCACTGAACATGATCTGAACCCTACAGCACACACACTTGTATTTGAGTTAGTTTGAAAGGAGGTTTTTACAGCTGAAAACCCTCATACATGAACACACACACATGATGAAACAGATGGGCGGGAAAGTGCCAATCACTGTAAAATTAACAGCTCATTTAATGGTCAATGAAACACTGGGCAGCCTGAGTCAATAGCCAATCAAACAGCCAGCAGAGCGAACGCTGATGAACTGGAAGTCACCTTGGTAACAAGGGAGGAACACCTGACCTTTAGCATCTGGTGGTTACTGGCAGAACACCGAAGTAGCAGATAATGAGATTAACGTTAAATAAATACTAGTCTTACTCTGGCTCAGAGGTCTAGCATCACTCAGTATTTTTTATATATTTTGCATCAAAATATGTTTAAATTATAAATAGATTAAATGGAGCTTGGGACTTGGAAGATGCAAAATACAGATAATAGCATATATTGAACATCTATGGAAGCCTTTCTTCAGCAGTGTTTCTGTCTAAACTGACATTAAAAATATGGTTGTAACCACTGATGACTTGTCTTATGCCTTTAGCTATCTCAGAAGCACCCTCTGGCCATGTTCTTGTTATTTTTATGGTGGGTTGGATTATGGTTATGGGACAACAGGTTGGGGGCAAGAAACAGTGGTAAAAAGGCTCTGTATGCTTTGGAGATGTTCCTGTACACACAATCCAGTGTTTTCTCTCCTCTGGTGGCACAAGACACCAGAGGCTTTAAAAAAAAAAAAGGTTTAGGTCAGGCTTTCTCAACTTTTTTGAAGCCAAGCATACCTTGCAAGAGGAGAAACCTTCATCATTATCTTAATGGACAAAATAAAGCTGTGGAATAGTCACTTCATTATGGGCCTTTACATCTAAGCAGGACGAGGTCGCAAAGGATCAGTCAGGTTTACATCAACAAAATTGTAATTAGACTGTGATTTAAAATAGTTGAGCTTTGGAGTAAAAATGCCTTTTTGTGCTTTATAACATATCCTTAAATTTGCTGGGTCTGGTAATGTCAGAGAATAAAATGTAATAATTAGCCTCCTCACCACAATCTGCCCATCTTGTTTTTGTTTTTCACAAAGCAGCCTTATATGATCATTGATTACCATGTTCATTAGAGACAGAAAAAAATGTCTAATACAGGAGTTGGTAATCTAGAGAAATGTATTTTTATTTGGTAGACTAAGCTCTCATAGGTGTTAAAAAAGGCGATCAATATTTTTCTATTTACTTTGGCTAATTTTAGACACATCAGACCATATTTAACAGTAAAGGCAGCTGACCTCTTCATGCATGCCATCATCTTTTCCCACACATCCTGCTGCTTTACACGTTAGTCTACAGCAAAGAAACCAATGGACAACCTACATAAACAGATGCTGGATCAAAGACCCAGCAGTTACCGTCACTGCCATATATTTTACTTCATTTTGATCCTTATTTACATTTTTAGATGCAGGTCTTATGACAGGGGTTCCCAAGTCTGGTCCTTGAGACTTTTACATGCTTCCCTTCTCCAACACACCAACCACAAATGAATAAATTGTGTGCATTAAAACACCAGCGATCAAATTTATAAAACCAAACTTAAGAAATGGGTTAAAAGTAATTGAAATTGCACTCTCAAGCCCATTGTATTGTTTACTATACTTTAATATGCTGTTTTTATATTACCAAGTACTTTAATATTGCTTTATATATATATTCTATTGTAATGTATGCACTGCATGTTGTTGTTGACCTGTGAAAGGAATACAGATGGAAATTCGCTCATTTTAACTGGCACATTTACATTTTAAATTCAAATTGAAGTGTTGATGAATGTACATTGTCCCTTTTTAAATGAACTGAATGAATAAATAAAAATAAATAAATATAAAGAGTTATTAAGGGTGATCCCAGATCATAAAACTTCTGCCACTGTGCCTCCAAGGCAGGATGGATCCATGTTTTCATGGTTTCCACCAGATTCTGAGCCTAGCATCTGAATGTGGAGCTGAAATGGAGACTCATCAGACCAGCAACGTTTCTCCATCTTCTATTGTCCAGTGTTGGTGAGTGTGTGTGAATTGTAGCCTCAGTTTCCTGTTCTTAGCTGACAGGAGGCACCCGGTGTGGTCTTCTGCTGCTGTAGCCCATCTGCTTCAAGGTTGGATGTGTTGTGTGGTCAGAGATGCTGTTCTGCAGACCTTGGTTGGAACCAGTGCTTTTTTGGCTTCCTGTTACCTTTCTATCATCTCCAACCAGTCTGCCCATTCTCCTCTGACCTCTGACATCAACAAGACATTCTGGTCCAGACAAACTGCTGCTCACTGGATATTTTCTCTTCTTCAGACCTTCTCTGTAAACCTTAGAGGTGGTTGTGTGTGAAAATCTCAGTAGATGCATTTAGTTGCTGCCATGCGATTGGACCTATAAAGTGGCTGGTGCAGATGGACAGATGCAAGCTGAAGTGTGTTGTTCATGAAATAACTGACTCCTGGCTGGAGGTCTGTATTTTAGTTTCTCTCAGTGAAGTTCTTTTGTGTATGTATTGCAGTAGATGTATTATGTATTAATGCTTACAAGCCATTTTTCTAAAAGTAGCTATTGTGAAAGGCAAGGCAAGTTATTTGTATAGCACAATTCAACAACAGAGTGATTCAAAGTGCTTTACAGAATGCAAAAAGTATAATTTAAGGACACTGGATAAAGACAGTATTAAAAGATGATCAAGTTTAAAAATTCAAGCTTAAAAGAAACAGATGCAGATTTGGACTAAATAAAAACTAGTGAAATGCAGCAGAGAACAGGTGACTATGTAATATATATCTGCGTGTCATCTGCATAGCTATGGTAATTAATTTTGTTTTATTGACATAGCGTTAATAGAATGGTAGAATGTCTCAAAGTGCAGAGACTTGCTGTTATTCTGAGACAAACTTCTACAGTATCACACGAGTATTGAAGCTGCCCACGGCATAGGCACTAATGCAACCCCATACCATCAGAGATGCAAGCTTCTCACCTGTCCACTGATAACAAGCTGGATGCTCACTCTCCTCTTTATTTGTGCTCGACGCAGAAGACAGATACACAGACCGACAGACAGTTTTGTCCATCTTCTCCGTCGGTTACGCACATAATTTGGTCCGTTTTCAGGGAGCTTAGCTATCTGTTGCTTGACACAGTTGATGGAGCAATATCATCGGAAATCACGATGGCAGTGCTGAGCAGAATAGCTGACATGCCACCAGTGAAAGAAACAAATCAGAGAAGAAGAAGAGAATCAGGAAGGGAACAGAAAAGCTGAAGAATAATAAAAATGAAAATAAATTGCCCAAGCTTTTAAAGAAAGACTATATATGAGTGTTTAGAGCGTGTTGGGCTATTGGAAACAACTTTATAGCGACGCAATACTGCTGCTAAATGCTGTCTGAAACTTACGTCGGCTGGTCGGAGTGAACTCCTCTGGTGGAGGAATTGGTTTAACAACCATGGCAACACACACACACACACAAAAAAAACATGCATGGAAGTATGAGGATGGCGACATATGACAACTTTTGAAACGGACGTTGCTATTTATGTACGTACGGGAGCATAAATGGGCTTCTGGACACGGCGTTCATGCTTTCCAAAAAGAATTTCACATTTTCATTCATCTGACCACAGAACAGTTTTCCGCTTTGCCTCAGACCATTTTAAATATGTTTTAGTCTAAAGAAGACGGCGCTGTTTCTGGATCCTGTTCACATACAGTAGTAGCGGTTTAAAAGTTCCCATCCAAGCTGAAAGCCAGCCGAATACCTGCTGGCTTCCAGCCCAGTTCCATTCCAGTTCCAGCCAGCTGCCTTCCAACTTCCAGCCGCCAGAGAGGCCCCCTCCTTCTCCTGGGAGTGTCGATGTTTTAATCAAACTCCACCCATTCCTTGTAATATAGGGTAGACCCAGAAGATGGCGCTTCTCTCACAGACTTCTCATCGCCCGTAGTCTGTCAGATTTTATCTGAATTTACACTGACCGGCAGAGGCGCCACTCAAAGCACCTCTGATGGCCAGTCACAATTCATAAAAATGCATAAAACTTAATACATAATCATCGTTTGACGTGGAATGTGAAATTGTAACATGCTTGTGCGCTGCCAATTGTTTTATTCAGAAATGAATGCTAGTAGGTTAATAAAACCTTTCAAATACTGGATCACAGCCCCTAGCTCTATTCTCAATAGGATGTATTTATCATACTGATTAATCTTTTAATATTAGCATTTTTAACATAGACAAATCAGATTTGGATCAAGCAACACAGAATCTGTTTGAGGTAGCTAGGAAGGGTTATTTTATTCTCATATTATTTATTTCACCTCCATAAGAAGACAGGGCGACAGATAAAAGCCCCACGCAGGATCGGAGAAAATTTCTTCCACTTCAATGTGTCTAATCGCGGGGGGACATCCAACACTTGCTGTGCTGCGACTTCCTGCTCGCCGGGAATCCCGATTACGTCACCCCTCCAGGTGGGCTATTCCCCGACACGCTCTGATTACCATTCCAAAAGGTACTGTATGCAGCCCCCAACTTGAACATGCGCCTTCTTCAACATTCGCACTTGCTCCAGAAAATTACCATCTCTTAGGCTCCTCCACCACCACTTTGACTGTGGATTGATACGTAAATGAGCCGCAATGAGGCAGCTGAACAAGTGACCCAGTTTTGTGATTGTTGCACATTGGGTAAGAGTGGTCAAACGAGTCCAGTTTGTGTTGTCATGCTACCAGAAATTCAGTAGGCTAGTCGGTCCTAATGCAGTGAATTTCCATGTTAATGTTGCCAAATTCAATAGCATAGCAAGAGATGAAAAAAGAAACAACGATATTTCTTCAACATGTTAACCAAAATATTTACCTCTTAAAGCATAAACCAAGTATTTACAACAAGCAGTGTGCTTTTTAACGTTAACGTGTGCCATAGCCTACTGCACCGCTGTTCCTCCTTCCAAGTCTTCTTTTTTATTATATTGTTGTTTTATCATCTGAATATACTACAACAACACAGAGAAAATATATGAAAGTTTATTTTACGCTGGTATTTGCGCAGCAGAGTTTTCTGCCGCCGGATTTGTAGTCCAGGAACGGAGAACACAGCTGCTGCCAGGAAAGGTGGATTACATTTTGTTAAAGCACAGCAATCTCCGAGTAGCCTATTATAAATACCCTCTCAGTGGCAAAATAAAACACACTGGTCTGGTTTAGTCTTCACTCTGAAATGGTTCAGTCAGAGGAATATAAAGCTGTTTTAAAAATGTTGAGCAAGCTTAAAATAAACATTCATAGGCTATCTATGTGTTTTAGATTAACACAATGATAAAACAACAATAGGCTATAATAATGGAAAAGAAGCGGTGCAGCATGGCAATGATGCGTTAATGGCTCGGGTCGCGGGTTAAACATCAGTCTGGTTCGGATTTAAATGGAATAAATACATTGGTGACGAGTCGGGTTCGGGAGTCATTCTAACGGGTTAGAGCAGGTATGCGTAGCAAAACGGAACCGTGCAGGACTCTGCTCTAAGCAGTTCGGACTTGGTTGACCTGGAACCATTTGACGATAAAATCTGGAGCCATCCTGCAATGCGCTCGCTTAGGCGTCCAGTTAAACCGTGTTTATTCAACCAGTCCCTACTTCATTGCATTCATTCTTTCCTCATAGCCTACGTGCACATTTTTTTCAAGATTGTTTATGTCAGTTTTGTTTTGGAAAATGAAAAAGGAGTCTTTGCGCAGAACTTATAACATTATTCTAATCTTGCCACTTGCCTATTTTATTATTGTGTATTTTTGTAATAACATGTAAATTCACTGCATAGGAACCAACTAGTCTACTGAATTTTGTGTGACAACACTAACAGAACTGTTTTGACAATGCAACAATTACAAAACTGCGGCTCATTTACTTATCAATCCATAGTCAAAGTGGTGGTGGAGGAGCCTTGGAGATGGTAATTTTATGGAGCAAGTGCGAATGTTGAGGAATTTAGCCAACTTGGTATACCTTTCAGAATGATAATAAACAGAACAAGACACACCAAACCAGGAGCTAAGACCACGAAGTTCAGCATCATGCTTATCTATCTTTGGCGTTTTTACACCAACATTTTTATACACTGGATAATGATAATAATTATCGATTAAAGTCACGGATAAAACTGCTGTTGTTAAAACACACCCATCTCTTACAAAATCTAAAATGTAAAACAAAAAAAACAACAAACAAAAAATCTGGATCACTGTAGAAATATCTTTATTCATTGCTGATCATCTGGCCATTGAAGCGTTTTTATTTGGAATTGGGAACAAATATTTTCCACCCTGTTATATTCTGTTCCACTCTGTTATGTTCCATTCCACCCTGTTAGTAAGGTGTTTTTTAATTTTTTTTTTTTTTTACTAAAAACATTGAGGACTGTGAACCTTGTTGCACCATATTAGGAAGTGAGGAACATTAAATTGATTTTGCTTTTCTGTTCCCAGGTCAAAAGGAATGTAATTATCTCTCATTTGAAATACTTGATTATGCTTTCCTTCTTGCCTTTGTGGAAACAGAAACGTGATAATCTCTCACTTGAAAGCAAGCTGGGCGTACAATAGTGTGATGACGATGAAAACTCACATGACCAATGCTCAATAAAGGGTACATGAAAATGTGAGAAATGGTCAAAAGCACAAATACCGTTTGTGGTGAGTGAAACTATACAGCACAGTCCACAAGGCTCTTTTCAAGCACACTCCTCCCCCCAAGGAGTATGCTTGAACAGCTAAGGGCAGGTAATGGCTGTGTTTACAAATGTAAAGGTGCCAATTGTTGGCCATTGAATTGTTAATTTCAAACCGGGCAGCCTTTTGGTTGTACTCTGGGCATGGTAGAGGGATAAGAAATCTCTGGGTTTTCTAGTGTTAAACACTGGAAGCGCCGCCAGCGGTCTTTTGATGACCGCCAGTCATGCTATCATGCTTATAGTGTATTAAAAACTAAACGGCTGAACCTGGTATTTTAGGACTTTTATTATATAGTTGTTGTCTATAGTTTTACCTGCTTACTTGTTTGGAAAAGTAAACACATCAATATTTACGAGCAGTTTAGCACGTCTAAACTTCCACAGAGCCGCTCAGGGAGACTCTTTCTCAACCAAACTGTCGTATATCACGGCTATGGAGTTGTAATAAATGGCCGCCCTACTCTGCTTCTGATTGGCTGTAAGATCACAAACCCTGTGTGATGATAGGCTGCTGGTTCCTGTCATTCCTACCAGCCTTTGCGCATGTGCCTGCTTCAGACAGCGGGCAGGCAGCTGTCCCACCGCTGAGACACAGCTGTATGACGTTTTATCACGTTTTATCACTAGATCGCTATGAATAAAATCCAGGGACACTTCATTTCACAGTATAAACCATTTATTTACTTATCTACTTAGGATAATAGCACTTTGAGGCCTAATTCAGAATATAGGTTGGGCTGGGTCCGGACTTTTGTGATCCCTGCTTTACACATTATCAGTATTATGTTATTTTTACCTGCCGATATTACGTTATGATTTTGTCAATATTCAGTTATGCAGCAGCTGTATCAACCCCCACTGTGAATAACTTACATTGCAGTCAAATGACCGCTGGCAGCGCTCCTCGGGATGTTTAGAAAGCTCGCTGCTAGTGACATTCACCACTTAGCCGACTTGAGGAGGTTGTGCTTTGCCTCATAACACCATTAGCTACACATGTTGGCTTTTTTGATACATTTATTTGACGCCATTTTCAAATCAAATCATTTTTTAAATGTTGGCAAAAATGCAACAAATGAGCGACACAGCTCATTATAAACTGTTTAGAGAGCAGCAAGATCAAATCACTGCTCCTCCCCGTGGACAAAAGAGGGATTGCAGCTGTTTTTTTACTTGGGCTGCTTAGGGGCAGAGCCTCGCTGACGACGTCATTGCGGGGGATTACATTACCCCCGCAGACCTGTGAAGGATCGGCCAAGGATCAGTCAAGGACCAGTCAAGGACCAGTCAAGGACCAGTCAAGAACCAGTCAAGGACCCATCATGGAAACAGGGGAACTTTTAAACCGCTACTACTGTATGGCTTCTTCTTTTGAAAGATAAGAGTTTTATCCTGCTTTTGTGGATTTCAGGGTGAACTGTGGTCACAGACAGTGATTTCTAGAAGTCTTCCTGGGTCCATGCAATGGTTTCCAGTAGAGAATTATATCTGGTTTTTAAGCAACAGATTCCTCCTGATTCTCTGAATCTTTTGATATTTTACACTGTAGATGGTTGGGTCCTAAAAGTATTTGCATTGAGGATCATTTTTCCTAAATTGTTCTTATTTTTGGAGCCAGTGCTGTCTCAGATTGAGAAACTTCTGTCCATCTTTGCATCTAAGAGATTCTGCTTCTTTGAAATGCTTCTTTTATGTTTCTGACCTGTTCCAAATTAACCTTATTTGTTTTTAAATGCTCCTCCAGTTGTTTTTGATTTGCACCAGTTACTTTTCCAGCCTTTTGCTGCTGCTGTTCCAACTTGTTACAGATTTACAATAAGCTCATATTTTATCAAATAGAAAAATGTCTCAGTCTCAACATATGATATGTCCTTTATGTTCTACAGGGAATAAAATATGGGTTGATGAGAGTAGTAAATCTATATGTTGTGGTTTTATTTACATTTTGCAGGTCACTTTTTTGGAATTGAGATTGTGTATTTGCATGTTTCAACAATATCCAATTTCCCAGAAATATATAAATGAGGGGTGACTCAAGACCTTTGCACGGTACTCTAATCTTACAAAGATCCAGCTACAAAGAACAAGTACATGTAATTAACTTTAAAAGTAACTGAAACAAAGAAGTGAATTAAGAGTCCGTTGAAGTAAAAAGGTACATACACAGCGTTTAAAAAATAAGATCTCTGCATAAAAAAAAAGAAAGAAAGAAAAATCGGAATCACTTGATCTATGCTTCTTTGTGGTTTGGACTTCGTCCAGTAGAATTTAGTAGAATTTAAATGCAGTTTTATGCGCGCTGTTTCTCACCTACCAACGCCCCCCCTCCCCTCTCTCTCTCTCTCTCACACACACACCTCTCACTTGGTTAGCTCGTGCCTCTCGGTTGGAGCAGCAGCTCGTGCTCGGGCACCACCGCGAGCGCACTCACAGCTGAGCGGGCGCCGCGACATTCTTCCTCAAAACATTCCTCTTCCTCTCCGGTAGCTAGAAGGATGCTGAACAGGAGAGCTTCATCATCACAGTCATCAGCGTCAGCGCCATCATCATCATCACCGTCATCATCATCAGTAGGAGCAGAGGGAGAGAGGAGCTCTCCGGGGGTTTAAAAAGTTCAGGAGGATCCTGTTTATTAAGGGAGAACCGGAGGGGCTCGTGCCTGGCGTTTACCCGGGAGGAAAAGATAAAAACGCCGCTTGACACGGTCCAGCTCTTTTTGTGGACTCCGTGGATTTGTGGATGGATTTGTTGGTATATTGGATCACTAACGGAGCTTTCCTGAAAGAAATGAAACTCACCTCCGGTGTTTTGTCTTTAATTACTGGCGATGAGGGATTTATACTTTCTTTGAATTATTATTTAACCCATTCCAGGTATTAGACCGGACCGGTCCGTGTCGGGACTGATCCCCGACGGTCTTTGAAGGGAACTCCATGTGATTGTTGCAGCGGATTCCCGGTGCTTTGACAGATCATTCACGGATTTCTATATTTTTGTTTTCCTCAGCAACTTCTGTAACGGCTTTCTTTCTGACGGGCTTTAACGGTTTTAACGGATCCCGGGACAGTCCCGGATGGACTTGGCGGCGGGTGCCCGACGGTAATCTCAGCCTTTTTCCACCATATAGCTCGTAAAAGAAAGAAACGCAGGTATACGGCAGGTGTTCATTTATTTATTTATTTATTGGACCGTGAACGGAGATCTCCTCGCGTCAAAAGGCTGATAATCGACGCCCGGAAAGGTTTTACCGATCCCGAGGGATCGACCCCCGTCAGCATCCAACACGGGGATCGTTTCCAAACGGCGGAGGGGAGGGGAGGGGGGGAGAAGTTACCGGAGGAGCAGCTTGAAAGTCTCCAGTAACCATTAACGACTGGATAACCTTCATCATTAATTTCTGACTGATCTAATTAAAGGGAACGACTGATTTTCAGGTTATAAAAACAGGATTTTCACCTCCTTTTTCCGGCTCTGTTGCCCCTCAGATTGGCATTTATTAAATCAATGCATTCCCCGGATATCAATCAGTTTTAATCCAGTTTTAATCCATCAGCCACACGAGGCGGAAAGCGGGGATCGTTTAGACCTTGTAGACTACTCGAATGAATGATCTCCTCCACGGTGAAATAAACCCACATGCTGGCTGTAAATTATCCACTTAACCCCCTGAAGACAGGCAGTGAGAGGAACATAGACTGTAGTTGTGGAATTATTATCCCTATTAGACATAATTTCTAACCAGTAACATCTCACAGAACCAACAAACTTGGTGAAAATAAACAAAAAAATCTAACATGAATGGAATAATGCAAAACTATGATTTATTCTAATATAACCAAGCAGAAATGTTAGTAGATGGTGATAATTAATTGCAGATTGTATTTTGTGTTGACTTAATTTTAGTTTAGACTCCAAACCCGGCTCTTTTAATGTTCTGCAAGGTTTTCTTATCTCCAGCTCCATCAAAATATTAATCCCCTAAGACTTCCTAAAGGGCTTTATTTATGCTTTAGTGCAGCTCTGGAGGAGCTTTAACTCAGAACAAATTAACTTCAAAACCACCTGGGGACAATAAACCTGCAGCTTTATCTCACCTGCGCTAGTTTTAGAAGAGGTATGTAGCTAAACTGACAATTCCTGAAGTTCAGACTTCAGATTTCTATGATTCTTGCAGGGATTTTAAAGCAAAATCTGCAAGGAAATCCAGCTAAATTTAGCTTGTTTTTGTCTGCATGCAATGCTTTATTCCTACCTCTGTTTGGTCTGTGGAGGTTTAGAGTTTAGCTTAACCAGCTGATTTCCTGTGAAAGTGTGTGGATGGTACGCTCACTGTATAGCCACATCCTCAACAGCATGCCTCCTCCTCCCGCTCTTCTTCCTCTCCCTCTCTCCCCCGTACACTTGTAATCGAGCCATGCAGCATTGATTTTCTCCTCGCCGCTAAACCAAAATGCACACGACCATCTCATCCTTTCTGGTTTGTCAGTTTTGTTGCCTGAAATGTAAGAAGTGACGCGGTGTTGACTTTCCACCTGGAGTCGGAGCTGAAGGACGTTGATGACGGTGCAGCGACAGCAGCGAGGTCAGAGTTCAGGCTTCCTCAGATGTAACTGCTGGAGTTGGAGCAGCACAGTCTGAGAAGTGGAACCTTTAAAAGGATCCAAACAAACGACTCTGAACAAGTTTTCTTCTTCTTTTTAATCAGACTCTGGGCTTGTAGGTTGAGGGATATTTAGAGCTAAATGGGATTAAACGACAGCAGCCCCGGTGCCATGAGGAACGGTCGTGGCCTGTCGGACCAGTGGGCCGAGTCGGTGGTGGTTCGGCCTCGAACCACAGAGCGCCACATCACAGTGCACAAGCGTCTGGTACTGGGCTTTGCCCTGTCCATCCTCACCCTCATCATTGTCACCGCGGTCGCCGTGGTGCTCAGCATCCGCTTTGAAGACTGTGGCGAGCGAGATCGCACCGGAGCGACTGGGGAGATGGGTTCCAGAGGGTCTGGAAAGCTGAACGGGAGCAGAGGAGAGAGGATGGGGGAGAGAGGGGACGAGGAGGCTGTCCAGCCATGGAGAAACTCCCGGCTCCCGGGGTCGGTGAGGCCGCGGCATTACGACCTGCGGCTCGCCGTCTACATGGACAACTTCACCTTCTCTGGAGAGGTCAGCATTGAGCTGGAGTGCGTCAACGCCACCCGGTTCATCGTGCTGCACGCTGATCGCCTCGAGGTACGTTTCTATGAGTGGTTGTAGAGGAGGTAGAAACTAAATATTACCTGTTACATGTCAAGTATTAGAGGATAGGGTCAGACTGATGAGAAAATTGTCCAAAGTCAATTTTTACTGCAAATTTTTTAAGTTTTCCAACATTTGATTAACTCGCTAAAGTTTTGGATGAGAACTAAAAAAAGCATCCTTGAAAATTTTAATTTCTCCTTTTTTTTAAGCAGATAAAAACCTCAGAGATTAGAAATCTCTTTTCAGAAGGAACCTGGCTGAGAAGGCAGCACAACAGGTTTCTAGATAACTCATCTAACTCATATATGTATATAGATATATGGAAAATCTTCAAAGGATCAAGGAGAGGAGAAAGACAGGACCAGCACTGACAAGAATCACTTAACTTTACATTTTTTCTATCTGGTCTATGAAACAGTTTCTCTACCCCAGTGATGTGTAGTTGATTGTACCAGTAAATTGGAAATATTAAGCAGCAACTGTAAAATGAAACCCTACGTGATCCAGTTTGGTTGGAAAGTTTGGACTTGTCCCATTTTGTATCCACCTTTCTGCTTCTGTTAGAAGCTCATGATTAAAAGAGTCTAAATATTTAGTTTCACCAGAATTGTAGCAGAAAAAATAATGAAATCTAAGTTTTAGATCAGCTGTTAAACAACAACTCTGTTGCAGAAGGTTAAGAAACTTTCTCAAATCTGTTGATCTGCTTTTGTGTCATGGGAAATATTCTCTTTTTCGTATTTTCATTAATATGGCGCTTCAATAAACCACACGTGGTTGACCAAAGTGCTGCACAACAGCTGAAACACGGGACAGAAATAAGACACAAGACTCCACAACTAGTAGAAACACTAAAAACAGTAAGGATACAATATAATTTTAATAGACTGTAAAAGCCGTGTCAATCTAAAAGCCAATGAACAAGTGTGTTTTCAAATGAGATTTACAAACCGAGGGAGTTCGTCTTATGTGCAGTGGAAGCTTGTTCCAGAGCTTTAGGGCAACACAAGAAAAAGCTTGATTGCCTCTTATTTTCCTTTGTGATTTAGAAATCCGCAGCAACATCTGGCCAGCAGAGCGGTTTGAAGGAGAAGGTGCGTAGAGGTGCAGCAAGCTGAGCTATATGCAGGCGCAAGACCATTCAGAGACTTAAAAACAACGAAAAGAACTTTAAAATGAAGCCTAAAATAGAAAGGAAGGCAGTGCAATGAGGCTAACACCGGAGTGATGCACTCTTGTTTCTTTGTACCTGTTAAAGCTGCATTTGTACTAACTGGTTAATTCCTGTTAACAGAAAGTTGCTGTAATCCAACCAGGAGGTTAAAAAAGCATCAACTGGCTCCAAGTCACTCCTAGAAAGGAAGGGTTTAACCTTAGAGAGACGCCTGAAATACCACCCCAGCAGCATCTATTTTACGTTGAAGCTGGTGACAACAGACTTCACCAGTTTTTTATTTTAATCTAAAAATAACTGGAATTTGGACTCTTGGCATTTATAACATTCATTCCTTTTGAGACAGTTTCAGGAAGTTGCATCAGGAATGGTTTTGGTGTCGGACCTCGGCACACGACCGTCAGTCAGCAGATCAGAGCTCATCAACACACTTTTTCCACGGACTGAATATAAAGCAGGGTGATGCTTTTTGTTCGTTTCACCCAGAAAATATGATGAAGGGTTTCAGAATTACTGGATTCTTTCGTATTCCTCTTAAAACAAAAAGTCCATGGAAAAAAATGTCAACATAAGCTCACTGATATGCAGTCGGCTGGTGCTGGTAAATGTTGCCTAATTAAAGGAGAAGATGGAGCAACCTGGGTTAACGGTGTCGTTCTGCTAGCTTTATTCAGTTAAATCTGATTTCATGAAATTTCTTAAATCAGCTAAAAGAAGTCTGATTTTTGAGTATTAGGTTTGACAGTCAAGCTCATTGTGTTTGGGTTGGTGCTGAGAGCTTACTGCTGGCCATGTTTTTACTATTTTTTGTCCTCACAAAACATTAAAAAAACTGCAGGTTTCGTGTTGGGTAATGGTGGATCTTATAGTATTTGGCATCAGCATCAATCAGTTTATGGTTGAATGTCAGAGCTGAACTGAAAACATGACATTTACTGAGACAAATACACTAATATGAGATCCTGTTGAGGTGACTTGAAGCTCCTGCTTTCCCAGTGGTCTGCTTTGGTAGTCGTTTTTTCTACCACATAAGAATGTAAGGTCCATGAATGATGAAAGCAGGTTGAATTTTCCAAAATCCAAAGGAAGGAATCTTTAGTATCGTAAACATCGTCACTCCTTTGTCACCCTTTGTGATGGACAAGGAGTTCCTGTCCACCGTCATAGCAAGCAGAATGATGCTCTGAATGCCGTGTTGCTCCCAAGCCTTGCCAAAGGGATCTTAATGGATTAAAGCTCCCATTGACGCCTGATGAGGAAACAAAGGAAGTGGGAGAGTAAGAAGAAAGAGGAGAAAAGATACAACGGAAGGAAAACAGCAGCAACAACTGGACAGAAAAACCAGGCAAAACGTAAAGAAACGTAACAGAAAACATGCTGCTGCCTCTGTAGGAAAAACCTGACTTTAAGTCGCAAAATTGTTTAACACGGTTTGACCATTTAGATGTTTGTGTCTGTGGCTTTAATGTGTCAAAGAAAATATTACATAGAACTAAACATGTTGAGCAGAAACCTTTAATTTCTATATTTCACCTTTTTTCATGAATTGATGCCCTACGTCATCATACAAAAATGTCACACAAGAAAATAGCAGATCTATAAGTTCCACATATAGCAACACATTGTGAGCTTGTTGTTTGGTTATTTTCATCAATAATTACAAAATTAAAAGGAATGCTTTTAGACTTAGAAGGTTTCCCAATCAACAGCAAATACTTTCTGATCTACTTCGGGTTAAGCATCGCACAGATAAAGTGCTAACTGTGGAATCAATTACTCCAAAAAAGCAAAGAGCAACAACTTCCTTACTTTGGTAACTGTGGCTTTATTTCTGAGAATTTTCTGAAGTGCAATACTCCACCCTGAACATACACATGCCCAAAATATGAGCAGTGGATGAAGAACACATGCTCAACTTGACCTGGTCTGCCAGTGAAATTATGATGGATTATAGTTAAAATATGTCCATATATCGTTTCATCGCTTCCACCAAACCCCTTCGTCAATGCTGCCGCCATGATTCATCTATGACTGAATAAACTGCTTGTCTGTGTGCACGCTGCACGTCTGGTGGTGGGCGTGGCCAAGGTGCAGCAGCATTGCTGACTGACAGATTGCAATCACAATATGCAGAAATGTTGTTCATTTTTAATGTCGGACAATCAGCCCTTGAACATTTTCGTCTCGTCTCGTCAACGAAATCTAACAAATGTCTCATCATGTTTTCGTCATCACAGCTCGTCACCGTCTCCTTATTTTCATGAAAAAAAGGTTCGTCAATGAAATAAATTCGTTATCATCATCGTTGAAGAAAACAACACTGGCTGGACGTAAAGGTTTTTGAACAGTTCTAGTTTTTATGACTGTGAAACCACGTTGCAGTCCAGTGTTAATGTGGGCTTCTCGTTGCTATGTGATCCTCTTTAATCCCGATTAAAACTTATTTCCGTCACTTTGTGATGTTTTCCAACAATTTCAAAGAAACTTTTTCTAGGAATACTGCAGACCTATACAGTAAATTATTTCCTGTGAGGGTAGAATGTGCTCATTAAATTTAACGTACTATTATTATTTTTGTTTCTTGCATGAGAAAGTACTTGATTGACAATGATGAGGGGGGAGGAATATCCACATGAATCTTCTGTTAAATCTGGTGTAAATAGTCCATGTTTGCTGTACATTTCTCTGGGTGTGGTTATGGTGCAACACAAGCTGTCAGTCAGCTACAGACTTTATGCTCTACCAAACTACTTGGTTCCCGTTTCCTGAGTTCATAACATCGCATATCTCTGCCTGTTGAGGTAGAGTCTTTAATCTGGTCAAAATTCCTGGATCCAGAGGTCCGCTCTGTGTTGAAAACAACCCAAACAAAGGGAGTTTATTTCCAGATCTGGCCTCAGAGGTTTCTTTAACGAGGCTAATTAGCCGCCAAAGTTGCTGTTTCAGCCTAAATCCTGACATGAGCATGCGGTGGAAGAAACCCTCTGAGCAACAAGAGTTTTTTCATGCCGGTCATCTGGTCTAATGTGAGAGATGGATAAATCTGTTTAATTTAGGCAGAGGCCAATTAAACGCCCTACAGCCTCCTTTGCGTTTCTGTCTGAGCAAACTGTGAATTACGAGGTGTTGTTGGGCGGCAGGCAGGTCTCCTAAGGTATCCTCACAGTTAATGCATTATGAAAAGGAAAAATTGTCAAGACGTTGGAGCCCAGAAACCAAGAAGATGTGTAAAAATAGAAGCAGCTGGGAGAGAAGAGGAAAAGAAATGTGTGTTTTTCCTCATAGTTAGATCTTTTGTTTTTTTTTAAATAATCTAAAAAGGAAAAGACTCATTTCATAAAGAATATTGAACATTTCTGCAGACTATTTCGAAACGACTGCTCGTTTTTTGACTTATTTCAGGTCCTGTCATTGATAATGAACATGCAGAAGAGATTTTCCTCTAATTTATGCTTCCTTCAGTCCTTGTTCTCCTGTCCTGCAGCTCTGAGCGTTGGGTGTTCCAATCCCTTAAATCATGGAGGAGAAAGGAAGGCGAGGAGCTTAGAGCGAGGAATCTGCGCTGACATTTTAACACCGCTTCAATTTTAATGTTTTTATCGATCGGTCAGCTGATCTGAAAGGACCATAAAGGTGCATCCAGACTGCACGTAAGCAGCTTTACTACACTAATCTTGCCCGTATAATACAGCATTGTATGATTTTGATGGAAAATACAACCATGACAGCCTCACAGTAAAATAATTCAAACTGAGCCTAAAATATTCAAGCTACAGATTTCATTCAGAACGTTACAATTATAAGACCGTTAAACAAGTAGCCCTTTTTTGAGCCTGAGTGGAGACATTGTTCTATTTCTGTATAGTTTAATGCTCTGTAGGTGGTTTCTACTTCACATTTCAGTCATTGTTCAGGTCAGGCAGGTTTGGCTTTCAGCGTGTGTTACTTTTAAACAAAAATTCTTGCTTTAGTTTATTAAAAATGACTATTTCAGCAGCCTCTGACTACCTGGAGAACAATGATAGACCTTGATTTATGATCTCTGAATGAATGAGTTTCCAAACCTTTCAAAGAAACATTGGCTTCACTAACTCTGAGCTCGGACTCATCAGACTGGTAGCAAAGTAGACTGATCTAACACAACTTTTGACACCATGCAGTGAAATAAGGACAAGTCATGCCTTACCAGAAAAGCTGATAGGTTTTCTAAAATGCTATTAAACATTTGAAACATTAACCTTTATTTAACAGACAGAGCTACAAAGGGAGTACTAATCTTTGACCAACTTAATTGGATTTTAAAAGAAAGAATTTGAACACAGAGACCAAAGACAGAACAGTTTATAGACTATTCAATAATATGGCTCTGGAAGATTCTCCAATCATCAGATTAACTAGTGAGGGTGTCAGGATAGGTTATAAAAGCAGCATCCATTAAATCCTTAATCTTTCCAAGCAATGATGGGTCTTTTGGGCCACTTTGGTCCAAACTCGATCAGAGAATCATTAATAAGTTAAAAAAATTGGAAATTGGAAAAAAAAAATAAAACAAAAACTCTGGTCTTTCAGTATTTACAGAGCAGAAAATTGGGAAAAGATTCAGGTAGTCTGAGAAAATTAGAGTAGAAAGACCAAGGACAGAAACCACTGTTGAATGTTCAGGCCCTCAGCACTGCAGAAGGAATCATCATTGCACCATGATCAATGCAGAGACATGGACTGAGGAGGAACTTGGAGAACCATTTTCACTCAGCCTCTGTCCACCTCAGCATCCAGAAATGGAATCTGAAATTGGATGACACAAGGAGGAAGACATATACGAACTCTGAAGAAACAATTCAGAGTTCTCTGTACACCAGCTCATCTCAGGGCGCGTTCACACTGTCTGGTCCACTTTAAACAAACCCCGGTCCACTTCCACGGACAGTTTGGTTCGTTTGAAGCAGTGTGAATGCCCATTCGAACTCTGGTGCAGACCAAAAAAGTGAACTCTGGTTTGCTTGAAAACAAGGGGTCTTGGTTCCCTTGCAGGTGGCCCTTTGTGCAGTTTGCTTGCAGTGTGAAAGCAAACAGACCATCCAGTAAACCAAAGAGAGGAAGTGATGCAGAGCTTGTTGTAACGCAGCATGGTGGATATCTTCCTGCCTCTCCTGCTGCTCATATCGGACAGATTCTGGTAAGAACGGCATTAGGCTTTAACACCAAAGTAAAATCAATGCATAAACTTAGTGTTGCTCCATTGTTTACTTGTGGTGATCCCTGCTGAGTAGTAGTTGTAACTGCATGACGTTGTTCTGGTGGTTAAGTGCTGTGTGAAAGCAAAACAAACGGTGCAGTCCCACAGACTTACTTGAATGTACTCTGAGATGGACAGAAAGACGTGAACATGTGTTTTGTGGTTTTCAGCCGCTTTTGGGAAAACTGATGTCTGCTTATACCTTCCAAAGATGAAAAATATCATCTAGACTGTTATTAGAGAAAGCTGTGAGGGTATGGGGACATCCGTGTCCATGGAGGACTTCATATGTGTGAAGGTACCACTGATGCAGGGCTATGTTACTATCAAGGTGACATCGATTATTAGGAGGTCTGTGGTTGTTTCAGTGGGACGAAGTCAAACCTCATTCTGCACAATTTCAATGTCCTGCCTGTAGTTTACATCTGTTGGAAAGAATGGAAACACGACTCTATCCAACTTCTACGAAATGTGTTGGTATTCTTTATACTTGCATAAAGGACCAGTCAACAAGTGTTAGTTGTTGGTAAATGTTGGTTTTTCAAGTTGAAGTCATTTTTAGAAGCTTCGTTTGGTCTTGAGACTTCTGATGCTTTCACAGCTGTCAGTGAAACCTTTTAAACACATAAAATAT
This sequence comes from Melanotaenia boesemani, assembly GCF_017639745.1. Classification (NCBI taxonomy): domain Eukaryota; kingdom Metazoa; phylum Chordata; class Actinopteri; order Atheriniformes; family Melanotaeniidae; genus Melanotaenia; species Melanotaenia boesemani. The sequence goes on from NC_055704.1 coordinate 7,210,770, forward strand.
TCAACCACTCTGCACAGAAGATATCCAGATTTTAATCATCTGACTTGGAAATACTTTCTAAAAGAGAGAAAATTTTCTGTTCTATTCTGTTAAAAATCTGTTGTGTTGTGGAAGTCACTTCATTACAGCAGAAGAAGTCGATACTTGGTCCACTTGATTCGGCATCAAAAGCAGCAAATAATATTTACTAGCTAGTAGGAGGATGCTGAGGATGGTCATCCAGAAAGTCTTCATATGGACTCCAAAGATATGTTTTTAAAAGTGACAATGCAGAGCACTCAAAATCCCAACTGGGATCAGTTCCAAACAAACTCCAGAACTAAAAATCCTTTTCTTATTCCCTTGATGGCATCTTGAAGCGTTGCACTTTTGTTTGCTGACTGATCCAAAGAAGAAAAAAAAAGGCCTGAAACACCTCCTTTTAATCCCCAACGTTTCCTCTTCACATCAGAAGGCTTTCTTTCCATATTGATCACTCCTTTCATTAGAGAAGGAGAACACACACACACACACACACACACACACACACACACACACACACACACACACACACACACACACACACACACACACACACAGGGCTTCGGACACACACTGTGTTTAATTGATGGAGGATCGCTGATGTGTGACAATGGAGAGACACAAAGGTTCCCCAACTGTTCCTACTGCTGCAGGCCATGTTCCCATCATGCCTTGCTGCTCAGACCACAGCTTGCTCAGTGCTGCGTGTACTGGGTTATGACTCACATTTAAGATTAAATGGTAATCAACTAACAGAACTGGGAGAGAGGGGCGGCACTAAATCCCGTTTACCACTGAGCTTTTGCCACATTCTGAAGTGCTTAAACCCATAAGTGCGTATTTTACCAAAGTACATTAGAGCCATATAATAGCAGCATTTCTACCTAAAAAAATGTTTCAAATTCTTGTAATGTGTGTCATTTGTGTGAAGTTTGGCTTCAAGCAGGGCAGGTGATGACTTATAGACCATACCTGAAGGACAGTCCTACGAACCTTCAGCACACCAAGTAGCATTGGCTGCTGTGCATGGAATGTATTTTGTTTTAAGGCTAATGGTGCTAAGAGACTGGCTCTCAAACACATGCTTGCTGTCCACTTTACTTATAAGAAAGTAACCAGTCTACAGCTTTGCCAACAGTTGTAGTAATAATATACAGACCAAGCCAACAGTAAGCCCTCAGCTATTTTCACACATTCTTGAAAATGACATGTCCAAAGTAAATTTAATTTTTCTCTGCATCTCCAAGGTTTTAATTAATTATCTTGGTACCAAAGTAACTTGGAGACTTTCATGGTTACTGTGTATGTAAAAACTGAGACATCTATGCTAATAGGGAGTGTAATTGAACATGGAGAACAAAAGCTTTGGCCGCCTAAATAGAATATCATGAATTTGTATTGAACAGTGTTTGTTGCATTTGCTTGTTGTTTTATGAAATTACTCGTGACATAAGCTGGTCTTGGACTCTTTGCTTGACATTTTTATTCCTCCCCAGGGGATTCGACACGTTGATGCTGTGTTGTGTTTGTCATTGAGAGAGGTCACTTTGATCATCTGTTAAACCAAAACATTTTTATCTACAACTCGTCAAAAGAACCCTCTATGTTAGTTTTGCAGAGTACCTCTTTATCCTCACATTTTGATGTGAAACTAATTCTCAGCTGCATATCATCAGCATTTCTGAAGGTGCCGATAAATAATATCTTTCTATAATTCTGGGTTATCATGTAGGAGGATCATCATAGTCAAGTCCAACTTTAAAACTTCTTTCTTGTCTTTTTTTTGTTATCTGGTTAAAGTATTGACCTCATTCACTCCTGAACTCCTGAATCACTTTAAAGACACACTACGTAACTTTTCAAACCTAAAACTCCATGTTCCTGACTTATTTGATGGCACAATGACATCCGTTATGTAGATTTCTGTAGCTGTTGCTGCCCATCAGTGTCTTGAGGCTGAAAAACTTCACAACTTTTTCTTCTGGGATGCTGCAGGATGCAGCAGCCGAGTTTCATTTCAGCAAACGGATATAAACAACCGGCTCTTTGGAACGTGCAGCGTGGCTGATTTAGCAAAGAAACATAAGAAGATGTTATTGGAGGAAAAGAAGGAGAGAAAGTGAAGGAACAAGAGATGAGACGAGTCAAAATTAGAAAAAACAAGTATTTTTTTTCTGGTACAGTACGGGTAGGATGCAGGATGGAGGCTGGATTAGCCGTTGGTTGGGGAAAATCTGTAAAGGTCCCATCGTGCATCGTTAAGGTGAGATGATATTAATTTTTGTTTCATGTTAGACATGGAATATTCTTGATTAAAGTGGAAAAAGAGAAAAAAAAAAAAATGTTACCATGGTAACCGCTGCTGCGGACCAGGATAACTGTCCATTATTCACGTCTCGTCTCAGAGAATGTCTGATGGGTCGAATGAGACTCCTGAAAGAACGTTCCTGCAGAATACACACACTCACATAATGCAATGAGATAATATTAAAAACAAATAACTATTTATTCATTGTTTATCAAACAAATGAAACCAAATATTGTGATAGTGAAACTTTATATATAAAAGGGTTTCAACATAGTCTATTTAAAGAAAAAAAAAAAAAAAGTAACTGCATTTACCAGTATTCACAGCCCCGTTTGAGAGACCTTTGCAGCAGCAGCAGATGGGGTTTTTATCCATTTTGGCTAAATTTATACATTTTGAAGAAGGATGTTTATTAAGCTCAGTGGTTTATAGCTCAGTGGGTCACTTGCACCTAACGTAGATCTAATAAATTAACTAAAATGTATTGTAACCATTATGTGGTCAGACTGTTAATTTAGTCACATGGTCACTTTAAATGTTTATCAGTAAAATGGAAAAACAAGATCAGGTTATGTATCTAAAACATTTAACATAGAATTTAAAGAACTTTAGAGGATCAAAAAACAATTAAAGCCGCAAGGGCATCCATCGGGTCCGAGCGTCCTGGACCCCGCCACCCGTCTCATACACCTTTTCCTAGCATGGTAGGTAACCTGTTAACATTGTACGTAACACGGTAAAACGTCCAGCTGAGAATCTGAAATGTTGATATATACCTAGTTAGCATTTTTTGCTAGCAATGCTAACATACTAGCTAACATGCTATGTTGCCATGACAACAGGTCTTGTAATGTGTTAAGGACCCGACAAGTATGAATCCTGTCTACTTTGGTGCAGTTCCCATGTATTCCTATGGAGATATGAGCAAACCGTGTTTCATGGCGAGAATGCATTTTTCCGTCGGTTGCCACGGTTACACGCCTTTTCCTATTAGAAAGATTTGAGGAGCGTTTGGTCCCTAACTTGTCAGGAAGCTTCCCACCAAGTTTGGAGTCAGTCGCATGAATCCCCTCAGACTAGTTCGTTCAAATACGATGTGTGTAAAGTGCAAAAAATGGCAAAAAAAAATGGCTGTACACGCCAAGATGGCGGGCACCCCGTTGCCATGGCAACATGTGTTCAATTGACTTTTTTGCTCGACTCGGGATGTTACATGTGTGTGCCGAGTTTCATCTTCATACGTCGAAGTAGACTTTCGGGGCCCCATTCATTTGGGCATTTTTTTGGTGTCTAGGTGGTGCTGTTGAACCAATTTTGCATTGAAGTGTATGCGGACCTTAGAATATTGCAATTTTTGCCGGGCTTGAGGTGTGTGCCAAATTTCACAACTTTTCATGGGTGTTTAGGGGGTCATATTTGGGGTCGAAGCTCTTAGAAGGAGGAGGAGAACAAACATTTCAGGAACAATAGGGTCCTTCCATACTTCGTATGGCTCGGACCCTAATTATTAATGCTGTGATCAATCCCAGCTAAAATACTGTCAGTGGGCTTGAACGTGGGTCCACCAAGCCTAAAGCCATCTCTCTACCCAAGGTTTGACCATGGAAGCTTACGTGGCCAACACATTTGGTCTGTCGGCATCTTTCTGCCATCCCACCGCTCTGCTATGGCTAAATAATGGCTGAATAATTGGTGAAAATGGTGAAAATTTGGTTGCATTCTTCAAACAGATCCATCAGCAGTGTTTGATCCTCTGGTGACAACTTCATCCATTCATTTGGGCTTGTTAGACATCCCAGATGTTTCACTAAGCGAGCCGATGCGAGTCCGTCTGGAACCAGTCTGGGTTAAATAAGGCTGAGCTGCACTGGTGAGGCGTAATTACGACGTGGAGCTAGTTTGACTTTTTCAGTCGAGTTTTGCTTTCTTGAGCAACTTTCGTGGAATTACCCCCTTGTTGGTCCAGGGCGGTGAGCTCCGACAGATACTTTAATGTTCACGTTCTAAAAGTATAACTCCTCCAAGCAACATGTTAGTTTAAATAAAAATGCAGATGCCAAAACATTCTGAACACATGAAGCAATCCTTCTATTTGAGCTAAAACTATGCCGGGTACTGAAAGTTTAACAAATAACAACATGACCTAATTCACTTTTATCTATGTGGTTTTCATAGACGACCACCTCATCTGGTATAAATGGAACATCCTGAATGCAGATGGAGAAATGGCTTTTCTTTTTGGATAAAATGTGCCTCCTTTCAGCCAAACTCTGAAACAAACCTGTTGTTTTGTGTCCCTTCCTCGTCTCCCTCCAGCAGAGGTTGGAGGACAGTGTTGATATGACTCATGCTCACAAAATCGGGAGCTGACCACAGGATGTGTCATTTTTTGCCGGGTGAAGTGGTTTAAAGTCCATGACAGCAGATGAAACTGACTGGCTGGTGGATTGATTTTGGTGAAATCTGGCTGGAATGATGATAGCTGACAGAACTGAGCCCAAACAGTGCAAATGGATTTAATGAGGAACTGCTTTCCCCCTCAAACACCCCATTCCCCCTCAGGATATGTATCATACTGGCTCATGTACAAACACTTTGTATTTGCTTGGCATTCAACAGATGATTAAATTTTGAAGGAAAGACCTTGTTTTTATTGCATCATTTCACACAAAAAAGGAGAGAAAAAACAGTAAAACATTGCAGAACAAGTGCAGACCTTTTGATATTATTTTTAAGTATGCACTCCTGGTACACCCACAGAGATGACCCACAGAGGTGCTTTCACTTACTGCAGCTGATTAGACCTCCTCTCAGGACTGCGTGGGCGCACAGAGTGCTTGACTGGCATATCTCTCATCCTGTTGCTTATATTGCACCTTCATGCTTTGATCATTTTCCTGGCTGCAGTGAGTTTGGTGACATTTTATTAAATTACCAGCAAATCCCTGTCCAACTTGAACCTGAGCTCGGGTCTAATCAGCCTGGGAAAGTGAAAGCACCTGCAGACCTTTTAATGAGTGAAGAGCTCTGTTCCTCTGTCAGTGTTACTTCTCTGCTCTCTCTGGCTTCTTTGTCTGGTCAGTTTGAGTTCAGATCCTCCCAGTGAAGACTGGATGAACCTGGGGAAACCAACACTCCAACCAACAGCAAATTACAAATATAGTAAAACAATCTGTTTTATTTCCATTTTCACCATTTGGTGAGCATTTGGCGCTTGTCATATCACCATGGCAACATGTCTAACATTAAGAAAAACAACTGGCTGTGAATCAGAGGTATCTTCCCCTGACAGACTGTAAATGAAATGGCTAAAAATGTGACGAGCAGGGCGACGCCTGGTCAGGTTTGTGTGGCGATGACTGTCTTAAACATCAGAGGGTGCCATTTGTTGCAGAAATAACAAATCAATGCAAAGGCTTGTCGTCCTAATAATGTCTGTAATGTTTCATCTTCAGGTGAAACACCAAACTGTTGAAATAAATCTGAATAGATGCGACCAGAGAATCCAGTCGTTAATTAAGTTGATATTTATTAATGTTGGGTGATGAAAAAATATGTTTTAATCATGATTAATCGCATGGTTCTTCTGACTAATTTTATCACAATGTTATGTGCAATTCAATAAAGATTTAAAACAAAAAACACTAAGCCCAAAACATACCGGAGGAAAACAATATCAACAATATCACACCTAACTGTTCTTATAAAGGATGAAATACTCATCCAGTTTGAGCCTTCTGTTCATCTTTTGCTTCCTTTAAGCCTGGTACACACATAAAAATTGTCGGGCTGTTTTTGTCATGATTTTGCCTCTTCCCGACCACTGACGGCAAACGTCTGATTATTGTGAGTCTTATAAGAGTTTTCTGTACAATTATCATTTGGTCTGAGGTGTGTTTCTAGCAGATTTGTCCCAATAATTGGCTCTGAAACGGATCATAGCCAAGAATCGGAAATATTGAACATGTTCAATATTTATTACCCGATCTCTGAGGAAAGCCGACAACTCTTAAATTGTGGCTGCGTGAATGGTGACGTAGGCCGGAATGTAGCCAATCAGAGAGCGAGCTGACTGGGGAACAAGGAAGTAAATAAAGTCTGTGTTCGGTCAGTTATTTTTGTTAACAATAGTCCCAAGACCACCATCATTCCCTGGTCCTTTCCTCTTCCATGCTGTGTGTTGTGTTTTCTGGTTGTTACTATGTTTCTTCTACGTTTTTGTTAGATGACGTGTGGTCACGTGAGATGTCCGGCTCGGAGGACTAGATTGTAGATGGATTGCAGGACAGCATCGTTATTTGTGTGTTGTTCTGTGATTAGATTATTGGAGCACACCACACACAATACGATCAAAACTGTTTAATGCCTGATTTTTTTATCTTCACGTGTGAGGTCTCGACCAGATAAAAAATTTCATAAGATTAAAAAAAATCCTTATGTGTGTACCAGGCTTTACGTGCATATTTAATTCAGCTGTCAGAGCTTGTGGATGCATTCCCAGTTGGAGCAAACACTGCAGTACCACCAGAAACCCCGGAGGGGGAGCAAAGAGGCTACTGCAATGTCTTTATATCTCTTTTGTAATAATCTTGTCCACTGTCACCACATTTTCTAATGCCTAAAACTGTATGTGCTCTGAAACGTGGTCTGAATTATGCAGTGCCCTCTAGTGGATGTATTGACTAACGACCATCCCAATGTAAAGAATCCACTGGTGTTTGATTACGTTTGACATGAACATATTTACTGAAGTTTGTAAACATCAATGAGGGTTGAAAAAGTCAAGGTATTACACCCCAATGCGTGCTAAGTGTTGTTAGCATGGACCTTTGTAGTTTTGTTAGCATTTTCCACCATGTACACTGAGAGAAAAATGGCTACCTCTGTGATTTCATCGTTTCACCGTTTAATGTGTTATGTTAACTGTAACACTCGATTCTGTTATTTCATTGCTTCGAGATCATGAAGCTTGTTTTCTAATGAACACAAGTTTATGTCTTGTTATCTTTAGAAATTTGCTTTTGGTTTCAGATAACCACTGACTGTAACTTATCGTGAGACAGAACTACTTTCTTGAGGTTGTGATATTATCAAGGTAATGTGGAAAGTGAGCAACTGACGCATAATTTCACTGGTAAGAATCTGTAACTAAGTGAAATGACTAGCCGACCTTCACCAGTTGGTTGCCATGGATGCAACATTTTAACAGTCATGTGCTTCTGAGATAAAAAAAAAAAAAAAAGATAAATTTTATATAATACCTCTAACCGTTTTTACATCTTTCTGTTTGTACATCATGGGACCCAAAGCTGGTCTTTTATGGTGCTTAAAAAATTCTCTGCTCTTATCTAAAAACTTGTATCAACTTTATTTTGGATTTATTGAGTTACAGAAATGCACAACACATTCCGCAATCGTGACTGAAAGAGGAATAAAGATGGTTGTTGCGTGATGGTAAATTGTTCATGAGAGGTCTCTGTATAGCCCAAAAACACTTGGATATCTGGTCTGATGAATCTGGTAATCAAACCGTGGCCGCCCGATTGGCAGATTTGCTGCTCTTCCTCCTGAGCGTCAGCCACCTGCACTGGTAGATCTGCTGCTGTGTTGGGGATCATTGTCCTGTTGCATGAAACTGTTTAAGCTAAACTTTATCTGTCAAACAGATGGACTCACATTTGACTCTAGATTAATTTTTTTACCGGGAGGAGTTCATGGTCCACTCAATGACTGCAAGGTGACCACGTCCTGTGTGCAAAGCAAGCCAAAATCATCAGTCCTCCACCACCGTGCCGAACAGCTGGTATGAGCTGTTTGTGTTAAAAGGCCACTTTCACCTGGCCTGACCAAAGAGCATTGTTCCAGATGACTGGAAGAGAGGAGGCTTTCTCCTGCAACCCCTCCAGAGAGGCAAAACTTGATCAGTGTTTTTCCAACTCCACAGTCTTGAACTTTATTATTTAACATGCTAACGAAGGCCCGGAAAGTTCCATCAGTTTGAGATGTGGTAAAGAACAGCTGATTTTATGTTTACATTCTACTGATTTATGTAATCATTTTAATTTTCATGTTTTACACATGAACGATTGCTACTTTATTTTCATAAATGCACAAAGAGTAGGTGCTCTAGAAACTACACAGTGCCTGACCCTCTAGCATGTTTCATGTCTGGCCCATGTATTTGAAACATGAAACATAATCACTTATTTACATTCTGATATGTAAAACGAGCTGAAACTTGTTCTTCTGTGGTCAGGTGATTTTATGTGCCATGCAGTGGGTCCAAATAAATGGGTACGACCTTGTATTCACTCAAGATTTTGTTGTTTTGTATGACCAAGCTAACCAATATCAGCCATCATCTTCCATTAAAAACTGATTATTTATGTTTCTATTTATGTCCCTCTACCTCCTCCTTTCAGGTGGACCGTATATCAGTTACAGCAGAGGGCGGTGCCGGCGGGCGTCCCACAAACAGGCCAGGGGGCGGAGTCATGCGCATCCATCGGCACTTTGCTTTCCTGGCCAACCAAATGTACGTGGTGGTGCTGCACCGCGAGCTGAAGCCGATGAGAGTCTACCGATTAAACATGAGCTTCGACGCCACCATCGAAGACGAGCTGCTCGGCTTCTTCAGGAGCTCGTACACCCTGCACAGAGAAAAACGGTACACACTCGTACACACACAAACACACTTGTGTTTCCTGCAGCAGCAGGTGGTTCGACCAGAAAAGGTCAGAGCCTCACACCCACGACATTGATTAACTCACACACCGCTTGCAGTGCAAATGTGTGTCCCAGCTATCATAACCTGTGCACACACACACCCACAGACACACACACACACACCTCACTCCTTTCTTACGAATTTGCCATAAGCCTCTGAGTTGTTTCCACATCAGTTTTTGTCCCTTCGGTGCTGGTGGGAAACTGTGTGTGTGCTGATCCAAAATTTATTACACGTGTGATTACATGTCTGTGTGAATTCCATGTTACCATGGTGACTGAGCATTTCACCAGCTTCTTTTCCACATATTAACAGTTATTCCTAATTGAGTGAAGCTATTACAATAACCACATAAGGACCAATCTGATTGGCCCCAAAAAATTAAATAAGGGGAAAAAAATACATTTCTCTGACATACTGGTGTATTACCTTATTACCTAGTTTCAGCATTAAGGTGTGACTGCACACCTGACTGTGAGGATTTCAATGAATATTTTATTGTAATCTGTAGCTGGAAAAGACCTGAACTAATCCTAAAGATTGGTATTAGATACCTGGCTCTATTTTATTGAGCGACCTCAGCTAAAATAAAGTTACTTCCTGCACTTCAGGCATATGGAAATATGGAGACATCTCCATGTTGGGATAGAGCTTGTTGCCTCTCTGTTTTACTGACTGAAATGTCATAGCAGGAGCAGAGAAGATGGTTTTTGTTTCTAAAAATCAGCTGCTGTGCACCAACAGTTTTCTACAGTAACTCAGAAGGGAAAAATCAAGCATGAACATGCTTTTTCCTCAAATAATGACGGAAGCCTTGATAAAAACTTTTTTTTTTTAAATCCAAAATTGGATGTAACTATGTTAGGTGTTGAACATTTTAAGTGGAAAACTGCAGTTTAAATGATGTAAATCTGTGGTTTCCACATTTCTTTAATATGTTCTACAAAACTGACCACTCACCAGGCAGAACAGTCCCCCATTTTACCTCCCCCACTTTTAACATCAGCATCGTGCTGTTGTCATAATTTCCTGCCTGTTTGATCAGATATAGTGACAGTGGAGGCCGTTGGAGACCAGTGAACTCATTGTCATGTTCTAGAAAGCAGGTGGAGATGATCTGAGCTTTGTGACATGGTGCATTATCCTGCTGGAAGTAGCATCAGAAGATGCTCCACTGTGGTCATAAAGGGATGGACATGGTCAGCAACAATACTCAGGTAGGCTGTGCTGGTTAAACCAGGCCACGTGCTTGTGGCTGAACTGTGAAATTTGTATTCATACCTAGAAAATAAAAGTTTATTTTTTGTAAATTTAATGACTACCTCAGTTTTAATTGTTATAAATTTAAATTTAATAAAATTGACACAAAAATTGATCAGAAAGTTGAACAAAATTTATTTTTCACTCTGAATGAACATTAACATTGATAATATTTTTGCACAAGCTAAGCCAAGATTCCCACCAATCAGATGCTGTCCGTGCTTTCACCATCAGTGGTCCCATATTCTCTGGTAGCTGCTGTTTGAATCGATTAGGGATCAATACAGCAGCTGCTGGACCAGCACAGCTCCATCGCAACACAACAACCTGCTAGTTAATGTTGAACACAGCGGCTTGGTGGGTAAATGGGCACCTTTATTGATACCCGGAGCTAGATTGGATTTGCAGTAAAAGAAAGGCCATCCTTTGTACAAAAGAAAAAACAATAACAGAAGCAAAAGGACAATACAAATGCACAACCATCTCATCTCATCAAAGGCCAGGACATCCATGCATTAAATACTTAAAAAAAACTTAAAAGAGGTATAGAGAAATGAATAGAGAAAAAAAAAACATGATCACCATAGGTAAAAACCTAAGATAGAAGAACAAAGGAGTCAAACTGTAGTAAAACAGCTGAGAGAAACCTGGCTACGACAGGCTCGGTCTGGAACCCGATTTATCTATCTGAGGAGAAACCTGAATAACATTTCTGCAAAAAATGGAAGGTCTGGTGGATTCATTAGAATTAATAATTCAGACTAGAGTTGCTAGTCAGGGTTCATAATCTGTTTAAATTGCAAAGCAAAAAGACTCAAAGCTGAAACACCTGATTATTGAAAAAAAAAAAAAAAGACATCCAGGAAATAAATTTTCTAAATGTCGTGTAGACAGTGTCTGTGATCAGAGACTGTCCAGATTCTACACTGCTGAGTTTGTGTGTGTGTGTGTGTGTGTGTGTGTGTACAAAGCTCACTGTTAGCTTAAGGATTAGCTTGATGCAATGGTGCGGCTAAAGCTAACACACACACTCTCCACCATGAGATTTGCTTAATATCCAGAGTTTCTATAAACCCTTGGCTGGACTTAAATGCTTAAAAGGCTGCAAGGAGGAGAATTAATTACAGCTCTTTCTCACACACTCACACCCACCCACAAACACACACACACACAGTATTGCTGTCTAAGCTTTAAAATGATCCACTTTCAAGATGTGAAATGTGGAGTTTGACTTTTGTAATGGTTGTCTGGAAGTGAAACCAGTTCAGTGATTCTACTCTCCACTGCTCATCTGAAACATCATATCTGAAAAAAGGCTAAAGTATACAACTGGACAATTCATCCACATTTAAATTGGATCTTTACATCATGGATAGGTTGCCAGTCCATTGCAGGGCCAACACAGAGACAAACAACCTCAACTCCTACACCTCAAACAACTCACACTCTCACTCACTCCTAGGGAGAATTTAGATTGACCAATTAACCTAACATTTGGATGGTGGGAGGAAGCTGGAGTACTAGAGAGAACCCCCGCATAGACAGGGAGAACATACAAACTCCACACAGTGGTCCAAGACTTGAAATGACGACCTTCTTGTTGTGAGGCTGTGGTGCTAACCGCCGTGCAGCCCTTCTGTTTAGCACGTTTGCACGTTGCAGAAGGGCTATCTCAATTCTCTTTTGGATGAAGGGGAAGGACTAAGACTGAGAGTCACACAACCCTCCTAATAGACAGACTAGGGCTGCACTTCAAACGAAGGGGTATAAAAGATTTCCAACCATAAACCGGATACTTCTGCAAAGATGGTGACAAAAGGGAGGCAAGAGAACCACAATAAGGACCAGCAGTAATAAGGATGTAAAAAATGTTTTAAAATAGTGCTTCATCTTGTGGCCATTTCTTTAAGGCCCTGTTCATCATAGGGCTGTTGTCAAAACTAGGGATGCTCCGATCCGATTGGGATACCGATTACCCATGAGTGCCGATCACTGCCGATCACCGATAATCACATGGATGGTTGTAATTCTTTTATAAGCACTGCCGACTTTTTGATGTGGAAAAAGGAACCATAAAATCCCCTTAATTTAGACAATAACATGTTTTTACTTACTTTCTCCAAGAGAAAAAATACAAAACACATGCAGGCACAATGCGTGAACTATTCAGACTATTCAGTAGTACAATGTGCTATCTTTCAGTAATCAGTAGTACTATATTTTAACAGAATGAAAACACATTAAGGCTCTCATCAGGCTAAATAAGAAAGTAAAACAAAATCTTAATATTGCCAAAATTAAAAAAAAAAAAAGTCAAGTAAAAAAAGGAATAATTTATTAAATTAAAACTTTGAGAGCCTGGCTTACTGTTTTGTGCATAAGTAACCCCTGTTGTGCAAAGAAAAAAAGTTTACCTTTTTTAAATATAATATATAAAATAAATACAATGGGTCTGCAGCTTCATATGTTAAATAATAACCCATCTGCTACTTCCACAACAGTACTATGGTATTTAAGACCCTAAAACAGAAAACAAGTGAAATTAAAATGCATTTGCTTTGATCAGGCAAAAATGTTGAACAGCGCAACACATCTCAATACACATTACTTTTTGAGCATTGTGGGAAGATTCTTTTTAATAAAGAGAAGCATCTCAGCTTTTTCAGGCATGAGTTTCTGTGTTTATCCACAATGTTGGATGCAGCGCTGAATAAGCGCTCACTCTCTACGCTTGTACAAGGTGCAGACAGGTATGCTGTAGGACAGCCCGGAAAGCGTTCCTTGTTAGTTTTCCAGTACTGCAGCGGTGATGCACTCCGAGAGATGGGTGGCTCTGAGAGGTAGATTACCATCTCTGGCGGTGTTGCACTTTTGGCATGAACCTGCTGTGTGGTTTCTTCTGTCAGGATTTCACCAAACACGGAAGACAAGGATCCTGGTCGTGGCACTTTCTTTGCTGGCTCCCCTGTGCTGTTAGCTTCAGGTCCTTGGTTTGGGTCCCTCTGACTGGCTTGTGTCATCAGACCAAGAAGCAGTCTGTGTGTGTTGGTCTTCAATTCTTCAGAGTAAAATCTGTCTTTGTACCTTGAAGGAGGAGGTGGGGGAAGTCACCTTAATTTCACATGAAACTCATTGTCTCAGGTCATTTGAATAAAAATTGTATTTTCTTAAAAAAAATACTTATTTTTCCATCATTATTTGAACATTTTCTCACCTTGGGTCTATGACTGTTGCCAAACTGTAGAGGTGCTCTTCCTCAATGTCAGCAAATCTTTTGGTGACAGCTTCCAGCAATGTGTTCTTAGTAGTCTTTACACCATGCTGCGGTCTGTTTGGCAAGAAGATGCTTTAAAACCATCACAGAGGGTATGACATCGGCAGTAGATGCAGTTAATGAGCATATTTCCTTAGTCAGCTCTTCAAAAGGTTCCAGGAGTGTTATGTTTTCAATCCATTCCCACTGAGAAGATGTAAAGTTAGCAGGTAGCTCAAAGTCAGCTGCATAAACACCCAGTGCTCGTTTTTGCTGTAAAGGAGACTGTGAAGCATATATTAGGTGCTATTCCACCTTGTGCTGACATCTTGCTGCAGTTTTCTGATGGGCTGGTCGAGTTGTTTCTGTACACTCTGAAGTCTAGCATATGCTAACAGAGACTGCCTGAAGTGCCCTACAATGCGTCTTCCTTTGGCAATAATGTCAGTTATGCTGTGCTGTGACAGCATCGCCTCATGAATGGCCAGCTTCAAGGTGTGAGCCATGCACCCCAAACTCGGTAACACAGCGTCTGTCATAGCTTTCACCATGTTTCTGGCATTATCTCTCAGTATAACATGTACTTTGTCTTTTGGAATATGCCATGTTTGAAACATTTTCTCAAATGTGGCTACTAAAGCATCAGCAGTATGGGAGCCAGAAAATTTCTGGGCATACAGAACAGCTTTATGGGGTTTAAAGTCTGGATCAATTCAGTGAGCTGTTAAACTCAGCATCGAAACAGGACTGACTTCTGAGCTCCATATATCTGTCATGAAACTTACGGAGGACGAGAGACCTTCTTTGAGGACACTTTCGATGTGAGCGTACACAGTCTGATGGAGCTCTGGCAGGGCTATGTCTGTGAAGGATTTAAGTCCCGGTAGCACATAGCGGGGCTCCAGGTGCGAGAGTAGTTGACGAAACCCAGCGTCCTCCACCACTGAGAACGGTTGGTCGTCAAGGCCGATGAATTCAATTATTTTTGTGGTTATTTGTTTGGCCTTCTGACTGTCACGCTCATACGGACGAGTGTTGGTAATTGTTTGCTGCGTTAGCTGCGCTCTGGCCGCTCTGGGTGTCTTCCTTTTTATTCTGCGCCTCGAAAATTCACCGTACTCCATCAAGTGTTTGTTCTTTAAATGCCGTATTAGATTCGTTGTATTGAAGGATTTTGACGTACTTCCCCCGTGAGGTACTTTTGCGTTGGACGTGTTGCAGGATGCAAACTTCACATCACTCTCACACACGGTGTAAAACTTCCACACAGCAGACATGTTTGTTTTGGATTTGCAACCATATAATTAAATACCGTAGTAGTATTCAAATGCATCACGTGGTTGCAGAGGTATACTCATTTCATTATGGGTATGCAATTTCAAGCAGAGGACTACAAAATAGGCACAGAGCTAAAAATGGTTAAGATGTGTTTGCAGGAAGAATGAGGGAGGAATACAGAACTGAAACTCTTAATCCATTGGTTTCCTCAATGCCTGTCTTGCAAGGTGGTCAAACCTTTTGACTACCAACATTTCTGGAATGTATTGAATGTCTGAAACACAAAATTGGATGTTTGACAAGACAAGATGAAATAAATAAATATCTTGGTTCTGTACTGTCTGTATAGAAAAGATAAGAATAATTTTACACAGACCCAACTTTATTCTGATTTGAGTTTTTAGTTGAGTCTGATTAATTCACCTTGTGAATTGACAGAAATTCTAATGTTGCCAGCTGAGGAACTCCCATATGGGGATGTTGGCAGAGAATCAGACTGTGCTTTTTCCATTCGGATTAATGAATAAATAAATAGCCAATGGTTTCAGGCACAGCAGGTGTTCTGGTGCAGTTAGTGTTCACACCGACTGACCCAGATTTTCATACTTGGACTTTTTTAGTGTAGCTCCGAAATGAACATAATTATTTTTAGTTTGCATCATTCTAAAGTCGGATCATTGTCCTGATGCAGGACTGAATCATAGTACCAGTGTGTTTAAAATTTGCTGTTTAAAAGTCCTCTGGATTCCTTTTCCTGTCCTGAAACTCAACGTTGTAAAAGAAATAGCAAAGCCGAGGAGTTTTTTTATTTTTCTGTTGCATCTCAGATCTTGGAAGAAACTTTTTATTAGATTAAATCTGTTTTTGCAGCTGCCTTCCCCTAACGAGGAGAGGAATTACGCGTAACGAGGAATGGTGAGGCAACTAACGAGGCCGGGGTTGACTGGGAAGCTTAGATGTTTGGGAATATTAATTACTGAGACAGATGCTTAACGAAGAGGCTACATTCTAATCAAGAGTAGACAGAAGCTGATTGGTTCGAACACATCTACCTCACCTCTCTCCTCTTCATCAGCAGCTCCTCGCTCTGGCTCTGCCGTCCGGTCTCTCCCTCCTTCAAACTGATAGAGTAATCCCATGTTCAGATGAGATGTTTTCGGATCAATACTGTGCTCACCCACTCTGCAGCCTGTGTGTCAGAGGGTAGTCCATCTAACATGGCCATCAGCTGAAGCAGCTTAATAAATGCATTCATTCTCTGAGCCTTTACAACTCTTGCACAAACACACACAGCGTGGGAGGGGAATGGAGGTCTCCACAAGCACAATATTGTTTTTTAACCTGAGTGGGACCTGAGGCTTTGTGGCAATACAGATCACATTTTCTGCCTACTTAAGTTCAGAGTAATACTTCAAAAAATGTTGAATAGATTTCAGAAAAATTAGATGCGTTTATTCATGTTCTGTAAAGATGCAGAGGTGCCAGCGACTTTAATTCCCCTTTACTTTTTTATATTTATAATATATTTTTAGTTTTGTCTTAAAGTTCATGACTGGATTTCTCTGAATGAACTAAAGCCAAACTTTCGAAAATTTATAATCCATGAGTTGTGTAAAAAGTGTAAAAGAGTAGATGACTGTGAAATACTGTTATCTTTATTATTGTTTTTTTTTTCTTTTGAGACCTAAAAGCCCCCAAAAGTCTTTAAAAAGAGCAGGTAAACCATAGATATGGATTGATGCATGATATAATCTTCCTTCAGACTGAAAACCCAGATATGCTCGGAGTACATACCTCAGTTCCTTTATCCAATCATGTCTTTACGTTTCTGTTCATACCTTAATTTAAGAGATTATGTGAGGCCTGGCTCCACTCCACCCTTCAGTTCTGCTGTTGAGATTGCTATTATGGCTTTAAAAACCATAAAAATGTGAAAATGAACACATATACTCAGTTAGTCTTGAAACATATTATTTCTGCTTGAGAGGGGGCACATTAAACATCCTGAGAGCTCACACTAGCACACACAGCAATTAAAGCTCAGAATACATATAACTGACTGGCAGTTTTATCCTAAAACTTCTTTTAGGCTCAAATTCACTATCAAAATGACCAAAATAGGAAAAGATGCGAAATGGAAGAAAATAATTATAAAAAAAAATAAATAATAACACAATGTAAACATATTTAAAATGTAAAGCTCAATGTATAAGTAGTGTAAATGTGGAAACTAGAAAAATGTAAACAAACCAAAACCAACCAAAACCAAAAGGTTAGCTCCAAGTAGGGTGACTAGAAAGAGAGAAAATACTTAGAGATGGGCTTGTTTTAAAATCCAATTTTCTGGGCCCAAACGCTCCAGTGAAAACTAATCACCATCTCAGGCTCCAGTGCATCAACCTATACACAGAACACGAGTCAATATAAGATATCAGCGCCAGTTTCCAGGGCTGTCACACCATGCAAACATAAATTTGAGCACAGATACTCAGTACCTCTTAAAACGTACAGTCTGAGAGCTCACACTAGCACACACAGAAAACTAGTCGCACACCAGCTGACATCAAACAGTTTTATTCTCAAAAACTTGAGTTTCCCATTGTCTGTCTGCAGTTTGGCTACCACCAGGTTTCTTTTATAATGCACAAAATCTCTAGCCAGCATGGTAGGCTGTGATATAAATGGGAAAGCAGGGTACCTTTTATCAGCAGGTCTCCCTGGCTTCATGTTGTGGCTCTTTTAGATGCCACTTTCCACCTAAACAACTTCATACAGTGACAACAACTGCACACTAGAGGGCAATATTCCCTGAAATGACCACTGACCAAGAAGAAAGAAGAAAATCTAGCTTATTGATTGGCCAGAAATGAAAACAACTTGTTTCCTACAAGTAAACAATAAATTTATGAAGTCTTGAGGTTTCTGCCTTTACTTTGATGTTCAAACCTGATACGGTTTTAACCTTAATCTGCCAGAGTTGTGAGATATCCAACATGTCACGCTACGGTGCTTCCTTTGCACCTTCCTCTGTTTGGTTCACGGGATGGTCCGTTTGCTTTCACACTGCAAGCAAACTGCATCAGAGTTCACTTGCAAGTGAACCAAGACTTCAGTTTTCAAATGGACCAGAGTTCACTTCTTTAGTCTGCACCGCAGTACGAATGTGCAGTCACACTGCTCCGAACAAACCTTACTATCCATGGATATGGACTAGGATTTGTTTAAAGTGGATCAGACAGTGCCATCTTGAATGTGTCCTAATGCGTCACTGGACTGCTTTTAGCTTTTATTGCGGCAGCGTTCTCTGTGGCATTGTTTCAATAAGCTTCTGCAATGTCACAAAATTTATTTTCCATCCAGAGTTACATTAACTTTAATGTCTCCTTAGGACAGTCAGATGCTTCACAATGAAAGCCAGTTAAGGTAAATATTTCTTTGACTTTATGATCAAACTGCTCCTCTCATTATTAATGTCCGAATGAGGCTCTGTGTTGGACGCTTATTTTGCTGAATGCCCTAAAACAGGAGTGATTTTCACATAGACTCAAGGTTGCTTAACTGTTTCTTTTACCACATTTATTAGCTTTTAATTCAGTTTTTCATAACACCTAGAATTGTGATAGTTTTTTAATTAGTAGTTCAGGGCCAAAAGGAAACACACCACCAATTTTATAACTTGTTCTAAAAATGTTTAGATTTCTGCTTTTTCTCAGTAGACTGGTAATGGTGTTAAGACTGATTGTTATACAAAATTTTACTTTTAAGGCTTTATTTCCTCCAAATATTGCACTTAATTCAGCTGCAAAGTGAGAAACTACATCTGAGATTTAGTCGGAAACAAATGGCAACCTCCAGCGGTAAAATGTGAAGCGTATGCGGAAGTGCAAAACATTGCAGTTTTACCCCTCATCCGCTAGGGGCTGGCTCCAAAACAGAGTCAATCCCCATAGACTCCCATGTTAAAAAGGCCAACTTCAAAGCAGAAATAAACATGTTTAAAGTCTGGTACAAAAATCCATTTAAGTTTACCGTTATGACAACCATGAGGAGGGTTTGGATGTTATTTATCTTGAAATACGGCATAATTAGGGGCGTGTCCTTTTGATTGACATGTATCTATTATCCGCGGCAAGAAGTGAGAGTGTAGCACAACCGTGACTTTTAGCCGGCTAACAGCGCTTCTTAGCTTTGGCTCAGATACCTTCATTAACCGGTTAGCTCACGTTAGATTCGAGTTGGCTCAGTTAGCTCTTAGCTACAGGCAGCTCACAGCCCCCTCTCAGCTCTGCCACTTTGCCCGTTTTTGTATTTTCTGAGAGCGATGGCAGGCGTAATGCTGCCAAGATGCCGATGGTAGGAACCGCCCTATGAGCTTCACTTTTTCTCTCCAGAAACCTACGGGTGACGTCACTGAGGCTCCGTCCATCTTTTATATACAGTCTATGGTCAGAAAACATGGATGTCAGGTTTTATGTTAGAAGTCATTCATTCAGCATTTTAATGTAATCTTGGTTATTTATATAGAACAAAATCTTGTTGCAGTAAATTTTTCACTGATTTTTAATGCACTTTAATCACAGTTCTTTGCCAGGAAAAGAGGATTTCTTTTGGCTGGAAGTTTGCACTCTGTCTAAACTTCCACTTGGATAAATTTGCTTTTCTGTCCTCCAGCAGTGCCCTAAAAGTTTCAAAGGAAATGATCCAGATCTGGACCACATTTTAATTGGATCCTTCTTTGACTGTGCTCCACTTTTTTTTAATGAAATTCATTCTGGTAGTTTTTTTGTATAATTGTGTAAAAGTTTGTTTTTGTAATAAAGGCGCTTTTATTGCTCAACATGAGCTGATTTTTGTGTTGAATTTTCTAACCGACCAGCCGGTCACAGGCCACAATCTGTGAACCTGACCTCCTTTTCTCCTACTTCCTTATCTCCTCCATCCTACCTCCCAAGATAAACTGTAATCTGACTAAACTCTTCCATCAGCCGCATATTTTACAACAAAGATGATGAATCAGGCTCTTTCGAAGCTTCCTGTGTAAGAGTATAGCACCAACACACACACACACACTGCAGTCCTTTCAATATGAAAGCAGGGAATTGCAATTTGAGACATTGCTTAAAGAGTTCACTGTGTCCAGTGTGGGGTGTGTGTGTGTGTATTTTCTATATCCATGTCAAACCCACACAGAGAAAAGTACCTGACTCAACAGTTTCCTCTTCGCTCACATCTCTGAATCTAAATGAGGTGTGTTTCTCCATCCATTTCTTACGTGTATGTGTGTGTGTATGTGTGTGTGTTGGAGCCGTCACTCACATCTCTGCCGTCGTCATTTTGTCTCCAGACGAGACAAGATGAGAGAAATTATGTCATTCTCTTCAGAAACGAAGGACAAAATGTTGCCGTGTAAATTTATACACGAGTGTGTGTCCTTGTTGTCCACGGCAACGCTGTCAGCTTGGTTGTCAATCAGGATTACTGTTACAACAAGCGTTACCTTGGCAGCAGTGACTGTTGGCAACCTGAAGGGTGTCGCATTGGGTGTGTGTGTTAATACTGGGGTTTTACTGAGCTTTTATGGAGACGTGTGTGTGTGTGTTTCAGACGCGTCCTCATCTCTAATAGATACTCTCTTTATCTCGTCCCTCTCAGGCTTTCTCCATTATTCTCTCTTTCTCTCTCTCCCTGTGTCAGCCTGCCTCGCTCGCTCTGTTTATTATTCTGTCCCTCCCTCCCTCCACCTCTCGTCTATTCTTCCTCACTCTCCCATCTCCCTCTATCATCATCTCTTCACAGCTCATTTCAATTCCTTTTTTTTCTTCTGTTTTCTTCTTCATGCATCTGTTGTCTACCTCCTCCTCTTCCTCCCCCTCCGTACCTTCATCTCACCTTCCTTTGCATCTCTTCCTCTTTATTCTTTTTTTTTTATTCTCATCCCTTCTTGCTTCTCTTGCTCTTTCACCTCTATGTCTCTTTCCTCTTCTTCAATCTCCTTTCCCCCATCACCCCTGTTTTTACTA
Source organism: Melanotaenia boesemani (assembly GCF_017639745.1). Classification (NCBI taxonomy): domain Eukaryota; kingdom Metazoa; phylum Chordata; class Actinopteri; order Atheriniformes; family Melanotaeniidae; genus Melanotaenia; species Melanotaenia boesemani. The sequence continues at coordinate 7,231,637 of NC_055704.1, forward strand.
AATCCATCACCTGTACTCCATCTCCTCCTCAAGCCTTTTTTCCCTCCTCTTCCTCCTTCCTTTCATGGCTCCCTGCACCAAACCGTGGAATAAAAAGTAACGGGGTGATAACAAAGTTTCGAGAGGGATTATTTCCTTGAGTTTTAACTTCTTCCTGTGTCTGTCAGGTGACTGGCAGGCGAACGTAACAACATTCCGATATACAAACACTCAACTGAGCTTAAAGGAATGGAGGCAAACAGAAAGTCTCCTCGTGTTTACCGTGGATTATCTTTCTGCGGAAGCTGCTTTTCAAACCGAGCACTCAGAAACTTGGAGAAATGAAAATCGTCTTCCTGTAAAAAACTTCTTCCCGCAGGCGGTCGCTCTGTCGGCGCCGACTTCAGAGGATTATCCTTTAACCCTGCAAACTCTGACTCCCCTGCAAATTTCTCCTTTGATACGTTCTAAAGGTTCAAAGACTAAAACAAAATCCAGCTTTATGACAGTTTCACATATTTCGGATGGATTTACTCCAAGTCTTGAGCTCAGTGAGCTAAAACTTCCACTTTGAACCCAGAGACAGAAAGCAGATGATTTCAGCTCCAACCTTAATGTGATGGATTGAATTTAGGGTCGTCTTATGGGCCATTTAATGCAACAGCAGCTCTGCTTGACGAACCTCATTTATTGTTGTAATTTATGCCAAATTAGGGGGAATTAGGATTATGATGTGTATGATCTGGTTCTCTGGTTAGCTTTAGTTTAAGGAACCTGTGTCCTCCCCTTCTGCTGGCTATGTTAATCCCAATCTTTTTCCTTGGCCCTACTCCTCTTTTTTTAAATGAAGAATGCCCTATTTTAAGAGATAGGGGTCTAAGGAATGGTGATGTAGTTTTTTTTCTTTATCGGGGGCTAATTAAATGGTTTGCAGGGCTCCACACTCACTTTCTGTAGTGTTAGCATTGCTGCCCCTAATTTTAAATTTCCACTGCGTTGCTCTCTACATTACATAATACATTTTGCTTTTTGTTACCCATATACGTTGATGGTTATTTAAATTAGTGTGAACAAGAATGAGCTTTAGGAAGATGTTTGTCTTTTTTGAAGAATAAAGTTTAAGTAGAGAATATTATTTTAAGAACAAACTTAAAATGCTCGCTTCACTGAGCTAAATTAAACTTTTCTTTTTTAAACAGAACCTTATTAAATTAAAAGATCACAAATGATGAGTAACATGACAATTATCAACTCGGACTTTAATCTTTTTTTTAATGAATTGAAAAAAACATTCTTCTACGGACAGGACATCCTCTGGGTGCAAGTGTTAATACACTGTGATTGTGGCTGCTCTGGTGTCTTGGTGGCGTTTCTTGTCAGCCGATATATTCTCAGACTTATGCTTCACCAATAACTAATGCATCTTTTTCATAGGGTAGCATTTCTTGATCTTTTGAACATCTTAGGTATTTTTGTCAGACTTTTAGCTACTGCTGAACTTTGGTGGAGACTTGAGCTCCATCGGTTCAAGTGACGTCACACAGACAGGAAGCTGCTGCGGTTAAAATACTATTGTTTTGCTTTTTTTGTTCCTTTTCTCTTTTTTTTTTGGCTTTGAGGTCCTGAAGTAGTAGGGAAAGCAGATCACACCCACGTATGAGCAACGTCCAAGATATTCTGCGTTTTACTGTTGAGTCTATTTTTATTGTCAAATTCTGCAATTCCATCTGTCCCGTTGGACTGGATGTGCGCCAGTCACAATTTCAATTGCTAATCAGAGCCAATCCAAGGAGAAGGTCCACCCCTTCTCTGCCAATAACTTGCTTTTTTCACGGTCTTTCTCGCCTAAGAAGGGGTAAGGAGGGATTGGACACAGAATACACAGACATTGGGGAGATAAAAGTCCTACACCTAGATTTGAGAAACGTTAGGTGAACTGGTGCAACCAAATAAAAAAGTTGCACACACTCTAGAGCCCTGGGTATGAAAATGACTTAACAAGTAGGACACCATGTGTCCAGGTCGAGGACCACAAATTAGATTTTCTTGAGATAACTAAAGGTTTGTCCCAAAATTAAATTTTTGCCTCCCATTATTTACTGTTTAAGGCAGTCAAGCTAACTTTCATTTATATGCAGATGATGCAACCTTATACATCTACTCCCTCTGCAGTTCTAGCAATAGAAGGTGGCTGAGCAGATATTAATACAGCATAAGTCTTCGTAAAACATTTGTCATGATGTTCTCCAACTTCTTGCTGTTCAATTTATTTAGAAAATGCGATCCTGTTTTAACTACTACATGAATTTTGGTTTCAACTGAAATGACTTCCTTTTGAAGTGAAATTTGTCTTACACACACGATAGTAAAATTCCTTTGATACATACTAGTGAAAATGTAATTTCAGAAATTTCTCTACGGTGTGTCAATAATTTCAGTATCAGGTATGAGAGCATTTCTGTATAGTGTATGACAGGTAGTTACAGTAGTGAATGAGAGGTTTCACTGTAATGTATGAATGATTTCAGCATGATCAACGAGAGGTTTTAGTATAATGTGCAAATGACTTAAATTCCACATGTGTCTATGAGAAAGTCATTCTGAAAAATGTCTCAAATGGCCCCTCATAGCTATCTGTGGATGAATCACTCATTGAGGCCCCTGCCTTTTGATGTCAGTTTTTGTATCTCAGGTGTTCAGGGAGAATATTACAGCTGGGGTTTTGGATGTGGATAATGCAGCAGACAGCAGAGAAATATATTCTTTTGTCAGCTTTATGTATCTCCAGTAAACAACAGTGTGTACAAGTGAAGGTTTGATGTTAGATTTTCTTTTTGGATCCCAGTTGTGTGATTGTTGACGATGTGATTTAAGAACACAACTTGTTTGGAAGTAAAATGAAAATACCTATTATGCTTGTGTCAATTCTTTCATCAAAATAATTCAAAATAACAGAGAAAGTGAGACTGAGTAATCAGCATCGATGTGAATACCACCCAGAGAATTGGACCTACGTGACATGAACGGATCAAAAGAATGAGCAAAGTCGAACACTGGCAGCAGCATTTTGCTCAACCAAATTACAAACAGCTGTGGTGGAAAAGGGCTGCAACTGATGTCATTTTTTTCTCTCCGCCTGCCTCAAAAACCCATTTTCCCTTGTGGAGATGATGATGATGATGACTGTTTGGATCCACCCAGGTATCGGCTATATTGACACAGACATGAGAACTGAATTGAAAGAAGAGTAAAAGAAAGGGATACAAAAAGGAAATTGGTAGTTGGGAAGCTAAAGAAAGGGCTAAAAAAGAATGAAGGTAAAAAAAAGAAGAAAAGTCTGGACTATAACAGAAAAATAGAAAGATTAGAGGATTTGTTAAAAAGGAGGAGCAGTAACAGAAAGGAGCTATGCCTTTTTTCCAGTTAGACTGAATAATGTGGAACCGAATGGGTCTTGGTGAAAGGAAAGGTATATATTTTCTGGGACAAAGATCATGTTGCTTTTAGAGATAAAATTTTGGATTTATGTGAAATAAACTGCAGGACTTTAATGAATTAGGTGCATTCAGAGGTTTTGCTGCTGCAGTTATCCTCTACCTGTTAGCCCAGTGGTGACAGATGTCTGCAAATGCTAGCTGAACACTGCTGTGTACACCAACCTTGGAAGCTTACATTTCTTTTGTGCACCAAACCTCTTACCTGATAGCAGCAGGAATTAGCTCCAGGCAACCTTAAAATGGGTAAAATCAGGTTTCCTGGCCAGTGCCCCTGCCTGGCCCCCATTAAAACTTTTCTAGACCTTCCCCAGCATAGCTGAAGTTTAAATCCTTTCTAGCACCTGTCAGCTCATTTGTTAAGGAAGAGTCCAGCTCTGATTTGTTTCTCCTTTTTCAACTTTTTTTTTTTTATCCATTTTAGATTATGGTGATCTGTTGTATATGAATGCTTCAGCTCAATGTCTGAGAAAGCTTGACTCTGTGTATCATGCTTCTTTGAGGTTGATTATAAATTGTAGAGCACTGACCATCACTGTGAACTGTGTTCTTGAGTGAGTTGGCTGCCTTTGGCTCCGCACTGAACTGGAAACTGGGACTGGAAATTAACAGAACTTATTTCACTGAATGACTTTAAATCCAGACTGAGAGCACTTGAGACAGCCTCTTTAACTTGTAACTGTTTTTCTTAATTTGTAAGTCATTTTAATTGTTAATTTTAATTGTTAATTGTTTTAATTGATACTTTTTTGCTGTCTCTTGGCCAGGACTTCCTTGCAAAAGAAAAAAAAACTTTCCTGGTGAAATAAAAAAAAAAGTCTCAGACCTTTATTTCTCTCATCACATTCATGTCTCCTAAATCACCTGTGTCTCCAACATCTGTAGAGCACCAATGACTTAGAGAAGACATCCCCTTGCTTTTAACACAGTTAATTACATTAATTGGTTACTGCCGTTAATGCGCTATTTTTGACAGCTTTAAAAATAATGTAGAGACAAAGTAAAGTAACCACGAAGTCCCATTTCAACTAAATCTCCTCAGCTGTGTAAAGATTAAATAGATTCTACATATTAACTCTGGATTTCTCTCAGAAAAACTAGATGGAAAAGGCTACAGGACCTGGACTTGGGAAACTTCTTTCTGGAAACTACATAATAAAAATATTTATTTTGAAACTGAATAGAGAATTTAGAAACATCTAACTAAATTTGACTTCCAGCCATTCTTTAGTACAGTAGCTGCTGTTTGACACATAATACTAGAACAGTGGAGATAAAAACAACAACAAAATAAAAAAAAAATTACGCAGTGATGATTAAAAGGCGTCAATCTCATGATGAGCTAGTTTAAAAAGCGTAAACATCCATAAAAGCATTATGTTTATTCCCGTCTGTACAGTGTAATGTTGAGTAAACGCTGCTGAACTCATCACATTGCTGCAAACCAAACCAGTCGTACATAATTACAAAACTGCAGATGACACTAAAACATTTAATTTTAGTGTTGCATTAGATAAACATTAATGTCATTTAACCGAACTACGGAGCATTTACCTTTAGCATAAAAGCTGCTGGTGTCCTGCAGGTGAAACGTATTAGATATTTTTCCTTCTTTCTCTGCAACGTTTTATGTCACGTTTTACAGACTGGTGAGCCGTCCTCCGTAATGACATCTTGGTCATTTTCTTCCTTCTATAAGCTAGAAAAAAATCCACAAGGATGGTTTAATCGGTTTGTTTGAAGGGATTAACTTTGAGATGAAACAGAACAAAAACAAAGCAACACAAGCAGCAACACACAAATATAACTTTGTTTTTGTTGCATGCGAATGTTACACTGATCCGCTGTTACGGTTCAGAGATAAACCTTTATAGAAAGTAATATTAAGGGATCTCGATTGTTATTTGTAGTGTTTAATACTGCAATTCATTGTGGAATTAAGTAATCGTGACACCAATAGACCAGAAGAAATTGTGCCTTTTTGAGCAGTGGCCCCCAGACTCTGGAACACAAACAAAAAAGCAGCTGAAGACACTTTTGTTAAGGCAGGTTTTTAGCTTGACGTAGGCTTTTATTGACAGTTTTATAATTTTATCTTCCAACATGTCTCTGAAATACTGTATCTATTTTATCTTATATTTTTATCATCTTACTGTGAAGCACTTTGTGATTCTTTCTGTGAAAAGTGCTGTATAAATGCATTTCACTTACTTACTTGATGTCTTTTTGTAAAATCCTTGGCTTATTCCCCCATTTTTATGACCTGTCAAGTAAGGCTGAAGTAACCTCCACTAGTTTCAAGATTTCAGTCAAAAGCCAAACAAAACGCAAGGCATCTTCCAGAGATGTTCACCACACACCCTCTGGTCTACACTGAGCAAAGTTGACCATCACTTTATCTCACACATAACTAATAAGCTGTTCACACAAATAGAAGCAATTCTAGGCCTAAAAATTTTTACATTTGCCACATTTTTCTACTTATTCAGTCTGGAAAGGTCTCAGCTTTTGGTTGCCAATACATTTACTGGAGCTGTGTTAGAACATTCACACTGCAGACTCAGATTATCCACACAGAATCAAAATTAGGCTCGGAAAAATGTCAGTAAATAACTAACTGCCTCCACTGAAAAGAAGTTGGAGTGAAGGAAGAACCAGTCGTGTATGAAAATCACTGAACACAGCATTCACCTTTTAAAAAAGTATAGTGTTTAGCGAACAGTGAATAATTTCGTCAACACCCACACGATTTGCTTTTCCCTCATGAGGAAAAAAGTTTTGGCATTACTGACTCTGTTTGATGCCATGAATATGAGACTGAGTGCTTTTCTCTTTGACTGAGTTGTGTTTTGATGTGCGATCACCACCTGAGCCCAACATCCAGTCAAGCCTCACACTGATTAAAGGTCATATTGAGCCCAAAATGGTTATTTTAGGTATTTTTATTGGTATTTCTGATGCTGATGTTCTGTTTCTTTTCTCAGCTACCTGGCGGTGACTCAGTTCAGTCCGATCCATGCTCGAAAGGCCTTTCCCTGCTTTGACGAGCCCGTCTACAAGGCCACCTTCTCCTTGGCCCTCCGCCACGACCCTCAGTACACCTCGCTGTCCAACATGCCTGTTGAGAGCAGCTCACTGTCGGACGAGGATGGCTGGGTGACCAATCGTTTCGCCCGAACGCCACGTATGTCCACGTACTACCTGGCCTGGGCTGTGTGCAACTTCACCTACAAAGAGACGCAGACCGACAGCGGCGTGACGGTCAGTACCAAAGCTTCTAATCCAGGTTTAATCTGTTGGAGAAAACACATCTCTCCAGCTCCTAAAAACGGAAACATCTCATCTGAAGGAAAAATGAGTCGTTTCTAAGATGACTGAAAACACTAACTATGGATGACAGTTTACTCATGACCCCCTTCATTTTCTCCCCTTCTTGAGCTCAGAAACTACGCTGTTTTGCTTCTCTAATTTTTTTTAAACATTTGAGCATGAATTTGACTTTATTATATACCAAACACCAAATGTTGTTGATTTTCGTGTCAGACGTTTCTTCTCCTCTCTGTCATTTCTGCTCTGCTGTCTTCTGGGACTCCTGTCTGTCTCGAGGCTTAGAGGAAAACCTCTGATAAAACCCACATATACAGCATGAAATACACAAGCCTGTTCTCTCATCATCATCATCATCCTCGTTGTTTCTAACTGTGTTGTATATCAATCAATCCTCATCTCTGCGGTTGGAACATAAAAAATATGAGCTGCAGTCATTATCATCAGACAATAATTGACATAATGAAGCTCTGATTGGGGAGTAATAGTTTTGTTTGGAGCGACTATGAGAAAACAAATGACTAACGTTTTTAATTTGGAATAATTACAGCAGTTTCAGCGCTGTTTATTGTAAGAATTAACATGGTGGCATTCTGCAGGATAAGATTTGAAGGGTTGCATTTAAGAGGCCACAGCTAAACCTCATATCTGCATCTCTGAGTCTTTTCTTATTTCCAGTTGCCAGTGGCGGTGCTAGACTTTTATACATGGGGTGGTCAGAGAATGGGCAAAACTTTATATTTAACAAAAAGGGAAATGATTGTGTTCCTCTCACTAACACTGCTATGATAAATGTGGTCACATTAGAGAGACATGAGAAATGTACAGACATAAAACATCTTCACATTAATAATCTGGATCAGCAAGTGTAAACATTTGCAACAAGTTAAAACAGGTGCATAGAAAGGTTAGATGCAGTATGTGGAGCTTGATGTGGTAGTAGGGGGATCAGTTCTGGTTTACTGCCTGCTGGTGGTGGGAGACTGGTTTCTTCTGTCTGACCACAATGACTTGTTGGCTAGCTCCATGTTGGAAGCTGTCAGGCTGCTGATACTGGGGCTGGGGATACTGTCTGGGCCAGAACTGTGTCCTTTCTCTTTCCAAAAAATATTTGAAAACAAAAGAAGGCATTTCATTCTTCAGACATAAAATCAGACTGGTTATATTTTCCCGCATTTTCATGCTGTAGCTACTTTAAAACCAACTAGCAGTCTTGCTATCCTCCTGTTTAAATGAAACTGGATCACGTAGGACAGCACTAAGTAACAAGGATACTGAGGTTCTCTTTGAGCATCTTTATGGATTATTTTCTCAACTGCCTCAACCCCTGCGAACTGTGACAGAGTAGATGTGTAGTCCCTAAAAAGACTCACTGAAAACTTAATATGACCTGGTTTCCCCCCATTATCATAAAACTAATCTAGTGCTAATCTACCATACAACTAGATTAGCACTGCTACGTAACTTAATGCTAACATCAGGTTAATAGACTTACATAAAATCAGTAATTGTACTTGCACAGGGACAAAATCTCTTATAAAAAATGTGCAGCCAGATGCCAAGACTTTTAGAGGATGAATGACTAGGAAACCGCTTTGAAACGGACTTTAAACTGGTGTGGTGATACTGGAGATCGCTGCAGGTCTTTAAAGACATTTCTGTCTTCCTCCGGTGACCTGTGAATCACCTGAGGTGATTTCAGATTTCAGAGGAGGTCATTGTCACCCTGGCCGCCCAAGCATCAAGCATGTTTCTCCAGCTGTGTTACAGTAGTTTGTTGTTGGATCAGTACACATTTTTGTTTGATCTTATCAGTGGTAGCAGAGAGAAGCTTGTTGGTTGAATTTTCAGCTTTTGTTCATGCTTTATACAAAATACACCCCTAGATTTAATTGTAGTTGTTTGTCTAGGCAGCCTGTACCATACCGACGTGGCTCAGTGGGTAGAGTGGTCATCCTGTAGCCCGAGGGTTGCCGGTTCGATCCTCGGTCTGTCAAACTCATGTCGTGGTGTCCCTGAGCAACACACCGAACACCAAATTGCTTCTGATGGGTCGTGGTTGAGCACCTTGCATGGCAGCTTCCGCCATCAGTGTGTGAATGTGTGTGTGAACGGGTGATTGTGATGTAAAATGTAAAGCCCTTTGGGTATCGTTTCAGGTATAGTAGAGCGTTATATAAATACAGACCATTTACCATTTTACCATTTACAAGTAGAAAACATTCAAGATAGCTGCCATCCTGACAGGTTGTCCCAGGAAGTTCAGTCCATGGAATTATCAACTGCATTAAAATGAGCTGTATTTCAGAATCTCCAAGCCTTAGCATGTTAAATGAAAAACTTCATGACAGTCCAATAAGGAAAAAAAGACTGAACAAGTATGGCTTGTTTGAAAGGAGAAAGTTCCTTCTCTCTAAAAAGAACATGGCAGCTTAGGTTATCAAAGCTGCATCTGAACGAACCACAAGACTTCTGGAGCAATGTTGTTTGAACAGACCAGACTAAAGTGGTCTATATCAAAAACCTTATCAGCACAAAAACCTCATACGAACTGTCAGCAACGGTGGTGGAGGGATGATGATCTGGGCCTGTTTTGAAGCCACAGGACCTGGACACCTTGCAGTCATTGAGTGGACCATGAACTCCTCTGGATGCCAAAGTATTCTAGACAGTCTGACAGCTAAAAGCTTGGCTGAAACTGTCTCATTTTAACAGGATAAAGAGCCCAAACACAGCAGTAGATCTACAACATAATGACTGAAAAATAAAAGAATCAAGTTGTTGACATGATCCAGTCAGACTGCAGACCTCAACCTGACACGATGTACAAAACCTTAGACTTGAAAGAGGGCATACTTTCTTTGTAATATCACTACATTTATATTAGTTTATAAAAACAGATTAGAAGAGGTTTACAGATGTAGGGTCTTCATATTGTGACTCCGTCTCTGTCTCAACCTTTACTGTCTCACTGATCCCCAACTTTATGGAAGTATAAATCACTGCTGTCTCTATGGGAGCTAAATGTGAGAACTCACTCTTATCTTAAAGTAATGGGGTGCTCTTGAGGGTCATCTTGATAAAATGGCACATTAAACCTGCAAGAAAACAAAAGCTTTGTATCTCCAGATAATGACATTATTAAATTGTTATATCAGGACTTCTGACTTATAGTACCACACATGAGCAGTACTTAACTATTATCAGCAGATTATCTGTATTTGAAACCTTGAAGGCCTAAATCTGGATATACTAGTTTAATGTCTGATGATATAATTAAGTCTAACATTTTTTTTTATCTCAGGGTGACACGGTAATTTAGATGTGAACCTATGATACCAAAGGCCCATCCTGAGATAAGAGATAATTAACTTGTTTCCTGACAGGTTGTCATGGTTTCATTACTGTTTTCTTTTTCTCCCACATGGGCTGTGTGACAACACGAGGATGTGTTGGGAGGGCAGATATCAGATCTGGACTGCAATGGTAGACAAACGTGGATATGTGATGCAGTTTCCATATAAGATCTGAGAATGTGGCTTCCTCTGAGGACAAGGGAGAAAACTGCACCTCCCCAGTCAAGGCTTCAACAAGACCTTGGACTTATGTATGAGATGGGAAAAGAAATTTTCATCTGGATGATCTTTTAGCCTAAATGTCCAAAGCTTGACATAATAATGTTAGTGGTTGTGTCACTCATATCACCAACCTCAATCCAAAAAATGTTGAGACGTTTTTTTAAAATATAAATAAAAATAGAATACAATGATTTCCAAATCTCATCCAGCCATGTTTAGTAGAAGATTAACATGATGAAACTGAGACATTTTACCATTTCATGGAAAACATGAGCTGATTGTAAATCTGATGGTAGCAAAACGTCTGTAAAAAGTAGTTCCAGAGTGATGTTCTGCATCGTGTAACATAGGAATGTTGTCCCATTCTGGTCTGGTGCAGGATTCTAGCTGCACCACAGTCCTGGACCTTGGTGTTTCGATTTCTGCTTTCATGATGCTCCAGATGTTTTGTACTGGTAAAAGGTCTGGACAGCAGGCAGGCCAGTTCAGCAGCCAGACTCTTCTCCTGTGATGCTGTTGTGATGGATGTGGTTCAGCATTGTCTTACTGAAATCTGCAAGGTCTTCCCTGAAGAGACGTTGCCTGGATGGGAGCAGATGTTGCTCTAAAACCTCCATGTACTTTTCAGCATTGATGGAGCTTCACAGAAGTGGAAGCTGCCCACGCCATAGACACTATTGCAACTCCATGCAACCCCCGACAAACTCGCTATCATGTCAATATGGAAGCTTCATTTAGTCATGAAACAGCTGGTACATGGCAACTGACAAACTACAATGGTCATTCTGCTGCTTTGAAGACATTACTGATATAATATTTCAACTTAATGATGAACAAAATGAAGTCTTATAACAAAGGTCACCATCGTCCATGCTGTGAGTACTTGCAAACACCCATAAATCTGTTTAGAAAATATGGATAAAAAATATTAATCAAAATGTTGACATAATTGTACATTTTGTGAGTCATTCCTGTTTCTAAGTGGATTTATTGATGTTTATGAACAATAAGCATGACGGATAATCATGTAATCTAAACGTATGAGACATGAGATCCAGCTGTCACAGTAAAACATTTTACTTTGTTGTTGAACATGTCAGACAGAGCAATCACCTTTAAAAACCATGTCACTTTGATATCTGCTTTTTTTTATTTAAATAAGGTAAAGAATCAGATTATTTACTCATCTGGGCCAGATTTGGGCCAGAGCTGGCCACCAGAAACAGATCAGTCCATCCCTGGTTTTTATATCCAGGCGTCTCCTTGTTCTGCACGTCTGCTCTGATTCAGACCTGAAAGTCAAAGCCGTCCACGGCTCTCGGCTGATATCTCATCATCTGTTTAACAACCAGAACTCTTAAAACAGAAATAAGCACACGCAGACGTCCAACCTCTCATACAAGGACAAATACACGCACGACCTTGTTTCTCCTCCTCTTCCTCTTCTTCCACTCCTCCGATCATCTCTCTATCAGTGTAATTACAAGTCATCCATCTCATCTGCCAGGAACTCAAGGACAGCGCTTCAACACACACAAACACACTTTTTGTCTCCTTGTTACTGAATGATTATTTTAGTGAAATGCTGTTTTAATGACAAATCATATCTGGGTCATTTATTACCATCACCAGGTCCCAGTAATGTGTGTGTCTGTGTGTGTGCTGGTGTGTTTTTGTAATAATATTGGGGAGGAATCGCTCGGTTTTTGTAATGAACAAATTAATCTTTTTTTCGTCTGTTTCTTTTTTTACCTACAAAAGCAAAACAAAACAAAAAGCTCATTTTCTCCAAAAAAACTGAGGATGTTCATGTAGACTTTGGACCGCTCGGAAGTTCAGTCACGGCTGCAGGAGGACCACCTGCTGGGGTTTGGACCTGCAGTCCAGAGGCTGGCTCGGAGCCATAAACCCCGGAGGGAGATTACGCCTCAACACTCCAACTATGGAACATGAAACAAGTGTGTGAGTGTTATCTGCTATTCTGGTGTGGCTGCTGTCCTGGCAGAGAGACATGGAAATTTAAAGATGATCTACCTGAATGGAAGTCATGTTTGGTCTGCATGTTTGGATCAGGCTCTGTCCGATCGGCCCTTGTACCTTACATGGTGTAGCTTGGCTCGACTTCACTCTGTTGTTGGCAGTTCTTCACACCTGGTATGTTTTTTAGTGCTACCTCAGCAAAGGCTCCAAGCGAGCTGAGATAATTATAATCGGTGGCGTGAAAACTCTTCAGACCACTGGTTTGTAAAGAGAATCTCATCCCGGGGTTTCAACCAGGCCCCAGAATCAAGATGCTGCAAACACACTTTTTTCTGTTCTCTGACCAAAGAAGCCGTTTGGAAGTCAGAGGTGAGCTATGAAGCATTAAGTTATACTCCCTCTGAGAAGATTTCAGACTAAAATTCATTCTGCAGTCTGCAGTGGAAAGCAAAGAGAAGAGTGTAGTCAGGCAGAGCTGATCTGCATCAAGCAATACTTTGGTCTTCATGGCTGAAACATGGTTGCATTGGGAATTTAACCTCTTCTTGATGAGTTTAGATCCATACAGTACAGAAGATGTTTGTACATGCTGGAAAGCAGCAATGCTGACATGTTGCATAACAACATGATGGGAAAAAAATTCAGCTAAAAGACTCTACCAAGCTCTGGCATCCAAACCAAACACAATTCAAACCCCCAAGCAATTATATGGGAGTGTAAGAAAACCATGAGAACAGATTGCAGATTACAAAGATGTCTGTCTCATCACGGTGGGATGAAAACTCTGGAGCTAGCAGCCAAAATCAGTAATCATGTCTTACTTTTGCTGTTTTGTGGTCAAAAGTTTTATTCCATCTTAAAAGCTCAAACTTGGGGGTTATCCCTGGATTCTCCTGACTCTGACCACTGATAGAAGTGTCCATCATCATCATCGGCTGATGGCTTCCTGAGCTATTTACCTGCATAACACCTGCTCAGGTTCACTTTTTACCTTCTGCTATAGCACAGTTCCTCATCAGATATTACTTTACTCATTCCTGGGATTACTTTACTCATTCCTGGGATTACTTTACTCATTACTAGCATTGTGTTACTCGTTCCTGGATGAACTGGGCCACTCTCCCCTGGTTTCTACTGAAGGTATTGTGGTTTCCTTTTAGAAGGAGATAACATTTAAATGGTAAATGGTCTGTATATATATACAGACTTTACTGTACCTGGGATGATACCCAAAGTGGTTTACATTATCACATCACATTCACACACTGAGGGCAGAAACTGCCATGCAAGGCGCTCAATCACGACCCATCAGGATTTGGTGAAGGACACCTCGACATGAGCTCGACAAGCAGAGGATCGAACCAGCAACCATCAGGTTACAGGACGACCACTAAGCCACGCCACCCCATTTACATTTTCTGCTCCAGTTGAATTCACTCTGATACAGTAACATATCTTGATTTTGACTACAGTAGTAATCTCACATGACTCAGCTTTCTGTAGGGACAAAGATTATACATTCAGCCCGTGTATGTGTGAAGATAATCTTAATTCATTTAAGGTTTGTCATTTTGAAGATAAGGCAGAAAAAATAGGCCTTCATAGACCTGCATCATTAATTTATACTGACTCCTGTTTTACTAATAAAGCTTAGAATTGATTGATTTTGATTGATTGAAGTTCATTTGAACATAATGACAAATATAAAAACAAAAATAAAAAATGCATGACGAATAAAGAAAACAGTTCAAAAGGAGTGGGTGGAAGTATAAGCTTATATAATCCCACCCCTGTAAATTACAACAATCTTCGGATTTTATCACATTCTCACAACCACAACCAGCCACTAAACAATCCCATAGAAACAGTCATGTTAAGTTACAACATTCGGTCCATACAATCAATATCTCCCTATGGAATATGTTTTATCATGAAACTATGTAATAACAATAATTATTGCGCTAACATTAATACAGTAATAATAATAATAATGATACCCATATAGTAATATTATCCTTATTATGTTACATAATCTATAAGCTCAAATAATGAAGTAGTTTTTAGTTTTAGCATCATCAGGGATGACGTACTCCTCTTCATGAGACTGTTCAGATGAACGCTTTTATTAGACAGAAGAAAAAATATTACCTTTTTTTTTATATATAATTTTTGTAGTCGGATCTCTGGCCTGATTGTGGGAAAGAAACAAAAAAAAACAGAACTGTTTAAAAAAATTCCCCAAAGTTTTGTTTCAGTCCAGGTTTGTTCATTGCAGCCTTCGTTGTGGAGCTGAACTGGATAATGTTTTTCTCATGAGGGAAAACAGCCTTGAGCTGGATGCCTAGGGGGATGGGGTTTGGAAAAAAACACCCACAAGAAACATGTGGTTGCTTTAAATGTTTCCTCTTGTTGTTTGTGTTCATATTCTACACTGAATCAGAGTTTTTCTGTGGTTGTTGGTCGTGTTTGCTTTTTCTACGCGAATATTAAGTAAAACATCAGATTTTTGTGAAAGTCTTATAAAAAAAAAAGAAAGAATCCAAATTGACAAAAATTCAGAGGGAAATTGTTTAAAGTCACATCTGAGTGGAAAGATGGAGTTATTGCTGCTCATCAGACAGAAGATGGAAACCTTAAAGATGCACGACAAACACACTCCAACATCACCACCAGAACCAGCGAGGAAAACCTCCATGAAGAAAAAAGAGAAACTCAAGTTAATAACGGCGTCAGATATTTCTACATGGAGAGTAATGAGAGGAGCCCAGTGCATCATGGGACGTCCCCCAGCAGCCTCGGCCTATAGCAGCATATGTAGAAGGATGGCTATGGGTCAGCAAGCCAGTCCAATTTATGCATTTTATCAAAAAGGAAGTTTTAAAGCCTGATCTTAAAGGTAAAGGGGGCATCTGCTTCCTGAAGCCAATCTGGGAGGTTCTGATAGCTGAAGGTTCTGTCTCCCATTCTACTTTTAGAACCATTAGAAAGCACAAGTAATGCTAGCCTTACATCAGCAGACTTTGCAAGATTGGAAAAAGACTGCTGGACAACTATCAGCTCACACCTGCTCACATCTAAAGAGAAGTGTTTAGAGATTTTAGTCACAGCCTAGTCTCTAGACTGAGATTTTACAATGACTGGGAATTTTGCAGAGCCACTATTTACAAGACTGCAACTAGATTATTCAGCAGTTTTTTGTGCCATGTTGGACAGTTGATATCAAACAGGCAGTGCTGATCGTCTTTCTGGACGGTCCACCTACGACATTGATGTTGTTGTTGATAAAAAGACTGATATGAAACAGCACAGATTACCACCTTAAACTTAATGATCGAGATGATGGGAGCGCGCAGTGTCTCCAATAAAACTAAGATTTACTGAAGACTTTCAGTTTTTAGTTTGGGACTGTGAAAATTGTTTATTGTAAGCCCAACATAAACCTGCAGTCTGAGTAAAGCGCTCTGTTGGGAAAATATGGAGCTATAAGGTGATAATAATTTTTACTTTATAGTCTTTATAGACTTTTTTTAAGTCTAGATGATTATTACAACTAAAGTGATCACTGAATGTAAAAAAGTGAAGGTCAGTTAACATTAAATATCCATAAGCACTGGCTTGCTCTTTCTGTTGATACAGTACAGTAAAAACGAGCATGTTTCAGGTATAGTCATGATTGGTGATAATTCATGATTCATTTATTTGTAAGCTGTGATTAATCTGATTAAAAAATTTGACAGCTGACACACACACACACACACACACACACATATATATATATATATATATATACATAATAGACTTCTGTTCTTTCTCATTTCATTTGTCCGTTTTTAAATGAAGAAAAAAAAACAGAAAATGCAACAATATGTCAGAACAGTAACTTTACACAACAAATAAAAAGCTCAGTATTTTAGTGTCCAGAGCAGAACATGCAGCATTTACATAAACGATTGTAAAAACTAAATGTTACTAAAAGTAAACACAATAACATCAGACTGGTTTCTCTGTCTCCACTGGGTGAAATAAAACCAAACCTCTGTGATGCTTTTAGGGTGTTTTGTTATATTTCAGTTTGCATTTGTTGGCCTTTCATGAACTCCTGCTTTGTTCTCTTCGTTTCTTCTTCTCATATTAGGGTGGGTTTTGTTGTGCTCTTTGTTCTTTCCTCATTTAGACATTTTTTGCCTTGTTCTGTACTTCCAGGTAACCTTGTTTTCATCTATGAATGTTTGTTGTGTTTGGGCTTTTGGAATAATATCTCTAATAGATTTCCAGGTGTTTGTTTGGCCGTTTTTTTTTTCTTTTCCTTTGAAGCACGAATTTTTAAATAACTTCAACATACACTAATTTACTTCTACAGTCATCTACACTGACACATCTATTCATTAATCTTATTTTATTGTAGTTTCGAGCTGTTCTATGAAAATATATGTATAATAATTTTTATATTTATATGTCTTTTCTTTGACATTCCTTTACCTGTTCATCACTGAGATAAACGTGGTAGCTACAATCTATTAAGTTATATAGTAAAAAAAAAAGCCAATAATCTTGTGTGTGATGCTTTTAAAAAAGAAAATGTGGAATTATTTTCTTGGTTTTAACAACCAAAGTGTCTAATTTCAATCTGAGGAACTATATGGTCTGACTGTACTACTTTGGTTATAACAAAGTCCTAAAATAGGAGTAAGGTTTACACTATATCCTGATTTAATGTTTACAAACAGAGATTTATTCAGTTTTCTTTTCCATGATGTGAACATTTTAAATCTCAACATATAAAATGTGGTTCAGTCTATTTTGGTTAAAAGAACAGATTTCCTGGGTCCACTGGATAGTAAAATAACAGATTTTTATTTAAAATCTTTTTTATTAAAATGTCTGAGCTCAGGTGAAATTAAATTTTGATAAATTTTTTTTTTTTAAGTATTGTATGAATGGAAGTAATTGTGTTAAATCAGGATGTGATATAGTCTCATACTGATCAATGGATCCTGAATTGAATCAAATAGAAATCATACTGTGTGCATGCGTGTACAGTCGCTGTGTTTTGTAAGTTTAAAGGTCCCATATTATACATTTTTTCAATAATTTCATATGAGTATCAGAGGTCCAACAACATTGTTTTCAAAGTGTATTACCACCAAATTCAGCCTTAGTCTTTAATTTCAGCCATTTCAAAAGTGGCTCTAGTGAGCTCTACTGAAAACGGGCTGTTTCTGTGTCTGAACCTTTAAATTTTCATGAGTGGTGCCTGTCCACGCCTCTCTCTGGGAGTGGATCTGGCTTTCGCTGGTGCCTGCGCAGTGCCACTAGCAAGGGGAGTGGTTATTTCCCTTTGTGACGTCACAAACGGAAAGATCTCAGACTCACCCGTTTGAGCACATATTTGCTAAAAAGTGGAGAAAGCGAGAGACGAGACAGAATTTTCTTTTGGGCCTCATATACAGGCTATGAGAACACATATGACTGTTAGAAAACCTTTAGAAAGTGACTTTTGCATAATATGGGACCTTTAATAGTTGTGTTTTAGTCTTATTGCTGGTGGTGTTCATATTGTTGGTAATCACGTTTGTCTCAGCCTGTCTTCTAGGAGCTCTCAATGATTGTCTGCTTTTGTTTCTTTCAGAGGCCATTAAGTTTCTCTAAAGGTGTAGCAGCTGGTTTCTCTGGTTTGGGTGTACAGTTGTTGTGGTTGACTTTTCTCTCTCTGTCACCTCTTTATTATCCTCACAGCCTCTTTATCAGGTCCAGCATTAAATGTAATTTAACAGTACTGTAACAGAATTTGAGAAACTGGAAAATTTTTGTAACTTGTAACCTATTTTTACTGACAAATGGGAGCACACTAGAGAATAAATAAGCCCGAAGAGGGAAGTAAGAAAACTCACCAACTGGAGAAAATGTGCTAACATGTCTGGAGCTATAGTGATCTGTAGCGTAGAAATCTGTGGATTTGCCTCCTCTAGTTCCCCCATCTCTCTCCTTATAAGTGTTCATGGCTACAGGGACACTGGGAAGACGTGGGAAGTGGACAAAGATAGTATGCCAATGTACCATCTTGTGCATAAGCTGCACCTAATCTGCATGTGTGTTTCAATGATTAGATTTTTAGGACTTTAGGATGATTTGAAGGTGATGGTTTTGAGAAATGTGGCTACTGATGCCTTCTGGAGGTCTTCCAGATATGTTTTGGTAATTTCGCAGTGTGATAAGGCCTCAGTGCAGACTGCAGGAGACACTGGAGAGATTATCTGACTCTGGCTGGGAAGACCTTGGACTCAGTCCTGAATTGCTGGAGGACATAGTTGGGAATCATTGCTCAGAGTTAGAAGCAGATAGGCAATTGATGATGAGCAATACACTTAAAGTGAAGAAAGCTGCATTCAAATGCTCATGTGCACCTCTGGGGGAAAAAACAAACAATAGATAAATAGATGGCAAGAAGTGATGAACAGTTTTAGAAAAAAAAAAGCAACACAAACATATTAATGTGCAGGAAAGTGAAGAAAGAAGCAGTCACACCGATCAAAAATCTCAAATTTCCTAAAACTGAATGAATGGATTTTCTTTCCTTTAACATATTCCGGCTCTTCATGCTGTGGCACCGTGATAATTTATAAAGACTCGGTCACATCTGCAGCCACAGTGAACCAGAATGCTGTGGAAAGGCTGATATGAGACCTGGAGTGAAATCATCCTGGTTAAATAACAGGATATAGTTCTCTTTAGAGACGATAAGGACATGATAAAGATCCTGGAAGCAGCACATGCACATTTCTGTATTTACAAACTATTGCTGGATATGCTCTCTGTGTCTCCGTTACTGCATTGCTCTCATATTAAAATCCTTGTTTGAGCCTGAAGGCGATGGAGACGATGCTGTCTGTTTGTGGAGCCGCTTCCTCTGACAGAAACATTAATCCTCCATCCTCCTCCAAACCTCTGAAAGGAACAGCTATATGTGACGGAGGACAAATAAAACACTCTTCCATCCTCTTCAGAAGCGATAAAACGGCTTCATCTGTCAGGAACATTCATCCTTCTGTCCTTCTCAAAACTGCATTTAGGACTAGGGGGCAAGATTAATAAAGCAAGTCTGTAAATGATGCAAATTGGTCTTCACAGATCAGACTGGTGTTTTTATACACAGCAACAACTTACAAACCAAAATGGAAATTAGTAGTATGGGATATAACTTGAATAATAAGAAATTTGTGATCATTAAATTAAATTGTTCCTGATGTTCCTTCAGGCAGTGCTTTCTTGGGTCCTTTTAGGACAAGCAATAGATGCCAAAAGCATTCATTTATTTCCTTTTTCTGCAATATTTACTTACTTACTAAAAACCATTTGCACTTGTGTTGTTGTAGCCTTGATTGGTTTCCTGGCTGTGTAAGTTTTCCAAATGCAAAGCACAGAAACGGTGATTAACTGAGGTTTTCGAGAAGAAAAAAGTTTGGTCCATGTCCTGCTTTGATGGTACCTGGGGGTGATCGTTGCAGACTGGATGCTAGGGCGCTGCTATGTGGTTGTCTTGGTTACATGTTCAGGTCTTTACTGAGGTATTTGTTGGATTAAGAGTAGTTGGTGGTTCTGAGGCTGTTCAGTGTGATTAATGAGGCTGCATGTTATTGGAGTTTAAAGCCTCTGATTAAGGATGAATGTTAATTTGGGATGGAATTGTGACTTGTTTGGGGTGTATTCTACTTCCTGTCCAATACTATGGTAAATATGCATTACTGCACCCTGATATCATAAAGCAGCAGTGGCTAGATGGATGGAAAAAGGTTGTGATATTCAGTAGATTTACATCCAAATATGTGTGACTGAAGCCAAACTTTTAAATTACACAGGTCTTGAGTCAAATCTAGCTAATGTTTGGTAAAGTCCAATTACTCCTGCATGTGTTTGTTGGGAATGTGATCTTGCCCAAAGTGGAGAAGTTCAAGTATCTTGATTAGTTTTTCTCGAGTGAGGAAAGAGTCTAGAGGTAAGTTTGCAGCGTCTAGTGATGCAAACTCTGCATTGTGTGTTGTGGTGAAGAAGGAACTGAGCCAAAAGGTGATGCTCTCAGTTTACCGGTTGATCTGGGTGGTGATTGAAATAATGAAACTGTAAATTCAGTTTCCACTGCAGGGTGTCTGGGCTCTCCCTTACAGAAAAGGTGAGAAGCTCAGTCATCTGAGAGGGGCTCAAAGTCGAGCTGCTGTTCCTCCACATCAAGGGGAGCTAGAGGAGGTGGTTAGAGGGGCTCCTGGACGCCTCCCTCAGGTTTTACGGTCACGTCCCAGAGGGAGAAGACCCTAGGGAAAAGCTAGGACACACTTGAGGGACATTGCCTCTTGGCTGGCCTGGAAAAGCTTTGGAATTACCCTGGGGAGCATGAAGAAGTGGCCGGGAAGAGGGACGTCTCGGCCTCTCTGCTTAGGCTGCTGCCCCTGCAACCCAACCCTGGATAAGTGGTGGAGAACGGATGGATGTATGAATGTATACGTTCAGTTAGACCCAAACTGTTCCAAGTACTATGCACAAGCTGTTCAGGTCCCCTTCCACACTTTGACTCGGAAGTACCAGAAGGTTCAGT
Organism: Melanotaenia boesemani; assembly: GCF_017639745.1. Taxonomy (NCBI): domain Eukaryota; kingdom Metazoa; phylum Chordata; class Actinopteri; order Atheriniformes; family Melanotaeniidae; genus Melanotaenia; species Melanotaenia boesemani. The sequence continues at coordinate 7,252,582 of NC_055704.1, forward strand.
TCAATTCCTCTTTATTTGTACAGCGTCAATTCAAAACAACGTCATCTCAAGACACTTTACATACAATAAATTCAAGCCAGTTTTCATACAAGCTAATTCATTAAAAAATAGCCTTGTTAAGGAAACCAACAGACTGCATCAAAATGTCTATTTAAATCCCCACTGAATCAAAGGAAGCTAATACAATGAAGATGAGCAAGCCGACAATGAAGAGATTTTACAGTTTTACAGACTTTGCAGATTAAACGTGGTAAATCCACTGCTCGATGTTGTTTTGAATTTCAACCAATTAAACAGCTAATAGTTTCAGTCACTCAAACAGTAGCTTAATTGGAAAAAGCCCAAATGAACAAGCTCAGTGGAGTTGGACATTGTCAATAAACCATTTCTTCTACTATGCTTCTATACTTGGACAAGGACCAGTCCAGTTATCCACCTGTAATCATCGCTTGACTCAACTATGCATGAAAACACGCTGACTGTTCCTACTAGTTGATCCTTTCCATGATCTCTATCCCTAGGCCCAAACATTAGTGGACTCCCACTGCCTTCCCAGCATACAATTCTCTGAATTTGAACCCCATTGGTCCATCGTTCCCATTAAGCCCTGCAACTGTTCTGAAACAATGTGGTTCAGTTAAATTAAACCTAACTTCAAATAGGCATTATCTACAAGAAATGTAGTCCATATGCACTATAGACTAAAAAGATGGACTAAAATGGCTCACGGATATCCTCCCATTTATCCAGAGGAATAGAGCAGTTTTACCAAGGTAGCCAAGATGAAATCTCTCCTGAAATGTCTGGAATAGTAGAGGTGTCTTAGTACATGGCTTTGTAACCAGAGGGCTACGCACTACGTTTTAGATGCTGTGCTCTACATTTAACAGATGCTTTTATACTAAGTGTGTGACAAGTGAAGAAAAAAATCAAACTGCTGTAATTAAAACATACTAAATAAATTTAAGAAGTGCAGAAAGACCTTGTAGGCAATCTGAGTAAGACATGACAGTCTCTCAGTACGTCTAACCAGATGGCGTGTCTTCATAAATTCTTAAAGGCAACATCAATCCTCTTCTATCCAACATCTTGTTCTTCTCATCACTGCTTACAGGTCAGGACTGTAGCTGAGGGTAGGGACATAGTCTTACTCATGAATCAACACCTTCACTTTTTAGCCTTCGACTGTCTTTTCAGCACAACAGATGGTTGCAGCATCTGCAAGGATGCGCACCGGTCCATAAGTCAGTCTTCTTCTCCATCCTGTCATCACTCATCAACACACCCACATACTTAAACTCTGCTTGAGGCAACAAGTTGTGAAAACAGAAGCTGAAATATTTGACATCTCAACACATTTACAATAAATTTTTAATGCATGAAATGATTCATGAGCAATGTGAACTTGCTTTATTTGTGGTTACCTACTTGAATTGGTAACTAATTGGTTACTAAATGCAACCTTGGTGAAATTATCTTCAGTCATTGCTTAGTTGTTCTTTGAAGAAATGTTTCACTACAAATAGGCCCTTATGAACCTCATGCAATACTTAAGTATCAAACTTTGAGCCATGTCTGTTGTGTTTATAGCTTCTGTGCCAGATATAAAGGACTTCAGTGAGCTGTGTCCCCCAGCTTTGCTCACATAACTGCTAAAGTGCATCAGCAAGATTTATACTGCTCTGACACTAAAAAATAAGGTTAGTATGTTTAAAACAAAACAACATACTTAGAGCTCAGAAACTGCAGTTAATGGCTATGAACATCCTACTTGTACTGGGCCATTCTGGGAACCAAGTAATGAGGCAGAAAACAATAAACCAGAGTTTAGTGCCAAGTATCGGCTTAAGAGCATATTTAGGTAGGCATTAGCGGCTTTTATTGTTATAATAAAAATTCATTATGGAGCAAAATTCTTGGTGTATCAGTAAGGTAAAGTCTCAGAATAAAGGTATTATTTCCATCTTCCAGACTCATCTGGGCTGCACAAACAGCAGTGAGTCTTCATTTTTAACCAGCAGAATTCTTCTTCTCTTCTTCTCCTTCATAAACAGCCATTTGTCTTTCTGTTGTATTGTCAGCATAATGCTTCTCTGTAAGAATCCCTGTCCCTGTAATGAGACACTTTTCCTTCAGGGAGGATTAAAGAGCAACAAAATCCAAAGCAACAGTGTGGGATGACCTACTGAGCTGGCCCCGCTCCCACAGAAGCGCCACATTTCAACCACTTAGCTTGTTAGTCCCCATTTTCTGTCATTTCACCGGCTGACGGCACCATAAAGCGAAGATTGTTGTTTATCTGCTGGCAAATCGCCGTTTCAGTCGGAATGTGACCAGGTTTCTGCTGGCAGCAAATCAGCCTTTAACCAGACACAAGATAATTGGCCACCCTGAGAGGTCTCTAAGAGGATAATCTCCACAAAAGGTCATAAAGATCCAACAATTGTTTCCGCAGCAATATTATTTAATTATATTTTTATTATATTAAAGCTCTCTGCAGCACTAATAACATAATCACCATAGTAACAGCAAAGGTTTTATTAACATAATGTAAAATAACAAATCAATGAAAAACACTTTTCTTTATTAGCTATTTTTTTAGTATTAAAACGTGCAGATCACCATGGAAATTAGGTGATCGCCCCGCTGATTAAACCTCTGGTTTAAACATTGACAAACAAAACTTAATTGAATTGGAGCTCAACCAAAACCCTCAGTGGCCCTGTTTCCATAAATCTGTCCCACTGCGTTCACCTTAACAGTCATTAAAATACGCAGTAAAAGCCACACTGAAAAGCACCAATAAACATAACCAACTCGTCCTCATATCCAAACTCTGTTTGTATCTCTTTTGTGCCACAAAGTTCAATTGTTGCCCAAAAAATGAATAAACTCACATCTGTGAGTCACACAGTGACGTTTCATCACCATGGTTTATTTTGACTCTGTTCCACATCCTGCTGTACCAAATACTCACCACAGCATAAAATGCTGATTAATACGCTGCTAGAAATAGTCCCCAGTAAATTCCTAATTTCCTTTTGCTTTCACCATTTGTAAGCACTCATTTATTTATTTACTTATTTTTTTATCCAAGTTTTGCCTATTCAGAAAGAAGAACAGGGTTTTTTTGGGTTGTATAACACTGACTGGCAGACCTGTACACAGTAGATAGAAATGTAAAATTTACGCTTACACTGTAAAATCTTAACAATTTGGCTTTATTTATTTATTTTTTTAAAGTACACTTGTTGCCTTAATTAAAGTAAGCTTTAAAAACTTCAGTGACGAAGCACAATAACTTAGAGCAATTTGTGTTTGTGGAACTTTAAGTCCTCAAATCTGAGTACATTTGAAATACACGAGGTTGAAACTTGATGAGACCAAATCCATGTAATTAAATGTAATTAGTCACAAAATGTTTTTATTTTCAATGAACATGGTGATATCAATCTTACTTACAATAATGGTTGAACATGAATATTTCTGTCACCTGCTCTGCAGCAGAAACTTGGTGTGGACGTGGTCTTTGCTAAACTAGTCACACAGCTGCCTGTACTTTTATATTGGAGGTGGAGATCATCAGAAGGGACATGAGACGCCTTTCCTGCCTTTTATTTTCCCTAAATAACTTAATGGTAATGTGAGAATGGCAAACGAAAAGTGAAAAGAAAAAATAAATAAATACTTTTATGGACATTTTAGGTTTTATGACTGGAAAATGGGCTTGACATGGTTTAAGTGGAATTCTTTAGCTTTCACTAAAAGCCTTTAGAACTTCTTGTGTTATGTGAATTATTGATCAGCCAAATTAAAACAGTACTTTTAAAAAGTAGTAGATAATTTAAACTATTATTAAGTCACTGAATTAAATGTAATGTGTTACATACAGGGAATTACCATTAATTTATTGTATTTGAATAAAAGTAGAAAGCACTGTGAACCGACCCACCCTTCCTCACCATTACCATTTTCCAATTCTCATTTACATTGAGTTAACCTAAATACATTAATTTGTTCTACTTCTTGTATTCCAAAGCAGCAATTTAAGATGAGTGCTGATAAAAACTTCATTAAAATTAAGTTTTATCTGCAAAATATGCATATTTTATCAAAGCCAATGTTATATTTTTACAGTGTACTTCTCAGTGAAAAGATGTCGATTAGAACTCAGACTTTAAATCCAGGGTTGCTGTGAGAAGCTTTTCCTTCCAGATAAAGTGGGCTGGTAGATTTTGTGGATGTGTGTTCATAATAAACTGCCATAATGACCTGAAATACCACATTAACATTCAATAATGATAATAAAGGTCATTTAATCCCCTAAAGTGATGATAAACTTCAGGTCAGATCAGTGTTAAAAGTGATGAAAGACCACTTGAACATTACTAAAGTTTTAGGAGGTTATATTACTTTTTTTTGTCTTTCATAGAGTTCATTGTGCATAAAGCATAAAGGAAGAGCAGTCGTCTTTCGACCGGAAGGTAGGCGGATTGATTCCAGGCTTCCACTGACTACATGCCGAAGTGTCCTTGGGCAAGACACTTAACCCCACGTTGCCTCCCGATGTGCCTATCGGAGTGTGAATTTGTGTGTGAATGGGTAAATGTGATAAGTAGTGTAAAGCGCTTTGAGTGGTCAAACTGGCTGGAAAAGCACTATATAAGTACAAGTCCATTTTACCATTCCATAAAAAAGTTTCCATCATAGAGGACTAATTCATGCAAGCAGAAGTTTTTCATTTTGATTATATTGTGGGCTTTTCTCTCTTTACTTAATGACATCACTGTGAAACATATAATATCCTTCTTATTGGCGTGTTGCAACTCCTCCAAACAAAGGATGAGCAGCTGTTTGTACTTTGACATTTAGGATCATTCACCTGATAAACCACAGCAGACGCCTTAAAGATACATATACACTAAATGAATCTACAGCTGTATGCTGCAGATTATGTTTGGTACCTGATTTCCTGAAGAATCTTAAGTATTGTAAATAACATGGCCACCTTTTATTATTAAGCGTGGACCCAGAGAGCACATTCACAGCAGTTTTTTTTTTTATTTGAATCTTAGTCCTTTTGTTTTGAAAGTCATCTACGTTTGAGCAATTGGGAATGTGCAAACCATTGGTCGAACGCGGAAGAACGCAGTGAACTATCCTGGAATGAATGCACCCTGAGTCATTGCTAATTCTTTTATGATAGAGCTTTAATCTGCATGTACTGTGTTCACAGACATGGCTTCTGGAAGTCTTCTTGACAAGATGATGTCTGTTTTTAATGCAGCGTTGTGTAAGAACCTGAAGATCACAGGCATCCAGTTCTGCTTTTTCAGTTATGTCCCCTGCACACAGAGATTCCTCCAGAATCTCAAAAACTTTAATGTCATGTTCTGTAGATTATGAATTGTCCTTGTTTCCAATATTTGCTGAAATTTCTTAACAATTTTAACTGAACCTCTGCACATCTTTATTTTTCAGACCCTTCAGTGAAGAACTTTGATATAAATTATCCACCAATGTAGTGCTCAGTTAACATTTATTCTCTTAGATTATTTAAAGCACAGAAAAATGATTTATTTATTTACTTTAGCAAGCTCTCTGCATGTTTCAACTCACAAGTTTTGGGTGTTGCATTTATTTTATTAAGTACCTGCAGATGCACTTGTACCATTGATAATTTCTAGAATCTATCAAAACTGTCAGACTGTATGGCTTCCTGTGGGATTCTGGGACAAATGCATGAAAATTTCAAACTGTCCTGATTTAATTTGAGCATCTGTTATGTGATGGACAATTCTGATTTGGCAAAATGTACACATGAATGTCAAAATATTAGAAAAGATGACAAAATACAGCCTAAAGATTGATTTCTTGCTTTTGCATTTGGCCCAGTTACCTCATTGAGACCAGCATCAACCTTGAATCAGAGCTTCGTTAAGGCAAGTTTATTTGTGTAGCACATTTCATGTACAAGACTATTCAAAGTGCTTTACATAAAACATTAAAATCATTACAGCGGGGTGCAGGGAGCATTAAAAAGTATATTAAACTTTAAAAAGAAATAAAACAAAAAAAGACAAAGCTAAAATAGAAAGAGATAAAATGTAAGAAATAAGTTTCAGTTTTAGGAAATACCGGTTGTTCTAATAAAAGGCGTCAAATAGAAATGTTTTTAACCCTGATTTAAAACTGAGAGTTTCAGACCTGCAGTTTTCGGGGAGTTTGTTCCACACTTGAGGAGCATAAAAGCTGAACACTGACTCTCCATGTTTAATTCAGACTCTGACCCTGATGACCTGAGGGATCTTTTGTTTATAATGAACCAGAATATCCTGAATACCCTAAACCATTCAGTGCTTTGTAAACTAACAGCAGGATTTTGAAGTCATTTCTTTGATAGACAGGAAGCCAGTGTAAAGATCTGAGGACTGGAGTTATATGATCCACTTTCTTGCTCTTTGTGAGGACTTGAGAAGAAGGGAGACCTGTAAGGACAGCATCAGTGTTTTTGATCGGTGTTCGGACTATAGTTTTCTGGTAAGATTGTTCTGTAGATTTGTGTGTCATCGGCATAGTTATGGTAATATATTTTGTTGTTTTTCATAATTTAAGTGAGTGGGAGCATGTAGATGTTGAACAGCAGTGGCCCCAGCATGGAGCCTTGGGGAACTCCACAGGCTATTTTAGTGTGCTCAGGTTTATAAGTACATAAAGACACAAAGTAGTACCTGTAGAAGATCCAGTAGTACCAGGACTAAAATGTTTCCACTGTCTGTATTCAAGCAGAAGTCATCGAAGACCCTAACTGGTGCAGACTCTGTGACAAGAAATATTTGTCTTACTTTTGCTGTTTTGTGATGAAAAGTTTGTTCCAGCTCTAAAAAACTCTGCTAATGGATTCTCCTATGACCCTGCTTTTGTTTGAAATAAATCATGAAGGTTCTGCTACTTTTCATGGAGATGAAGGAGGTTTTTATAGTGAAATATGTTTACTCTTTCTATTATAGACTATCTGGGCTTCACTTCTTTCTGTGTCCTCATGGTGTGAAATTTTCCTCTTCATCAGTTTTTCAGAAAGAATATTTTTCTGAAGATCATCTACAATCTTTTGATACTTGATATAACTGAGTGTGCTGCTACTTCTAACTGAATATTAACATGAAAAACAGCAAAAAATCAAAAGAAAAGGCTGCATTAATTTCTAATTATCTTGTTTGTGATGCACACAACACAACCATCTGATTAAAAGAGAAACTCCCCATACTAGTAACATGTACACAAATGGTTTGCTTTTCTATCTTACCTGTTTCCACCAACATGACAAACGTTGGAAAACTGCTCCATATAATAGATGGGAAGGTCAATACTGCCGTAGGGAAGTTGTGAAGGCTCAGAAAAACTGTTGAGGTTTTGTGTTTGACCTGCACAGATGTAGGATGTTTTCTGCACCTACTTTGATAAATGGCCTTTTTACCTTGAAATCTAATGAGGCTCATCCTCGACTATAACTTGACACAGAGCCTACTGAGGCACTGAAATGTGGAAGAGTCAAAGATAAACAACCTTATCAGAAAATAAACCAGTGCAGTAATATAGTAAAGATATGTACAATGAGATTCAGGAGTATTCGCAACACTTTGAAACCAATGTATGTTTTTTACCCGCATGGTAATGTGAATAACAAACACCACCCAGTTCCAGTTCCATGGATTTACATATAAACACTAAACAGGAAATCCATCAGGGCAGGAAATATCGACAGACCCTACAACTGGGTAAAAACAGCCTCTGAGAAACAATGGCACATCACATAAAGAATTGTGTCATGTATTAGACAAAAACAAAGCCAAAAGATTTTTCAAAAGTGGATAACATTCAAGACAGCTACCAGTCTTCCCAGGAGAAGAGTCCCAGCAAGTTCAGCCCAATGCTCAGAAAACCCCCCAAAAATGCAAGATCTACATCGTAGACTCTCCAGGCCTTAGACAGCATGTTAAATGTTAAATTTCATGATGGTCTAGTTAGAAAAAAGACTGAACCAGTATGGCTTTTTTGGAAGGGTTGCAGGAGAAAGCCTCCTTTCTCTAAAATGAACATGCATAGGTTGGCAAAGCTGCATCTGAACAAAACACAATGTCATTTGGACAGACTCGAGCAAACTGGTTCTTATCAGCACATACACCTCATACCAACTGTCAGCACGGTGGTGGAGGGCTGTTGATCTGGGCTTGTTCTACAGCTGGACTTGGACACCTTGCACTCACCGGGTAGACCATGAACTCCTCTGGATACAAAAGTATTCTAGAGTGAGATGTGAGTCAGTCTGTCTGACAACTAAAACTTGGCTGAAACTGTCTCATGCAACAGGACAATGATCCCAAACACAGCCACAGATCTACAACAGAATGTCTGAAAAAGAAAAGACTCGAGCTGTTGACATGGTCCAGTGAAAGTCCAGAACTCAACCTGACATGATGCATAAAACTTAGACTTGAAAGAGGGTGTGCTTTCTTTTTAATATCACTGCATTTAGATAATTTTATAAAAACAGATTAGAAGAAATGTGCAGAAGTAGGGTCTTCATATTGTGACTCCGTCTCTGTCTCAACCGTTACTGTCTCACTGATACATATTTCCAACTGTCTCATGCAACAGGACAATGATCCTAAACACAGCCACAGACCTTCAACAGAATGTCTCGAAGTATTGACATAGTCCAGTCAAAGTCCAGAACTCAGCCTGACTGAAACTCTGGTGGGACCATTGGAGGTCTATACGGGAATTATTTCCTCAAACAAGGGGACGTCTTCTCTAAATCATTGGTGCTGTGCAGATGTTGGAGACAGATCTAATAATTTATGGGCAATTAATGTAGTGGGGAAATTATAAACAGGTTCTGAGATACAAATCAGGGGAGCTCTCCTCTCTAATAAAGTAGTTGACAGGTGGTGAAAAGGATTTCTATTTCAGACATCCAGGGGCAGGTCTACAAAAGTTTAGATGGGGGCACAAATGAGCTTTATTTTTTTAAGGTTTTGATTTTATTTAATATTGAACTGATTATTACAACTAAAGTGATCATCTAATGTAAAAAAAGTAAAAAATAATAAAAGATAACAAAGATAGCATTGGTTTGCTCTTTCTGTTGATACAATGCAGTAAAAACAGGCATATTTCAGGTATAGTCGTGAATGATGATTCATCATTAATAATCATGATTAATTCATTTGTAAGCTGTGATTAATCTGATTTTATATTTATAAACAGTATATGTAAGGATCGAGACTTTTTTGATCCTGAAGGAAATTTGGGAACTCAGCAGTGTTTCCAACAATAACGAATACAGAAAAACAGACATAAATAAAAATAAAGTGAAATGAAATAGTGAGGTTAGGTAATGGTAAAAAATAAGGATAGGGCAAAAATAAATGCACACAAATAAGCAAACAAACTCAGAGTTCTTTGTAAAAACAACTTCAGAAGAACTTAGAAATTCAGGAAAATCTGTAAGTAAATTTCAGATTGAGGCTCAGTAAACTGATGCAATGTTGAAAAGAGAAGTGGACAAATTTTATCCACAACCATGAACTGATAATGGACTGAGAAACTAATATAAAGAAAACCATTACTTAAACTTATTTGGGTTAAAGGAGCTTCCACATGCTGCTGGATCGCTGCTGTGGACTTTCACACACATCTTCTGCAATACTTTCAGTGTAATATGGCCTGTTCCTATTTTTATGAGCTGCAGGGAACCAGATAACTTTAAGTACTGATGTCTAAAACCTTCGAATAGAGTATGGTGTGTTTTTTTTTTTTTTCATGCATCTGGAGGCAGGTCAGGAGCCATTTTGCAGCGATATAGAAGCTGTTTTCTGTTCCCTCTGGAGTCAACAACTATCTTTTTTTTGTCTCGTTGACATTGACAGAGAGACTGTTATCCTTGCCCCGGCTTGCAGGCTAGCTCACCTCGTCGGAGCAGTGTCATCACCAAAGAAATGATATGATTGGGCATGAACGTGTCACTGCAGTCATGGGTCAGCAGCGTTCGCTGCAGACGGAGTAGCGGCAGTTTCTGAGGCCTGTTGATCTCAAAGTCAAGGACCCGCATTTGTAGAGAGGAAAGTGTGTTGCTGTGTGTGTGTGTGTGTGTTGTGCTCTCTCTGTGCATGTATGAGTTGTTAAACCATCCATCAAATTACCGTGGCAACCGAGCGTCCATCACCTCATCCATCATCCAAGGGCAACAGACGGAGCGTTAGAACGCAGCTAGAGATGTCACGGACGAGTGGAGAGATAACAAGGGGAGAGGAAAAGGAGGAGGGGAAGAAAGAGGGGAGGGCATTAAAAAGGTGCTGCATCTAATTTTGTTCCCTGAATACATAAAGTTTGAGTAAAGTTGAGCGTTGACTGGGATAGAAAATGTCAGGGCGGATTTTACTCCCCGTCTTTCTGAAGCTGATTGACTGCTTGACTGACTGGCTAATTTTCTGCTTTCCTGGTGAAAATTGAATGATGTTTCAGACTTGTCCAAGCTTTTTAAAATCAATCTGGAGTGGGATCTCAACCCGTCTGCAAACTTAATTTGTTCTTCGTACGTGATGCTGGTGCACTAAATTATTAACAGAGGATTATGAATTCCTGTCAAAGCTCAAGAAACTTTTATTTAAGAGGTAAAAGTCAAAACTTGTTTCATATTTCCTTCTTTGCCCAAGCTTTCTGATTCATATTTTATAAGAGAAAATATATTTTGATAAAGAAATTTTAGCAGCTCGAAGCTGAAATGTCCAGCTACACAGCCAGCCTACAGTTAGCTTAGCTCTGTCTGTCTGCAGCATCCATCATGAGCAGCTTTGCAGCTTGCGAATCAGGACGTCTCGTTTACAATATTGTTGTGGTTTGTAAGTTGGACAGGTTCTTGGCTGGAACCACTGTCTCCATTGTGTGTCCACTGGCTGCTTGACAGTTGGTCTTAAGAGAGAAATATTCCAGCTATAAAGAGCAAGCTGCTGTTTTCACAGCTTTTCTGGCCACAATTTAGGCATTAAATGTTGATTACCTGAATTACTAAGCTGATAACTAATCAGCCAATCACATGGCAGCATCCAGTCTTGTGGACATGGTGAAGACGACTTGCTCAAGCTCAAACTGGGCATCAGAACGAGGCAGAAAGAGTTGGTCTGAAAATTTACTGGGATTTTCACACACAACCATCTCTAGGGTTTACAGACAATATCCAGTGAGCAGCAGTTGTCTGGACCAAGATGTCTTGTTGATGTCAGAGGTCAGAGCAGAATGGACAGACTCTTTGAAGATGATAGAAAGACAACAGGAAGTCAGATAACCACTGGTTCTAACCAAGGTCTGCAGAATAGCATCTCTGAACACACAACATAAAGATTTAGCTTTCTAATTATGTAAAATCATCTCAGTTCTTAACCTGTTCTTTATGGAATTGGCCTAATTACCTAGTATGAACCATCACTGGAACCACTTTGGACAAAATGACATGAGAAAAGCTCATTTCTGCTGTGAAACTGGGACAACTCTTCTCAACTCCTGTCATTTTCACCAAGAGCTTATATGAAGTCAGAGTTTAGAGATTATCTATAACTTTCTTAGTTGGATAAATTTTTGATCCCACTTTTATTTTTGTTTCATCTCTTCCCAGAATCTATTAACTTCAAGTTGTTTAAAAATTCACATTCAGACACTGGAGTGCTTCAATCCATTGAGAAGATACAAAGGTGCTGTTATCTGGGGTAGCTGAGTGAGCGTAGGAATAAAGGACAGGAAGCTCGAACCACAAATCTGAACAAAATAATAGTTTTAACAGTTTTAATGCACATACAAACACCTACAGTCTAGAAATGCGGAACAAACAGAACTATAGAGCTAAAGTGCTTCATTTACCTGATCTTCCCTCTAAACTAGCAGCTGAAATAATCTTTGAGTTCTGCCTAAAAAGACTAAATCCCTTGCAGTTTAATCTCTGAATCTTTTTGGTTCAAATGTGGTCAAATATCGGAGAGCAACATTGATTTCTAACCACTGCTATGGCTAAAAATGCAAGTATAACAGCTGAGTTGAATACATCAGCTGTTGCACAGAACTCTGTTTAAACCCTTTCGCAGCTTCCTCTGCAGGCTGCTTCACGTCTCACCTCCACAGCATCTCCTCCTTTTCCATCTGTCTGACGTCCCTGTCACGTCTGCCATTGATGCCGCTCTGTTCTGTCCTCTGGAGGTCTGTGCTGCTGCTCTTTCTGCCTCAGGCAGTCCATGTATGCAGAGTGGAAGGACAGGAAGGTCCCAGAACAGAGCCGTACCATCAAATACAAACTACGTTTACTGCAGATGGTTATGACTGTTTCTGACAGAGGTGGTCCTGGCTAAGTTTCATTTTTAATTCCCAACATGGAGCTGCAGGGTTCCTGTGATGGATCATAAAAGCCATTATTTATCCCGTCGTTATTACAGAGCTCTCAGCTTTATCAAAGAACAGCCATCTGTTAATTAGTACAAGTTTGATGTAAAATGCAAATCTGTATTGTTTGGTAATTTTGGGTGTTTGGTGACATCATGTCGGCATAGAGACAATGAACGCTTTGTTTCTCTGCAGCTGCAGTGAAGTTTACTGCTGCTCAATGGAAAAAATGTAAATATTAGCCATATAAAGCCAAAAAAAAATGTCCCCACTGTTTTCCATTGTGGCCAAACATGGTAATTCCTTTAAACTGGAAGCAGCAGAGCTTCGTTTGGCAGGTTATTAATAGAAATTAATTCCTTCCTAAATGCCTTTGTTGGTAAAGTTTGTGTATTTTTTTTTTTGGAAAAGTGCCGTCTTGTTTTATCTGTTTCAGTTTGCTGTGATCATTTGCTGCTGTTGCTGCATTTGATTAATCAATAAAACTCTTGGGCAGCACATGGGGAATAATTTCTACACCTCCTCAAGAGGGTCGTACTTCCAAATATTTGCATAGTTTTATTTCTTTTTATTTATCTTCCATTGACTGCAGTTTTAAATTGTGAACTAGAATCCAATAGACTTAGTTAATGAATAGAAATTAAATTTCAATTAAAAACTGAAGCTCAGTTACACAACTTTCCTACTGCTATATAAATGGAAATGAAGCTATAAAAACTGCAGTAGAAATGGTCTACAGTTATTTTTCTGCATAGTGGTGTCATTTCTGGAATTAAGTGCTTCATGTTTCTATGATCTGTACCAGTGGTCTCCAAACTTTTTGAGCCACAAGATAAATTATGTTTGTCTTTGCGACATAAGTTCATGCATTAATGCATTAAAAATATAATGTGATAACTCCACAGATTAATCTCTGTGCATTATTGCATTAATTTTGACAGTCCTAATAATAATCCCAAATTTATTTAATAAATATGTTTATAATTTATTTTTTTTACAATATCTGGTGACCCTCAGAAATTATCTTGGTTAGAAAAGTCAATGGCCAATGATAAATTATGCCATTAATATAATAAAATTACACTAATTAGATATTTTCCATCCCATTTTACTACATAAGCACACAAAACATGGTAATCTAAAAAAATTCTAAATGTACAAAAATAAAGAAAATAACTCTTCACACTATAAAAGTTATTACAAGTATCTTGTTCTTCATTGTTTGACATTCACTCTTTTTTAAGAGCAGAGTAAGAATTGCTTTGGTCTGCAATGAAAAAAACAAGTGAAATATACAGATTTTTTTTTTTTTTTTTTTTTTACTGTTGTGTATTTTAGGTACTTTATATCCCTAGAATATGTGCAAAAGAACAAAAAAGCTTCTGGAACAATAAAAATCTGGAAAAAAATGTGAAATTCAGATGTTTTTCTTTTTAAACTAAATTAACAAACAAAACATTGAACATTATTATTATTATTTACCTATTAATACAGAAAAATATTGAATAGTTAATGTTGTTTGAACTATATAAAATTGTTTAGTTTTTTAAGCCATTTTTTATTTGCAGTTTTATTTGTGCAAATGCTATTTGAATTCTAAGATCACAACAGCTCCTTCACCTGCTCCACCATTTCCTAAGCTAAGCCTAGTAAAAGAAACGCTGGTAAAAACAAGCAACTAAATACGCTAAAACTACTGACTTTGATAAAAACTACTGAAAACCAATGATGAAACTATTGAAAATACAGTAGAAACTAAAATTTTCTCTATTGTGTAATCTCTCTAATAATTACCCCTGCTACTCCACCAAAAGCATGTCTCCCTATACTTTGTGGCACACCATGTCTATATGCTGCTCTGTAGATGCTGGCAGACCAAAGTTCTTTACAATCTGTCATTGAGAAATAATTCTTGAATTTAATAATGACTCTGATGGAGTTTGGTACAAATGAAAAGCCGCAACCTATCTGCTTTTATGGTAGATGCTGATTTTATACCCAATGCTGACACCCTCACCTGTCACCACTTAATCTGCTGGTTCTGGAAACTCTTTCCGAACCATCTTACTAGAAAGCGTAGAAACTTTACTGGCCATTTGTTTCCTTTCCATATTTATTGATAGTTGCTGCATCAGATTTTAGATGTTTATATTTTCAAAATCCAATACATTTGGCCAGGGAAGGTGCTTAAAATCCTTTATTTGTTTCTGTAAAGATTCAAATGAATTAGCAAATTAAAGATGAGTTTTTATACGATTTAAGAAAACTTCTTGTCTATCCTGACAAAAGGTTTTTTTATTCATTAGATTTTTTATTTATTCATTCATTCACTTTTTGGATTCTAGCTCTGGAAATTATTTATAGGAAAATCACAAAGATTAAAACATGAGCCACGCGGGACCTTGAATGACTGGAATTGGGCTTGATTCTTGTCACTTTTACAAAAGCAAAAACTGGAAAAACAGCAATGATTCAAGTTTAGAAAATTAAGACTTCAGTCATTGCTTTGCATGTTTTCTCAGTGGGAGCACAAAGAGAAGAAATAAATCCCAGGATGTGTTGGGTCGGAGGGAGGATGCATGTGAGCAGTCAGTCACGGAGTTAAAAGACATGACTGACAACGTTTCACACTCACTTTCACACCTGCAGGCAATTTAAAGTTTCTGCTTCAGCTGCCCTGCATGTTTTGGGCCTGTGGGAGGAAATCCACTCAGACACAGAACATGCAGACAGACGGGTCGGGTTTAAACCCGGGACGTCTTCCTTCGAGGCGACGGCTTCAACCACTGCAACTCTTCACAGCCGGAGTGAGGCAGCACTTTTTAGTCCTGAGAGACCCGGTGGATGTGTTGAAACTTTGAAGTCAAAAGTCACACCAACCCCCTCCTCTTCATCATCTTCCTCGTCCTCACCTGGATGCTTGGAAAAATGCAATGCATCCGGGCCCTCCTCACCTGGGAGAGCATGCCTGCAGGCGTTTAAGGAATCCTCAGGAGATGATATCCAATTCAGCAGCTCTCTGTCAGTCAGCTGAAAGAAGCAGCGATTTCAATAAAGCTGCACTTTCTGAGCCGATATTCAGCCGGCTGGCTGCGTCACCCCGAGATGAGTTCTCGTGGAGGCAGGAGAATGTGGGCAAATAAGGGGAGAGCAGCTTTGAATTTTTATTGAAAAATCAGTCCAGCTGGAGGAACAGACACAGAGAGGCTGGACTGTAATGAGCTATAAGCTCCAGTATTTTGGTTTCTGTTCACACATGAAAAGTTTTATTTGTGTCAGTCCCATCAGAGTCTGTATTACAGCCTGCATCCATGTCATAGTTTTTTTTTAGCCTGATGAGTCTCACTGCAGGAGGTGTAAAAGCAGTGAAGCTGTTCTTTAATGTAAGATCGTGACAATTTCAAACCTTCTTTTTTAAAAGCTTCTTTGCATATGTGAACAGGATGCAGAAAGAATCTTCTACCTTTAATCTTTCTCACAAACTCGCCTAACTCGGTATTTGTATTGTAGTGCTTTGGGTGGAAAAAGCTTCCACATCCTGACTCTTTTTTAGAATGTGTTGCATTCTGAAATGAAAAATTTGTATCCTAAGGAATGAAATATGAATATGAGACACACCAGGAATGCTTTGGCTTCATATTTGTGCAGTTACTAGCAGCATGTTGTAGCACATTCACAGCACTTGTTATGGTATGGCAGAATTTACTAGAGTAGAAAAGGCGTTACTGGGACAGAAATGTTCACCTGTGCAAACTGATGAAGCATCGTATCGCGCAGTTTGAGCATGTGTGTTACCTTGCTTCCTTTGTCCTGAGTTACATGATAGAAAGTCCTCTTCCAGTCAAGCTGTCTAACACACACAGCTATAACTTTGTCCTGGCACACTTAACTCCGCTCATAACGGCTGATGCATTCATATCGATCAGTGACATATCCTTTGCCTATCACCATGGTAACCCCCTGTGTGTCAGATGACTGTGTTTGTGTGTAAGTAGTGTAGTGGATCAGACTGATTAACTGCTCCATCTATCACACAAAGAGTGAGGCTGACCTGAAGCGGGGAGCCGAGACGGCAGCCCAGATTCTCTGATGTGATTTTCACACCGTTTCCCAAACCCTGAGCTCATCATGTGATGTTCACTGACCTAAAAAGCATTTCCTCCCAACACACTCACTGGAAAAGTGGTGAAAACATTTCTCTGAGCATCATATATCCCACTAAATGACTTTGATTCATTTGGTCCACTTGCATTGGAACAGTCTAGACAAGCTTTTAATTTAATTTATATTTATTATCTTCTCACATCCATGTGCGCACAGAACCGGCTCATCTGAGGCTAATGCCCTCACGCTTCTCAGTGCATGGCAGGGAGGAAGTGAGTAAATCAGGCTCTTTGAAAGTGATATTTAACATGCAGTCCCTGAATGCCTCGTTTGTAATGTGACAGAGTAGACTCTTTGGGATGGAGAGAGATGGAGGCTAATGTAGAGAAAGGAGAAATTATGGCATTAAATGGAATCACATGCATAAAATGCCACAAAATGCACGTGTAGGATGAGCTGCAGAGTTGAGGATGTGGGTCGTCCCCATGAAAACACTTGCTAAGTCTTCTGTGCCAATACCAAAACCAGCTGACTCTGATGTTGACTCTTGTTTTTAACAAGCAGGGGTCTTGGTATCATGTGGAGGAGACGAACAGCCACAGCAGCCCGGTACCTTCTCCTCATGCTATTCACACAGTGCTTTCCTCATGGGGATCCTCCATGCCGAAGCTATGCCGGCTCGGTCTGTGGGGTGTTACTTCCACCCTTGTCCAGGCGGCTTGTGGTCCTGCTCTGCAGAATTAGAAGAACCCACTCTTGTTGCTCACAAATGGCTCCTCATTTAGGATCACTTGGTCCTTCTATTTTAGCTTCAGTTAGCATGTATAGTGGTTTGTGTGCTGGTAAGCACATGGTAATGTGTATGATAAAATTTCATTTTATAAATACTGTTTAAATGCAGCCAGATATGACCTCAGTTTTCACTCATTTCCTCACTTTTTCCGACATGTTTGCATTTAAGGGCTCACCCATTCGCTTTAGCTGCATTTCCACAGAGATCCAGGTGGCTGCGCATTTTTTCTTTCCTTTTTTTGTGTTTCCACAGGGAAAAACTGGGAAGTGGCCTCAGAATATCCAATCTGACCCCGTTCTACATTGTTGAGACCCTTTGGTTTGGTCCCAGTCTTACTGCCAAGAAAAAAGAACCCAAACTGCTGGATGTCCGCCTTCATTTCTGTGTCACATTATTTTGTTTCAATTGAAGAAAGGTGTTGCATCACTATGACATCATATTACACAGCTTACACATCTATTGCTATCTGACTACCAGTTAAGGGTATGGTTTCAGTGGAAATGCAGAGATTAGGGTTTACCAAAACCATCCCTTTCTGAGCTGGACACTTGGTGGAAACAAGGCTTTTGTGAACCTGAACCCTTCCTTCCTGTACATAATGATCTTTAAATGTGATTGGCTGCATGGCGTGCCCATCAAACGAAAGCTGTGCAGCAGTGCTGAAGATTTGGCTCTCCCCAACGGGAGTCGGCTCTTTCTCGCTTCGGAGATGTCACTAATTCATCACCTGAAAAGTGGCTGTTAATTTTTCATTTATACTGAGTTTTAACCCACATTTGGTGGGTGGACTGGTGTAAATATAGAGCCGTGGACATAACCCACATACTCATCTCTGCTGCTCATCCCACAAATGCATTTTCTTTACAAATCTAAAAGGGAAATAAAGAGGCTGGCTTTTCACCAGTATGCGATTTACTGTCAAGAAGCCTTGTCAGAACAGAGAAATAATCCACAGAACACTCATTTGCTTTCTGTTTCTGCTAAGCTTATTTTATCTGCGTTTTAACCAGGCTCACTCTCAGTTTGACATTATTATGCCAACAGTCCAGGACAAAGTCTGGACAACGTTCACAGACAGATTCGGATATTTGCCTTTTCTCTGGGAAGAAAATTTTAAGGCTGCAATCCATGTGTGAAAAAACCTAAAAGAGCACAACAGTCCTGTTGATCTTGTCAAATTCTTAAATAATCACATTTTCATGAAATTTAATTAGATTTTAACTTTAGTAAATGTTTTGGCACTCATGTATACACATCAACACTGTTTCCCTTTGGAACAGGAGGAATAATGTTTGTAAAGTTTCCTCCTGTGTGCACTTTGGAAGTATATGTAGCATCCCAGCTGGAAAACACTGCTCAGCTATCGAATCCAGCATTTCTCCTACACCCTCCTCTTCTTCCTTTTTACTCAAAGAAAAATGACTCGGTTGGAAAAGATGCCTGAAAATCTCAGCATGGAGTCAAAGAGGGAAATTTTCTGTCAGACAGCAGCACATTAATACTACAGTAATACGTTGGTGTCACTCAGAAACAATGTTTTTACATTTTTCATGTGGTTAGAGGTTTTGCATTTGGTCAGAAGAATCCCACAGCAGTGGATCTTCAGAGCCTTGGCTGGAGTTTTAAGCCTTTGGAGGTTGTTTAAGGTTCATGTTACTTTTTTTATTCTTTTATTTGACCCCTCGGTCGCTAGTTGGCTTCAGGGAATCTGTTAGTTAATCCACACTTTGATCTCATTGAAATGTTCATGCTGCTTTCAGGATGAATCCCACTGACTTTGAAGATCGACTGTTTTCTCTGGCGCCACCAGCTGAGAAGTTTTTGAGGTTTTTATTTACAGCGTTTCCTCCGTTTGCATTTGTGCTTTGACTGAAATCTTTTGACATTTTGATTGATTCACTGGTTTGTGTTCTCCTGAAGACAAACTCTAAAATTTAATCCCAAGATGTCATGGCAACTCCATCAGCTGCTACCTTTGGTTTTGTGCTAATTAGCAGATGTTAGCATCTAACGTTCCAAAGAAAGGTAGAGAAGGCAGTAAACATTACACCTGCTGGACTTCCTGGTAATAGCTCATTAACAAACAAGCGTATTTGGAAATAAAAATATCCCAGTTTCCTCATGCTGTACAAGAGTGAAGGCAGAATATCGTGGAAATGGCTGCTGCCACACTGCAGCGGTGACACATTTACTATTGTTTTTAGTCTGTTTAGGTCGTGTCCTAGAGCTTCAGGGCTTACCTTAACTAAAAACAAACATATGCAGAAAACGAAAGCCAAGTCTTCAACCATTTCCTCTAGCCTTAAAATATGTTAAACACTCCTTTTTTCATGAAATGTTGCAGGACTTATCCTTATTTTTGTAGTCATTTGTGTTTTGTGACAGTTTTCAAACTTTATTAGACCATGAGAGAGAAAATGGAGCAGCTCTAAGATGAAACTGTTCAGTTTTCATCTTTTCCTTCAGCCAGCCCGGTTGTAAATACCTCAACCAGTTTGGAAACAGAATAATTTCAATCCCTCTGACATGTTGAGTCACCTGTTATAGCTTCACACACACAGAATCAACACATCACCCTGATGCTCTTCCAGTAAGGTCAATGGTGAAGCCACTTTACCACAGGAGCAATCTGATTGGTGAAAAGCCGCCATGTGACCTGGCAGTATTGATTATTGATAAAAGCACAGTGCAGATCTGCTGCTGTGTGTGCTGGTGGTGACACATTTACTGTAACGTATTAAAGTTTACAGGAAGCATTTGACTCAATAATTTGTGACATTTTTCGTCTATGGTAGCCATCTAATCACCAGCAGCCTTGTTTGTTACAGAGATCCCCAACCCTGGTCCTCAAGGCCCACTATCCTGCACGTCTTAGATCTCTCCCTGCTGCAATACACCTGATTCAACTTAAACGGCTCTCTGATGTTTCTGCACAAGTCTGCTTATGGGCCATTAATTTGAATCAGGTGTGTTACAGCAGGGAAACATCTAAGACCTGCAGGATAGTGGGTCTTGGGGACCAGGGTTGTGGACCTCTGGCTTATCAGTCCCATGAACAAGAAGTATTGGAAATCACCCAAAGCAGAACTTTTAACTTCTTATCTGCGTCCATAAGTCAATATTTTTGTAGTTGCTGCTGTAAATCCATTTTTCTTGCCTTCTATTTGAACCTGAACTCACCCTGACTCCATTATTTTTTTCCCGAGCAGCTGAATGTGAAGTCGGCCTGATTCAGTTTCAGTCTCTAAGGACCCGACCTGCAACACCGGCCTGATACCATTTGTCTTTGAGTTTCTGCACATTTGGATAAAACATACCTCAAATGTAATTTTTTTTCCTCTCAGCAGGTTTGAACTTAAACACTACCTACTTGTTTTATTTCCTCTGTTGAGCTGTGATATACAACCTGCCAGCTTCTATTTGTCGCAGCCAAATTTAATTTCCTTTCTGTGTAGATTTGAGGAGAAATGACTTATCTTTGTTTTGTTCTCTGTGGAGCTGAGTGCACACTAATTAAAATTTCCTCCCTGTATCTGTCTCAGATCCATCTCTATTAAAATCAGCCTGATTCCATTTGTGTCTATCCGTGTCTTTGCCTTCAGATTCGACTGTACGCCCGGCCGGATGCCATTTCGAGCGGTGCGGGAGATTACGCCCTCCACATTACCAAGAGGCTTCTGGGATTTTATGAGGACTACTTTAAAGTCCAGTACTCCCTGCCCAAGCTAGGTAAGGCTGCTGATTTGGTCCCTTGACACTATTTGGTTGTGTGTCCTTTGTTGTCCTGCCTGAATCAGCCAGTCGGTTTGGCCGCTACGCATTTGATGTTAAAGCAGAAAGAAACACGGTTCGTCTGAGCTTTGGTTTCCTGTCAGCGAACATTATATCAAAGAAGTAAATAACTCCCTCATCCTGAGCTGCTGGTTTAAGGGGAGTCAGCCAACTCTTTGTCCTTTGTACAGTTACAGTTAGGTTCATCAGTTTGCTCTCGTATCAAACAAAACACTGTCCTCCTTTTCTTGTTGTGTTTTGGTGCTGTAGGGCCTGATTGTGTCAGACTTGGTTAAGCTCCGATTTTAACTCATTTAGTCAGATACAGATGTGACTTTTTTTTTTTATTATTTGGACATTTTCTCTACATGTAATGGGTGTTTTGGGAACCTGAAAATGCACACTTTTGAAAACGGTTTCTAAAGTGAAACGGATTTAGATTAAAATCTGTTATTATAACAAAAAATGAACTAAAAAGTTCATGAAATCAGGATACAACGTTCCTCCTAATTAGAGTCTCAGACAAAACCACGCTTTTGAATTTTGGTATTTTTCACAATTTGACATTTATGCTGTTTGAACAAAGCAAATAATTTTAACTTGAGATGAAGTAACTGGACTGTTGATCATTAAGTCAATGTATCAATGTTTATTGTAAAAACCCCGTCTGTGTCAGTAGCTGTTTCCATTAAGTTTTTTTTGCAAAATAAAAGTGATACTTCTTAAATTTTGACAAAGTACAATTGCAGGTGTTTCCATTCAATGGTGTTTTGCGCATTAGGCGTTATTCTTGTGAAATCTCGTCTCACAAGAATCCACTTTGAGGAGGAAGGAGATTTTTAATTCCTTGTAAAACTCTGCATTTCGCTGTTGTTTGCTATCAAAGATGACACAACAGCTTTATTTCTTTAATTATTTGTAAAAAGAGTTCTGTGTCCTCCTGCGTCTACTTACACCGCGCCATATTTACTTGAAATGAACTGAATTTTGCAATTACTCAACAAATTTTTAGAAGTTCTGCCAGCGATTTGTGAAGCGACGGCATCTGGACTGCCGTGAAAGAAAAAAGTGAGTTGAGGACGCTGCGTAAACGCTTATTTACCGCAGATGTCCTTCAAGAAGACTAGAAAGCATTAGATTAATAAAGTGTGTCCACAGCTGTCCCTGTTCACATTTTCACTGTTGTGAAGTTTTCCCAGAGGCTGCTGGTTAAGTAACTATTTAAATAATATTAAAAAAGATTTGTATGGGAGTAACAGCTGATGGTGGTTCACCTGTTCAGGCACTGAAATGGACATGGTGAATAAAACACAACATTTCTTCATTATGTGCAGCTTTCTGAATTTCTGTGTGGTGATAAGAGGTGAAGTTGGGCACACTGAAAGAGTTAAAGTTGAGGAGAATTTTTTTCTTTTCATTAAAGTAAAAGTAGAAAAATCAGGGTTTTCTGTTTTAATGATGTTTTTCTGTTGGAGAGATCATTCCGGTTTTCTGAGTGTAGTTTTTCACACAGTGATGCTCTTTGTTGTTTGCCAAGAAACATTTGGATGAATTCTTGAGGCTTCTGCTTGTAATGAAATGAATCTCTGCAAACGCAAAGTCTATTTAAATACTCGAGGAGTCATAGTAAAGAGAACAGTTGTCAAATCTGTCAACATGTGTAAACATGTAAATATCAGTATATGTGTTGCTGTTGAAGAATAGATGGCACATAACATGAATGAAAAAATTTCAGGCTTACCTTAAAAAACAAACACTTTCAGAATAAATAGCAATTTCCCTTTGGAATGATGCAATTAAACTTTAAACTCTATGAAATCATAGTATAAGATATTAATATCATTGTGGTGAAGCATGAAAACATTAGAGAGGTACAGGAAATTCAGGCTAGGTCTGAAAGATGGTTGTTTTTAAACAGTCTGGTAACGGGACCTCCAACTCCGGTCCTCGTGAGCTACTGTCCTGCAGGTTTTGGATTCTACCCTGATGCAACACACCTGACTCAAATCGCTGGGTCCTTAACAGGCTTGTGCAGAGGTGTGTTGTAGGAGGAGACATCTAAAACCTGCAGGACAGTAGCTCACGAGGACCGGAGTTGGAGAAACCTGGTCTGGTACAATCTGGCAACATCTGTTCTCAACGTCCCTCAGTTTTAGGACCTCATATTTTCAAAGGTTGAGAAATGTTTAAATCAGCTTGAGTCCTCAGGAAGATCCCTCGCTGATGAATACATTGCATATTTTGTATTTTTAACTTAAATAATTCTAATTTTGCCTCTTCATTTCAAATTTCTAATACTGTTTTCTGAAGTCTTCCTCTGGTTGATTATAGAGCTCTTTTGAACATGTGCACATAAATAGACTATGGACTAAACCAAGCAGGTCTTGGACATGGAGAGAAGAAAGTAATAAAGGATTCTTCTTTTTTTTTTTTTTTTTTTTTTTTTTTGCTTTCACATCATGTCATAGCTCTGTCACTTACTCTTGTCTTGATCGTTTATAGTCATTAAGCTTCTTGAGATTTTGGTGACGTAAGCCTTTCCACTGAGCGGATCGGTGCGGTCCAGTAGCTAAGGGGCAAATACGACCGAACCATACCACATCATTTTTGGACCCCCTTCAGTTGTAGGTACAGGCAGAAAACGTCACTGCCCACGACAAAAGCAAGTTAGATTTTGAAACAAACAACGTTACCGTTCAGTTCATGGCTCAGTTAGACGCTGGAAAGGTAACAGGACAATGATGCCTGCAAACAACAGTAAGGTCTGGTCGTACAATGTGGCAGGTATCGCTTGTACAAAGAACCAAAAGCCAAGCAGAAAAAAACAGCCACTGATTGGCCTCCATTGTTGTTTGTAGTGTCACGTTTGTTGTCGTCTCACTAGCATGACGTCACATTAGGCATTGGTCTAAAGCCCGTATACCCAGTGGCGGTGCGACTTGCAGTGGGAACGCTCACCTGAATTGGCTGGACCATTCTAAAACTTCCGAACTGTACTGGCCCAGACTGAACCGCTCAGTGGAAACAGTGCTTAAGAAGTGGCTGTTTTACCCTGACGAGTAGCCAAGTGGTTTGACCTGAATGTGGTTAAAGCTAGTGTGTAACAGATTTCTACCAATGTAACAGATTGCTTACCAGAAGCTGTGAATAGCAATGTCCCTCAGGGTTGATCTCTTTACCCTAACAATGAGTCATGATGGTCAAACAAAACTTTCTTAAAGCACTGAAGCATTTCGTAAATTTTGTTCACAGTGTTTGAAGCTTCATTTTTATCATTAACTCTACTGAGCTATCTACTGGCCAATTAAAATTTATTCATATAAACATGGAGACCTGGCATATTAATGTACATTTTCATGTAAAAATGCAAGATTATTGCCAAAGACTAATTTCCATCTTTAGTCCCTAGGCAAGTAGATGGCCAAAAAGTGGTTTGACATGTATATTTTTGCATTTCTATGGATTTAAAATCCTTTAAGCAATAACACTGGCCATAAGGAACAATTGATATAATCAGACTTGGGTGACTACAGTGAATTACTTGGGGAAACACATTTTTATTACCAAATAACATCGCTTTTTGGACTGAGGCAATTTCTAGCATCAATATTGGATGAAGCTGTAGATCTCTTCATCCTTATACCCAGTAGTGTGGATAGATACAAGCATGTTACCACATTTCTTTAAGTGCATGGCAGCATCTCCAAATAAACAGCTCTACAGTCGTTCATGTTTACACTCCTTTCTTTCCACTCCAAGTTAATGAAATATATAGCAGCAGTCTAGTTCCATCTCATCTTCCTCTACTTGTGTCTTTGTAATTGTTTATGTTTTACACTTCTCTCCTGCCAGAAACAATTAACTGCATTAAAGAAAAGCATTTTCCTTTTTCCTTTCTATGCCTAAAAGAGCTAATGTGATCACTGGGGCTCCATATTGTATATGTCAGACACTTTCTCCCTGTCCACATTCATTCGTCACATTAAAAATTCCCTTTCATTCCAGGCTTCCTGTTTGTTTCCACCAGCTCAGAATAGGTCTGACATTTAATCTTCCCCTCCTGACCTTTCCTCTGGTATTAGCTGCATTAACAGGTTGTCCTCAACGAGTTAAAGGTGATATCACGTCCTGCGGTTCAGTCCAGGTCACGCGAAGGTTAAAACCTTTTATCAGTGCCATGCTTAAAAGTTTAGGTTAGAAGGCAGAAACATGTACACTGATAGATTGTATTCAATCTCATGACTTTTGCTGTGCAAAGAAGATGCAAGTCTATTTTACAGGTAAGCGCTACTTACTACTGTCATACTGTAGATGGTTTTATTTGTCATAGACTTTTATTATTTATCCAAGAAATATTTAAGTTACCTGTCACTTCAGTTCCCCGATATCCTAAACCAGGCGTGTCCAGCTCTGGTCCTCAAGGGTCACAATCCAACAGGTGTTCAATGTGACCCTGTCCCAACACCAGACAAAAATAAGAAGTCATTGTCATTGTTCATAGTTTCACTTGAGGCTTAAGCTGGAATTATACTCATGTGGCCTAAGTTCTTTGTAGGCTCAGCGTAGGTCCGCAGAGACTTGATGCACACCTCTTCCCAGGATGTGATCAGGACGTCATCAGTTCCAATCAACACAGTTAACATGAAGGGAGGATGTTGCCTTCTCTTAATCACCATGGAAACCAAGATGCTGCTGCTTGTTCTCAGTCTTTTGCAGTCACAATGCCAAACCCTTAAACTGATTATCATCCACGATGGCATCAAGGTTCGCTCTGCTGGATCCTGTTAACAAGTTTAAACAAGCATTTCCTGTTTTAGAGGTTTTATTGGACTCTCTTTAGAGTACTGTAACAGATTGCACCATTGTTCTCAGACTATTGATTAGAGCAAACACAATGATTTCTCTTAGTAGAAATGTCACATTGTGTCCTTTCATGGCACTGAGTGCAGTTAAATTTTTGTTGCCTGAAAGTGTGTTCGGAAATAACAGCTGGCATGTGATATTAAGACATCAGATGGAGCAGAGTCCAGGCTACCGGCGTCTCGCTGGAGGGACGATCATCCATCATGCCTTGTTGTGCTTGCTTAAAGTTGATGGAGAAAATATGTCAGACTCTTAACGGCAGCCCCACACAAGATTCGGACTCAAATGGATGATGGGGTCACCAGAGGGCTGCTCTGTTGTTGAGCCAATCAGTCTCCAAAGATCTGCAGAAATCCCGCTGGCTCTGTAGGTTTGAACACTTCAAACTTAAATTGGCTCAAAAGTCACACGTCAACTGTGGTAAAGACATCATGCAAAGAGAGTAAATTGCTCTTGTTCTTTGATTTGACTTTGTTTTAAATCCAGTCAGATATTTCTTGTTTTTCATCCAACTGTGTGCGAGCACCGAGCGAGTGCAGTCTATCGTTATGAATTAGCTTTGTGCCTGTTCATCTTGTTAATCTATGTATGACTATTATGTTTGTGTGTGTGTGTGTGCGCAATCATGCTGATGTTGACATCAGTCTTTAGCACAGCTTGCCTCTAACCCCGCCCACAGCTGCCAGCCTTCTCCATGTTTCTCTATGTGTGGTCCCAGAGCCTCAGGGCTCCATCTGTTGTCATGCAGGGCATCCAGCTCCCCTGACAGCACCAGAGAGAAACCATGAGCTGCGATACAAATTTAAAGGGACAGAGGGAAAGCTGCTTGACTCAAACAGATGAGGATACAGATCATAAAAAACATGAACTGTAGCAGGAAGAATGAAATCGCATTTTGAGCCTAAAGACGTCCATCTGTCTGTCCACCACTTTGTTTCAGGTCCATACCTCAACATATTCTGCACAGAGAGATGGTAAAGTTGAGTTTGAAACATTTGTGAATCCCAAAGACAGAAAACTGTGTCATTACTTTTAGAATATTTCAAATGATAAAGGGAAATTGGTTAATGGTACATACTGTTGCTGGAAGTTGAAAGAAAATTCTTATGAAATCTTTAGTGTCTTTTTAGAATGGGTTGACTATACAGGCCAAATAGACCCCCAATTACCTTTCCTGGACCAATCCTTGTCCTGCAAATGTGATTTTACTGCCTGCCTTGACCAGTCTGTTAAGCTGCTTTTTGTCCATCGCACTACAGCAACCAAACCAGGTGGTAAAGCTATAGGTCAGGATGTAGTCAATGGTGCTGCTGTATAAGGTGGTGTTGTGTGTGGTTGGGAGGCTTGTTTTCCTGAGCCTGTGAAGGGAGCGGACTCCGCAGAATTAGGCAGGGAATTCTAAAATATTGAACAACTTTTTTTTTGGTTTGCTTTGCTTTCACACTGCACTTTACTCAAGCAGATTAAAACACCTGAACAACATTATGCAGTTATAGCAACTGCTCACTAGGGGTGATATTGTCTGAAATGATCAAGAAAAGAAGAAGAAAATCCAGCTCATTGATTAGCCACGACTGAATAGTGGCTCATTCACTTCAAATAAACAATAGCGCAACAATAAAGTTCAGCAGTCTTCGGGTTTCTGGTTTTACTTTGGTGTTCAAACCTAATAGAATTTTACTAGTTAACTAAGGCCACCGGTTTTCAAGCAGACCAGAGTTTGCTTATTTGGTCCACACCACAGAGAAAATGAGCATTCACACTACTCCAAACTAAACGTACTATCCGTGGAAGCGGACCGGGTTTAGTTTAAAGCAGCGCTAGTGTGAATGTGTCCGAAGTCTCAGGTTCTAATGCTGCTGCACCAAAAGCAGATTGAACTCTTCGCCACAGACTGATGCAACATCTTGATGCAAACATTGAAGAATCTCAGCTGCCAACAGAAGTATAGTCTGCTCTTTTCCTTCTTGTAGAAGCTTCTGTGTCACATCTCCAATCTAGTCTGTTGTCCCTCTGAATTCCCAAGTACTTGTATTCCTCCACCACCTCTTCTCCTAGAACTGAAACACCACTTTGTTTACTCCTGTTCCTCAACAATCATCTCTTTTGTGTTGATCTGAGGTGTACACTGTGAAGAGAAATATTCTTCTATCACCATCTCCATCATAATCATTAAAAAACAAAAAGCATAATTTATGGCAACAAATGTTTATCTTTAATTGTTAATGAAACCTTTTGACTTTTTAGGAATTTAATGACAAAAATCCACATGATGATGACAGTACGATAAAAATGACCATATAGACAGACTTATTATTAAGGAAATGTTTTTCATAAGATTTGAGTTGAATAATTAGTAAAATAATAAGAAATAATTGTTGTGATTTTCCAAACACTGTTGAAAATATTTTCCCATTTGTGTTTTGTGCTCTAAATGAGCATAAAATTAATTGTACTAAGGTAAAATATCCTCCGCCTGCTTGTTTTCTGCCTTGGGATTGACTGATGGTGAGAAAAGCCTGAGCTGTGCAGCTTCAAGAGAAAATGGTTTTAAAATCACAGGGAATCCTTTTGCTATGGTGTCAGCTTAAATCTCGAGTGACTGAAACCTGTGAAACACCAACAACTCGCCTCCAGTATGACCTCAGCGTACAGGAGCTTCTCTATTTTTTTAACATGAAAAACCCCAAAACCTTCCACAAAGGAAATCTTTTACTTATAGCTCCTCAAGTTATTGTATTTTAGATGATAGAGTGAAGTCTGTAAGGGAGCATTTTCCTGCAGATGCTGCTGAAAGCTTGTTATTATTTGATCTTTTTTAGGAGGAATTATGGCTGTTTATTGCCATTTACCAGTTGGCTATAAGTGTGTCAATGAAGGGATTGGGAGTTGATAAAACTAATATAGTTAAAAGTGGTGATAATCAGGTGTTAGTGGGTGCCCTCTTCTATGTGAAGAAGGGGAATTTATCAGTCTGATTTTCATGAGGTGTTAATAGAAATGTATTAGAAAAGATGGAGCCCAACAAGATGTTTATATTGATTGGTTGGGCTGTTTCCTCCCTGTATCAAGCAGCTGAGTCAAAAGGCAACAGGTAAAAAACATTTTAGCCTCTGAGACCAAAAACAAACTTTATAGTTCAAGTGACATGTTTAGAGGAAGGAAAACTCCTAATTACAGCATTCATATCAGACATGGCAGTGGTAGTATCATGGTTTGTGGTAGCACAGGGTAATCTGTGTCAGGACAGCTTTCCACAATGGCTTTATAATTAATTCTGAATTAACCCCGTCACTGCCGAGTGTTATCACTTATGTTGTCACTAGTTTCTCAGGAACGGTAGTGTGTAACTCTGTGTGTTAAATTGTGATGGATAGTTTACCCTTTAGGTGACGTGTCATACTCAAGGCCTGCGGACCACATTCGGTCCGTGAATGAATTATTTTTGGCCAGCATGATCATATTTAATCACTATTAGAGCTGGCCTGATGAAAGAGCGCACACACTACTATAATACTACAAGTCCCACAATGCACTGCCAGCGCGTTTGTGTGTCAACAAACCTCACTCGTTCTCTAGCAGCCTGACTGAGCTGCTCACCTTTGTCAATGGCCCCTCTCCCCATAAATGGCTAAAGGAAAAGTGGACTTTGAAAACAGAGCATGTGTTTGTGGATGTGAAGGACAAAGCTGTGTCTTCTGTTTGGAGACAGTTCGGCTATAATAAATACAATGTAAGACGACACTTTGAAACGAAGCACCACGACATATACAAACATCTGGAGATAAAACGAAGGCTCTAAACGGGGTAGAATTAATAACCCTTTAGGCACCAGATTTTGTAACTGTGAGAAAAAATGCTGAATATGAACCAGAGTTTATGATGGCAATGAAATTACTATGAACTATGACTGACACACACACACACACATATAGACACACGAGATATACACACGATATATATATATATATATATATATATATATATATATATATAAAAAGAAGAAAAATAACGCTGCTCTATAGCTGCAAGAAAATGCCAAGAAAATGGTTTTAGGTAAATAGTAGCATAAATGAAGTTTCTGTTTGTGTTTGTTATGCCAATATTCTTTCTCCTGAAAGTCAAGACTCGAGAGAATGATGTGCAGATGAGAAAAGGCTTGGTTAGTGTTGATCTGTGTGTTATTTCTATTGTTGTAGTAGTAGTAGTAGTAGTAGTAGTGATGTTAGTACTACTATTACTAAGTCTTGTTAGTAATAAATGGGGATGCACAATAACTATCGGCCCAATAACCATCGGCCTGATAATTATCGGGCCAATAACAGGAAATTATAACATCATTCTGATCAGTCTGATTTCATAATGACTTGCCCCGATAACACACATATTTTTTTGTCAGCATGGCAGTGCTCGGCTTATACTATGAGACCTGAATGTTCTGCAGTCAATGCTGCGTTCATGTGACGTTGGCATAAAAAGAGAAAATCTGACTGGTAAAATGTAAGAATAACCCCTCATGTTGGAGGACAACTCGTTAAAACTCGGTCGTAGCTTTGGTACTTTTGTAATTTGTTATCTAACCAGAAAACTGACTGAGTTACTGACTTAAACAAACATCCAGTACATTTTTCGACATGTTACAATAGAAGCGTGAACTTTAAAAGGCTGAAAGCGTGACTAGCTCCCCGTGAATGCAGCACCACCAGCATGCAGCATAGCGTGCTTACTTTTGACAACAGAAAACATGGTGTCGATAGTGTGGGAATTCTTCAAGTTTTCTGAAGAAGACAGTTTGTTGGTTATTTGTAATAATGGTTCCACACAAGTTCCACGAGGAGGGAAAGGTAGCACGAACTTCAATACTACAAACCTGATCATCTGAAACATAATCATTGTTTTGACAGAGTTTTGAAAGCGTATGAAGACGTCAGGGCTGCTAAAGACACAAAAAGCTCCAAGCCAACTGCACAGACGCCACTGGGACTGACAGACATCCGTGAGGTGTTTGAGACATCTAAGAAATTTGCCAGACATGACCCACGGGCTAAGGCTGTTGAAGATTTGATCATGGAAATGATGGTGCTTGACGACCAGCCCTTTACCCTCGTTGAGGACAGAGACTTTTCTCATCTGATTCCTCACTTGGAGCCGTTTACGATGCCGAAACGACGCTACTTTCCATCCATGTATGATGCTATCGCCAAATGTATTCTCACATTATATCAAATAGTTCTGTTTGATATCTTTAGCAAATGTTTAAGAGGCATGCTAAAAGTTTTTCACTGGAAAAAATCTATATCTCTTCATATGAACAGTGAAAAGTCTTTTAGGTTTTGTTGGTATTGATGTCATGATCTTAAGTGTGTTTGTTATCGGTATCGATTTAAAAAAAAATGGTCATCGTGCATCTCTAGTAATAAATCCTGTTCTGGTTGGTCTTTATGCTGCTATCTCTGTTGATACATTCATTTTATCCAGCAGAGACACACTGAAGGTTGCACAGTTCACGCAAAAAATCCCACCAAACCAACACTTTGCTCTTTCGCAAAGCTACTACTACATTCTGATATATATCTTGTTAGGGACCATTAAACTGTGTATAAAATATTTTTGTGGTCTTATTGGTGGACATGTGAGAACAGCTGTAACCTCATATAACGGTTAAATTCTGTATTTCTCTCAGGGTGTCATTATTTCAGCTACTATTGAGGAAAAAATGTTCAGCACCACATATCTTTTCTGTTTCTACTGTTTTAAGCAGCACAGCAGGAAATGTAAGAGAAAGCAGAAAGTAAAAAACACAAACGTCGGCTGCATGTAATGTATCTGACTGTAGTGAATCTGTTGTGAATCCTAGTGTATTGATAGTATTCTGAGCTTCATGTGGAGCTAAAGATGGAGGCGTCTGTCTGCAGATAGTTGGTTGTATTCCCACTTTTCCCACTGACTTTACTGGAAGATTTCCTCTGATGCTTTGACATATGTTACCTTAATGTACTTGATTATTATTCCAGCTTTTTTAATCATGCTAGATTAAGGTTAAATTAAATCTCCAGGCTTGTTGAAGGAATTTCCAAAGCTCTTTTTGGTTTTTTTTTTTTGGTTTTTTTGTTGCCTTTTTTGTTCTCTGTCCAGATGATCCCACACTGCTTCAATAATGTTGAGGTCCGGGTTCTGGGGAGGATCCATCCCTCCATCAGACTTGTCACAAATTTTCACTCCAGTTCTTGTGTCTTGTGGCATAATTCAGCTTTTTCTCCCAGTTTACCTTCCTTAATAATGGCTTCTAGACATCCACCCTTCCATGGAGACCATTGCTGATTATCAGCCAACAGTAGATTGTTCAAGTGAAGGTCCAAAAGCATCTCTCAGGTTCTGGTTCAGGTCCTTTCTGGATTTGTTCAGTTGCCTGTTATTTCGACACAACTTTGGCTTATCATTGAATCACGAGCCTTGTTTCTGCTATGGTGATTCATATAACTGGGTTAAAAATAAAAGGAAAAAGCAAAAAATGTCCAAAGAAAGACTTGAAAAACACTGAAAGTCTTGAAAACACTTCAGTCAAGAAAGCTGGAAAACTATTGATCAATAAGAGAAATGTGAAGAAATAAGGACTTGATCAAACATTTTGTATTGTACTGTGTGCAAGTCTAACCTTTATAAAACCAGGAAATTGATTTTTTTTTATGGATATAAAATGTCTCGTGAGTTTGTCCAGGCCAAGAGAAAATTGGAGCATTAATCACAGGTCAAATACAACAGCAGCAGTGTTCAACCATAACATTTTAGCCAGATATACTCCTTTAAGGATAAAATATTAATCTGGCTAAGATTCAGATTTTGCAGCTAATTGCAGTGTTTAAATGCTGCTTTTCGTCCAGGTTTAGAAACAGATAGATGAAATGCATCCTGAGAGCAAATAAAATGGCCTTGTACACTTTTTAACTTATGAAAGGTAAGTTCAGCAAAAAGAAAAAATGCTTACCTGGTAAAATAACCCTACCAACAGTGCATGCATTAGAGTACAACAACATGCAGGGGTGTGTGAAAGTTTGTAGGTTTCTGATGAACTTTAGTGCTATGTAGCAGTGGTGGGTCACATCAACATGATAGAGCCGAGATATTTAAAAGCAGTAACTACCTTTAGACTCCTTTTGAAGAAAAATCTTATGGCTAGAGTATGTTGAATGCACGCATAACTGACCTATGATAGCATTAACCCTAAGTTTTGACTCAGAACAAGTTTTTAATCAAACAGTGTGTTTGTTGAAGCTGACTATGAGTCTGATTAGGAACAGGTTTAGAGCAAAACACCACCATGTTGTTAGTACAAAAGGATATACAAACACAATCCTAATCAATACAAAATGACACAGGAGACGTTTCAGTCATCAATTTAAACATAAAAGGTGAATGAAAGTGGCTCGAGGACGAAGCCCTGTGGAACACCTGATACATTTTTTGGCTGCTTGTCCTGTGATCTCTCAAATATACAGAGACAGACCTACGCTCGAGTTTTCATTTAAGTATTAACTCTGCTATATCACTGGCTCTGCTGAGTGCCTTTACTTTCATTTTCAACAATTTCTCATGAACAGTAATATGTGACTCTGTGGGGTAAATTATGATAGATAGTTTATCCTTTAGGTGAGCTATAGATGTTTTCCAGGCATTTATATCCCACCCATTAAGTTTACAATACAGCCAGAAAATGTAGTGATTATTCAGAGACTATATGGTAAATCCACGAGTTGACCATGATAACACCATTATTTATAACATTATCACATTTTTGTTATATATATATATATATAGATAGATAGATAGATAGATAGAAGTACTTTATTCATCCCAAGCTGGGAAATTTAGGTGTTGCAGCGATACAGTCATTTAGTAGTTGTGCTTCTTAAGGTAGCAAAAAATAAAAAACAGTATAAAAATTTCAATATCTACAAGACTTATACAAGGAGGTATTTAGCTATACACAGTAAGAAGTGAGAATAGCCAGCAAATAATATAGTCCAGTGCAATGATTAGTAGTGACAGTTGTTTTCAGTGTCCTATATATATATAGATAGAAAGATAGATAGATTTTTTTTTTTTTTACCTGGAAATTATGATAAAGCTTATTCCTGTCAAATGTTCCACCAATCAGAGAGCTTAAATTGACCATAATGTCCAATCAGGAGCAGCCAAAGACTAACACGATAGCATAAAGTTCTGTGTGTGTCTGAAAAGAAGAAAAATAATCCTCCTCTATGGCTGGAATAAAGCCAAGAAGATGTTTTGATGCACAGTGCACCAAAACCATGCTGAGTTGGACATGGTTTTGTGAGGATAGTAGGTAAATAACATAAATATCTGTAAATGAGGAATAAGTGTAAATATGTGAATAGTTTTTGTTGTGTTTGTTTCAATGCCAACATTTTTTCTCCTGAAAGCTAAGAATTGAGAAAATGATGTGCAGATGAGAAAAGGCTTGGTCACTGTTGATCTGTGTGTTATTTCCACAAAGTTCTGTTGGTAAAAAATTCTGCTTTCTTCTTCTGGTCGGCCTTTATGCTGCTATATCTATTCATACATTCATTTTACATCATTTTAGCCTCATAATCTGACAGCTGAAGCTGTCCTTGAAAAATAATGTCTGTTTAGTGACTGGGATTTAAAGGATTAAGCTTCTACATGTAGTTTTACATGTAGAAGTTTAATGTACTTTATAAAAATTAGAAAAAAAATGGGCTGGATTTTTAAGCGTTAAACACTGAGTGAAACATGCAACTTTGAATGATCTTTAAACTTTTGCACAAACCTATTTTTAGTTTTTCTTGTCCCGATTAACCACTTTCTTTTACTTCGTTTTTTGGTGGTAAAGTTACTTTGGATAAATAGGTGATTAGGTGGTCACTTCAGTTAATCTTCAGATTTCTTCAGTAAATTAAAACATTTTCCAAATGATTTCATCAGCATAAGTTGAGGTGAGCACACACCTGCTTGCTTTCTTGCCTGACAATAAAATTAAAATTCATATATGAGCTTTCTCCTGGCGTCTGTTTGTAAAGAGGTACAGCAGAAGAGCTCACCTGCTGAATATATTATCATTAAATCAGGTGTTCAAAGCCCATGAGTCCAAGTTGAGTTTGATACTGACCCTGATCCCTGGAAACACAAGGCCTTCGCTGGTTCTGAGCTTCCTCTGCTTCACTTTCCATTCTTTGAACCAAAAGATGCTCCAGCTCCTTTATTATGAAGCACAAACTGGGTCCCAGTCTGGGAGCAAGTCGAGATAACTGAAGAAGCGATAACGGGCCTCTCCGGGCTTCCGTAGGAAGTCATTTGACGGTTCCAGCGGAGCAGAAATCTTGCAGAGCGAGTGGAGGCTCAGGTGATCCCACCGTCAGGAGAATTACACTGAATATCTGTGTGTGTCTGAACGTGTGTGTGAGAACATGCCAAGTGGACTAATGTGTTCTTTTGAGTTCTGGCTCCATCTGGGATCCACAGAGACACACAGACGGCACCGCCCGAGGTGCAGCACACACACTCAAACACACAAAAACACACACCTCTATGCTCAGTCCTCTACTCGTGTATTTTTTCATCTTTTTCTTCCTCCTTTCTTTTTTCCGCTTTGTTCCTCGCTCTTTCTCTCAAGCCGTCACCTCGAGGTGACACACAACAGCAGATGGACCGAACTCAAGCACACACAGCTCTGTGCACACGTGCACACGCGTGCACAGAGCTGCAGGCCAGTCAGCTGTCGGCCTGCTGCTGCCTCAGTGAAGCTGACAGCTGAAGTCTCTTCCAGTCATCCGCGTCATTCAGAGCTGTTTGAGGGAATTTAGCATTAATATTCAATAAAGCAAAGTGGACTGTCTTTTTCTGGAACACACTGACTTTTACTAAGTTTTTCCATGCACAGAAATGAAAGGATACAAAGCTTTTTATACTACTTTTATGTTCCATCTGAGGTTCTCAAAGGTTTGACTGTGGTGGCAAGCCTGGATTAAAACCTTAACACTGTAAAGTTGCACCCTATCAGCCACGACATCCCAGATTGCTGGTCTCCATGAGGTACCTAGGATTTCAAAGACCAGAATGGGAAGTAGAGGCTTTAGTTTTCTCAGGAAACAGCTGTTGTTTTGTGTGTGGGGCACAGAAACTTTCTCAAGTTTTAAAGTCAGATTTAACACATCTGCTAGTCTATGTCTTTTGGCCTTTCAGGTAAAGGTCTGTGGTCTGATAAGATCTTATGTATCCTTGCTTTTATCATTTTAATTTCCTTTATTAATGTAATATGCTTTTATTTTTATCTCTCAGATCTTGTTTTATTGAGCTAATGTTTTTACTTGTTTAATTTTACTGTTGCGTTCTTGTATCAATTTTATCTTGTAAAGCACTTTGGGTTTTTTCTTATGTGCTTGATGAAGTTGAGTTAAGTAGCACGCTGGATTTGCTTCCAGGATGCTGCATCACTTTTCATTAATTTCACTTTACACACTGTATCACATGCTAGATACTGGATATCAAAACACCAGCTGTTTTGAAAGTGCATCATGGCTGATTCATTAAAGAAATGATTGATTGCAAAGTTTAATTGAACATAATGCTACAATATTAAAATAAAAAGGGAAAATAAAACCAACAAAAGACAATACAAACATTTAAACAGAGTGGGTGCAAGAATAATCTTATCTAATCCCACCCCAATAGATTCTTAGCCATTATACCTCACATACAGTACTAATATTAACCTCAAGGCATTACATCA
Source organism: Melanotaenia boesemani (assembly GCF_017639745.1). Taxonomy (NCBI): domain Eukaryota; kingdom Metazoa; phylum Chordata; class Actinopteri; order Atheriniformes; family Melanotaeniidae; genus Melanotaenia; species Melanotaenia boesemani. The sequence goes on from NC_055704.1 coordinate 7,289,310, forward strand.
TCTTATAATGAAACAATAGTGATAATAATGATAATAATAAGTATATACATCAGTATCTCCTTAAAGAATACATGTTTGTCATGAAAGAGAAAGGGACAGAGCAAGAGACAAGACAAGCGTCAGAATCAGGCTTTAAGAAGTGAGTGATTGATTTTAATCACTGACTGAATATTTGTCCATATAAATTTAGCCGTTGACAAATATTTCTTCTTTCCTATTGAAATCTGTTTGGAAATTCACCTGAAACATCTCCTAGATAAAATGATCTGATCCGTTGTGTGTTTACACATTGCATACTAGACAGTTTTTTTCTTTATTTTGACCCTTTTGACTCTCCATAATCTTTAACCCTTTCAGTTTCCAACTAGAACATTGTATCCACCACAGTCCAGTATTTTGCTGCTGCCATTTTTAGTCTCTCCTGAAACTCATAACGTCACTTCAACCAATGTGGTTCAAGCATGGGCTGAAAGAACATTCACCACAGAAACTATGAGAATACGTTGTTTTCCTGCTGATGTGATCATGAAAAGGTTTAAACGACCCCTCGTCATCGCATTGAAAAGCAGACTTTTTTTTTTTTAAGCCTGTCCTGTCCAACAAGCAGAATGATGGTCTGGCTGCCATGTTGTATAGAACAAAGTTGGTTTGTCAAGAGGAGCTTTATGGATGTAAAGGTGTTCTTGATACTTCAGTATTTTTTATTTTAAATTATTTACATAAATTTACATAATACATAAATGTGGACCTGACAGAGGGGATGAAAGAAAGGAAAGTAAACAGAAAAGAAAAGGAGAGGTAAAAAGTGGAAGCAGGGGAGAAAAATACAACCAGAACCAGAAAAAATAATAATCTTCTTCAGTAATTCTTGTTGCAGCAGTACCTGAAGCGAGAAGAGGAACATGTGATTTAAAATGTTCAGCTTATTTGACAAAGTGCAACGTGGAAACAAAATCAGAAGAAATCTACATTAGTAAAAACAATTCAAGAGAATGATGATGCTGAATGTGGAAAAAATAAGTTAATAAGATGTTTATTTTACGGTGCTGTTTTATATTTTTAGAATCTTGTTAGTTGTAAATTATTATTTCAGCTGTTATTGGAGGGAAACTGACTGATAATGAGATGAAAAGTTGACCGACTCTTGGTGAAATCTGAAGTCGTTTGAGCTCTCTACATCTGCTGCTCATTCCTCAACACAGATTGTTCAGCTTTGTTGCCCGCTCTGATTGCCTGAACCAAATCAATCACTGAGAGAAGCTTGTATGGTGTTTTAGTTCTTCATCTATTGTAAACACATTATTTTTAAGTTGGCTCTCTGCCTGCACCATCAAACAGCTGTCTTGGATCCTGCAACTCGTTTTTTCTCTCTTATTATCTCAAACACAGTTTGGGGCCTCTGGGATTTGTGTGGATGCCTTTGATATCTACTTTGGCAGAGTTGCACAAAAACACTCAGATTATTGTCGTTCCTGGAGAAGTGGGTGCACTCTTTAATTTTCCACCACAGTATTTTCTTGGTGGCCTGTTCAGGAAAGGATAACCGCTGTTATGAGTAGATGTATTAAAGGGTACTGCTGTGTTTGGCTTCCACTAGTATTGGGATATTATCAGATATCTCCTCTTTCTTGACACGACGGAATAAAGATCAATAAGAAAAATTAATGCAAACCGATGCAAACCATGCATTCCTACAACTCTCCAATGAGCAACTGGTCCGTCCGTAGAAAACTCCCAATCGATAATCAGTTATGACATCAGACACATAGACAAATACTTTGATTGGCTGGCATCTCGGCTGCTGCTTGAGAAAGGTGAACTGTTCTTAACAACCGATTATTAGTGTTGCAAAAATATTTGTCTGTGTAACTCTCAGCACTCAGAGACTGAAGGACTCTGCCAAATTGGTCAATACAGACGGGCTAAGCTAACAGTGCTAAGCTAAGCTAGTGCTAATCGTCTGAATCAATAGATTCAGACGAATGCTGATTGTCTGAAATCTAACTTAAACTGGGAAGGCCCGGTTCTCGTTCAGTGGTGTGTGAATGTGTATGAATGTTCGGGGATGGGCCTTTGGCACTGATTGGCTGCTACATTTCCGTCAGTCTGACCCAGGACAGCTGTGGCTACACATGTGGTTTAACACCAACACGTATGAATGGGGAGTGAATAAATAATGAATTTACTGTAAATTAATGCCTTGAAAAGTTCTATCATCATCATAATGATATTGTAAGCATTTTCTTCCAGTAGGTGATTGTTTCCCAGTACATGCGTAGGATGGGGATTGATTTGAAGACGAGATTAGATTCAATCCTTTGGTTTTCGTTTGCTAGGCTATTGTTTTACATGAATTGACTTGAATGTACACAGTTTTGAATTTAATTGAGCACTGGTTTGATTGGCCCCCTGTGAAAATTTGCCTAGAGACTCTAAAATCACCTCTGGCCATAAAGGTTGAGTGTTTGCATCCTGTCCTGCTGTCTGTGTTTAAACAATGTTGTTGTTTGAAGTATTTTTAAAATTGATTTAATTCTGCATTTTCATGAAATCATTCACTGCCTCGCTGGCCACAGATAGAAACCATGCAGTAACACTGCTATAGTAGTTTGTCTTTAATCCTTAAAGCAACCCCTTAACACCGACCATGTCGCCGACAGATGTTTACATGCGTTGTTCTAACTACCGTAATTCCTAGACCATTTGTGCTATAAAAATAATTCAAACAGTTCCTGAAAGTAGAGAGAATGGCCTTTGCACTCATATAAGGTTTATTACGGTAGGCTGCTGCAATCGCGAGATACGACAGGTCAAACACAGACGAGACTTTACTTTGCTGAGTCACACAGCGCAACAGCGGAAAAGAGCAGAAAGAGGACAAAAGAGGACAAAACGAGTGGACTTTCTTGAAGAAAATGGATTATAAAACAAAAACTTAAAGTCCAAGGCTCCCAAACTTTCTGGGGCAGATGTATAATAGTTGAACTTTCACATTTGACATGTGTAACCTTTTGTCTAATGGCATTCAGAGTTTCTCATTTCATAAAAACCTTGAAAATCTAGTTTCGTTTTTGTTTTTTTCCCTATTTGAACTTTTATTACACACTGACAATATGCAGTAATGTTAAACAACTGCCAGATATTGAAAGCAGAGGTAATCCTGGAAAAAGGTGTAAAAGCAATTATTTTATAGCACATTTTCTGACACATTTACAGCCAAAACAACTAAATATATCCAGGCGGCCTGTTTGAGGCTTAGGTGTTAAAGAGTTAAAAAAAACCTGAAACATTTTACCTTTAGGTACCAAAATTGTGTCTACCATCCAGGGGCGTTTCCTGGACCTGGGAACATTAGGGGCTGTGCCCACACCCTCATGAAGAAATCTCAGTGAACCAACACCGTAAAAACTGCTTTTTATTTAAGCTTTCTAGCATTGTGTCACCTTGTTTAAAGCAAAATACGTGCTTTGTGCTACGCGCAAATATATGCTTCGATATGTATTTAGTTTCAATCTTAAACGTGACAATGTAAACAAGATCTCTAAAATCAGTATTAAACTTTTACTTTTCCAGACATCTGCTGTTTATCTCCACAACCTGCTCTTTAGTGCACATCTTCTACAACAAAATGATGAACGTGAACTGTTTTCAGTCACTTGCAATTTTCAGAATAAAGACCACACTGTAGTATTTACTACCTCTCTATCATCTGATCTGTCTCTTCCTTCTTTCCCTAAAGGCTTCATCACTTTCTTCCATCATTTCCCTTCTTTCCATCTTTCACTTGCTGTTTTCCATCTTTACCACTACTACTTTTTCAGTAGTACAGCTTAGTTTAAACTCGTGGTATACTCTGATTTTTCCTTCCCAGTCTCGAACACCCCTGTCCTGGAGCAACACACACATACAAGAACCACCAACCTCATTAATACAGTATACACCCACACAAAGGTGAGATCATGAAAGACTGTTTTTTTTATTCCAAATATAAATGTATTGTGAGCAACATAAAATGTAAAACACTCTTTAAAACTCTTTAACTACTGACCAGCCAGTGACCTGGAGGTGAACAAAAACATCAGTAAATAAATTTATAATAAAGCTGTTCTTTATTTATCTATATTTAAACTACAGCAGCATCTAGAAACCAAACATCCAACACTAATGGGAAAGTCGTTTCCATCTACTACAACACAAATGCATGCACGCGCGCACACTCACACACAGCAGCGGGTAAACCAGTGAAATACATAGACTTCACCACTGGGTTTAATGCAAATGTGTAGAACAGAAAAGGGCAGGGCTAACGGTTTAGTACAGCTAGCCTAACCTTCGAAGTATCAAGTATTGTCACGAATGATCTGCCTAACGTAATTTTATTTTTAACACATACAGGGTTTAAATAACTTGTCTGTTTACCTGTTTCGTGTGTTAGCCCAGAGTCTTGCTGCCCATTGGCAGCGACCACAACTGAAGAGTTGTCTCTCGTCTCTAAATAAAAAACCGTCTGATGTCCATTTTTGACCACTAATAATGACCGCTCGAATAACACCAGAGTTCAGATTAGGGATAAAACGCCGGGCTGTCAGCCAACACGGAGGATTCCCGCTTCCAGAAAATTCCTCTGTGATTGGTGATATTGTGCCTGTGTTGCATTCACAAAAGCCAGGAAATTACAAAAACTACCATATTCTTTGATGTCATAAGGCAGCTGAGAGAATGTAAACTTATTCCTTCTGGGATGAAAACACATTCAGGGCTTGATGTGAAATGTTCGGGGCTAGAGGCCCAGGCCAGGCGACGCCCCTGCTCCCGTCATAAAAATTAAATGTATACATTTTTTTTTCCCACATCAGATCTTTTCAACAACTTCAGTCCTAACTGTATATATAAAAATATAATTAAAAACTTGAATTTTAGGTATTTATGGAAAAAACACAAAATATGCATTATGAAATATGAAGCTTATAGTCTTATCAACAATATGTGTTTATAATGAAGTCAGTTGGACCAAATCAGCCTCAAGGTAAAGACTGCTGGCATTATGTTTGTCTCCTATACAAAATTCAGTAAAGGGGGCCATGAAATTTTAAGCATAATAATAAAAGAAAGATCTGGTCAAGTTTCATACAAGTAGCCCTAAAACTTTTGGTTTGGTTCTCGAAGGTACCTCAAGGGTTAATCATGTTTCTACTCAACATTATTGACAATCATGTATGTATTATTATATTATATTATTATAATGTATTTATCTCTCATATGAAAGTCATTCAATATGTCCGTTAATTTCCTGTCAGATCAGGTCGGTCTTATTGCTGCCCTGCTGTTTCAGATCGCTCTGAGAAAATTCACAATCTCTGCTTTTTGTCTGCACCTCCAGCACAAAACAGACAGAAACCGAATGAAGATGTTATCACTGTTCCATTGCTCCAAAGTCTTTTAACAATTTCTTTCCACGACCTCACCACTGAGAGGTAATTTGGAGGCTGCTCTGTAGTTCAGAGGACAGGATGGATGAAGGCTTGGTGTCTCCAGGACATGGACTCTGTTTCAAAGCACTTTGGGAAACAGCCAGAGGTGAGGAATTTATTTCCAACAGTAAGCTAAGCAGAGCCAAAACCATCCAAGACCTCTAAGTAAGAGTTTAAAGGGATTATTTCCGAAGAGCTGGAGGACGACAGTCGCAGATGGGACTCTGCGCCTCTGATCCAGACGAGATACTGGGCTGAATTGATTTCACAAAGGAGAGCAGAGAGCCTTCTCAGCTGAGGAGCCAACGTCAAACTCAGGGTTAAATATCTCGCCAACACCGTTAAGCCAAAACGAAGGGCTGCATTGAATGCTTAGTGGAGGGGCTTAATTGCTTTTCCCTGACTGGCTGGGGGGGGGGGGGGGGGGGCACTTCAAAGATAAATCTCATGGGAACTCTTGCTGTGAAAGTATGTTAGTCTTTGTTGAAATGGAAAATGTGTTGCTAATATTAGTCTGCACAGACTTGAAAACTTGAAATTGTGAACTGGAGGAAACCATCCAGACATTTCCTCCAGAGGAAAAATCTAACCTTAATTTGAAGCTTTGGAGAAAAAGCTGTCAAGTTTCAGTGAAATGTAAATAACTACTTCTGTTCAAGTACTTCAATTAAACAAAACTGAACCTTGACATCGAGTACTATTACTCAATTGAACCGCTTTTATCTTCCATCCTTAGTTACTATTTAATCTTCGGTAGGTTTTAGAAGGTTTGCAATATTCTGAAAAACTTGGAGACATTTTTTTATTGAAACTGAGGTGAAAGATTTAGTTTAATGAACTAATTTCATAATCATTCAATGAATTTTTTCATTCCAAAATATAAAAATCTCCCACTTCCACCTTATTTAGTGCATGAAATTGCTGCTTCACTTTTCAATAATTGAATTCAAACAAAGCAAACATGATGAAGTTCGTCTGACACTCGGACATGACAGCTTTTTTTTTTTTTAAATTAAACAATCATTCAGTTAATTAAGTAAATAATGAATAGATTAATAAAAAAAATCACGAGTTAAATGCTGATTTTAAGGGTGTGAAATTATTTTTAAAAATTGAAGGATTCTCTTTATCCCTGCTTCATATGAAGGGATTTATTGACATTGTAGGGGATACCTCCTCAGCTGCAGGCCTTATTGCTGAATCATTCCCAACACAGATTACATTTCGTTGCTCTGACAGTGTTTTTATTTCCCTTTCTCTTTTATCTAACACCAACTAGCAGTTAGCCTTATAACTGTTGTTTATTATTTTTAATTTCTTTAGTCCCACCAGGATTTCACTGCATTTTTATGATTTGGCTGAAGCAGTTTTAAAAAATAGTCTACAAAAGAACATTACACTGATCAGGCAACCTTCCATGTACCCTCCAGGAGCTGGTCCACAGTTCTACAACCAGAACAATAAACCACACCTTCCCTGAATCTGAGGTTTGACCCTTTCCAGGTCTCCCGGGTAGATGGATGCTGAAGAGTGTGATTTTTTGATTGATTTTTGAAAAAGGGGAACACAAAACAATTTATCTCTAATAAATAATAATAATAATAAAAAACAGCAACATGTACAATAATGTGCATGTACTCATTAAAATGTGCATTCTGTTTTCATATGAAGCAGTTACACCAGTCTGGCCTTGATTTACCCTGGAAGTATTAGTTCTGTTTGATCTGCTGGGCTCCAAGTCAATACACACTTGGCTCCAGTGCTTTAAAGACTTGTGGGTAACCTTGAAATTTGTAGTTCAAACCAGTGCTACCAGACATTTTTTTCTGGTCTGCAAACCATGAGGTGCTCTCTATCTCAGGCTGGAAATGGCCACATCAGAAAAAAGAGACGATATGGAGAGACTGAGCGGCAGTAAACTGAAACTCCAAACCCCAGCAGAGCAGCTGGCTTTGGACTGAACTTCTACCTCCTGGTTTGGATTGGATATTAGATGGTGATTGATTGACTGGTGTAAATATTTGCTTAGGGGTGCAAAGCTTCAGAGAGGACTAGCCTGAACCAAAATGTGTCGCAGGGCGAAGCTTCTTTGAGTGAAACGATTGATAAGAATTAGACAGTAGCCTTGAAATACTTGGAATGAACTTATTCCCTTTTCTTGTCAGTTTATCTCCCAGGAAGAAAACGCTCCATTACACACGTACAACAAACATTTGTTGTCTATAAAAAAAGCTAATTAGAAACATTTAGTCATCATGCTGTTTGGGTTGTTAACAGCAACCTCCACTGGAGGAGCGGTAGGTTTGTTTAAAATGGTCTTTGACAAACAAACTGCATCTGTTGAAACAAATGCAATAAACTGAAATTCAATAATTGCTTCACCATCTGACTCTTTGTCATTTAATCTGATGCAGAAACACAGGAAGGAACAAATGTTTGGACTATTTTCTGTCTTACAAGCCCATCAGTGAGGCGTCAGATTGGCTGCAAACATCCAGTCGGAGTCAGAATTCATTAAATTCTGACTGACAGGAGTGGCAGGAAATTAATGAATACATTTTTAAAAAGTGAATATATAAGGAATAGATAAAGAAATAAAAAGACTGATACAAAAAAAATCAGGATGTATACAAATAAAAGTTTGTGATTCTGTTTAATTTATCTGTTGTAGGTGTATTTTTAATAAAGAATCAATAAGCATAGGCTATTTATTTCTTGCCTGAAGTCTCTTGCAAAACATGTTGCAGGAAGGTTAAAAAACAACCTTTTATACACTAAAAAATATTAGAAAATATGCAGGATTTTCGTATTCTTATAATTCATGTAAAGTATTATTTATCAGTTTAATAAATAAATAAATAAATATAATGTGTAATAGATCAGAATTGTTGTAGTACAAAAGGTTTCCACCGGGGCAAACCAAGTATCAGATTGTATAAAACGGTTCATATATATACATGCATACATATATATATATATATATATATATATATATATATATATATATGTATATATATATATGAGTCTCAGAAACTGTACGTATCAAATACAGTACATTAGACATTAAAGGATTAATGGTTAACCTGGATCCTGCTTTACAGTTGGCCTTTTACTAAATAGTATAAATTAGCATATGGCTGCAGATCAATAACAGTATCCAGTTTTTTGGGTTTGATTCTAAAACAGATCCACAAACACAAGTTGATTTTTTAATATTGAATAACCAGAACAGTCCACGAGAAACAATAAGACTAGAAAATACAAATAAATCAAAGTTCAAAACATGAAGTAGTGCAATAAGTTCTGATGCTGCTGTTAAACTGGTCGACTCCCTCCAGTTAGATTCAATTCAGTATTATTTTTATAGCGTCATTTCAGGGCACTTTACAGACAATTAATCAAGCCAGTTCATAATAAATAATAGCCTAGAATCTTCACTTCAATCCAATCCCCCATCCTGAGCATGCAAGAGGCGACTGTGGATTCCAGGTCACTGGACATTTTCTTTTTGCCCCTAATTAACTTGTTAGTTGAGGCAATACTAATGCTAACTTCTGGTATTGCATTAATACATACATACACACACACACACACACACACACACACACACACACACACACACACACATATATATATATATATATATATATATATATATATATATATATATATATATATATATTTTAGTGCTGGGTACGTTAACGCGTTAATCGCGCGTTAACGCAACGCTTAATTAACGCAACGCTTAATTAACGCCGCTAATTTTTTTAATCTTGTGTTAATAATTTTTTTTTTCTTTTTTTTTTTTTTTTTTTTGGCTGGCCGCTGGCTTTGATGACAGAAACATGGCGTCCACGTCTCCCTTCCCTGCTGCGTCTGACGTGATCGGGAGAGAGCGGGTTCATTAAAATAAAGTGATGTTTTCTGTCTGGAACTTAAGAAAGAAGAAGAACCGACGTTTCTCTTTGTCAAAATACATGCAGATGGACAGAACATCGTAATTTTTGGATGGGAAACTTTTTTATTATTATTATTTTTTTTAATAAATGTGGTTTTAATTTATGCAAGACAGCAAAGGTAAGACATGCTTTCTGACTTTTACAAACGTGCAGCATAAATCGGGTCTCAGTGAATCTTGGTCATAGGGAGATGAAACTTCCAGCTGTGGAATCTGTGAGATGTGAGCTTTCAGTAGAGGAGTCGTTTGTTCGTGTTCATGCCGTGGGGTGGACACGGGGAGACACAATTTGTGTTTACATATTTTTCTGACTTTGTGTAGCTGCTCTTTAAATAATTTGTTATTTTAACTGTGTTTGTTGGTGATAGAAATGGTTTTACTGAGCTGGTAGCTGAGATTCTGGACTTTCTGTGGATACCACACATGTTTATAGTTACATCTACAGACCTGACGCTACACCCGGAAACGAGACGTTAACCCCTTAACTCCCGGTAGCGGAGGCTGAAAATTAAAGGTTAGAGAATTTATAGGCCAGAAACCTGGATAATGAAACACTGAAGGTGCATGGATGGAAGTTATTGTACATATTGTGAATATTTCTCTCTCCTCACCATCTGAGATTCTCATCCTGCTTTCTGTTTGTTCACCTGATGCTGATATTCATCACATATTGTTCCTTCTGTGTTTAGAAGGAAGCAGCTTCACAGCTTTAAATTCATCCTGCTGACTTTTTACCTTTTAGTTAGTAAATCCTGAACATTTCATCCTTCTTTGTCATAAATATTTGATTTTATAAATACATATGAAGAAATATTTTATCTGAAAATTGCTGCTAAACCTGTTTATGTGTTTAGTGCAGGGGTCTGCAGCCTTTCCAATCCAAAGAGCCATTTTTCCCTCAGCCAGCTAAATAAAACTACTTTAGAGACACAAATGTTACGACACTTTTCAAAAAGGCAACTTAATATATATTTTTAATGAAGAGCCACCATAGGATGTTTGTTATTTTTGAAGAACCACATTTTTATTTCCATTTTTAAAGTTTTAAAATAAAGAAAAACATAAAACCTTTATAAAAAAAAAGAGGATAGACAGACTTTCTGCTAAGGAATGTAGATATTTGTGGAAAATGATGTAAAAGAAAGGGCAAAAAAGTCCATTGTTTCCAACCTAATGACAAGAAAGATAGATTTATAAAAAATATTTTAGCCACGTATTTAGAGGCATAGTGGAAGGTCCAGAGAGACACTTGCAGCTCCAGAGTTGCAGGTTGGAGACCCCTGATGTAGTGTTTGTAAACCAAAACTTACTGCATTTTCTTTTTATAGCTGTAGGCCTTTTTTTAAAGGAAAGAGACATTTTGCGCGTAATGATGCGATTAATCACGATTAATCGCAGCATGTCATGCGAATAATCGCGATTAAAAATTTTAATCGTTGCCCAGCACTAATATATATATATATATGTATGTATACACATTTATCCATTTTCCACTTATCCGGAGTTGGGTTGCGAGGGCAGCTGCCCAAGCATGGAAACCCAGACTTCCCTCTCCCCAGCCACATTCACCAGCTCATCCGTAGGGATACAGAGGCGTTCCCAGTCCATCCAGTGTTTCCTGGGTCTTACCGGGGGCCATCCTGCAGAAAAATCTCATTTCGGCCGCTTGAGTTCGCAATCTTGTTCAGGTGAAGGTAGGAACATAGATCGACCAGTAAATCGAGAGCTTTGCCTTTTGGCTCAGCTCCTTCGTTACCACGACTGACCGATGCAGAGTCTGCATCTGAAATGAGTAATCCCTGAAGACCCGGGAATTCAGCCACACACATACACAGAATAAAGGTTTGAACAGAGTATCATTTATTGAACCCAAAGGAGGTGGGGAAAAATGACATGTAGTCCAATGAGGAGTGGCGGAGAAATACTGAGGGACTGTGAGGTTAGAATCCTGGAAAGACTCCCAATATTATTGTGCAGATCCACAAATCCAAAAAGGCGTAGTCATAAGGCAGACAATGGTCAAATACTAAAAGGCAGAGAGCAGACTACTTATCAGGGGGCAGGCAAATCTCTGTGGTCGTTGCAAGCAGGGGTCAATATCCAGATAACATTTGGCAGAAAAAGTCGGACGTAGATCAGGCACGAGAGGTCCAGGGTGGTGAGCAGTTGTGGTGAGGCCCCTTCTGAAGAAGAGTAATTTAGATCCAAACATTCTTGATAATTACCGACCTGTATCCAACTTACCTTTTTTAAGTAAAATGACAGAAAAAACTGTTTTTATTCAACTGCATGAGTTTTTGAATAAACACAAGATTTTAGAAAAATATCAGTCTGGTTTTAGGACAAACCACACTACCGAGAAAATTGTTAATGATCTTAGATCTAACTTAGACTCACAGAAACTTTATGTCCTGGTTTTACTGGATCTTAGTGCCGCCTTCAATACAGCTGATCACGAGATTTTACTAGACAGACTCAGAAATCTGGTGGGCCTATCAGGTACTGTTCTTAAATGGTTTTACTCCTATCTCACAGATCGCCAATTTTATGTAAGTATGGATACATGCTCCTCAAGAATCCATAAAATCCAATGTGGGGTTCCCCAAGAATCAATTTTAGGCCCGATACTTTTTACATTGCCGTGTCTCCTGATGACCTGGAGCCAGTTAACGTCCTTTTAAACTGTATTTTACATATAAAGTCATGGATGGCAGATAACTTCTAACAGCTCAATCAGGACAAAACAGAAGTTTTAATTATCGGTCCCGAGGGCAAGAGAGAGATCATTTTAGCAAAACTATATCATTTTAATTCTTCTTAGTGTGTGAGAAACCTGGGTGTTCTTTTCGACTCTGAGCTGGATTTTACTCCACACATCAGATATATAACAAAAACTGGATTTTATCATCTTAAAAACATCACCAGAGTCCGCCAATTTCTCTCTCTTGCCAGCAAGGAGGTGCTGATGCATGCTTTTATTTCTAGTAGATTAGATTACTGTAATGCCCTGCTCTCTGGTCTTCCCAAAAAGTCCATTTTGAACCTACAGCTACTTCAGAACTCGGTGGCACGAGTTCTGACGAGGACCAGAGGGCGGGAACAGAGTACACCAGTCTTACAATTGCTGCATTGGCTCTCCGTGCATTTCAGGATTGATTTTAAGGTTCTTTTAGTAGTTTATAAATGTCATAATGGTCTTGGGCCCTTTTATTTATCCGAGGTGAGGTGAGAAGAGGCAGTAATCAGGGCCACCCAGGTGGAGCAGATGAGCCTGATGAGGAGCTGGAGGCTCAGCAGAGCAGCAATCATTACAGCATCACTACAGAACAGCACAGATCCGCCTTTCGATCTCCCGCTCCATCCTTCCCTCACTTGTGAACAAGACCCCAAGATACGTGAACTCCTCCACTTGGGGCAGGACCTCATTGCCGACCCGGAGAGAGCACTCCACCCATTTACGGCTGAGGACCATGGTCTCAGATTTGGAGGTGCTGATTCTCATCCCAGCCGCTTCACACTCGGCTGCAAATCGCTCCAGTGAGAGCTGAAGATCACGGCCCAATGAAGTCAACAGAACCACATCATCCGCAAAGAGCAGAGACCCAATCCTGAGTCCACCGAACCGGCTCTCCTCAACACCTTGGCTGCGCCTAGAAATTCTGTCCATAAAAGTTATGAACAGAATCGGTGACAAAGGGCAGCCTTGGCGCAGTCCAACCCGCACTGGAAACTATTCTGATTTACTGCCGGCGATGCGGATCAAGCACTGACACCGGACGTACAGGGACCGGACAGCTCATACAAGGGAGTCCGGCACTCCATTCTCCCGGAGTACTCCCCACAGGAGTCCCCGGGGGACACGGTCGAACGGATTCTCCAAGTCCACAAAGCACATGTAGACTGGTTAGCTGGTCCACTGTTCCACGACTGGGACGAAAACCATACTGCTCCTCCTTAATCCGAGGTTCAACTATTCAGCGGACCCTCCTCTCCAGCACTCATGAATAGACCTTACAAGAGAGCCTAAGGAGTGTGATACCCCGCACACCCTCCGGTCCCCCTATTTGAAGAGGGGGACCACAACCCCATTCTGCCAGTCCCTGATATCCACGCGATGCTGCAGAGGTGTGTCAGCCAAGACAGACCTACAGAATCCAGAGCCTTAAGGAAGTCTGTGTGGACCTCATTCACCCCTGGGGCCCTGCCACTGAGAAGCTTCTCAACCACCTCAGCGACCTCCGTCCCAGAGATGGGAGAGCCAACACCAGGGTCCCCAGACTCTGCTTCCTCATCGGAAGACGTGTTGGTGTCGAAGTAGTCCCTCCACCACCTCACAACGTCCTGAGTCGAGGTCAGCAGCCCTCCATCCCCACTTGATGGCCTCAGGATTGGGTCTTTGCTCTTGTGGATATATATATATATATATATATATATATATATATATATATAGTGCAATCAGCGGAAAATTTTGACAGGAAGTTTTCACTCAGAAAGGGAAACAACCACTGACTAGACACCAGAAAAAAAACTGAGTTTGCACCTGAAACAGAACAATAGTCAATCTGTCTGTTGGCTGATGAATGATCTAATCACTTTTGTCAGGGGCAAAGTGATTAGCAGAGAGAGACCGAAAGCTCTGGCTGGTTGTTTTACATTTACATGAAACATTTCTGAATTAATTTTGGTAGAAAATTCCACCAGAAAATGTTGAGCTGTTTTATTTGACTACATGCAGAATTTCCTGGAGACCAGAGAGGATGAATTTAATCTCTCTGTGTAACTGAGTGCAGCTTGTCATTACAGCCAGTGCACTGATTAAATGTCTCTAATTGGTGCTTTCAAAGACACACAGAAGACAGTTTGAAGCCACTCCACTGCAGCTATTTCAGTGTCATTTGAAGACGCAGAGAGCTCGTTATATAAGACTCAAAAGGACTAAAGCAAGCATGTAGACAGTGAAAGCTTCTGCGCTGTCTGTGCACCAATATCCTGCTGTCAGAATCAAACACAGGCAAATGACAGGATATAGATTTGTTTTTTTGAAAGACAGAGATGAGACAATAACTAGTTCAGATGGAGAAAGATCAACATTTTCCAAAATATATGCTGTAAATAACAGACCATGTTCACCTGAGGAAAAACTGATTGATTGTAGTATTGATCAGTGGCCTGAGTGGATCCTTCTGTCTCTGCAGTAATGAGGCTTCATGGGGTTTTAAACCAAATTTAGTTGGCAGCAGTTCAGCAGGGAGGTGAAGGGAGTCTGAAAAGCTCAATGTTCAGCAGGCTGAGAGGAAATGAACAGGGCATGTTTTTACACATGTAAACTACATGTGTAACCAGCTCAGCTCCAGCCTTCACAGATAAACTCATAAACTCATGTCTATTTATTTTTCTAAGCACATTTTTGCCCATTACTGTTTTTTTTTTAATAGTTTTATAGTTTAACGATACAATATTGTACACTTCTAGTGTATAACATGAAATACTCCCTTCTGATTGGACAAAAGGTGTTTCATACTGAATGTTACTGGTGGGCGGGGCTATCGGGTAGCGCTGTTGGTGTGACTGAAAACTGGCAGCTGAATCACACCTCTGCAGGTCCACACATCTGTTACCGTGACTACCAAAGTCATACCTGTAGGCAGGGGTGTGTGTTTGTTTGTTGACTGGCTGGTTGCCAGATTGTTGACTCAAATGCTTTCTGGCATCAGCACCAAGGTCAACATTCACACGCACACACACACACACACACACACACACCTTTGCTATTTTCTGGAACACACTCAGATGTACAGCATGTAGAGCAGAACTACACACACGTACAAACACTGAATAGAAAGTAAGGTTCACCAGCCTCTCACTGACTTGTTGACCCAACAATTGTTGCCATGGTAATACCTATCCTATTTTTTGTCTCTTCCACTGAGTTAAATTCAGATAGTTTTCATGGGAAAGCTACTTGAACCTGGAGAAGCCAGCTGTGTGTTTCCATTTACAATGACTTCATGTCCCTCATTAATTCTTTTTCGTTTTGTGTTTTTATGTTTAATTTGTGTTGTTTAATTTAGTGGTTCCCACCCTATTTTCCTTAAGGACCCACTTCATGCAAATAATAAAAAGCTGTGGGTCCCCTGCCCCACCCTGTGCTGAAATCATGCAAGATTCTCAACATAAATACTGTATTGTGGCCGAGTCCTGTCCTTCAATTTAGCCAAAGTTAAACAACATATAGCCTTAATTTTCCCAAAATGCTAGTAAACAGACAAAATGCCCAGATGATTATAAAAAATGTGATCGGATACACTTCAGCTCGTGTCTGTCTGGACATGACCTTCATTTTTAATCACAATTGCTTTGGATAGTCAAAGCCTCGGAGATTTCTTGTGCTCTTTGGAGGACCCCGGACCCCAGGTTGGGAACCACTGGTTTAATTGTTGTGTTCTGTGCTGCTGTCTTCTTGGCCAGGGCTCACTTGTAAAGGAGATTTTAATCTCAGTATGATTTTCTCCTGGGTTAAATAAAAATGAATTGAAGCAGAAATTATGTTTCTAGTAAAGGCATCATGAGGGAATATTTCCACCGTGTGTTATCACAGCAGGTGTCTGACATCTTTGCTGTCGCTGCTGGTTCCACAGGTTGTATCAGAGTCAAATAACCAACATGGCTGGGGAGCTTGTTGGGTGTGGATGTGGCCTGACTTGTCCTTTAAACGTTAAAGGTGCATGTAACAAAATCAAAGATGAAAAAAATAAAAACATCTGTTGGTATCTAGTCACTTAAATTGAATAACTTTTTATTTTCTTAGAATGAGGCATTTACATCCACTTGCAGCTGCTACTATGGTGTCTCTGAATGGACAAAAGTGAGAACCTTAAACTGTGTAATCTTTGGCGTTTAAAAGAAATTGGAACAAATTATGTCCTTGTGAGAAGCTGCTGTTAACCAAGAGTCTAAAGATCACAATTAAAATTGGTGCTTTGTTAAATTGTCTGTAATGTGTCTTATGAAATAAAATAAAAAAAAATCTTCTGAAAATAATTAGGTACAAAAATTGGACTGAAAATGTGGGAAAAAGCAGAATTTTTCCTCTGAAAAACTGAAAACTATTGATCGAAAAGTAATTGAAAAGGTTGCAACAAAGTCTGACTGCTGGGAAGAGAAGAGGCCTGGATCAGGACTTTGCATTGTGTCTTTTCCATTTTAAATCACATGTAAATGTGCAACAAAATCAAACTGAAGTTTCCTTCAACAGGTGATCATAAAACAGGGAAGTTCTGCACATAGTTCCATGTTGAAATAAATCATAAATTGATGAACATCTGAAGCTTTAGATTGTTTGCTGGAAAAGCATTTTTTTCTGCTCCTTCAGCTCTTAGTCCAGATGGTTAAACAGTCACCAAAAGACTGCAGAAGTGCTGCTTATCATGCACATCTGCAATGCAGCTGTGCAGTGACAGAATGGTGGAGTCCGTTGCCTCATTAGCACCACGGGATGAGAAAAGCTCAGTTGCATTTCATTATCTAAAATGATTTATGTTTACTCATGATAAATGACATGTTTAAACTCTGCTGGATATAATTTAGTCAACATATGCTGAAACATACACCTGAATTTAGATGCTACAGCAGGATAAACAAATGCCAGTGTGGAGGTAAACAGGCGAAGGAATAAGCAGCAATAAAAGGAAGCAGAAATCTATCATTGCTGTTTAGTAGACAAACCCAAAGCCATGTTGTTGTACATCTGTGTGCAGTCTAAATTGTGGAATTATACACAATCAGCAGCAGATTTACAGTTTAGATTCACAGCATGTTCAGCAGAACCACACACACATGCAAACACTAAATAAAAAGTAGAGTTCACCAGCCTCTTACTGAGTGGTTGACCCAGATTTATGGGCTTCTTATGGAGGGCAGGGGGGTTCTCTTTGTGAGTATGAGACATCAAACCTCTGGGAATTATGAATATTCCTCAAGGCAGAACTTTTCCTTTTCAAGTTTTCCATCATACCAGAGATTTTCAGTTGGCTTGAGGTCTGGGACATTTCAACCACTTAAGTTTTGTTATTGCTATTCTAAATGATCCCTTGGTTCCAGTCACAGCTTTCTGAAAGAAATTTGCTCCAATGATGCTATCAATAATTCCAACAGTTTGGAGAAATTTCCAGGCCCAGCAGAAAAAAAAATCACCCCACAGCATGATGCTTCCACCACCATGCTTCACTGTGTGTTTTTATTTTTTGCTATCCGAACAGATTACCTTTGTTTCTTTTTTTTTAACTTTTGAAAACTTTGCAAACTAATCAACATATCACGTGGCAATAACTAAGCCTATTTGAACATTAAGGCAAAAAAAAAAAAAAAAAGGAAATAAAGCAAAATAGACAGCAACATCAGGAATATGTCCTTGTCTAAAGGAGTGGGAAGAAGCCAACACTCATTTAATCCCACTCCTCTATACCCCAATAAATGATAACAAATACCATCATTACCATCACTATACATATTGCAATCAGATTAATAATAATAATAATAATAATGATAATAATAATAATAATAATGAACACTTTGGAATACTATAATATACCATGTGTTGTATTATAATGAAACTATGTTATGATAGTGCTCTGATGATGATAATAGTACCAATATAGATTAGCAGAAGTAGTAATAACAACAATAATAAAAAAAGACAATACTAGTATATTCATTGTAGTTATCTAAATCAACAAAACCAATTTTTATAGTTGCCTTGCATACAATAGTCTTATTAATAAATTTTAATATTATAATGTACCACACATCATGTGATGTATCTTGGCATGATGAAGATGACTTGCTGACTGACCATCAGAATGAAGAAGAAAATGTGTTTAAGTGACTTTGAACGTGGCATGGTTGTTGGTCTGAGTATTCACTGGGACAACCATCTCTAGGGTTTACAGAGAATGGTCTGAAGAAGAAAAAATATCCAGTGAGCAGCAGTTCTCTGGACCAAAATGTCTAGTTGATGTCAGAGGTCAGAGGAAAACGGGCAGCTAAACTGAACATTCACATGGCTGCTGTAATGGTTTATCTGTCTTAAAAGAAATACATTAAACTGAATTACAAAACAAACACACATGAATGTGGAAAAGTGACTAAATTAAGAATTTATCTGGTTATAAACCAGGTTTCTTAGGAGGGCTTTTGCTCTAGAAACGATGAGCATACATACTATTTGCAACAGCAGAACAGACAGATCCAAAGTGGTTCAGTAACAAGTTAAAAATCTTTATTATCTCATTAAGTAAATGTGATTTTAAAAAAAATAGTACTTTCAGTGTTTCACCGTTCTTGCTTTGGCACCGGCTCCATGCTGGAGTTTCTAAACCTTGGTGCTTTCTGGAGAACTGTCCTGCATTCACACCAGTTAAACCAGAACCAAACTGGGAGGACTTTTAAGTTGTCAGGCTACTTTATAACCTATGGTCTACTAAAATACATAATTAATGCGGATAACCAAGTGATTTTTCTAAGAAGTTGAGATGTAAACATGAGCTTACAAACATCTAGCACACTGAAATTTAAATTGGTTGCCAGGCAACATAACGCTGCAACATTCAGGTTTTACATAAAATGAATGTTTCCAGTCCTCAATTGACCTTAGCCGATCTGGACTTTATTTTCAGCGGGTACTTACCGTCTTCATTTGTGGAAGAGCCAGGGATAGGAGGTGGTACTTGATCAGTTTCTTCTTCAGTGGTGGCTGATGTGATGGTTGTCCAGCAGCTTGAATGATGGACATTAAACACTGCAACCAGCTCCACTTTTATCAAAGTTTTGTTTACTGTCTCAGTATTCCTTCACTTTCGGAAGCTTGTTAATTATTTGGTCTGACATCTGTCTTTTCTTTTCTTTCTCTTTGTATATATTTTTTTTTAAACTTACCTGAAACATAGTGTGTAATGCTACTATACTAACACTGACAGTCAGCTCTAGTCTGGCATTCAGGGGAAACCAGCCTTCCTTATATCACCATTCATGAAGAACGACCATTCTGTGGTCCCAGTTCAGAACCGAATCTTCAGGTTCTACACTTTATTTTTTTAACCTCCTTTAGTTTGACCTGCAATAGCAATTTCTTCTAGCTATTTGGAGTTTGGAAGAACCAATAAATATTTTATGATCAATGATTATACATATTTTTATAATTATACGTATCATATACAGTGGTAGATATTCAGTTATATCAATATAATTTTAAATTAAAAAACAAAATCTCTTCTGACACCTCCACTTTGCAGTGTAAGTGTTTAACAGGTTCCAGTTACGTAGAATTAATTATTATGGTGCAGACAACCAAATATGTGATGTCCTCATATGAGGACGGTAGGTTTCAGGAGGTTCAGGAGCCTTCGTTTGCAAGCCTCCATGGGCCCATTGTTATGATAAAGGTGCCTGGCTTGTCACTGAATCCTGCTTTTCATTTGAGGACGTCCTTAAACATGTTTAGGGAATCTTTTTTTCCTCCAGACAACCTGGCTTTGTCAACGGTTTGGCTTAAATTCAGAGACTCAAACCACTGTGGATCAGTTTTACCTTTGGCCTCTTTGTCTGTGTTCATTGCAGTTTGAATAAAACATCTCATCTTTCCTGATTTTATTAACTCATTAGGAATAAATTGTACTATTAGTTTTGTTATTTTATAGCCTTTATAAACTTTGTCCTTTTAACCAACCTGATAATAACTGAATTTCCTTCTTTTTTATTCTTTTATTCATTCCGGTAATGAATTTTTGAACAAACAGGTTTGTGTTCATTCTCATCATTGTTAACAGTCTGTGAGTTTATTTGTACTTTCTTTGACATTAATGATGTCAAATGGCAGGATTTTGTCTCGTGTAGTCTCACCATTGTCAGCTCTGCAGGGATTGGTGGGATGGCTGTGTGGTGTCCAATGAACCGGAAAAGAAGGGGGGTTAACATTTGTTCTATAACAGTAAATGCCCTTCCAGACCATCTACCACTCTGAGGTTAAACTCATTTTTTAAATCGAGTCTGTAACGAGATTTAGGCTGAATTATTCCTTCCAGGGTTCAGTTTGCAGACAGAGGCTTTAAATCCCAAACTCTTTTGGTGAACATGACAGTTTAATGATGCCCATTAACTCTGGAGATGATGAGCTTCATTAATCTAACTCTAAACTTTATGTCTCAGTCAGTGTATCAGGAGCAGATTTTTTCAGATTCTCCCCCACAAAGCCGTAGAAAGGAGTCAGACTCTCAGGTTGTCCTGGTTACTTGATGCGTTAGTGTGCCTTTGCTTCATTAACTGTGTCCTCCATGGACAAAGGGACAAATTAGGATACGTGTCAATGGCCAAATGAGGACGTGTAGGATGTTGTCGGCACCGTGACGACGACAACTACTCCTGGAGACGTGTTCAGATTTAAGAAAGAGAAAGAACAAGATAGGAAGAGAAGCGGAAATAATCTGTTTATCAGAACTTAATGATGTCAGGAGGCTGATGGAGGGATGACGCCGTCAGAAAGTTATCGGCTTACATTTCCATCAATAACTGATCTTTTACCTTCTGACAACAATGCTGTTCTGGTTGGCTCAGTCTAAATCCACCGGCTGTCTTTTTTTTGTGGTTTTGCTTTCGTATCTGTTCAGAAAAACACACATATGTCCTCCCCCATGTATGCTGTTCAGATCTCAGCGGACTCCTCCTCAAGGGACCGACTCATTGTTCTGCTTCTAAAGGAAATAACTGTGACAAGGCTCGCAATCTGTGTTTATATTCAAACAGAAACCTTATCAGGGGATGAAATTACACTTAATTTAGAGTAAGCACATGCACTGTTGTCCCAGCAGACCCTGCATGTACAGAGAGCATGCAGAGAGCAAAGAATCTGATCTCAGTATGAAGATATGAATATGGAAATGTTGCTCCTCTATATTTCACATAACATTCAAAATTAAAGGTCAGATTGCAGAAAATGATCTGTAATGTAGTCATCGCTTCTGGATCACTTGCTGCTGGACTCCTAAAAGTCAACTAACTCAGTCTGGAGTTATTCGGGATTCATTTTGAAGGGATTTAATTATTTGATCATCACAACTTGTCCACCAAAATATTTAGAATCCTATAAACAAAAAAAGTAATTTTTTAGCGCCCAGCATATTTTTTCTGTACTATATAGTGGAGAACGTTTGATTCTATCAAATGTCCAGTCAGCATAAAAGTGCAATATGTAAACACCTCGACTGATCTAAACAGAATAAATTTCAGTTTGATAGAGAGGAGTGGTTTAAACCTTATCACAATCGAACCAGCATGAAAGGGTAACAATGTATACACTCATTCTGATAGTTTTTTATGGTGCGTGTTGTTTCTGTGCATGCTAGGGTTAGTTAGTTACGTGATGTAATAAGTTATTGTACATGTAAATGTAGCTGCATTTGTGTTTGTGTTTGTCTACCCATTCATGATGCAAAAAATTTACATTTTATTGAGCTGTTTCAAATCTTTTTTATTCACTATGGCAGGGATACTCAACTCAATAGGGCTGAGGGCCAGATTTAGAAAATAAGAAATGGTCGGGGGCCAGTTCATAAACCATCATGCAAAATCAGTAAACTTTGAAAAAGGCTGACAGCTTGTGCTCATATTTTGATGCTTTTTATTAGCTCCATTGCATTTCAGCAATATTTATTCTGAACCATCTTTAACAGTATAGCCAGAACTCTTTTTTTAAACCATGCATACAAACATTGCATAAAATAAATAAACTATTAACAAGTTTTTCAAAAAATAAAATGAAAAATATTTCATTTTATTCTTTTAGTGTGAAAGATGCACAAAATGTTAAGATTCAAATAACAAAAACATAGCTGCACTGTGCAAACCAGCAAATATTGGAAGAGCTACTTCGGAAAATCTTTGCTCATTATAAAATAACAAAGAACAAAAAGATGTTTGAAACAGTCCGGACCAGAAAACACAGGTATGGGATCAGATGCTCCAACTTAATGCATCACACACAGTCCCCTCTTAATGTGAAATAATGCATCTCATGTCCTTTGAGAGGTTGTTGAAGGATGGTTTGTGAGATGTCAAGGTGATATGCAAGCACTGGTTGAGATGCGAGTCAGTGAGTTTGTTGCGCTTTTTGTCTTTAATTACATTCATCACTGAAAAGCCCGACTTGCATACGTAAGTGGATCCGAACATTGTCAACATGTATATAGCGAGTCGTTTTGAGTTCGGATACGGCCCCAAAACATAATGGGTCATTTGTAAACTGACAAGAGGACTCCTTTTACATCCAGTTCCTCGTGTGAAAGTTGGAGAAATTATTGAACATTAGAAACCATGATCAGGGACAACTTTGTGTGTAATATCTTATATCAGAGCACGAATGATCGCGGGCCAGTCAACAGTCCCCTACGGGCCGGATTTGGCCCGCGGGCCTTGAGATGAGTATGGCTGCACTATGGTGTACTAAAAACTCATTTTGTGTTACACTACAAGTCCTGTGCCAAATGCTAAATAGTATGTCACACATTGCAGCCTGGAGCTAGAACCCAAAGCCCAACCTTCACCAACAGACTTGGTATGTTACAGTGCAGGTCAGTACACACATTTTTGCCTGTTTAAACAGGTAAAAACTAGAAAGGTTTCAACAACATCCAACCTGAACTATCCCACTTTTTTTAGACACTTCTCTTGGGGTTCAATTTATACAGATCTGACCTAAAAGGGTGGAGCTTGACACACTGCAATCCATTATTGGCTGAAACAATCATCTCTTTCTGTGCAACTCGGCACTAAGAACAAATAAGCAACTGTGTTTAAATACATGGCAGATTTTATGTTGCTTAAAGCCAAGAAGAAAGAATACAAACAGCTGGATGTCCACCATTCTCCTCTTTTGGTTCTGTGTCAGGTTCTTTTTTGTTATAATTCAAAGAAGGCGATGCATCGCTATGACATTACCCTATTAGATAGCTGAAGCAGCTATTACTATCCAGCCGTTACGGCGCCTACCAGGTTAAGGTACGGTTGGCTGTGGAAACACAACAGAGATCAGGGTTTACTGAACCAACATGCACCAACTGTCCTGTACCGACCCGGACCCACTGGTCGAAACAGGGCTTTACAGAGCATGCAAACACTAGCTAAAATAAAGCTAATGCTAGGTGATGCTAACATTCACCTCTTGGTGTAATTTTCTGACCTCTTGAGAAAACCTGAGCTGTAAAATGTACTCCTTAGATGTCTCAGCCATTAAGCAGCTTGTCTCTCCTCCAGCCTGAGAAATAAAACTTTAGAAATGAATCATACTTTTAGGAGCCATTTTTGATATTCAACCCAAACAATAAACCTGTGAGCCATAAGTTGTAATCCTGGCTTTTTAAAATGTTTATATGCAAGATGTAGCAGTGGTTCAGCCTCTAAAAGCAAACATTTAGCAGATTTTTGTGCGTAATATTAATTATTAGTGTACTGAAGATTTTTCATAGTTAAAGCTGTTTTTGTTGGTGTGTTTATACTGTATTTAAATCAGGAATAATATGTACACCAATTTGCCTTCAGGGTTAAGTTTAATTCTTTGTGGCATAGATTCAACAAGTTGTTTGAAACATTCCTCAGAGATTTTTCTCCATATTGACATGATAGCATCACACATTTGCTACAGATTTGATTTGGATTGAGATCTGGGCCCTCATTTATCAAACTGTGCATAGCAAAGCAAACTACAGGAAATGCGACGCCCTTCAACTTTCAGATTTATAAAAGCGGGCGCACGTGAGGGAATGCCTTCCCACGCCCACATGGTGGCTATAAATGGTCAGGTGGATGCCTGTAATACATATTCATCACATTATTTGCATGATGGCTTGGGAGAGAAAAACAGGGAAGAAGCAGAATTTTGGGGGGTGTGAGACAGATGGACCACGTTGACAAACGTAAAAATGTTTAATTGGTGGGCATTACTTGTGTCAGAAAGGCAGAATAGTGGCAGCAGGTGGCAGATGCTGTCATCACAGTGTAAGAAGGAAAGACACGCCAGAGATCGGAATGTGCAGCTGGATATTTCAGTCAGTAGATCATCGGTCTCCCATGCAGGAGATTGAAGTTCGAATCCCACAGGGGTGAATCAATTCGGAGAAAAGTGTCTGCTAAATGACAGAACTGATGCTGGTAATTTAGGCATTTGTTTTAATTTATAAAATAAATATGTACAGATACATCTAAGATTGGCAGCAGTTTATTTAGTGTTTAATAATATTTCTTTCTAGCTGCTGGGTGCTCCTGCTGGATGGGCAGTGCAGAGGGACACAATCAAAGATATTAATGTGGTGGACAAGGAGTTACAGGAAATAAAGACCATGTGGACAGAAACTGGGACAACAATTAAAAAGCATTGTGTAAGAAAAAATAAATAAAAGGAAATCCACCTCTTGTGTGTTTCATTAGCGTAGCATCACTTCTAGACCTCCAGCATCCAGTCTGCGTCCTGCTCTGCTGGAATGAAGGACCAAAGCTACTTTTCACACTGACTGCTACATGCTGGCAGCAGACTGTCACCTTATTTAGCTGGATGGATTTTATAACATGTAAGTTTTGTTTCACAACGACACAACATAATTTAGTGGTTTTGGTTCTTAGTAATATCATTTCCCTTTTTTTTGAAAATCCTGTTTTTTTTTCCCCTGAGTGTGTGCTCTTAAGAGAAATAATATTGAATGTGTGGCTTTATTCATTTCTGCAAACAGCTTTAATATCTAAAATATGGTATGAGAGGTAATAGTGGATTGTGCACAAATATCTCACATTTCACATCATTTTCTTGATTTTATTCTGTACTGTTGGTGTCACTGTTTCCTATTTTTCTAGATTATGTGCGTACACCTGGGTCAGAGTTGCTGTCAAGTTTGGTTTTCATGAATCCCAAAATGACTATATTTGGCGTACGCTGGTTTTTGTTCCTAAATGAGGCCCCTTGGTGACTGTGGAGTACTGTGGTATACTTAGGTAGGCTGTGGCATACAAACACTGTCAGAGATTTTGCTCCAGAAGAGTTTGAGGAAACTGTGCCGAATGTTCAAACTAATACAAGATCTGTGATGGTAGATCCAGTTTCCTTCACCCTCCACACTTTTTCAATGTCAACCCTTGGTATTATTGCAGTTTCTTGATGTTGCTGTCAACATCTGCCATCACTACTGTCTTCTTCTGGAGATTGTCAACCACCATGATGTTTGTTTGGTCATCAGTCTGGATCTGGAAGTCCAACAGGAAATATTATATAAAACATTCTGCCACTGTGTTTAGTTTAGTTGGGTTTGTCCCATTCCTGAAGAAATGCTCCAGTTCTTTCTAGCATCATGGGTACTGCTGGTGTTCAGCAATTTTAAAGGGCATACTACAGATTCTGGGTAATGTTGGGATGAAAGTTTGGTTTACGACTCATTTATCGTGAGTCCCTTCTTTCACATGTTTCCGTTTTCTCCAGACATAGTTTGTGTCTTCCTCTGAAAATGATGCCTTTAAATCAAATGAACTCTCCAATCTCTATGTTTTAGTTGTGCGTTTCCATCAGGGTTACATCTGGATTATTTAAAGGAGGTGACATAAGACAGATCCACAGAGCAAAGGTGACCAAAAAAGTCTGCAAAAAGGAAATTGATGACGGAGGTAACAGCAGCACCGCCTTGCAGAGCATTTTCAAATAAAGAGGAGGAGCTGAGGGCCAAAAGGCGTTACCTAAAGCAATACATAAACACAGAAAAGTAACATATAACTGGAGTTATTAAATCCATCCTTCTCTAAAAGGAAATAAAAACCTGCCTCAAGCGTCTGCTTCTCAGCGGTTGTCATGTACTCAGTGAATAACACTAACAGCACAGAAATAGGTTACAGCTGATAAATATTTGTGTGAGATGTGTTGTTATGGGCTGCCAGCTTGGGTTGTAATATGACAGTTGGTCTTTCTTAGGAATATCTTATTTTTACCAACAATAACAGGCAAATTGCAGGAGCAGGAAGTATTTCTCTCCATGATATATCCAACTAATTATTGTGATGGACTGTTAATAGAGGAGTTGGTAAATATCTGCTAAATGAATTAGCAATTGAGTTTCTTTATGACTGAGGAAACATATCGAAGCTATCCGCTGCAGAAAGACCTCAAAATAAGATGCATCATCTTCGTATAGGAACTAATAGTTTCTCTGCTAAGATAAATGATAATAATAAACTGGATTTGGATGGTCCTTTTTTGTCTTGATGCCCTCTGGCCTCAGTTAACACTTTCAGATGCGTGTTATTAGCAACAGAACGGGTTCAGCCCAGAGCTACACGCACACCTCCGGACAGCATTTCAGCTGAACACCGACATCCTCATAATGAGCCCGATCATTAGCCTAAAGGCTGCTCGGACAAAGAAGGATTATCTGTGTAAGTGGATTAAATCACACTTGTTCCTTTACTTGTACAGCAGCGATGACATCCTTCGTCATCCAAGCTAAATGTAGGTCAGCGCACAAGTTCAAATGATGTTTTGATTACGGAGCAAGAGTGTTCTGGTCGTCCCCCCCCCCCCCCCCCCCCCCCCCCCCCACACACACACACACACATCTACCCACCCCCCCTCCCCAGGATCTGAACTAATATTGTTTTCAGGTCACTCTTGGAGAAACGCTGAACCCAGTCCATACATTTATATTCACTGCAAAGATCTTTGACTCTTGAAACCAGCGGTTTGGACTTTTCTTTGTATTTTGTAAATGGAAATTACATAAAAGTTTAATTACTAGATTAACTGTGTGCGTATGTGTGTGCGTGTAATCCTGTGAACAAGGCTAATTAATCTTCTCTATTAGCCATTTCTGGATCTCTGCAGCGTTTTTGTTTGAAGTGGATCATTTACGAGGACAGAGACAGTTTGCATAGACTTAATTAGAATTTAAAGAAGCATCAGTCATTTGATCACTTCTGCCTGCACCTGCCTGTCAATATTTGATCAATGTCGTTATCTCCATCCCTGCCCTGTGATTAGCTGACTGCATTTTAAATAATTGCCAGTTTTCATTCTTCCTGCCTCATCTCTTTGTACCTGTCACCATAGTAACCTGCAGCTGGCTCACCGGCATCATAATTTTTCATTCTGATGAAAAGATGCTGCGTTCAAAACGATTTGCTCAGGTCCTGCTCAGGTTTTTGACAGCAGATATGAAGCCACAGAACTGGAAAACAGCTCAGATTTTCTGAACCATGTCCCTTCTTTTTGCTTGTGTAGATTCATCCCAGGTGATGGTAATCCAGCAAGAACTTCCACCTCTTGGTTTTTAAAAGATGTCATCTCATCTGAAAATTTTCTGCAGTGGCTCGCTACCTGGAAAAGACTGTTTTGCTCACAAGGTGTAAATGGTTGTGAAACCACTAGGATACAATGCTTAGGTCAAGTATTGATGTGGTACTCATGATCTTAAAGCAAGGCTACGGAACTTTAGCCCTAACAATTGTTAATTCAGCATCCATCTTGCATCCTGTCTCTTCTCAAAGCTCTCCTAAGACTGTAAAAGTCAGTCTCTTGTCCTGTCTCTTGCTGTCTCTTTCTCTCTTTCTTTCCCTGTCTCCCCTGATAATGTCCTTGTGGGTTACTTTGCTGAATCATCCATGGTGCATGTTTAAATGGCCAGTGTGGGGCCCTATGATTGCCATGCTGTAAAAAACGTGGATGGAATTGTGGAATTTGGCAAAAAATAAAAAAATTAAAAAAATGGAATCAGTAATGAAATGTCATGGAGTTTGCCCATATGAGGGTTTGATCTGCTTTCCTTCTAATCTAAGAGTTTTTCATGGTGTCTGAGCCAAATGAGCCAGAAAAGCAATGAATTTTGACCTCTGCAGCTTCCTGTCTATGTGATGTCACTGAAGTGGCAGGACTCAAATCGCCAACAGAAAGTCAGTGATGGCTAAGAGACCAAGACAAACACCAAAGTTGTCCAAGAAATAAAGAAATGCTGCCCTAAATATGTCTAGAAAAAAATGAAAAGGCCGCCTCTGTTTTGGTGAAGCATTACAAATAAGAAGGAGCGTTGTCAGAAAATGAGAAAAGTCTCTATGAGATTCCGAGTGTTTGAGTTGCAGCTGGAGGCTGTTCTGAAGAAAATCCTTAGAAAAATATCAGCCCATGTTGAGAAAAGCACAAACAAACAAAGAAACTAAGATGTTAATGACATTAAGCTCAACTGGTTGAGCAGCCGGCTCATATACAGAGACGACAGCTGACGCAGGTTTAAATTCTGATCTGGAGCTCTTTGCTGCAGGTCGCACCCCCTTTTTTTTCTGTCATAAAGTCCTCGAGAGCCCCCAAAAAATAATGAATATTGAACTGTTGAAATTTAGAAAAAAATTAAACTGATTTCATAGGGCCCTATCAGTGTGTTGATATCCATTTGCTAGAATCTGACATGGTGCATAAAGAGAAATCCAGCTGTCACATGACACAAGCTCAGAAAACATAGAAATGAAGTGTCGGCCTCACCATGCTGCAGGGCAACAATGTCTCCAGGAACATGCTGGTGGGCCGTCAGAGCCAGTCAGAGACTCAGAGTTTAAAGTTTTCAAAGTTATGTGGTGTTAAGAAATGGAAAAAACACACACACACACACACAAACACACATACACACTCAATCTCACTCCAGCTACCCAGGCACTTCTATGACTCATAATGTCTTTTTTTTATTTCTGATTTTATTGTATTTTTTAATCATAGTTCATGAGTAATTGTTTATTTGTTACTAATGTCATTTAATTAATGATTATTGATTAATTTTTGAAGCACTCTATAACATATTTGCCTATTATGATGAGAGTTGCCAGTTTCATTTCACTGTACTTGTATTATGACAAAACGTTGACTGAGTGATTAACAGGTGTTAAGGGAAGTAAAACCATGACTATTTTTTCTTTTTTATTCACATCACAGTTCCAGAAGACATGTAATGACAGCAGTGGGCCACTGAATTCACTTCATAAAGAGTTTACAGGGCTTGCATAAAAACATCTGTAGAACGTTAGCCTTAGCATGCTAACCTTTGCAAGGATTTCCTGTGGACAGCCTGTGTTCTGAAGACTGATAAGTTTCCTTGTTTAATAGAAAAATATTTTTTTGTCTGTATCTTTGTTTAGCTTTTACAATGCCTAAATTTATTATCTTCCGTCTTCCTAATGTTACAGTGGCAGAAATGTCATGTGTTTTTAACAGTCGGACAGAGAGGATCAAGTTCAACCTCTTCTAACAATGTGGCTTCAAAACTTACTGGAAGCTGTTAGAGTGCAGTTTTCAGGATGGGTTACACATCATAAGACACAGCGCCAGGCCTCTGCAGATAAGTAATCAGTATGCTGTTGGAGCCTGAAACACCCAGTATTCTTGCTTTGTGCAATCTGTGGCAAATTCTCAGCATCTGCTGTGACCACAGGGTCACAAAGAGCACAGATCTGGAGCGCACTCAGTCCACTACAATGCAGAGTTAACACGGGGTCAACAGGATGCTGCAGCACACCAGGACTGATGCTGGGTCAGCTGATCAGGAGCAGTTGGCGAAGCACCAAGCGTGATGGAAGAAACAGAGAAACAGATGGCAGAGGGAGAGTGGGGGTCCGGGTGGCAAATGTGAAGAGAGATGAGCCGGAGGAAGAAGGGAGAAGACGAGAGGAAGGGTGAAGAAGACAAACAAAACAGATGGGGAAATAAGACTGAAAACAAACAGGATGACAGAATAAAGATATTCTATAAAAAGTCCCATCTGTTGACTGACAAGATTGGCTCAGCTGAGATGTTACGACTCGTCTCTGTCAGGTGGAGACTCCAAGTTGGTGCTGCCGCCTTGGCTGCTTTTACTGTAAACATGACAATTGCTCACGTAGAGCTGCAACCATCACCCGACTACAACAAACTCTGCGCTTGGTGTGGCCATGGCAACCACTTTGTTATTGTACTTGGATGTGAGAGCAGTGAATTGTGTGACAGCTGTCCACCAGAGATAATGGTTGTCGAGCAACAGCGGCTTCACAGCTGAATCATCTGCTCCATGGCGCCCATAGGCGGTAGTTAAGTAAGACTGGACTCAAACTACTGCTGTGGGAGTCCCAAACTTCACCCTCTGTGTCTGACGTGAAGGTGCTTTATTATACATCTGCCATTTAAAGGGACGATAAATTGTTTAACTTGTGCAGTAAATTCTTTTCTGCCAACTCTAACACATGATTTTAAACTGTAATAGTAGATTTTTTTTTTACATTAAAATAATGCAGAATATAAAGACCCACCCAAACCGGTCCTTGAGGGCCACAATCCTGCAGGTTTTAGATGTGTCCATGATCCAACATGTCTGATTCAAATTAAATGACTCTCCTCAACAGCTTGTTGTCAACTTCTGTCCAAGCATGTTGACCCATCAAACGGATTCAGGTGCTGCAGCAGGAAACATCCAAGAACTGAAGAACTGTGGCCTTCGAGAACAGACTTTGGACACCCCTGACTTAAATGGGGAAATCGAAATGTAAAAAGCACATTAATAGAACTCATGGGGGCTATGTTTAAAAGTGAAAGTAAGAACATTTCCACATGAACAATGCGACGGGAACTCAAGGGGTTAGGGCTGAATAGCTTTATAGCCGTAAGAAAACCACTAACCAGTGACGATAATTAGAAAAATAAGGCTTCAATTTGCTAGGGAGCATAAAGATTGGACTCTAGAGCAATGAAAAACGACCATGTGCTCTGATGAGTCCAGATTTAGGCTGGATGCACACATAAAGATTACTGGGCTGTTTTTATCCCGATTTTGCCCCTTCCCGACCAAGAACGGTTAAAATCTGATTATCTTGAGTCTTATAAGATTTTCCTATAAAATCATTTGATCTGAGGTGTGTTACAAGAAAAATCATCCCGATAATCGACTCCAACAGTCAGTCAGTCAGTCAGTCAGTCTGTCTGTCTATCTGTCTATATTTTTTTCTATTTTAATAAGTAAGATCAGTTCACATTATTGTCATGAGTGTATTTATATGTATAATCTTGATATCTTTTTTTTATATTAAGAATATTGTCATTACCACCATGTCACTACAACCCTATTTCATATACCTGTTATATACAAACAAATCCACTAAACCCTCTGATTCTCTTGTCTTAAACATAACTAGGTTACAAAGATAAAGATCTGAAGGTTTACAAACCCTCTGACCCCTCATCGCTGAGGCCGGGTCTTTAACACCTGCGGTGGATTACACAAAGATGCTGGAATCCAGGTGAAATTGACAAAACAACTGACAGGTGCAGAGTGAGGCTCAAGGGTGGAAATAGCTCCATTACTCCCAGAAATAGGACATTTTAAACAGCCAGGCGGCAAATTAGACTAATCAAGTCATTTCTGATATTACATGATCATTTTCCACGTGTTTTATGGCGTTTTAAAGGTTAACTCTGCTAAATGTTTCTCACCTTTTATCAGTGCAGGAAAATCCAGGCCTGTGATTGGCCGGGCTGGCTGAGAGCTAAGCCAATCACCTGGCCCCAGGCGGCCTGATGGTCACTGTCCTCTGAGTCTCCTCTACACATATAGATTTTCTACTTGTACAGAGTAGCAGAGAGAGAGAGGGATTTGTATCAGGACGGACATCTTCAGGATCATCTCAGTTGGCATCTCTGTTTCTGATTAAAGGACAAGTGCCTTGTTTATTCAGCTACGGTGATCCTACACGTCTCTGCTTGGTTTCCATTTCACTGTTTTTCATCATGCTGTCATCTGATAAAATGACATCCATGCGTTTCACAGTCTCGCCACCATGTGAAGCTTTCACCAACAAAAGAACAAAAGCACCCTCAGACTTTAGTCTTCTGGCAAATGAACAGTTTTTAATGCAGGTTTGTTTGTGTCCTCCATGTTAACAAAAAGAGAGACGGGCAGCAAAACTTTGTGCATCTCTAAAATATTCTAATTTCATCCCTGGAGGTATGTTTTTGTGCCATTTGTCTTTTTGTCAGCAAGATTAAATAAAAGCTATGTGACTGAATTTAATGAAACTTGGTGGAGACGTGGAGCATGCAAAGAGGAAGCCATTAAATTTTCATCGGGACCATGATAATTCGTCTTGAACCATTTACACCAAATGAAGGGTTTCCATGTCTAGAAAGAGGTCAGGTGTTGATGTATGGGAACACAGTTCTTGTCTATAATAATAGTGACTTTGACTTATTAGAAATTTTTATATTTTATTTGGCTTACAGTTTTTCTGATATATTCTGGTTCTTGGTCTGGTCTTTGAAATATAAAATATTCTAATTTGATCCCTGGATGTATGTTATCAGTGCCATTTCTATTTAAGTTATGTGACAGCATTTAATGACATGGTGGTGATGCAAAAAGGAAGCCATTAAATTTTCATCTGGACAAAGAGGACTCTTCTTAAGCCATTAAAACCTGGTTTGGTACCTTGGCTCTTTGTTAACCAAAGAACCATGGTAGATATTTTTATGTTAAAGAAAGTTTCTCTGTGGTTATCTTTTTGCAGTCTGAACTCTTTCCATAATTTGAGGCCACAGATTGCAGGTTTCGGTCAGTTGTAACTTGACTGATTTGGTCCTGTTTTGTATTGCAGTCTTATAATTACTTGCTTTATTTGGCTTCATGGACGGTCTTGGTTCAGGTCTTTTCTCCTCAATGGGGCTGCTGTAGGGGTCATGTGACCAGTTCATTTCAAGTAAAGATGGCACGGTATAAGTAGAGGCAGGAGGACACAGAAATCTTTTTAGAATAATTAAAGAAACATAAATAACCACCATCTTTATTAGCAAACAACAGCGAAATGCAGAGATTTACAAAGAATTAGAAATCTCCTTCCCCCTCAAAGTGGAGTCTTATGAGACCAGATTTTACGAGAATAACAGCAAATGCGCAAAACACCATTCAATGGAAACACCTGGAAATCACAATTGCACTTTGTCAAAATTTGAGAAATATCACTTTTATTTTGTGAAAAACTATAATGGAAACACAGCTACGTTTTGGATTTTTAATATTTTTCACTACATCCTTTTTTTTTTGACATACATGATTTGACATTCTTTCATATTTTTACTGAAGGGCACATGTGCTTTAACACTTTTTAATGTTTTCTTGAGACTAAGATTATAATTGTTGATCCCTGCAATGACTGTTGTTGTATGTGTTTGTGGAAAAGCTACGAAGGAATTGCCCTTTGGAATAAATTTGGCGGAACTGAACGGAAACCATAAGAAGATGGCTGATTGAATCCCTAAATTCTCTAGTTGACATCATGAAGTATCTTACTGTAAGATTCTGATTCCCATCACCCCTCCAACATGTTCATCACTTGTAAGACAACAATATTGTAACGTAATCTTGATGTACTCAAACATTCCAGTTTTTTTTTGTTTTTTTTTTCACTGTTTTCCTGATTTTTTTATTTCACATTGCGTGTTGGATAGTTCTTGCAGCCGAGTCTACTTTTGGTCCAGAGAAAACTGTGTGTACAGTTAATAGAAATGGGAGGGTTGTATTGCAGGGGAGATGAACTTTCAGATATGCTGCATCCCTGCTTCAACCTCCAAATCTTTCCACACCGATAAGTTCCATGAGGGCCACATCACCCAAAATTGTGTGCAATTCTTAGGATACTTGATGGTAAGTTTAATTTATTTTATCTTGCACAATCTCCTAATTGATGGCTGAAAGAATTGTAGTTGGGAAAGGTTAATCTGTATCTGCCAGAGAAAGTGTCCTAATAGGATTCAATTATCTTATATTTTGATCTGTATGACTGAATTTAGTTTAAGTTGAATATCTTTTCAAAGATTAGTTAGTAAATTAAGTCAGATATGACTTGTTGCGCTTTCATGAGCAGCTTTGCTTTCTTTTGAGTTGTGTTTTATCTGGATACAAATGTAAGCTTCTTTATCTTCTAAACTTATCTTTATGTGACCCTCGAACAACCTGTCATCTTTTTAAGTCTTATTCAAGTAATATTCATTACACAATGTGTATTGTCGTTCTGTTATATGAGTTTTTGGCCATTTCAAATTCAACATTTTGGTCTGGTGCTGGTCTTAATTTGGTCTTGATTGCCTAAAGGTTTAGTTTTGTCTTCAGGGTCTCTGGCCTTGATCTCAAATCCTCAAAGATTTAATAATGTATCAGAGCTAATATTTGCTTGTTCTTGAGCTCAAGGCTTGATTTTGAAAAGTCTTAATTTTTAATAAGTCTTGATATACTCTCTTTTTATCCTGGACTTTGTATTAATCAAAGTTGTGTTATTGGCCATAAGTTTTAATCTAACAAGGCTTGACTTTGACTAGGTCTCAGTATACCCTGGTCTTAGTCTTGAATTTGTATTGATCTGTCAAAGTCTTGTTCTGGACCACAACTCTTGATCTTTACAAAGCTTGATTTTTACCCGGTCTTGATATACCCTGGTATAGGGTTAAATTTCAGTTAAGGGTTAACCACTCAAGGCTTGATCTTGACTAGGTCTCATACCCTGGTCTCAGTCTTCACTTGGTCTCCACCCCTCTTAGTATGATCTTGGATTTGACATACTCTTGGTCTCAGTTTAGGTGGTATTGAATGCAACACTAGTGCATTTTCACTGTGAGGAGTTTTAGCTCTGGATCAGGTTTTCAGTGTTTTGATTTAAAGGAAACTCCTTTACAACCAGCAACTGACAGTGTGACAGATCTTTTCACATTATAGTTGATCATGAAGACCTCGCCAGGGATACCTGGTTAGGGTCTAGGGTAGCCCAATTTCCACAATAAATCCATATTTGTTAGATCTTCTAAAACTAAAGGTGTGAGAGCAACAAATTAGATTATTAACCCTCATAAATCTCAAAGTGATATTTAGATCAATTTTTGTGCTAATTTCTTCTCCCCTGGAGCCGAACCTCACTGTGATTGTTCCTTTAGCCTCCTCCTCAGGACAACATTTTAACATCGCTAGCTGTTGTAGCCAAATAATCAGTATGATGTTTATTCTTTGCAAGACTATCTAGTTGTGGGATGTAATCTACATTTAAGCCTCCAGCAGCATCTACTGCAGCTGTCTATTTGCCGCGAGTTCGTTTGTGGCAGCAGGTTTAAAATTCATAGTCTCTTTTTTTTTTTTCTCCCCTTCTTGTGTCTCTTGAATATGGAGCAGCTCTTATCTGAACAAGCTAAAGATAATTGGTGGACAAGTGGAGCTCGACTGCAGAGAGAATGAGAGGAAGCACTGAAACAAAGAGACAAAAGAGAAGCACTTCATCTGTGAAGTGTGTGGGGGAGGCGGTGGGAATCAGACCCCTGGGTCCTGCCCCAAAATGTGAAGGAGGACAGAAAGACACAAGAGTGAGTTTAGGTTGAAAAGGAAACAAAGAGGGGGATTTCTAACTTAAAGAAAGGAAAAAGGAAATCCTAAAATACTGTAGATGCCATTAAGGGTAGAAGCACTTGATGAAAATTTTATGGGTGTATTTCCTCCACAGTGAGGAAACACCAGACCTTTTCCTTCAGGTCCAGGACTTCACAGCCTATCTGTCTCTTGAGATTTACTTTTATATAAAACTAAAGTGGATCATCAAATAATGTGAAGAAAATGGAAAATGAGTCATTCATGATAAAAGCACGTGTTAAAATCATGATGGATTAATTTAAACATTTTACATACAGAATTATTTCTGTTTATTTCTGTTCAGTTGGTTTAATTGAAAGCATTTTCAAAAAAATTCCCTTTTTGTAAATGAATGAGATACTTCAAAGCTCTTTAAAAGGGCCTTTCCCTTTTACCACAGACCTACAGCTCAGCTATGCAGTTAGAAGTTAGCACTAGCTAAATTTTTACAGTTTGTCTTACAGCGCTATTCTAGTCATTTTGACCAGTCAAAGCCCTTTTACTCTGTCTCACTAAGTCATGTTCATTTTCACACTCACACAGCACTTCCTAGAAATGATCTTTTAAGTGTTTTTCACTAGCACACACATTCTCACTGATAACCACATCAGAGGCAGTGTAATCTGGGGGAAGTCGGGCTTGAACCACTAACCTTTCATTTACCATGATAAGGGCAGCAGTGGCTCAGGCGCTGAAGTGGGTTGTACAGTAAAGGGAAGGTTGGCGGTTTGATTCCCACTCCCCCAGTCATTGTGTCCACCCTCCTTCACACAAACGGCAACGATGCACAGTATATATTTTTTCCTAGTTTTTTTAATACAATGGTAGTAACTGA
Organism: Melanotaenia boesemani; assembly: GCF_017639745.1. Classification (NCBI taxonomy): domain Eukaryota; kingdom Metazoa; phylum Chordata; class Actinopteri; order Atheriniformes; family Melanotaeniidae; genus Melanotaenia; species Melanotaenia boesemani. Next base: position 7,326,033 of record NC_055704.1, read on the forward strand.
CAGTTTTACTGTTCTCCTGTCTGAGCCCCATGTTTAATATTTTTTTAATATATTTTTTGAAGGGCAGTTTTGTTTACAGCACAGATTTTATTATCTATCATCATGTTTTTGGTTGTGTTTGGTCTTCATTCATTGTTAATGAGACTGAGAGTACGATCTAATTATTGATTTTGTTTTGTTATTTAAAATTTCTTCCTTTTCCAGTGTAAAATGTTCTTTAGAAATGAAAGTTTATTGATCTTTGAAAGGGTGTATTTTTATTATTATGAAATTGTCATGTTAGTTGAAAATAGTCTCAAAATTACAACACATGCCAGCTTTGCACAACATTATCGCTTATCACAATAATTTCTAAGAAAATTTATCGAACAGCAAAATTTGTTATCGTGACAGGCCTAGTGATACCGACATTTTTCCTGTTGATTCAATACCACTGGTTTATGGTACTATTTCATTGATACTGATACCGATATCGATACTTCTTGTCCCTTAAAGGAAAATCACGATTTTACAGTGTGCATTAATATCCTTATTGCAAGGGCAATATAATATGATAAACTCAAGAACATCAGTACATATAAAATTATTTTCATCTTTATCATTTAAAGTTGTTAGCATACCAAACTATTTAGGGTTAGTGGTAAAGTTCAGGGCAGAGTTGGCATTCTCTCACAGTTCATAGTATGAACTCTTTTTCACTCTTTCAATAATTTGCAGTCCTTTGCATTAGCTATTAATATAAGTAAGGATTCCAATCTGGACCCTAAATTAACACTCATCAACCTGCCAAATCCAAGCTAAAATTCATTTTGGTGGGTATAAATGAAAACTGTATAGTTCAGCAGGTGATGAATGAAGCAAATGGCGTCAGGTACCACCTCGTGTGACACGCTCCCGGTGCAAGTTGATGTGCCGATAAGGTCGGAGCGAAACTGCGCCGCAACCAGAACGCAGCGCACAAGGACCTGGTGGAAATAGACCTTAATACTCCGGTCCCGAAGCGGCATCCTTGCTCATTAAAACAAACAGAAAAAAGAAAAGAAAAAAAAAATCCAACTAATTCAGAAAAACAGAAAATAATTGGTGTAAAATTCTAATTTCAGAAAAACAGCTTATTGCTGCACATGCTTCCAGAAATCCCCAAATTCTGCTTCTACTGCTACCTTTGGTCTGCTCTGATTAAAATGAAATGGAAAATACTTTATTCATCCCAGAGGAAAATTACAGTTGGTCAGTTCATTCATGTTTTTACTCTGTCATTCAGACAGTTCCCGGCTGAACAGGGTTTGGAGCTTCGCAGACTTTTTACATAAATAAAAAAATCACAGGAGGAAAGGGAAAAGTGTTAGAATGACGGTGGCTTTGGTTAAATATTCACAGAAGTCCTCTCTGACCTCAAGCATAAACTTTTTACACTTTCTCGCATCTCCAGCGTTTTAGTGGCTTAAGTGAAACTTCATCCCTGTCATGTCACTTCCTGGACTGTGAAAAGCTTGCCAGTAAGCGTAGACATCAAGTTATTTTTAGGGAACAGGGTTCATGCAGCTTCTTTATAAAGGAAGGCTGGTGTCTCAGCTTTGATGATGTTCCTGCAGAATCAACCCTCGTATTTAATGTTGAAGCTGGAATTGCCTTTTTATTGCATTTACTTTCTATCTGTGACAAAGAGCAGTGCAATGAAGAGAATTCTGCAGACACAGACAGGATCCAGGTGAAACACTCTGGTAGCCGCATGAGAGCGACGGCAGAGTGTGTGAAGTGAATCTAATTTAGGTCATATTTCATATGTGTGTGTTCTGGGACAGCAACACTTCCTGAAGGCTCACTCCCCAGTAAAATGAAACAATTCATTTCAATTTAATTTAAATGTCTTGTGAGTATAATGTCTCATTTGCATTTTACACCTTCAACCCAACAGCGGATTCACGTTTCCCCCCTTTAAGTTAAAAAAATTCACATTTGCATTCAAGCCCCTCCACCAGCCAATCAGTTCTGCTGTCTGAGCCTCAGCCATGTGGGTAATGAGCTGTCAGCCAATCACATTCAGGCTGGGAGACAGAGCTGGCACATGATTGGATGCAGGCAGTGGGTGCGTCTTGTCAGAGCTCTGGTAACATGTACAGAATATTAGATAATACTTCAACTGTTTTGCTCCGTCTCCTCCTGAATGCAACTAGTCAACCAACACATGAGAACTCCTATAAATTGGTTTTAAGCGGTTCCAGGACTGGAGTGTCCATGTAAACACAATCACTGATCTGTGAGGCATTAAATGTTCAGCAATTAATCACAGTTTTCTGCAGCAGAGTAATCAGTTACATTCAATGTAATCAAGGCAATGAGTGCATCAGCTTGCAGGTGAATTAAGGGAGTTTGTATAAATGCAACCGGACATGCAGAGCAGCAGAGAGAGATTCCAGAAATCCCAATAAAGACACTTTATTATTATTATTATTATTATTATTATAGATTCATTGTCAGAAGAGAGAAATGTCTTGAATAAATGCTAAAATGTGGATTAATGTTTAGTAAAAATGAGGTCTTGATTTAGACCTCTTAAAAACTGCATGGGCAATCGAATTTAAGATTTCTGTTGGTTTTGTAATGAACCATTCGCATGTATGTTTGCAGCTTTTCTTGGTTATGGTTAACTCCTACTGCAGTGTAATCAGTCACGAGTGGACGATCCTAAGTTTGCATTGCGATTTAATCTGGTCTGAGGCTATGAATTCTTTAAACTGTAGAGCGATCTGTTCTAATTAAATTCTAATACTGGGGTATATAAGTTATTTTAATCTATTTTTTTTCCTTTGGGCAGTTTCTGTTACTGTGAACTTGGTCATGAATCTTACATTTTCTTCTGAGTGGCATCCGAAAAGCATTAAATGTTTAAGTCTTGTCAGCCTTAACCTGCACAAACCCTGTTAAATACTTAAGGTACGGGCAAATAGCTTCACCACAATGGTTGGAGAAACTTTTAGGCCAATAATCCTTGATCTCTAAAGGAAAAGGAGCATCTTACCTCTGCAAAATGGAGGGATTACCACGACTACTCAGGCCAAGGGTGGGAACTGACGTAGTCTTTGACTTATTTTTTACACAATCCCCAAACCCAGCCTTTCTTAAACTGGTGGTCCCAAGATAATTTCACGGAGTCACCAGATCATTGTAAAATAAAAACATACAGTTATTAAATAAATTTGGGATTTTTTATTAGGGCTGTTAAAATGAATGTATTGATGCAAAAAGATTAATCTGTGGAATAATGTTAATTTCTTTTTATCAATAAACAACAAAATCATTTCTCATGCCATATTAAACCAAATTTGATTTGACTTGGTGGGCGTGTAGTCCACCAAGTCCATTTACTTTGGTATAAAAAATAAGCATCTTTGGGCTCCTAAAACACTGAGTCCATGTGGACAAAAATGCTAAAAAAAAAAAAAAACCCATCAGATATTCCTGCAATACTGGCAGTAAGTTGCATTTGTCTCCAGTGAGGGCTCAGAGGGATCCCCCTGGGGGAGCTTGAAGTGGCTGGTGAGGGGCCGCTCTGCTTAGGTTGCTGCAGTAGGAAATTAATGGATGGTTACGGTTAGGCTCTATATGGACATGGCCTTAGTGGCCGCCTGTCTTCCTCTCTTGCTCCAGTCTTAGCTCTTATAACCTCTACAGGTCCCTGTCTCTGTCTTAAAAAAAAAACAAAAAACTGCTCCAAAGTAGCTTGAGGAATATGGGAAAATGGGTTTTTACTTTTTACTGTATTCTTGTGAGATTTCCAAGGCAACCATCCCAAGAGAAACCATGTGGACACGATTGAGATTAGAAGGCAGTGACAACTCTGCCATTTAACCCATAAGAGCCCGACGTGACATATTTGTCACACACACTTTCTGAGACATTTTGCTTCAATTTATTTGCTCAAAATCCTGTTGAACATAATCTGATACTCGTCTTCTGTCCCCTAATAGATACCCAGAAGCAGAAAACCATATCATAATATTTTTAATATACCACATGGTAATAAATGGTAGATAGCCCCCCCCCCCCCCCAAAAAAAATGATGTTACATTTTGTTAAAGGGCCAAATAAAGACCTCATACTTAAAAAAATGGAAGTTTCTTACCATTTGTTCATGGGTCAGGTCTTAATGGGTTAACTGATCTGATTGGTTAAAGTTTATTATAACGCACAGGTGATTCATCCAGATATGTGCTTTGATTATATTTTTGGGGGGGTGCCTGTTTTTTTCTTTAAATAGTTTGTTCATATGGCTTCACAGGACTTCCTGCCAAAAGTCTGAGGCACCAAAGGTCCCATGTACATATCCCCAGTGGGTCCAAGTTGTGGGTCAATATAAGCTGCATAGATGATTTAAGTACAGTTTCTGTTGGGCATGGATTAAGACAGTCCATGTCGGGAAAATACCATAAAATAATCAACATGATGTTGGTAGAAAAGCTTCGTGTGTTATTCTACTCTTGACATAACTCTGGATGTTTGTGGGGAAAGATGATGGACTGATAAATGCTGATAGAGACGACTTGTTGCTCCTGACCTAAAAACTGTTACTATAAACTTCTTCATCAGCCGATGACTCAGACGTTGATGCAGCTTGTTTGTGCTGACAGCTGCTGCTGGATGATGAACCAGGTGTGAACTGTGAAAGCAGCTTGGCTCTGAACATATAATGTGACGTGTTACAGCTAAACATGGCTGCCCGGCATCTTCACCACATGGGCTCATTTTTATTTCATTCTATTTTATTTTGTTTGTTTTTTTTATCTTTATTTATTTTATTTAATGTTTATTTTATTCATTTATTTTATTTCATTTTTGTACAAAATAATGGTCCAAAAGTGATGTTCATATTTTAGGTATTTATGTATTTTCTTTGAACTTTGGTTTTTAATTTTTTCCTTCCTCTTTATTTATATTGTTTTGTGTTGTTGATGGATTCTTCAGCATATGCAAGCATGATGTGCCAGAACTTTTACGCACTTAAATGTGAAATTCCTCGTTAGAGAGTTTTTTGTTTTTTTTGTCACACTTTGTTGTCAGGTTCTAGAAAACTGGGACAAACATCTGAATCGTATGTGTGTGTTTTCTGTGTGTAGCGGCTGCATTTAGGTTTCAGAGCAGAAATAGAAAAACAGTTTCATAATCCTTTAATATTAAAAATAACAAATGCTGTGTTGTGGAAGTGGGAGGTTTGAAAGAATAGGGGCAGTTAGGCAGGGAAATGCTGTCATAAATCCTATTCTGCGGCATCATGGGAAATGTAGGAAAATTGTTGACTTTGGTTCTCGACCCAATTAGACAGCAGTCAGGATGTCTTGGATTCTGCTGCTTTGATTCCCTTTGAGTGCCGTTCCACTTTATCAGCCATGAGTTTTTGATGCAACAAGCCTGTCCCAAGACTTCATAATGTGTGCAAGAACCCTTAAGTGAGTTTGAAAGCTTTTTTTCTTTTTTTTTCTTTCCAACTCTCTGCTCGTTATTGTGTCAGTAAATCATGCTTGCAGCACTCTGGGACTGTTTGACTACCGACTAATAAAGACAGTAATAACGCGTTCATGGCATTAAAGGAATGCAGTTATTACAAAAAATAGATTATGTATACATATATTTACATAGGTTTCAACATGAAACTATTTGGCTGATTATGTCTTGGGGATTAACAGTAAATCAACTATAAATTATAAAATCTTACAGGAATTATGCTACTAAAGATAGTAAAAATAAAATAAAGGACAAAAAGATTCTAGTGGTGCATGTCCTTCATTTATAAAAAAAATGATAAAAATCTACAGTTATATCCATATTTTTCTTGCCATTTAACATTAAGTCATTTTCCATTTTAAATAAGAATAATTTCCATAAATGTCATCTGTTTAGATAAGTTCAAATATATATTTAATAAAAGACCAGGGACAGTTAAATTGGTATCGTTCATTACAGCTTTAAATGTATCATTTCACCAAAGTTGTCTTTCTTAGCGACACTGTGGTTAATCCGGCAATAAATAATGTAAATCATTTGACCTCACCATGTGATGTCATGTGTTCATTATATGGGTTCTGCGATAATGACATCAGAGTTTAAAGCTTGTTTCACCCACGAGAAGTGAGGACTATGTTTTTGTTCTTGAGGCTGCAAGAACAAAAGAATTTGCTTTGGTCTAGTCAGTTCATCCTCCACGAGAAGCTTCATCTCTTTTCGGCCGTTTACACCGATATGTTTTTTTTTTCTTCTTCTATTCAGACAATGATAGTGGGATGTAACATACCTGACATGATTTGGCTGTCACCTGCAGCCTTCCTCAGAAATGTCCACTGACACGTTGCTGATGTTTTAAATTTTTCCTATCCTGCTAACTCCGTACTAGCAACTCCATTAACCAGCACTAGGGGGCGTACGTGCTCAGGATTAATTAGGTTCCTACATCCTAGACTGGATTCCATTGAGTAATAACATCTGAATTGGGTGGTTTTAAAAGGTTTTACCTCTCTAAATCAACATTACTTGGAGGGCTTAGTCAATGCTAGCACCTCAGTGGTAGTTCAGCATCCTACTTTACGTATTACTATTACTAATATTAGTGGTGTATTGATAATGGGGGAACAAAATAATCTTTATAATCACATAAATGAAACAATCCAAGAGTCAGTGGTCAGGTTTCATTCACAAAGATCTGATTACATAAAAACACAACATTATTAGAGCAAAACTTTAATCGTGTACCGTAGTTAATTCATTAAATAAAGATAAAGATATTAAAAACCGGGGTTCTTTTTCTGCATTAGAAAACAAGAGTAACTCCTCCTTTTTTATTGTTGTTTTTTCTGAACCGACACCACGACAAAGCTCCATCATTAACTTATTATGACTTATTATTATTTTTGTGGTCCAGGCATAAAATTTCGATCAGTTATGTGCCGGGACGAAAATAAGTGTTTAGACGTTGTGATTATTCCACATATTTTAGTGAGATCAGGTTGAGTCTGGCTAATATCACAGTTTTCCATGTTTGAGTCTTGGAACTTCCTGCAACCTAATTTAATTTCTCATGTTATTTATTAAGTGTTTTTAATTTGTTTTTCTTTTCAAAATTAAAGAGTTAAGAGTTAAGCGTTACTGAAATGAACCAACTGCAACTTTTAATTTTGACTGATGAGGTTTTCAGGAAAGAAATTTTAAAAAATTGACGTTCAGCTGTACCACCTTTCGTCAACGTTTCCAAAGATTTAGGCCGTGAAATTCAATTTTTTGCACATTGCAGTATCTTTTCAAGTTCTGCTTGTTCCTACTGTTTTTGATATGAGCTTCAGGAGTAAAATGCATAAACACACCTTCGGCTTTAGCCTGTTGAAGATGCTGCAGTAGTAAATGCCCTGGCATGTTTAACTCCGAACTTTTAACCGTGAATTGCTTGAGGCTCCTGTGGCACAGCAAGAGAGAAAAACTTAAAGCTGATTATGGTGCTTAAGAAAATATTAACCACACACTCTGACTCAGAGAAGACTACCTGGCATCTCCTTCACTGAAAGCTACTGAAAGCATATCATCTTACAAAGAAATGTTAACACATAAAAGGACACATTCAGAGTTCTTTACTACACAAATCTTTCCAGCTTTTACATATCTGGATGCTTTAAAACAGTTTACCCAGTGGGTCTCCAAGTCTGCCTTACCTCTGCCAGAGAGATGCACGTTGGAAAAGAGGCCACCTGGCAGCGAGAGGACTCACATCATGACATGTGTTCATACCTGATTACCAGCCAGAGAGCTGACTGACAGCTGCTGTACAGCTCTGCTTTTAGATCATCAAAATAAGCTGCTGGAGTTCAGCCGGCCGCTGAGAGGTCTGAGGACCGGCGAAAGGCAGGTCTGGAATTTTTCTTTCCTTTTAAGCCATTGTGATTGTCTAGCAAACTCAGGTTGGTAATATAGTAACAGCTGCATTATTTTTACAGCAAATTTTTTATTTAAGAGCAGTATTACTAATAAGCCAAAGTTCAGTTCTTCGTATGGGAGTTCGCATGTCCATTCTGGGAAAATAACTCCTCTTTTTTTCAATCTAGAATTTCTTCTGAATACAATAAAAGATTTGCAGGAATTAGAAACAATCTATGTTGCAACCAGGGACATGAAGCTACAACATAATTAAAAAGACTGAAGATGAGGGTTGAGAAAGTCTCCAAAAAAAAGTCCCACATGCTAACATTTCTTTGGACTGCCTTTAGCTCTGATTGTAGCTTATATTCACTGTGGCATTGTTTCAATAAGCTTCTACCCTTATTTCCATCCAGTGTTGCATTAATTTTTCTGCCAAGATCTTGTAGTAATGATGGGAAAGTCAGACCGTTGAGCAAAGTCACATCAGCACATCCCAAAGATTATGGATGGGGTTCAGGTCTGGACTCTGATTAAAATGATGTGTCCTGTTCCCTGAACCACTCTTTCACAATCTGACCCCAGTTCATCGTGGTGTTGTCATCTTGGAATATGGCCGTGGCATCAGGGAAGATGGAATAACCTGCTCATGCAGTATATTCAGGTATCAGATGACCTCATTCTTTGGACACATAATGTTGTTGAACCTAGACCGGAACTAAACCTGACCAACTGCAGCAACCCCAGATCACAGGCTTTACTGTAAGCACTAGACATGATGGCTTCATCACTTCATCTGCCTCTCTTCTTACCCTGATGCTCCATCACTCTTGAACAGGGTAAATCTGGACTCATCAGACCACATGAACTTCTTCCATTGTTCCAGCAAACTGAAGCCTTTTTCTCCAGTTAGCCTGTCTGATTAGTGGTTTTCTTATGGCTATACAGCTGTTCAGTTCCAATCCCTTGAGTTCCCTTTGCATTGTTCATGTGGAAATGGTCTTACTTTCACAATTAAACATAGACCCGAATTCTACAATTTTTTTTTTTTTTTGTTTATCTATTTTTTTTTTTACCATCTGATTTCACCAAAAGCTTAAGTTCTCACCGATCACCGTCATTCAGAATTTTTTTTTGACCACATTTCTTCCTGGAAGACCGCTATTCTTCCAGTTTTTAACAATACATTGGGCAGCTCTTAAACTAGTTTTTATTTAATATTGATTCAAATCCACAGGCAGGAGTTTTTATTCAGTCCTGATGAGATCTGCAGTCTCGTACTGTTTCTTTTTTCTATTTGGCTCATGTTTTCATCAGATATTGACATCCCTCAGCTCAAATTGATATGTACTGTATCTACTGAAGTCTCATCCAATGACCTCAACATCAGAACCTCTAATCTGCATTCATACTGCAGCTGGCTGACATTTGCCATCAGTTTCCAGCACTTGATCTGTTGAAAATGGAGCCCATCTCAGCGATTAACATTTTTCTTTGGCCGTCATTCAACAGAAACAGCGTCAGGGCTGTTTGAGAGTTTACAGAGCAGGTCCTGAGAGACATTAAAACTTCTTCGGGGATGTGGGAAAAGGATTACATCTCCCTGTTACACCGTCGGACAGCAGAGATTAAATCAGTAGTTCGGTCACGTTGTGCTGTATAGAGCCCTGCACAGATAAATCCTTAAAGCTATTAATAAAATATTTAACTCCTAACACCTTCTGTCTGGATTGTTGTGAAACGATCCAGGAGAAAATGTAAAGGAGATGGTTTCCTGGCGTTGTGCTGGTCATTTTCTACAGGTGTTAAACTGGAGATGTCTTGAACTGGTTTTCATGAATATGCGTGTCTTTAAATGTAGCATTTTTCTGTATTTTCTCCTGGCGATGGCAGCGCTGCTCACCCACAGATCAGATGATGGAGATTTGGCAGTTATAATGGAGATCAACCTAAAAATGTACAAATTCTGGAGCATTAAAATAGAAAATCAAATTATTGTTTTACTGAGAAGATTTTTAATGCCTTAGATTTTCCCAACAATTAGTGAAGCACAGATGTTTTGTACAGAATCTGCATGGTGACGACTTCTCACCCCCAATTTCCACCACTATTTTGTTCGTTCCAACCTCTGCGGAAGGTCAGTTCAGACCGAGAACATGTCAGGTGCCGAGCACCTGCGAGTGCAGTCCACCTGGCTAGATCCGTGAGATCACAAAATCACAGGAGAAGTTCCAGGATAAACATCTCATTGTCCATGATGAAAAGAAAAATAAACACCTAGACACCCTGACCGATTAATGACATAATGTTTACATAGTTCAGCAATCACACATCTGCACAGGGGCTTTTATTTTGAAATTATTTTTAAAAAATAGAAAATGCCCAATTAAAAACTTCAAAAACCTCCTGAAAGTCTGGAAAACTCGAGATTAAGACCACTTTAAAAGATTGCAACAAAGTCTGACTGCAAAGAAAAGAAATATAAAGAAATGGGGACTGGATCACGACGTATGCACACTACTGAATCTTACATTTTCTCTCTAAAGGAACACACTTTTTTATTCAAAGGAACTTTTGCCTGGCTGATGGTTCATCTGTGCAAGTGATCCTCTGACAAAAGTCACTGCGGCGAAAATGCCAATGTTTCTCATCCTAAATTCATATTGAGACTAAAACACTTTCCACTCCTTTAAGTGGACAAAATGTCTCTTCTTCCCTCTGAGGTGTGTTTTTAAGTGAGAAAGTTCATTTTCACCATTGCACCTCATCTCTTTTCATCTCCTCGTCCTCTTTAATAAAGTGTCTTCACAGAGAGGAAGATTATTTCTGGCTCCGGTTCTGCTAATATTGCCTTCTCACTTTAAACAAGTCTGTGCTGAACACAGCAACATTTCTATTTAAATTGGTTCTAAAACCGTTTGTAGCTCTGGTACACTCTAGGAGAGCTCTTCAGCTACTAAATGCTTCAGCAGCTGAACTCTGAGTGGAAACGGCACAGCAGAGCAAGTTTGAAAGAAGCAGCAGCTGGAAACATTCGGGCTGAACCAGAGAAGTTTTGCAGAGCTTGTGATGATGTTCCTCTGCAGCCATTAATGGATCCTTATAACATAACGGCTTATTGACTAGTGCAGCTTGAGTACTCCTTGACCTCTCTGTTCTTCCATTACTAATTGATCGCAGCTCTTTCTCTCATTATGCATTGATAAGTCGGAGATTTCATACGTCAGTTAATTTAACTTCTGTCTTAAAAGACCTTTATTCTCACCATCTTTAGTACAAATATTTCAAACAGCTTTGTCACAGAAACCCAGATGGAAACTGCAAGCATAAATTGCTCGTCATTTGTGATGTTTTCTTGTTTTAAATTGTCAAATTATAAATTTATCAAACTCCTCTTAAATCAGACAATTGACTTGAATAAAATTAAAAAATTAAGTTTAAATAAAAAGTACTACTTATTTTCATTTAGGTTTTATAATATATATATATACCAAGTTTCTGAATTTTTCTTCTGTCTTCAGTTTGTAATAGGCACCCTCAGATTATTAAATTATTACTTCTCTCCAACATATCTAAACAGTTAAACTATTCACAATGTGGAAAATCGTTCATTTCCTTTTAGCATCAAATCCACTGGTTTTAAATGGATTAACTGGATTTACTTGGTGATTTCAATCCATTCCTTATAGAATTGCCCTAACCTCCAACACTTTACTGCACTTACTTCCACAAACCATGATTTAATACTTAAAGCTAAACATTAATTATGCAGCATTCTCATTTACTTAACTCATTATCCAACAAGGTCAGACTTTTTTTTAATGATGGTTTACGCTTAGTCTTATTTTTTATTACTTTAAAGTTCCCCTTTTCCTTCTTTTTTCCACATATTCTTTAATCTTTTAGTTTGCCTGCTTTCTTGTCTCATAGAGATATGTGAAGAATAATACCTGATAAACTTTATACATCCTTGCTGGGGGGGTAAACGGTTTCTGTGGCAGGTTGTTAAAATGACTCATATGTTTAATTTGAACCCCAAATGGGATCTGCTCTGATGCCAGCAGCCGTTCTGTCAAGAGACTGCCTGACTGGAAGTTTATCAGTGGAAGCGCTCGTTCAGCCTGCATTGAAAAGCTATAATGTCTTGTCCTTTTTTCTTTTTAGACTTATTGGCAGTGCCGAAACATCCGTACGCTGCCATGGAGAACTGGGGGCTAAGCGTCTTCGTGGAGCAGAAGATCCTGTTGGACGCTGAGGTGTCGTCGTCGTCCTATCAGATGGAACTCACCATGGTAGTCGTCCACGAGATCTGCCACCAGGTAAGGAGGTCATCTGCCATTTAACTGGATGATTCTGTGCCAGTGAGATGTGGGTAGACGTTACAGGAAACAGCTGCCTGCTCAGACCGGTCAACGTCTTTTAATGGTTATGTTCTCCTGACCTTGATGGTGGTACAAATCCTAGTATCAGACCAAGTTAATACATTTTTACAGAAAACCTTTAGTTTGCCACCCACAAAGCATTCAGTCAGTTTTATTTCAGGATGATGATTGGTTTTGGAGTGGATAAGAATTCTTACTTCTGTTACTGTGCTCTTCTGTATTTTTTATACTATTATTATTTGTATTTATACCAAAGTCACCTTTTAGTTGCTGTTTGCTGTTTGCTATAGCTGCTGGTTTTTTTTTTTTGGTTTTTTTTCAAAGTTTAGATTCAATTTTTTTTTTCTCTCTTTATATGTGCTTGGTTAGGTTTGGGAAAAGATAGATTTAGGCAGCAGCTCAACATTACCATCGCTCTTTGGTTAAGTTTAGAAAAGAAGAAGAAGACTTCTAATATGTTTCTTTAAGTTTGGAAAACACAATTGTTTGGTTAGGTTTAGGGAATATTTGTGGTTTAGGCAGATTAACATCACCACTGCTCTTTGGTTAAGCTTAGAGAAGTAATTATTACATTTTCTTGTTCAGAATTTTGTTACATTTGGGTAACAAAGTTGCTTCGCAAAGTATAAGAAAAGATTATGTTTAGGTAGCTAAATATCACCATCATTCTTTGGTCCGTTTAGACAACAAGTGTTTAATTTTGTTCTCGTTTGCTGCTTTTTTTCAAGAAACACAGCTGCTTTGTAAGGTTTAGGAAAGCTCAGTGTCATCATCACTCTGGTTATCTTTAAATAAGAGTTTTGTTTTGTTTTTTCCATTTATAATTTTGCTAGATTTAGGGAGCACATTTGCATAGTTGTGGTCAACATTAGTTCAACATCATCTTCATTCCTTGGTTAAGTTGAGACAAGGTGTTTTGATTTGATTTTTCTTTTTTTTTTTTCTTCTTTTTTTGGTCTTTTCCTTGGTTAGGTTTGGAAAACGCTACTGCTTGGTCAGTTTTACGAAGGTTCATGATTTAGACAAGTGACCATCGCCTCCGTTTAGGAGGAGGTACTTTAGGAGTTTGCTTTCATTAGCTGTTTAATTATGTCTGGGAAAGACAACTGTTTGATTCAGTCTAAGAGATGATTTTCAGGCAGCTCGATGCCACTAGTAAAGTGACAGAAGAACTTTTTTCTAATTTCAAACAAATTACATCCAGTCGTGTGGTATAACAATATAAGGGAGGTGTCATTTTATAGATTTCTGAGATCAGGCTTGAGATTTACTAGAAAATGAGACAGATGAAGAAGTAGCATATTACTTTACTGAGAGATGAGCATGTACACTACCATTCAAAAGTTTGGGGTCACTTCCCTATTGAATCTCATGGCAAAGTGACCCCAAACTTTTGAACGGTAGTGTATAAAAGTAATTGTAATGTAATCATTTCTCCTAATTAGAATGGTTAAACCATAGTTCTCAATATGGTTGTCTGTATAAAGCATATGCTCAAATTTGAATGAAATCAGCTAAATATGGGCAAAATATGTCAATTAAAAAGCAATTGTGTCTTCATTTTCATTCTCGCCATTAAATAATTTATTATTTAACCATTCAGTTAAACATCAAAACAGATTTTCCTCTTTCTTTTTATTTGTTATCACAACTTCAGTGGAGCTTGAAACACTGTTTAAGCTAATATGTATTTAAGGCTCCCCAGCTGAAAGCAAGTAAAGTCTACTCTAATCACATAATCAAATGTGAGGCAGCTGCTCTTTTTTTTTTCTTTTTTGAGGTGTGCCATATTATTTTAAATTAATGCAAGGCAAACATAGAGTTTATAAATGTATAAGGACAAATTTACTCAAATTTATGAAAGCCGAGTTAAACACTGTTTAAACTTGAAAGGCTCTGGTTTCATTCTTGAAGATGTAATTAACTGTTTTGTTACTTCGTATATCTCTTATTAGAATAATGTACAAACAGACTATCAGACAGTGGGATTAATGTGTTATTTCCTTCTGTTTATATTCAATTAGCAGCATGCTATAACTATCAAATATTGAATATCTGCTTTTCTGTCAGAGATGCTTTTCTCATGCGGTGCTTAAGTTATTCATCACACAGGTATCAGCTTCATGTTGACCAGAAAAACCCACATGTGCTGTTTCATCAAGTGATGAAGTGAGATGAAACAACATCTGGGCTGAAAATGCTGCTGTGTGGTTTTGGAAATATCTGATCGTGAAGCAAGCTGCTCTCACAAATGCTTTGTATGATTTCTTACAAAAAAAATGGACAGATATTTGTACATATCCTACTGTATGACATACTTAGCCCCTCAGGGCAATGATAAATCAATGCTGGCGCTCTGTTTTTTTTTTTATATCTTTTTCATAATTTCACTGATTTGACAGGTACACTGTGAAAGTGTTAATCTTTAATAATGTATTTTTTTTAATGTCATCAATTAATCTTTATTCATAAAACACTTTTCTTAAAAAGTACCTTAAAGTGCTAAAAACATAATGAACAAACTAAAAAAAAAAGAAAAAAAGACAAGAAACATTTTTACCCATTAAATCCCCCAAAACACGAGCACACAGATCACACATATACACAAGGGTATATTGACAAGGTAAAATAAAAAAAAATAATAAAAACATTGCGCATTAAATATAATAAATAGAATTTGCATTAGATATTTTTGAATGAGCCCTGACGACTTTAATTTACGTGATTAAAAATATTATTTTATTCCCCTATTATCATTTCACCACTAATATTGGTAATAAGACGTATAGTCGGACGAACAACCAATGATGCGCTCACATTGAGTGGGCTCCCGGTTCAGACCTTCTCACTCGATTGAATCAGCATTAGCAGTGGTTATCAGCCTATTTGAATGGGACAGTGGACCATTATCTGGTAGACCTAAAATCCTCAGCATTACGACACATTTTCAGGATAAGCAGCGTAAAATTCAGACATTTAAACTGTGACTAAATCTGGTCTGGTTTGGGTGAAGTGTTCTGGGCACATCCCACTGGGAGTAGGGTCAGTGGAAGACCCAGGAAGGAAATGCTTCTCAGACAGCATGGGAACGCATGGGACGAACGAATGTGCAGGCACACTGAGCTCTTGTGTTGCTAAAAATACGTAGAAAATTTCCTAAATGTTGTGCATAACTTTTTGTACGATATTCTACAAACAGGCAATGCTTCCTGAAAGTAATTAGCAGATAACACAACAGCTATTTGACTCGATGTGTGTACAGTATCTAAATAAAAAATATTTATATTTACTTTTTGTCCTAAATATACCTGAATTTTTAAAACTTATCTGTGTTCATAAGGCTCTCTTATACTCAAATTATATCCCAGCTGGATGTTGCAGCAGGCAGAGGTGTTAAACTTAAGTCAAGAATTTGTTAATTTCAGATTACATAATCACAAAAGGCTTGTTTCTCTGTGTGAGCTCAAACACCCCCCGATTTGAGTCTTTTAGCTTGAGAAGACTCCAGGCTAACCATGGAAAAACTGTTATTTACAAAAATGATTTAATCTTCAGAATCAACTTCTTTCCCAGCAGTTCCCACGGCAGCAGCCAATCCAGTTGCAGGATATGAAGTGGAAAAGCTTGAGAAGCATTTTTAGACTTTATTGGCTATTGATGGTTTTGCAAAGAGGAAATGATGCACAGTTGACACTTTAAACTCTGAATTGTTTTCAGGCTCCAAACCTGTTGAAAGAGTTCATGCCTTTGTACTGGAGTGAAGAGTGACGAGGCATTTTTTTAGAAGTAAAAGCTCTTGACGAGGTGTTGAAGGGTAGATGTGGTTTCTCCTTGCAATCAGTCTGACTGGAGGGAAAACACTGCTGCTGAAGTGTGCTTGATGATCTGTGTCTCTGTTCTGCACTTTTTTCAGCAGTATTTTGGGTAGATTGTGTCTGTGGAGGAGAGGTCAGTGACAATGACATGAAGAAATTTCTTCTCAATTGGAGAGGTATTGCCAAACCAAACAGTGATGCTCAGAGGGTTCTCAGTGAGTCCTCTGCAGTCCTGTGGTGGTTCTGGTCATGATGACGTAAAGTCAAAGTGTTGTGGTCGGAGAAGTAGTAAGAAATAGATGGCATGTACTACTGACCAAAGGGTTACAGCCTGAAATGTACAACCCCAATTCCAAAAAAAGTTTAAATCTCATCAACCCATATTTTTCCCCCATAGAGCATAAACAACATATCAGATCTGATGGCAGCAACACATCTGTAGAAATCTGGAACAGGATCAGCAAAAGGCTGAAAAAATAACTGGTACTAATAAAAACTAAAGGAGGAGCATTTGATGACTAAGTTTTTCAGCGACAGGTCAGTACCAATGACGGGGCATAAAAGGAGCATTTTAGAGGCAGAGTCTCTGAGATGCAAATATGGACAGAGGTTCACCAGTATGAGACAAACTGGCTCTAAAAGTTGTAGAAAAATGTTCCTCAACAATAAATTGTGAAGATCCAACCATCTACAGTGTATAATATCAAAAGACTCAGAGAATAAGAAGAAATCTCTGTGTGCATGGGACAAGGCGATGGTCAAACTGGATGCTGGTGATTTTGAGGCACTCGGGCAGCACTGCATTAAAACCAGACATGATTCCACAAATTCAGGTTAAAGCTCTGTCATGCAAAGAAGAATCCATATGTGAACGGGAACCAGATACACCACTGTCTTCTCTGGACCAAAGCTCATTTAAAATGGTCTGAGGCGAAATGGAAAATTATTCATTCTGGAAAGCATGGATGCCGTGTGCTGCAGACTAAAGAGGAGAGGGAGCATCCAGCCTGTTATCAGACAGGTGAAAAGCTGCATCTCTGATGGTATGGGTTGCATTAGTGCCGACGGTGTGGGCAGCTTCCACATCTATGAAGCTCCATCAATGCTGAAAAGTACATGGAGGTTTTAGAGGCACATCTGCTCCCATCCAGACAACGTCTCTTTCAGGGAAAGCCTTGCAGATTTCAGCAAGACAATGCTGAACCACATCCTGCATCCATCACAACAGCTTCACAGGACAAAAAATGTAAAAACTTATATATATTAAATATGTAGGCAAGTCACATGGGTTTGTATCAGATTGTCTTGTTTTTTGACTAAACACATGAGGAGGATTTTTACATTTGCTGTGTGTTTTAGACGATAAAAAAGCAAAGTTTATGCTAAAATGCCCCCTCCCACCACACCCACCCGTCCAGTGAGGCAGATAGGAGATGCATTAGTCTTGTATCCCACACTGCTGAGCCACCCTGAATGCCCGCTAGGTAAGTTCTCTCCCTGTGAGAGTCCTGTTTGGTGTTTTATGGCAATCGGTAGGAAATATGCCTCCTTTAGTTTACAGACGGACACAATATGCAAACATCGATGCTGTCTGGTGTTTTGCTGTTTGTGGTTCTCCTTTGTTTGTAGACGGGATTTCATGCTGCGTACTTCCTGTTTTATCACGTGAAGCAGAACTGATCATTTTTCTGTTGTTGTTATGAATAAATATGCAAAACTATCTTCCAATCCTCTCAAACCTTCACCAAAAGAAAAGCTGCTGTTTTCAAAGGATCCTTTTTACGACTTCAGTTATCCCTGAAGGAAATTCTTTTGTTCCAGTTCCAACGTTTGTCTCTACTCATTATGAAGGAGATGAGTTTGATCCCCTCTGCTTGTTGTCTTTGGTTTGCTCATTAGCAGGATTTTTCAAAGGTATTTGAACAGATTTTTAGGGGAAATTGAGTGTAAAGTACGTCTGATACGTTTTGCACTCCTGAACCAAACAGAAAAAAGCATCATGAAAAGGATAGTGCAGCTTTGGCAGGAAGAAGCTGAAACAACGTGACGTTCTCTGTAGTTCATCTGCACTGATGTGTTTGTGGTTAATCAGACTCCTCACCGTCCACCAGTAAAACCCGTCTTTAAAACCCACTTTTACTTGTTTATCTTTTTAATTAAATTTATGTTGTTTTTGTTTTCATTTGATTTATCTCTGTTGTGCAGCACTTTGTTTGCTGTCAAAGTGCTTTAGAATGAAATTGATAGGAAGAAATGAGAAGGTTTTGATATAGTTTTTGAAAAGAAAGTTAAAATTTTCTTTAGCTAAAAATGTGCAAAATTATTTAATTATAAAATTCCAAGTTCTAGGGCAGAATAAACGCAGAAAAAAATAAAAATGAAAAATAATTTTAAAAAATTACATAAGTAAAAAAAAATCCATTTAATGAAAAAGAAAATATATAAATAAAACTGACTGTTATTATTATTATTAGTATAATAATAATAATGATAATAATAATAATATTGAGAAACTCTCGCTTTGTGTTTTTTATTGCAGCTTATTAATAAAAAGTAAATAAACTTACACGAAGTCCTGACATGAAACACTGTAAAATTTTTTGATCAGATGGAAATTATCAGCTGATAAATGGAACCTGATACGAGTCAGAACAGCCTCGACATGAGCTGTTTGTGTTTGTGTTACAGCAGTGATGAGCTCAGCTGCCGTCTAACACACAACAGCTGAGAGACACGAAGACGTCTTTGAATATCTAAAGGTTCTGGTGAGAAAAGACGAGGAGGAGAGAGAACCGGCAAGTGAGCTTAAAAAAGGAAGACAGATGGAGGAGAAGGAGAAGAAGGAGGGAGGGAGCGGAGGAGGCGGAGAGACAAAAGAACAAAGTGAGGAGAGTAAGAACAGAAACGACATCTGTTAAACAAGAATAAGAGGAACTAAAAGATGAGTAAAGACAGAAAGAGAGCAGAACGATGTAAAAATATCCCAAAGTCTCTGTTTCATTCAGTTTTTCTGGTGATTTTTCAAACATGTAGCAGTTTCTCCTCCATCTTTTTAAATCCAGCTCCACACGGATTCAAATGCAAACAGAGGAATATTGTGCAGGTGCAAGTTCAGACGTCTCAGGTTGGATCATCCACTCAGAAAAGTCTTCTCTGTCCGGCTCTTTTACAGGTTATTGATTGTGGAGGGCCCATTCATTAAGTCAGGGAAAGTCATCTATAGAAGAGATGAACAATGTCCCCGGAGATGTGGTAGTACTTGGGTTACACCATTCTAGGAGCAAAAAATAAAGCAAAATTGAAAATGAGAACGTCTAAAAAAAGGCGAGTCAGTAAAAAGTTGCAGAAAGCAAAAAGGGAGACAAAACAGATGAAGTCCAGGCCCAGATCTCCAACTTGTAGTCTGTAGAACCCTGATGTGTTTGCCTTTCATTTAAAAAAGCAAGTATTACTACACTCCTTTACCATTGTATGGAAGTCACATGTGGCCATTTCTACAATTATTTATTTTTTCAAAGCAATTACTCTGAGTAAGTCACATTTTCTCTTGAAGTGGCCTAGAAATTGTGCTGTTAGCGCCTGCTTTAATTGGTCATGTGACAAACTGGTTTTGCATGCATATAGGAAGGAACTATCTTTGTCTGAAATATTACAGAGTTGGGTCTTTTGTGCATGAATTTAATTATTTGTGATTTTATTCGTGATTTAATTTGTGTGACTGTTTCAGTGGAGATTCATCAGAAATACCTGGAGGGATCTCTTTGTAAGGATTCACTGAACAGAGCCAAGTAATTAGCAACAGATGGTTACCACAAGCTGAGGTCCGAAATCCCAGTATGAATCAGTACAGAAAAAAGTGAAAATGTAAAATAAAATATTAAAAAAAAAACAAAAAAAAAACTATTTTGTATGGTAAATAGTCTGTACTTATATAGCGCTTTTATCTGACGCACTTTACATGTACATCTCATTCACACACACATCCACACACTGATAGCGGAAGCTGCCATGCAACCTGCTCAACCACGGCCCATCAGGAGCAATTAGGGGTTCAGTGTCTTACTCAGGGACACCTCAACATGAGCTCGACGGGCCAGGATCGAACCAGCAACCCTTGGGTTACGGGACAACCTGTTAATAAAACTAAGATTGTTAGTCATCAGCATTCCCAGTCTCTCATGCACCACCACAGTTGCTACAACTTGTTTTAATACTGATTTAGGCTCCGCCACCCTCTTTAAAATCGTATCTCTTAATGCACTCTACCTGTCAAACAGTGAAACATCTATACACAGTTCAATGGTTCACAATGTTGTAGCTGACCTATGAACATGCTAGTCCTACTGGGTTTTGGTTTGTCTCGTTTGTGGAGACAAATTATTAGATTTGATTCCCACATTGGATATAAATTTAAGTTTGTTTTCTTATTAGTTATAAAACCTCTGTGTTGAAAAATGTAAGCCCATATCAGAAATTTTACTTCCACCACCACACATTTATCTCAGACATCTCCAAACATTGTGTTTTAGTTAAGTTATCTTAGCATCTAAACCAGTCAGAGTGATAAAGTAATCAGTGTTGTGTAGGAATGTTTTGATCTTTAAAATGAAGAACTCCAGCATAAATATTGCAGTGCTTTCCTTTACTTTTCCTGCAGGATGTGGCCTCATACTGAATTTTCTCTGCTGAGTTGGGATGAAAGCTAGCTTGAGGCTATTGCTGCTGTGCTGCGAAGTACAGACTGAATAAAAATGCTAAGCTTCAGTGTGTGATGCTCTACAGGACATTAATCTTATTTGGCATTTTGTAAGAAACACAAAAAACAAAATAAAGCAGTAATTGTCTTTAAGGTTTTGACTTTCTTTCACTTTTGTTTTTGTCTTTTTGGGCATTTTTCTTTATCTTCTTTTTCAGTTTAGAGGAGAGACTGAAAGAAAAGGGAAAATCATCATGTTTTCCAGCAGCTTTGCCTCCATTTCATCCATTTATCTAAGCTTCACACTCTCATAGACACAGAGATGGCTGCTTTAAGCTTTGAATTAATAACTACTACAGCTGAAAGAAGTTTACTGGAAAGCAAAAGAAGACATTTAGTTGAAATCTTATTTAGTGAGAAAGGATTTACATCTTTTTTTTCATGCATGTGCACATTTGTGCATGTTCATCATTAAAATTAGGGATCGATTCAGATTGTCACTTTCAGTTTGATCTCAAACTGAACAGGATAATATGAAAGTCCCCATGAACATACATCTCACTGTATAGATCAATGTCAGGACAAACAATTATAGAATTACAGTGTGTTGCAGGCATTTCCAATAATGACTTCCATATTCTGTGAAGAACAAATCAGTGTTGGGGAATCTTTCTTCAATTAGACATGTACACTAGAAACAGCTGCAGGCAGCACAGATCTATAGTTTTACCTAATGTTTGAATGGTGGACCATGTCCCAGTACATCAGCATCCACAGAAGCAGCTACACTCACCGTCCACCTTCTAGTTCTAGGTTGGACCTCCATTTTCCTCCAGAACGGCCTTAATTCTTCTTAGGCTTCATATATATACATATAAGGTATAAACAAATCTGTTATATGATCTACATTAGTCTAACTTCTAATAAATGTGATTATATATGATTCTAATTGTTCTGTTTGGAGAAGCCAGTCTGTGAATATAATAATTAATTTCAACTCTGAAATACACATCTAAACTAATTCTACAGGAATTAAATAGAGAAAGAGTATTAGTTCATTTCTTACTAACCCTTTATCCCTTAATAAAATGTAGTGAAGTCAACATAAATATCTAAACTGTACATTCATATGACCTGATTCTGCTTCTCATAAAACCAGGGAGATTAAGAGCATACAAACATTAATCTATAGCCCCCATTCATAGGAATAATATTTATGCCACAATAGGTTTAGCTCCCCACCAACCCACCCACCCAGCCAATTACTCCGACCTCACCAGTCAGGGTTACGTTGTTAGTCATATTTTCTGTTTGTGTTCTAGTCCATACAGAGCGTAGAAGTAATGGCATCATTAGCTGGATTAAACTGGATTATAATGAATTAGATAGCATAAAAGTGGATTTAATTTGAACTGAATCTGTAAAGTGCCCTGAGGCTAAATGTTGTTAATTGGTGCTATTTTAATATAAATCATCCCAGTGAAATTAGATAAAGATCATTTCTGATTCACCGAAGCCAGTTAACCATTAATTATATCGAGGGGGTGCCTCAGTGGCCATTTCTTCCAGACTGAGTCATTGAGAGAAATTTGAAGCTTTAACCATAGAACGTATCACTACTAACAAAACACAGGTTGACTGCTGTTGACATCACAAACAAACACAAGTTTTTTTAACATTTTTTAAAAGCTGGGTTTTATGAGGTAATGTAATAATCAAGAGTATGAATTATCTAGAAAAATCAGCATTTGAAAAAGCAAAACTGTGCCTAACATTCGAGCTCAGGTGCTTGAACGGCTTTTACAAGCCAACAAAAATTGAAGCATTGGTAGAAGAGCAGCTATGTTACGCTAGATGAAATGTTTAAGTGAAGGACATTTGTGTGGCTAAATGCTTTATACAGACTGCTTGACAGCACATTTGGTGGAGAAAATACTCCCTTCACAGCTCTCAAATTAAAAATACTGAATTAAAGCAACTCTAACGTTTTAGAATCTGAAGACCAACTGGTTTACATGATCCTCAGAGCAGTTCTAAACATTAGCATGCTGTGCAGCTAATGCAGCTAATTCTATCTTTAGCTTGGATTTTATGTCTTCAGACTATAAACTAAAACGTTAATGTTGAGGGACATTCAACAACGTCAAGATGGATTTGAAATTAATAAATAAGAATTATCTGTTGTTTACTGTGAATTTATGATGCTTTCCTTCAACACACTCAACAGTTTTATGCTAGCAACTTCTTTCCCTCTCTCTGCTGACAAATACTGCAGCTAATTACTCATTGAAGTTTTTCTCGTTTAATTATTCTTCTGTTTCAGCCCTTTGACAGTGGAACTGGAATGAAATAGTGACCTACTTAGACAAGCCAATGTTAATTATGTTAAATTGCTAGCAAGATATCTTCCATGCCAGTGCTCTAAACTGCTTGGAATAAATTTTATAATCAAGACGTCTACACAAAAGCAATGGTGTGATTTTTTGTGCAATATTTAGATGTAAACTCAACAGTTTTCAGTTATATGTAAATACGTGTTATTTTTTCTTATATTACCTTATGATATCCGTTTAACAGGATTACATGAATGTCATAAACTTGCAGCTATCTGGAAGGGGAACCAAAGCTAATTTAAATCTATTACTCACTTTACTTGAACATTTATGACCACACATTTGGAACTTTTGATCCTGAAGGGCTTCTTAGAGACTTAATTGAAATCATGTCAGTTTTCCAGCTATTTTAGGATATTTCATTAAACTTCAAAAACCTCTGAAAATAGCTTGCAGCCATTTGTCAGATGCATAGAGCGGCTCATCATTCTGCTGTTTTACTGTCCTTTTGGATATGTGTTGTTGCAGTAGATTCAGAGTTCATACACTGCTGCTGTTCTCAGGGAAGAAGGTCATCATGTGGCCATTTAAAGACTGTAGACAAATATATTCACAGATTTTTTCATCAGAGTAATGTTTATCTTAAAAAAAAACTGCACAAACCAAAGCAGCAGATCAGGTTTTGAAGATTATTTTCACACGTTTCATTGCATGGATTATCTACAGATCTTAATGATTTATGATATATTTTGGGCCATTATTAGCTGATCTTTCAGATCTTTGCTCCTCTGCTCTCTTCTAGTGGTTTAGTTAGAACTGCTTTTTCGAGACAAAGATGCCACAGAATTAAAAAAAAAAAAAAAACGGGTTGAATTGAGTAAAATTAAAATCAACTTTTTATATACAGTGTCTCATTTATGATGGTACGTGAGTCTTCAACGGCAGCCAAAGCAGAAGTTGGATGCTGATATTTTTGAGTCACAAACATCAGTGCTGATCATGGTCTTCTTCCCATTTAACCCATAAGATCCTGACATGACCTATTTGTCACATACAGTTTCTGAGCGATTTTGCTTCAATTTATGCTATAAACTTTGCTCAAAATCCTGTTGAACACAATCTGATACTTGTCTTTTGTCCCCTAATAGATACCCAGAAGCAGAAAAACACTTTATAATATTTTTAATAAACCAGCACATTACATTTTGTTAAAGGGCCAAATTGTACCTTAAAAACGACCTCATATTTAAAAAAAAAAATTACTTTTCTTACCATTTTATCATGGGTCGGGACTTAACGGGTTAAAGTTTAACCAGCATGTGTAGTTAGAAATATTGCAGGAACCAAAGAAAAGTCATCAGTAATTTTGTTTTCATCAGGCTATCGGAAAATTTTTGTTAACATTTCCTTTTTGTAGCAATGACCATGATTGTCCTAAATGTTCGTTTTTATGACAATCTGGAAAACATTTCCCCAACCTTAACAAAATAAAAAAAATCACTTCCAAAGTTGGAGAATTTAATCTCTTCCCTGGATGTTGGATGGATGCTGAACTACGGACACAAGGCGTTCTTTGTCTACTGGCATTTATTTGCACACACGTGCCGTCAACCATGCCGTGAGAACTAAAAGGAAAATACAAAATATTTATATTACATAAACATTCTCATAGAACACAAACATATTACAACCATATGAACCATATTATTCAGTAGCTTAAATAATCATAAACTTGGAGCTTATAACAATCACGTTCCACTACGTAGTGGATTAAGTGTCATGTGAACTCAGCTAACATATTAGCACATACACTAACAGATCAGGAAATAAACACATAAACCTGCATACCTAATTGGTCGCATTAAAGGTCCCATATTATACACTTTATTCCCAATCTGAGACCATTCATTAATATCTAAATGAAATATTTCCGCCATGGTATGGACAAATCGACCCTCAGTTTGAGTGCAGCGGCTTCTCTTCACCTCCCTCTTTTTAGCAGCTTCAGAAATGTGCCGTTTATGGTGGGCGGAACCCTGGTGGAGCAGCTCAGCTGTTGGCTCCGCCCATCGCATCGCCCGTCATGAGGTGATTGACAGGTTAATATATTTTCAAGCTATCAGACTAATAAGGCCGAAACGATAAAATAACTGCCAGCTCTTACCTCTCCAGCTGTGTCACGGACAGTTGGTATTGAACCTGGCTTCAGCTTCAAACGGTTGGCGAAGCCTGCTTTCCATGCCCCCATGTTGTGGAAACAGTCCTCTTTGAAATGCTGGCCACAGACATGCAAAACCTTTGGAAGTTTTCCGGGTACATTTCCTCCAAAAATAAAATTAATCCACTCGGTCCTCGTGGGTTCAGTGGATGGAAGTAAAAACACGTTTTCGTGTTCATTTATGCAGCCACAAACAGAACAGTGCTTCTGTTGCTTAGCCATGTCCGCTAACGAGGGTTGCCGAAGAGGGAAAAACACTGGGCGCTAGGTGATTTTTAGAGGGCGGGCTTTGAGAGCCGGTAGACGGGTCCATCGCTCTGTGGGGAGTGGTTATTGTCCCTTATGACGTCATAACGTACACGCTTTCAAACAAGCTCATTTCAGCGCTTACTTCCCTAGAGGTGGAGCAGGGGGGAGAGAGAGCGCCTGAAAGAGTTTCACACTTACGGGTCTCCTACACATGCGGGGGGACCAGTATGACTGTTCCAAAACCATTAAAAAGTGAATTTTGCATAATATGGGACCTTTAACTCAAAGGGGGTTAAACAAAATCATCCCGTTGCCAAATTACTTCAGTCCCAAAGTGCTGTTTGACCTTTATCATGTTGTAGAAAACATCTTCTTACATTCTGACAGATTATTAGGCTGCCTCTTGTCAGTGCATAGTGAGCGACAACAAAACAAGTCCTGACTTCAACAGCACCACTATGAACACTGATTAAACACATATGGAATAACAACAACACAATGAAATACATTTCTTTTTAACAAACATGAATTTTTTATCTGTCTAAATCAAATTAATAAATGAACTTAAACGCTGACACTGATAGCATCTACACTGGATAACTGGAGTATAATCCAATTCGGGGATGATGCATGAGATGCAAGGGTCAAGCTGTAGCTAAAAGAAATCATAATCTGTGTCCTTATATGTGTGTTGTTATCCAATGAAGACCTAATGTATCACATTTGAAACATAGAGTTTCTGAGACCTATTGCATCACCATATGGTAAAAAGCTTGCCCATTATCCTTATATATACGTGTATGTGTGTGTGTGTGTGTGTGTATATACAGTATTATATATATATATATATATATATATATATATATATTAGGGGTGGGACCCGATTAAAAGAAATGATGTAATCACATTTTAATCGCATAGCGATGATTCCTCTAAAAAAGCCACATTTTTTTATAGAAATGGGTTTTAGTCCAGGATCTAGCCTCATGTGTGTTTCTCTGTTCAGAGGAGGGGCCTGCAGCAGCACCCTGTGCTCATTCAGAAGAAGTAAATGACATTCATGCCATTCTCCAAAAACCTCCTGTTAGACGCTAGAATTGTTGCTAGTCACTTTTTTGTAAAGAGAGTCGCTAGATGGGTCTGAAAACTTGCTAAAAATAGTGCCAAATTTGCTAAGTTGTTAGACAAGTTTAGACGTATGCACCAATATATTCGCTTTACCAGAAATTTGTGCACTGACGATTACTGCGAATAAATGTGTTAATGTTTTTGTAATTTAATAATAATAATTAATGTGTTAAAGTCTAACCTCTAATACACACAAACACACACACACACACACACACACATATATATATATATGTGTGTGTGTGTGTATATGCGCCTTGCATTTCCATTATTCAGAATTTTCACTTCATTTAATTTCATGCTAATTATGTTTGTTTTTTTCACATTGTGCTCAAGGGCCAAATTAAAAATAAAAATCCAGTAACAAGTTTTGTATAGTTGAGCAGTTTTGTGAGTAATAATGCTTACACAGAGCCAATTGGCTACATGAATGCGAGGTTAAAAAGTATCTATATTCTCGACCTGATATGGTAAAGTTGTGTATGGGGGAGATACTTTTTGTAATCACATTTCATTAAGATATTTTCCTGATCATCATACCTCAGACTGACCATTGTGTAGAGCTTCCATGTCAGAAGCATCCATAGAACAAAGTAAAAGTTGCTGATGGCAGTTTTGCTTTTCTTTTAAAGATGTAGATCTTTGCAGGGTTCTGGTTCCTATCATGGTACCGTTCTCTATCCAATCAGTGGTCTGCAATGTATTGAAATCATTGGTGCTGGTTTAATTTGCTTGAAACACTGACACTGAGATAAAACTTAAATATGGTTCCATCTATGATTGAAAAACTGAACTGTATGATACCATGTAGTAAAAAATTGAACAGTTTTCTTTAATATAGTACACAGATATGATTAAATCTTTTAACATTACTGGGCTTACAGGGTATCTTTAAAATTTAAACAAATGATGAAGTAATCAGTAATAAATGAGAAGCTGCTGTTTTGTCCTGCTCAGTGCAGTTAAGAGTCGATCCGAAAAAGCTCATGAAGAGAGATTCAAGCGCTAATTATGAACCCATCATTACCCCGCGATTCAATTATAACTCTCCCAGTTGTTTCAGTGGTGACTCATCATTGTCTGCTGTATTAAAGGTGCAATGCACCCGTTTTCAATGCAGCATATTCTAACTGTATCCTGTAGGACTGGCAGGCAGGGAAAAGGAAACACACCCGAAATATGACATGAATGTCTCGTGGATGGGACTGTCACCACTAAATGGTTAAAGTGATTATCACACATACGTTTTGCTGGGAGATGCTCAGTTTATTCATGTCAGCTGCCTGTTAATTAAAACAGACAAACACTGGGACGAGATTCAGAAAAACAGATTTACTGTCTTCATCTGTTGATCTCGGTCTCTCACACATTAATTCAACCATATGCAGGAGGAATTAGCAGAGTGTGTATTCTGGCAAGCTGACAGCAGAGTCAGCACACACACTTACAAACACACACTCATATGTGCGTTAGCATTCCTGATGCATGCACAGCTTTTCTGCTACTTGCTGCTGTTTGCTTAAACAGTGTGCTGTTTCCAGAGCAGCCAGTGGGATTTTTCCCAGCCGGAATGTCGGAAGACTTTATGATTGACAGCCCAGCAAGATGTCTGTCCTTCCAGTCAGGAGTGTGAGGGATCAGTGTTGATGTCTAACAGGAGGACAGAAGCGTCAATCATCAGTTTTACAGCCTGCAGGAAACAATTTGTGTCTTAATCTGTCAGCGCGGGTCTTTGTCTATCATGTTGTCATGTTTGTATTTACACTGTGGAGCAGGAAAGCTGCACCATTACCAGCTGCTGGGAATTCTTCATCATCTCTTCCTCATCAGCAGTCTGAATCATTATTGGTTGCTGCAGGTTACAGCTCCTTCTGCTGGTTGGAAATAAACAACTCCTCTACCAGAAAAATAACGTTGTGTGACGGCAGTGGTGGAGCTAGACTTTTACACACCCAAGGGGCGAGAGGGTGGGCAAGACTTTATTAGAGGGGTCATATATTAAGAAAGAAAATCATTGTGTTCATCTCTCCCTAACACTGCTGTGATAACTGTGGTCACATTAAAGAAACAAAATATCTCTCCATCATCAAGTGGAAATATTTACTTCAGAAAGCTCCATCGAAAGGTTTAATAAAGGTTTAGCACAGGGGCGTTTCCTGAACCTGGAAACATTAGGGGCTGATCCCACACCCTCGTAAAGAAATCTCAGTGAACCAACACGGTAAAAACCGCTTTTTATTTAAGCTATCTTAAACATTGTGTCAGCTTGTTTAAAGCCAAATACTGTTATATGTGCTTCGATATGTATTTATTTTCAATCTTAAACGTGACAATGTAAACAAGATCTCTAAAATCAGTATTAAACTTTTACTTTTCCAGACATCTGCTGTTTATCTCCACAACCTGCTCTTTAGTGCACATCTTCTACAACAAAATGATGAACGTGAACTGTTTTCAGTCACTTGCAATTTTCAGAACAAAGACCATGCTGTAGTATTTACTACCTCTCTATCATCTGATCTGTCTCTTCCTTCTTTCCCTACAGGCTTTATCACTTCCTTCCATCATTTCCCTTCTTTCCTTCTTTCACTTGCTGTTTTCCATCTTTACCACTACTACTTTTTCAGTAGTACAGCTTAGTTTAAACTCGTGGTATACTCTGATTTTTCCTTCCCAGTCTCGAACACCCCTGTCCTGGAGCAACACACACATACAAGAACCACCAACCTCATTAATACAGTATACACCCACACAAAGGTGAGATCATGAAAGACTGTTTTTTTTATTCCAAATATAAATGTATTGTGAGCAACATAAAATGTAAAACACTCCTTAAAACTCTTTAACTACTGACCAGCCAGTGACCTGGAGGTGAACAAAAACATCAGTAAATAAATTTATAATAAAGCTGTTCTTTATTTATCTATATTTAAACTAAAGCAGCATCTAGAAACCAAACATCCAACACTAATGGGAAAGCCGTTTGCATCTACTACAACACAAACGCATGCACGCGCGCACACACACTCACAGCAGCGGGTAAACCAGTGAAATACATAGACTTCAACACTGGGTTTAATGCAAATGTGTAGAACAGAAAAGGGCAAGGCTAACGGTTTAGTACAGCTAGCCTAACCTTCGAAGTATCAAGTATTGTCACAAATGATCTGCCTAACATTCATTTAATTTTAAGACACAGGGTTTAAATTATTTGTGGTTTACCTGTTTCGTGTGTTAGCCCAGAGTCTTGCTGCCCATTGGCAGCAACCACAACTGAAGAGTTGTCTCTCTTCTCTAAATAAAAAACCGTCTGATGTCCATTGTTGACCACTAATAATGATGCTCGAAGTAACACCAGAGTTCAGATTAGGGATAAAACGCCGGGCTGTCAGCCAACACGGAGGATTCCCGCTTCCAGAAAATTCCTCTTTTATTGGCCATATTGTACCTGTGTTGCAATCACATAAGCCAGGAAATTACAAAACTACCATCTTCTTTGATGTCATAAGGCAGCTGAGAGAATGTAAACTTATTCCTTCTGGGATGAAAAAACATTCAGGGCTTGATGTGAAATGTTCGGGGCTAGAGGCCCAGGCCAGGCGATGCCCCTGATCTAGATGGTGTTAGGATGGCTGGCTAGCTCAATCTGATCTGTGTCCTTCCACTTTTAAAGTCAGAAATATCTCCCTTTCTCTTCATTTTTATATCTTCTTCTAGACGATCAGACTGTTTACAGGATATATTTCTACACATTTTCATGCTGTAGCTACTTTAAAACCAATTAGCAGCCTTGCTTGTTTAAGTTACACTTGATCATGTAGCGCTAGCTTAAGTAACTGGATACTGAGGTTTTCTTTGAGCATCTTTATAGATTATTTTCAACTCCAATGTGAAAACCTTGATTTACTGAGATGATTGTAGTCTCCTCACTTACAATTGAGTATGCTGTCCCACATACTCTTAAAACTAATGTTGTGCTACCTTATAACTGGATTAGCACTGCTACGTAGCTTTATGCTAACATCAAAGTAGACTTACATAACATTAATAGTTGTACTTGCACAGGGACTAAATCTCTTCCAGAAAAGTGCAGCCAGATGTCAATATTTAAGACACTACTTTAAATTTTAACTCAACTGGTGCTTCTGTCCCTGTTTCCAACTCTTCAGTAAGGAAAGTAGCTATTGGCTGTTTTAAAAGTCATTAAACTATGTCACCATTTAATTTGCATTATTGACCAGGAGCATATGGCGTAACGGATGCCTCAACAGAAAGGAATGACATCATAGGAGAGACAAAAAGTGAATAAAATACAATGTAAAAATGTTTAGAACAACAAAAGATTTTTTTCTGTTGGTTCCTCTTTTTCTTTTAATGTCACAAGTCCTATCCAGACCACAAAGAAACCCCTCCTCCCCCTATTATTATTATTATTAATATTATTATTATTATTTTATTTTATTTTTTTTTTAACTTTTGGAAGCTCTAAAAGTGTTGTTTTAGCTTTGGGAAGCTAATCTTAGTTTTAAAATAAAGGATTCGGTTGTCTCATGTAAATTTTATCCATTTCGTGTAATTTGCTGTTCAACTCTCATCCAGAGAAACCAAAAGCGATTTGTTCTACATCACAACCACTCATATAGATGCAAAAGGTGCAACTGAAAGTGACTGTGATAGCTACGGCTCAGAAAAAGCACTAGGGTGAAACAGGCCATTTGCCTGCCAGACTGTTGAATGGTAAAAGCTGAGATGCCTTATCTGGAGGATGAGGATGAAGAAGATTTTAACCTGATAAGTGCAGCCTCCCCCTCTACCACTCTGACTAGTTCAAGCTGATGTGTCCTGATTTGCAGGAGTCTTATTTAATGCAAATGAAAGGGAAGTCTGGATCTGAGTGTGGATGAGAGACTGACTTCTTATGGGATTCTGCTCACGTCTGGCTATAAATGTATCATGGAGGCTAATTGTCATAGGTGATAACCTTTTCACCTTTCTTGCTCTATTGATAAAATAGCCAAAAAATGAAACGTTTTGGGTCCCCATACACATTTCGAACCAGTTAGACCCAATGAGATCCAAGTAAACCTAGTTAGATTGAGTTAGACCATGTTAGATCTGTTCGGAACACAGTAATTGCATTGTCGTCATTGTTAGTTTCCTTCAGTATGCACTGCCATAGTTTCTTTATATATCTAAAAGAATTCTGAACAGACAAACATGCCTCGTTATGATGTGTTACACATGTTAGTGTTTTTTATTTGTAAATATGTCATATTGAACAATTTGTTAAAATTTAAACCCATCTGAGACAGTTGTTGCGGGGTACAAAACCAACATTTTTACTAACGTAACCAGTATGAAATGAAAAAAATCATACATATTATCTGCTGGGAAAGTCTAAGGAATGAAATGCATGTATTTATTTTGCAGGGAAACATTTGTGGTTAAATGGGGAAAGAGTCTACAACATGTTGCAGTAAAGCAGCTTTAACTTGTTAGGGAGTTTTTGCCCACAGTCTACATCAGGGAACGTCAACTTCGGTCGGGTCATTAACAGACTTCTGCCAAACTTGACAACAAGCTGTTAGAGATCCATTTTATTTGAGTCAGGTCTATTGCTTCAGGGAAACATCCAATGCCTAAAGAACACCAGCCCTCAAGGACCTGAGCTGGCGATCCCAGGTCTACATTAATGGCTTTTGGAGACTGTCATGCTTTTACGCTAGGGCTTAGCCGTTTTGGGTTGGTTTGGGGTTTGGATAAATGATTTGATACTGAGATCTAATTATGTAGTTGAATTTATGTTTGTTTGGGGATTGGTTTTAGACCAGTTTCTCGAGTTTAGACAATGGTTTAATGCTAATGGTTTTAGGCTTGCTAGGGTTTGGGTTAACTCAGTTGCAGGTCAACATGGAGCTTAAATAATGATTTGAGGGCTGCATGGTGGTGTGGTGGTTAGCATCACAGCCTCACAGCAAGAAGGTCATTGGTTCGAGCCTTGGCTGGGGGGAGGTTCGAACCTGTTCTCCCCGTGTATGCGTGGGTTTTCTCCGGGTTCTCTGGCTTCCTCCCACCGTCCAAAGACGTGCATAATAGGTTAATTGGTTATTCTAAATTCTCCCTAGGAGTGAGTGTGCATGTGAATGGTTGTTTGTCTATCTGTGTTGGCCCTGCGACAGACTGGTGACTTGTCCATGGTGTACCCTGCCTCTCACCTGTTAAAATGCTGGGATAGGCTCCAGCTAACCCGCGACCTGTAATGGAATAAGCGGTTAAGATAATGAATGAATGAAATGAATAATGATTTGATGTTGATGTTTGCACTGGAATTTGGACCATTTCTATGTTTCTTTTTCCTTGGTTTTGCACCAGTTTTGGCTTCTGGTTGTTCTTATAAGTTTTGCCGCAGTTCCACAGTAATCCTAATTTCAGTAGTCTGTGGGTTTGGATAGTATCATGCAGAACTAAATTTTCTACTTGTGGCTGAAATTTTTTTTCTTAAAACC
Organism: Melanotaenia boesemani; assembly: GCF_017639745.1. Classification (NCBI taxonomy): domain Eukaryota; kingdom Metazoa; phylum Chordata; class Actinopteri; order Atheriniformes; family Melanotaeniidae; genus Melanotaenia; species Melanotaenia boesemani. The sequence goes on from NC_055704.1 coordinate 7,359,256, forward strand.
GCTGGACCCATCTTGCAAGGAGAGCCCAGTATAAAGCCATCCATCCATCCATCCATTCATCTATCCATCCATCTATCCATCCATCCATTATCTGCCGCTTATCCGGAGTCGGGTCGTGGGGGCAGCTGCCTAAGCAGGGAAACTCAGACTTACCTCTACCTGGCCACATTCACCAGCTCATCCGGGAGGGATCCCGAGGTGTTCCCAGGCCAGCCGCTAGATGTAGTCTCGGTCTTCCCCGGGCCTCTTTCCGGTGGGACGCGCCCAGAACACCCTTACCAGGGAGGCGTCCAGGAGGCATCCTGACCAGATCTGGCTCCTCTAGATGCGGAGGAGCAGTAACTCTAATCTGAGCCCCTCACCGAGCTTCTCACCCTATGTCTAAGGGAGAGCCCAGCCACCCTGCGGAAAACTCTTTTCGGCCGCTTGTATTGACGATCTTGTTATTTCGGTCGCTACCCACAGCTCGTGACCATAGGTGAGGGTAGGAATGTAGATCGACCGGTAAATTGAGAGCTTTGCCTTTCGGCTCAGCTCCCTCTTCACCACGACAGACCAGTGCAGAGTCCGCATCACTGCAGACGCTACACCGATCCGCCTGTCGATCTCCCGCTCCATCCTTTCCTCACTCGTGAACAAGACCGAGACACGTGAACTCCTCCACTTGGGGCAGTACCTCATTCCTGACCTGGAGAAGGCACTCCACCCTTTTCCGGCTGAGGACCATGGTCTCGGATTTGGAGGTGCTGATTCTCATCCCATCTGGTTCACACTCGCCTGCGAATCGCTCCAGTGAGAGCTGAAGATCATTGCCCAATGAATCCAACAGAACCACCAAACCATATCCCCTCAACACCTCGGCTACGCCTAGAAATTCTGTCCATAACAGTTATGAACAGAATCGGTGACAAAGGGGAAACGTTGGCGGAGTCCAACCCTCACCGGAAATGACTCTGATTTACCACCGACGATGCTGACCAAACTCTGACACCGGTCGTACAGGGACCGGACAGCTCGTACAAGGGGGTCCGACACTCCATACTCCCGTAGTACCCCCCACAGTAGTCCCTGGGGACTCCTGTACCCCCCTGTACCCTTCTGTCCACAAAGCACATGTAGACTGGTTCAGCGAACTCCCATGCCCCCTCCAAGAACCTGAAGAAAATGTAGAGCTGGTCCACTGTTCCACGACCGGGACAAAAACCACACTGCTCCTCCTCAATCCGAGGTTTGACTATCTGATGGACCCTCCTCTTCAGCACCCCTGAATAGACCTTACCAGGGAGGCTGAGGAGTGTGATCCCCCTGCAGTTGGAGCAGACTCTGGGCAGACCTCATCCATCCCCGGGGCCCTGTCACTGAGGAGCTTTTTAACCACCTCAGCGACCTCAGCCCCAGAAATGGGAGAGCCAACACCAGGGTCCCTAGACTCTGTTTCCTCATCGTAAGACATGTTGGTGGGATTGAGAAAGTCTTTGAAATATTCCCTCCACCCCCCCACAAAGTCCCGAGTCAAGGTCAGCAGCCCCCCATCCCCACTGTACACAGTGTTGATGTAGCACTGCTTTCCCCTCCTGAGACGCCGTATGGTCGACCAGAATCTCCTCGAAGCCGTCTGGAAGTTCTCCATGGCCTCTCCAAACTCCTCCTTTGCCTTAGTTTTGCCTTAGCAAACGCCAAAGCTGTGTTCTGCCTAGCCTGCCAATACCCATCAGCTCCCTCTAGAGTCCCACAGGCCAAAAAGGCCCGATATGACTCCTTCTTCAGCTTGACGGCATCCCTCACTGCTGGTGTCCACCAAGTTTGGTGGTTACCGCCACAACAGACACAGACGACCTTGCAAGGTGGTGATCAGTTGACAGCTTTGCCCCTCTCTTCACCCGTATGTTCAAGACATGTGGCCACAAGTCTGATGAAATGACTACAAAGTCGATCATCAAACTGCGGCCTAGAGTGTCTTGGTCCCAAGTGCACATGTGGACACTCTTATGCCTGAACAAGGTGTTCGTTATGCACAATCCATGACGAAGACAGAAGTCCAACCAAAAAACACCACCCTTGGACCCATCTTGCAAGGAGAGCCCAGTATAAAGCCAAAGAGTGTAATAACTGCTGGAGAGAAGCATGCATTTCCTGTCATTACCTCCTGAGAAATTAAACATTAAACAAGCTGCCCTAGATTTCACCTTAGTGTGAACTAAAGACCCAGTATTTAGGACAAGACCAGACTTACTGTTAATTAAGCAAAATAAACAAAATGTTTGTTTTAACCAGATGCAATAGCTTAGGTTTAAAAACAAATCTTTATCTACTAGACAGAAAAAAATATTTAAGTTCTGCAGGTTTTGTCTGTGTTTTTAATTTTGGTGTGATGAGAATTTGAACTGTTCTGTACCCTTCATGGATGAAAGTCGTGTCTGCTGGGGTTTCCTGTATGGAATTATACTCTGACATTATCGATACATTCGCAGGTATAACATGAGCTTTTTTATGACAAAACAAAGCAGTTCTGTTGTAAGAAAAAGTCTCCACTTCATCACACCATGTCACATCTGCTTATAGGCAAGCAAACACACACACCCAATGTTGTCTGAGTGTGTTAAAGCTGTCAGGGTGTATATATTTCCTCTGCAGTGGTTTGGTTTAAAGTGGATAATTTATTACGGCAGTCATGTTGGCATAGAGTTCATTACAATTCAAGGAGCGATAAATCATTTCATTGTTTCTCCTTTTCACTCTTCTCTCTAATTTTGCTTCAGCTCCTTTTTCTCTCCCTCTCTTTTCTGTTTGTAATTAATATTTGACTTGTGTTGATGCTTAACTTTCATTTTCCATCAGCTCAGCTGGGAGTGAGCGGTTGGGTTTTTAGCTATGCAAATCTGAAGCATCTGCCTGAAAAGCTGCAGGGGAAAAAAGAAGTGAATCAAACTAACTTCCATTGATTGTTTGAAGTGAATGACTTGGCTGTGTAGTATCACCACAAGATGGCAGCGTAGGCCATGCTGGTCATGGTTGGAACTCGGAAGAAGAAGTTGTCTTAACTGGAGACAAACTTTGACAACAAGGAAAAAAAAAACTGCGGTCGACATCCACAAGAAGAAAATGGAGAGCTTTTCCACAGGAATAACTTAAATTTCTTGAAATACCCAGAATATTTCTGCAAGTCAGGATAGATGATGGTGTTTCTCGCCATTTATTCCCATAGTTGTTTTTTATTACTCCCAGTGCCATCAAATTTTCTTTAAAACAGACGAAAATCTTGAGTAAGCATACCAACCAAGGCCGGCTCTAGAAATGCATACATGAGGGCACAAGCAGAAATGTGAAGGGAGCATCATGCATACACATCATGCTTCAGTCCATTCTTTTGTTGTTGTTGTTTGTGTTTTCCTAAAGGGACTGTTAACAGTCAACTCCCAAGAAATGGATTGCACTTTGTCAGGCCTCTAACCTAAGACCTGTCCAGCTTGGGTGACCCACCTGAAACCAAAGCTCCTGCTGGTATAGCTCTTAGGGTCACTGAGGCACGCAAACCCCCTGACCACAATAAGGTGGCAATCCCTCAGGGGGGGAAACAGAAAATATAAGTAATAAATAAATAAAAATAAGAAAAAATATCAAATATTCTTCATCAAGGTTTTAACAACCAACAACATAACAAGTGTCTTATTGGACAGCCATTAGACATTTGAACCTAATAACAATAAACTGAAATATGAAACAAAAACTGAAATAGTAAGGCCTATCACAATCAAACTCAGAAACAACAAAAATAGAGCAGAACATTAAACCCTTGACTACAATATGGTGGCAGTCCCTCAAGGGAAGGCAGTTTATTTGTATATCACATTTCATGTTCAGGACAATTCAGAGTGCTTTACATAAAACTAAAGCTTACAGATATTAATAAATAGTAAAAGGCAGCAACACATAGCAAGAATCACAATAAAATCATAAATTACATTAAAATGATTAAAAGCAAGATAAGTTAAAAAGTAACATGCAGATTTCATGCATAGGTGCATGAGAAAAGAAATGTTTTTAACCTGGATTTAAAATTTTTGGTAAAAGTTTAATCTCCACTGGCAGTTTGTTCCACTTTTTTGCAGCATAACAGCTAAATGCTTTGGATCTAAGAGCTTTGCTAGGTTTATATTCTCTGAACATATCACAGATGTATTCTGGGCCTAAACCATTCTGAGATTTGTAAACGATCAGAAGGGTTTTAAAATCTATTCTGTGACTGACTGGAAGCCATTGTAAAGATTTCAAAACTGGTGATCTCTTAGTCCTGGTTAAAACTCTAGCAGCAGCATCTGGATGAGCTGCAGATGTTTAATGCTCAAACAAGAATGTCATTGCTACTGGTGCAGGCGGGAGCAGCTCTGAAGAATTGATGCATCACACAGAACGGAATGAAACTTTTAGAAGTCCAATGACAATATAGTTTATTATTTTTATTATGAGATCCGTAAGACACGCTGTCGTCTACAGTTTAAGTTTGGAGAGAATGGATGCACGCAGAAGCACACATGAAGCTCTATATGAGCTGCTGAAACCAGCGGGAGTGGGGAAAAAAGTAAAACTTACTTTGATTATCCTCAAACCAGCATGAAGGACTAGAGGCTGGGTCGAGCTTTCTGTCGGGGTCTGGCACACACAGGTCATTTTCCCTCAGTCTATTTTGCACTGAGTGGGCACTCACACCCAGTGCTCATGTGTTATTGATCAGTGCTCCCATTGACAGTCTTACACACTTAGAACAGCAACAATCCCCCTGACATAACAAATAGATGCTATATATACTTCTTTATTTATTGTTTATCATTTATTAAGTATCTCTTGACATAAATCGCTACGAGGACCCTGACACCCAATGATCATGGTCATTTGCATACTAAACGCTGATTGGGTGTTAACTGGGAAGAGAGAGAGGGGGGTCCCACAATTCAAACAGTAGATGCTGTACAGCCGGCACACAGTATGGTGCAGAGGAGAGAGAGTTTAGGTGGCTTGTGCCATTTTTGCCGAATTTGATTTGAGGGGGCAGGTTGTTTGTTTGAGGGGGTGTTGCCCCCTCTTGCCCCTGCCTAAAGCTGGCCTTGATACCAACTATTTTACATATAATAAGAGATTCTCATAATATTCACCTTTTTCATTTACTTTTTTTTTTTTTTTTTTTGCTATTGAAATGGGTATTGTCTAATTGTTTCTAATTTACCATCCTAGACACATCTGGGCTCTCAAACGTTCGGCCGAACTCCAAACTCCCTTTCCTTTCTAAGATTTTGGAGAAAATTGTTTACTGCCAATTAAAATAATTTCTAGATGAGCACAACATTCCCAAAGTGTTCCAGTGTGGGTTCAAAACCTGTTACAGTACTGAGTCAGCATTGTAAAGGGTGCATAATGATGTTTATTTTTTATTTTTTATTTTTTTTGGTCACAAGTTCTGGTCACTGTGTTATCTTGGTTCTGTTGGACCTAACAGCTGCCTTCAACACAGTGGACCATCACATCCTTTTATCTCGCCTGGAGAACTTGGTAGGTATTTCAGGTGGTTTTTTAGATTGGTTTAGGTCTTATCTAACAGAGAAGTTTCCACATCCACTTGGGGGCCACTGAGTCCTCTCCAGCACCTCTTATGTGTGGGGTCCCTCAAGGCTCTATCCTTGGGCCTCTTCTCTTTTCACTTTACCTTTTTCCTGTTGGCTCAATTCTTAGGAAGCTTGGTATTGCGTTTCA